>NC_142045.1:50301716-50901716 GCF_982192425.1 Myodes glareolus
AGAGGACCACTAAGAACAGCAGCGGCTGTGGAGTGGAGCCTGCCTGAAACTGTGAGACACGCTATGTGTGCTGTAGATGGCAGAGCCCGAGACCTGCAGCTACTCTGGAGTCCAGAAGATCATGAGTCCCAGATGTCAGACACTGAGCTTCACACTGGCAGACTTTGGTTTGATGGCTTTGGTTCATGACTGTGCTCTGTTTATCCCATCTTGGGATAAGAAAATATTTATTTTGATTTTACAAAAATCCACAATTATGAGACCTTGGATATTTTAGAGAAATTTGGTAATTTTAGAGAGGAGAGACTTTTAGACTTGTAGAAACTGGATTTTTTAGAAAGACCTTGAATGTTTTTAAAAGACTTTAGACTTTTAAGCATTAAAAATTTTAAAGACTGTTAGACTTAAAACTTGGAGTGTTTTATATTGTCATACTGATGATGTTTTGGGAATAAGAAAGAAAAACTTATGGTTTAACAGCAATGTGTCTGTGTGTCAAATTGACAAGGTGTTAATAATTTCCTGGTTGGTTTTCTTTTGTCAAATTTGGCACAAGCTAGAGTAATCTGGGAAAGAGGAACTTTAATTGAGGAAAATACCTCCATCCAAATTGCCTGTAGGCAAGCCTTTGGGGCATTTTCTTAATTAATGACTGACTTAGAAGGGCCCAGCCCATTGTGGGTAATGCCATCCCTGTGCATTTGGTCCTGACTTGTGTGAGAAGGCGGGCTGGGCAGGTCCTGAGGACCAAGTCAGTAAGCAGCACTCTTCCAAGGCCTCTGCTTCAGTTCCTGCCTCCAGGTGCCTGCCTTGCATTTCTTTCCTGACTTCTCGGTGATGGCCTAGGTGTGGAAGTGTAAGATGAAAAACCCTGTCCTCCTCCACACACTTTTGGTCACAGTGTTTTTATCACAACAACAGAAACCCTAGGACACCATCTCAAAAACTACATAATAGATCCAGCCAGACCATTTGTCAGAGTCAGCCCTCAATAACATGCGCTCCGAACAGCTTCTCTCAAAGTTCATGACACACTGAGGCTGATGAAGTTCCTCCATTCACGTGTAGCAAAGTACACAGGTCCAGAGACAAGCTGATGAGAGCGCCTAGCTCGCAACCTCTTCTCTTCATCAGCTAGCCCCTCTCTTCTAAAGCTACCACCAAGGAAACCTGGAGAAGCATCTGCCTCCACCCCCAGCCAACTACATCTGGTGAACAAGCTGCACATGGAAGAATGCAAGAGCAGAACACAGAAACATTTTCAAAAGCAAGGACAGAACTGGGGGCTGACCCAGCGGGTAAAGCACTTCCCAAGAAAGCACGAGGGCCTGAATTCAAATCCCCATTACCCACGTGAGAACTGGGGCGGTAGCATCCACCTGCAATCCCAGGGCATCTCCAGGAAGATGGAAGGCAAAGGCAGGAGGAGCCAGGGATGCTCTCAGGCCACACCTCTGACATAAGCAGCAGTGAACATCGAAAGAGAGAGCCTGCCTCAAGTAAGGTGGAAAGTGAGAACAGACACCGGAGGTCGTCCTACAACCTCCACACATGAACTGTGTCACGCGCACACATGCACACGCACACACACACATAATAAAGGTATGTTCCTAAAATACATTGCAGGAAATGCAGAGATCATGCAGTAGGCAGAAAGATGTAAAGTATCATGAATAAAATCTGCATCCCCACAGAAGCCAAGCTGCCAAAATCACAAGGCATCAACACTGAGGTTCAACTCAATAAGAGGCTTCTTTAATTTTTTTATTTTTCTCTCAAACATTGCATCCCAACCGCAGTTTCCCCTTCCTCCATCCTGTCTTCTCCCCCACCCGACCTCCCCGCTCCCCCAGATCTACTGCTCCTCGTTTCCTTCCTCCCAGGGATGCCAACAGAACACGGCATAGCCAGTTGTCTGGCTTTCCGGGGAGATGAGGTTTGTCATTAGCAACAAAGTCTCACTGTCTAACCAAGTTGTCCCTAAACCAATCAGGTAACTCAGCTACATGTTCTTCTTCCTCATACTCTGGGATTCCAGGTGTGCACTGCCGCACTAAGCATTTTGGTATTAAATGTTTCAAACATGAAATATTAACTCTTCACATTCTCACAAGCTCCAGAAGGAAAGGCTATTTCAGGCCTGTGAGAGGGCTCCACAGTCAGAGGGCCGCTCTGTCTTCTGGATGGGTGACTGTCCCCCTTCCCTTTCCCACTGATGCCATTTAAATTTTATGAGACAAACAACAGTAACCTAGGGTGGAAATAATTTACCTTCCAACTGTTCTCTCTCTCTCTCTCTCTCTCTCTCTCTCTCTCGCTCTCTCTCTCTCACACACACACACACACACACACACACACACACACACACATGGTTGCAGACCAAAAAAAGACTGTTCAGAGCTCTGTGATGAATTACATCATAACTTCTCCCACATAGCGGTGTCAAAAGTTTACACAATGCTTTTCAGTGTGTGTATGACCTTTCCATGGCCATTTATTCATCACTTATGACATATTACCTACCCTACATGCCATTCGTAAGCACCATCAAGGACAAAGTGACTTCTTCTACATTGTCTGCCATTTAAAACAATAACAGAAGATTCCCCAACAGAGGTCAAGGTCACATGTCTCCAAGACACGTGTGAATGAGTCAACAGTCATCACAAATAAAAATGTTCCACACTGTCAATCACCAGGTGCTCGGAGAACTCTGTCTATGAGGGCGTTCTCTTGGAGACCAGCCTCCCTGGCAGGCAGAAAAGCAGAAGGTGCCCGTGAGAGGTGACAGCTCAGGAAGCTGGGGACACTTCCAGCATCTCCTGTGGAAAACAAGAGGTCACTACCATAATGAGCATTGCACAGGCAGCCAGGATGGGGACTGACCCACATGCTATTATAGTAGGAAGACAAAAGGGACAAGGGCACACTATCCTCTAGAACACTGACTTCAAAATAAAAGTCGAGGAAAAAATAAATAGAATTAGCTGCTGGAATCATGAGATGAAGTAACATTCATGACCCATCCTTCAAACGGCAGCCATTAAAGCAGACTTGAGAGCACATACTGAAGGAACACGCATGTGGTGATTTCCCTGCAAAGAAAACGGAACCAGCAAACATGGTGGCACACACCTGTAATTCCAGAACTCAGAAGGCTGAAGTTTGCCTGGAAACACAGGAAGACCCTACCTCCAAGACAAAGTTAAAAACAAAACTGAGTGTGTGTGTGTGTGTGTGTGTGTGTGTGTGTGTGTGTAAAACAATATAACATACACAACATACATCCTCTAATATGTGACATTTTCTTCATGTGATGGAGGGACATTGTAGGATCATTTTCTTCATATTATTTTGTCTGAGTGGACTCAATGCATGTATGTACACATGTGCTAGTATATGGATGGGATGCCTGTGCACTGTGCATGTTTATACACATGTGCAAATGCACAGGTGGGGTGCCTGTGCTGTATACAGATGTGCAAGTGCACAGGTGGGGTGCCTGTGCATGTATGTACATAGGAGCAAGTGCACGGGCTGGGGTGCCTGTGCTATATACAGATGTGCAAGTGCACAGGTGGGGTACCTATGCATGTATGTACACATGGGTAAGTGCACAGGTGGGGTGCTTGTGCACGTATGTACACATGGGTAAGTGCACAGGTGGGGTGCTTGTGCATGTATGTACACATGGGCAAGTGCACGGGTGGGGTGCCTGTGCATGTGTGTACACATGGGCAAGTGTACAAATGGGGTGCCTGTGCATGTGTGTACACATGGGCAAGCGCAAGGGTGGGGTGCCTGTGCATGTCTATACACATGTGCAAGTGCATAGGTGGGGTGCTTATGCATGTGTATACATATGCATGTGAAGGCCAGAGGTCAACCTTAGGTGTCATCTTCAAGCACAGTCTTCCTTGTTTTATTGAGAAAGGATCTCTCATGGGCTGAACTCATCAGCTAGGCTGGCTGGCTATCAAGCTCCAGGAATCCACTTGTCTTTGTTTACCTAGTGCTGGGATAAGTACATGATAGCACACTTGGCTTTTGTACACGAGTTCTGGGGTTCAAACTCGGGTCTTTCAGGGTGCTAGATCCTTAGCCCTCTTGGCATTTTCTGCTTGTTACTCAGGAACTTAGATTTGTTTCTTAATTTAAAACAGACAGAAATTAGGGTTGGACAGTGGTGGTACATGCCTTTAATACCAGCACTCGGGAGACAGAAACAGGCAGATCTTTGAGTTCAAGTCCAGACTGGTCTACAAAGTGTGTTCCAGGACATTCAGGGGGAAACACACAGAAAATCCTTGCCTCAAAATTTAAAAAAAAAAAAAAGGAAAGAAGAAAAGAAGGAAGGGAGGGAGGGAGGGAGGGAAGGAGGGAGGGAGAAAGGGAGAGAGAAGGGAGAGAGGGAGGGAAGGAGGGAAGGAAGGAAGGAAGGAAGGAAGGAAGGAAGGAAGGAAGGAAGGAAGGAAGGAAGGAACTGGGGTTGGGAAATGGCTCAGCAGTTGAGAGTACCTCTGTTCTTGCAGAGGACCTCCATTTGGTCCCCAGAACCTACACTGGCTGACTCACAGGGGATCAAACGCTTTCTTTTGGTGTCTATGGGCACCTGCATTCCCGTGTGCATACACATAATGATAAGAGACCAGGCAAGCAAAGATGGACGGGCAGCCTAAGCAGATGCGCAGCAAGACTAGCTCTGATGGTCAAGGAATAAAGGAGACAAAGGGATGTAGCTCAGTTGGCTGCCAGCGATCCTGGAACTGGGAGGTGGAGGCAGCAAGATCATCCCCAGCTACACAGGAGTTCAAGATCCTGTCTCAGAAACAAACAAAGAAGAAGAAAGCAGAGCCAAAGAAAGCCAGGGTTCTGGAGGAGCAATGAGGCCAGAAGGGACAGAGGAGGAGGAGAGGACTGCAGACACCAGCTCTGGAAGCCCCACTCACAAGAGAAGAGCTGTCTTCCCCCGCTAGTGGGAATAAAGGCCACTGGAGCCATTAGATGGGAAGAGCCTGCATCCCACCACATTTTGAAGGTCACCCTGCCATCTCCCCAGCCTAGCAATTTGGTTTCGGTGTCAGTTGCTTACTGGTCCACTGAGCTGTCAGACACTTTTTCTCAAGTATAAAACTGAGGTCCCACTCTAGGTGTCCTGAGCAAGGAGGATGCTGTTGCCACCAGCAGCCGGGGCGGAGGGTGATGGCAGCCAGGGTAGGGGTGATGGCAGTTGGGTGGGGGTGATGGCAGCTGGGCCGGGGTGATGGCAGCTGGGCTGGGGTGATGGCAGCTGGGGTGGGGGTGATGGCAGCTGGGGTGGGGGTGATGGCAGTTGGGATGGGGGTGATGGCAGCTGGGCCGGGGTGATGGCAGCTGGGCCGGGGTGATGGCAGCTGGGGTGGGGGTGATGGCAGCGGGGTGGGGGTGATGGCAGCTGGGCCGGGGTGATGGCAGCTGGGCGGGGGTGATGGCACAGGACACAGAAGAGAGCCAATGGGATGCTCACCGGATGGTGAGTGACAACAGCCACAGTTGACTGAAGACAGGGCGCTCAGCACTGTCACCAGTGTTAAAGCAAATCCATACATGTAATTCACAGGTTTAAAAAGGACACTGGGAAACCGCCTCATCCACAATGAAACCCTTTGCTATTCGTGTCTTAGCTTAAGTTTATTAATATTAATAATATTTTATTAATTCTTTGAGAAGTCATACATCGTATTTTGACCATGTCCACCCGCCCTCACCTCCCTACCCACCAGACTCAGAATTTTCTTCTTCATTCCCATCCCACCCAGTTAATCCTGAGAGGGGCCTGCCCTAGACTGTGGCCATCCTACCAGGTATCGTGGTGTTAAGGAACGATGACTCCTCCTCTCCTGACAGCTATCGAACACCAATAGCTCCTCAGTCCGTGAAAAGACTCTGCCCGTCTCCTCCCCGGCACCACAATAGGGTTTTGTCTGGCTTGAGTTTTTGCGGGCTTTGTGCATCCTGTGCCAACTGCTGTGCGGTCATACGTGCAGCTGCCCTGCCGTGCGGTCATACGCGCAGCTGCCCTGCCATGCAGTCATACGCGCAGCTGCCCTGCCGTGCGGTCATACGTGCAGCTGCCCTGCCGTGCGGTCATACGTGCAGCTGCCCTGCCGTGCGGTCATATGTGCAGCTGCCCTGCTGTACGCAGAAGACACCGTTCCACTGAAGTTATCCAGTGCTCCGCCATGCAGATCCTTGAGCCTTGATGGGAGGGGTGTGATGTGTATGTCCCATAGAGCTGAGGACTCCAGTGCCTTATTCCCTGCAAGGGGGGCAGTTGAGGGTTTCTGTGTTCACTGAGATCTAAAAGGAGGACCTTGGCCGAGGGCTGAGAGAGGGACGAATCTATGGATATAGCAGTAAGTCCTTAGAATGCATTTTAATACTGTGTCCATTTAGCGTCTCCCCTGGACCTATCTAGCCACAGTTCTTGGTCACGTTCACACTGTGCAGTATGGATCCCATCTCATGGTGCACCTTAGAACCAATCAGAAAGTACCCAGTTACTCCCATAACACTGGTACCACTGTTGCACCCGTGAACATAGCTTGACAAGGCCATCATTATTATAACTTACAGGGCTCAAAACTGGATAAAGTTAATGGTTGGTTACGTTTCTGGTCGCATGCATAACACCTTCTAGTACTATGAAAGCTACCCAGTAGGGATGAAGCTACTAGGTGAGTACCACCTTGGTGTCTCCATTTGTGCTACCCAAGTACATAGTGTCTTAAGCAATAGTGCCCATCAGTTCAGGAGAGCAACCAAGAGCACTGGCAATAGCCTATACTGCTTGGTGTTTATGCAACATCAGCCAAAAGATCAAAAGGAGATAACCTACTCCTGGAACTGAGGTTTTTATTTGCTAGCATGTAATATCTAGTTGGGTTGTTGTCTTCCCCCCTCTTAGAAGGCTTCCTTGTGGCTTTTTCAAAATGGCTTTTGCATTAGCTGTCCCTCTCCAGATTCCTTCCTCCACCCTGACCTTGCAGCCCCTACCCCACCGCAAGCTTTCCCGTTCCTTTACTCAGTCTTAAGCCTTTATAATACTACTCCAGTCTATCTTCCCCTGCCCTTGAAATCACCTCACCCCCAAAGCCCCTTACTAAATTCCTGACTTCTATGGGTATTCCAAATGAAACGCACATATCTGAAAATTCAAAGTTAACATCCAGACATGAGAAAAGACATGTAACATTTGTCTTTCTGGGTATGGGTTACCTCACTTAGAATGGTTGACTCCAGCCCCATCAATTTACCTGCAGATTTCACGATCTCATTTTCACTAACATCTTAGTTAATTTTATTACTCTTGGTATATGTTCATATTTGTATGAGCACATTTGCATGTGTATACATGCCTGTGGACACCAGAGGTCAGCTCTCAGGCACCCTCTGCCTTTTTCTTTTGAGGCAGTCTCACTGTCCTGGAACTTACCAGGTAGGTCAGGCTGGCTAGCTAGTGAGCCCCAGGGACCCACCTCTCTCCGTCCTCTCTGCACTGCACAGCCTCACCCCACCTTAACGCGGGTGCTGGGATCCAAACTCAGTACCTAGACTTGAGGACTTCACCCACTGAGTTCTCTATAGCCCCATGCCCAGCTTTGCTTTAACATGGACTGGGAGGCACAGACTCAGGTCTCATTCCTTTGAGGCCAGCATTTTCACCAACTGAACCATCTCTCAAGACCCTAATTTTATTCTTTAAATGAGATGGGTTCAGGATGCAACTCCCTACCCTGATTAGACTCTGTGAATGTGAGGAGTGGGTTCCCAGGCAAGCCCAAAAAAGCCTGTCTTGCTAAGATGACACAAGTGTGAGCAGTATTACATGGGGATCCTCTCAGAAAGTCAGCAAATCCTGAGGTCCATAATTCTCACAGTGAGCCCAACATCTCACAGGATCACCGAGAACACAATGCCTATTTGTCAAGCCCAGTGGTTCTCAATCTTCCTAATGCTATGACCTCTTAATACAGTTCCTCTTGTTGTGGTGACCCTTTCCACAATCACAAAATTATTTTCATTGCTACTTCATAGGTGTAATTTTGCTACTGTTATGAACTGTAATGTAAATATCTGATATGCAGATGGACTTAGACAACCCCTGTGAAAGGATTGTTCAACTGCCGCAAAAGTTGCAACTCACGGGCTAAGAATGCTGGTCAACCCCAAGAAAAGCTCTTATGAGAACAGCGTCACTTTCAGAGGGGACACACACACACACACACACACACACACACACACAAAAAAAAAAAAAAAAAAAAAAAAAAAACACAGACCAAAGATCATGGACACTATGGTGGTTTGAATAAGAGAGGCCCCGTAGGCTCGTACATTGGAAGGTTTAGGGAGTGGCACTATTTGACAGGATAAAGAGGTGTGGCCTTGTAGGAGTGAGTGTGGCCTTTTGGGGGCAGGTATGTCAACAGCAGTAGACTCTGAGGTTTCAAAACCCCATACCAGGTCCCGTGTCTCTCTCTTCCAGATGCCTGTGGAGCGGGATGCAGAACTCTCAACTTCTCCAGCACCATATCTGCCTGTGTGCCCATCATGGCAATAATGGACTAACCCTCTGAAATGTAAGCAAGTTCCAATTAAATGTTTTCTTTTCTAAGACTTGCCATGGCCATGGTGTCTCTTCACAGCACCAGAACACTTGACTAAGGCAGGCACTACACAGAACGACAGAGAGGCATGTTTGACAGGCAGCAGGATCACACATGTCCTAGGCTGGGGACCCCTAACCTCCCCGAGACATACAGAAATGAAGCCCCTGCTAAGGTCGCATGGCTATTAAGGAGTAGGGGCTAGACTGAACCGGGCCCAGCCTGCCCCACAAGGCTGACTAGTATTTCTGAGAAGCAGATGTCATTTCATTGGCAGGAGTCGGGTGGGCGGCTGTCGGCAAGCACCGCAGTTGCTGCCAGGGCTTGCAAGAAAAAGAGCAGCTTTTCCTTCCAGGCTGCTGCATTCGAGGCAGAAGAGGCAGGGCCAGCCACCCAGCTCGAGTGATGGGCCAGGCTTCCCTGTAGAGGGAGGAGAGGCGTGCTGATGTCAGATGTCAAAGGGCGGCTGACTCCCTGTAAAGAGGCTGTTTCTAGCTGAACTCATCCGACTCAGAACAGTTTTCGTGACCCCGAGGACTGGGCTGGAAGACGCTGCTGAATCTCCCGAAGGGTTGGGAATCCTCATCTCTCTCTCTCTCACACCGCCCTCATCTGCTATGTCCAGAAACCAAATGGGGGCCCTGGAGAGAGAATTCGCACTCACGAAGTCTCAGGCTGGAGACCCGTTATCCCATACAGTGAACCCCAAGTGGCCATGCCCATGAACTCTTCAGCCCTACCCTATTCAGTTTTGTCCCCAAAATATAATTCAAGAATTAGCTTCATCCTGCTTTTTATACTCCCAACCCCATATTCCTGTTCATACCTTCTCTTTCCTCCTGGCCATCCAGTGTTCTGACCCCCCTCCCTCACGCCAGCAGAACTGCTGGGAACAGGGATGTCCATGTCCTGGTCTCCGCTCCTCCACAGTCACACCCAAAGAATTAGCCAAGGCACAGACCAACATCTGACTTCCCTAGGAGAAAGTCTGCACGATTGCCGTCACCTACAAGTGTCTTTTAAGGCATTTCTCCTTCCTAGCTAATCGCATACACAAGTACACACTACAAATCTACTCCACGGTGGTGTGAAGTCACATGTATTCTGCCCAGAACAGCTTGTGATAGCCTGCTCATGTGTCTGGAGGAAATACTACCCAGGCTCCTGCCTGAGGGCACCTGAACTGGAATCAGTCAGAGGAAAGGCAGGAAGGATATAGCAGGCACTGCTTCCTCCAAAGTGGGTGATAAGATTCCAGAGATGGCTCCCAGGGATACAGAGGTGGCTCCCAGGGACACAGAGATGGCGCCCAGGCACATAGAGGAGGCTCCCGGGGACACAGAGGTGACTCCCAGGTACACAGAGATGGCCTCCAGGGACACGGAAGACACTCTCAGCCCCTCACAAATCCAGAGTTCTCAGACCACCACATTCCCAGATCCCTGGCCTTGGAGTCCCTCCTGTCCCTAACTTCCCAGCCAGGACAAAGGCCCAGTACACTTGTATATCCTGTCTCACCTTCCTCATGGCCCCTGACACACTCCATTCCCAGGACACTGGCCAGGAGTCCTCTCCTACTGGCTCTGTGGACTCAGTCACTAAACTCTCCACTGGCTTATTACCTGTCTCCCTCCCCCAAGTTCCATCTCTGTAGCCATTGTCCTGATGAACGGGGATCCTCCAGGACAAAAGCAACTTTCTAATGGGACCCTTTGCTCCAGGTTTCCAACTACCCACACTGCCCCTAGTCTCCATTCCTCTTCTAGAATGGTTGGAGCAGCCACCTGGCCTCCAACCTCTCTCTACTCCCTCGCTCCTAAGAAACCTGTCCATCTGAACTAATTTTGTTTGGAGACAGGGTCTTACATAGCCCAGGCTATCCTTAAACTTGCCTGTGTAACCAAGGCTAGCCTTGAACTCTTGGTCCTCCTGCCTCTCCCTCCCACATGCTGGGATCACAGGTATTTGTCAGATCTCCACCAGACCTAATCTGGTCAAGACTATTATCCTCTCTAGTCCCTGGAATAGTGATCAGCCCTGCTGCCCAATCTCCCCACTGACCTGCTCTTCCTGAAGACAATTTACTGACTCAAACACGTGAAAGGCCTCATGCCTTCATGAGGATCCCATCCCCATTCAGGAGGGGTCCAGTCACGTAACACATCAGAGCTTACATCACACCTGTTACACACCAGACTCTGAATGAGCTCTTGAAGTCACCTAACCTCTCTGACTGTTTCTTTACCTGTGAAACAGGGTAGCAACAGTAACGATCTCCCTTCTGCCAGTTATTATACCCCTAGGACACAAGAGGATGTGCAGAAAAGTCCCCAATGCTGTTGGTTCCATAAGGGACACATTCAAGTAGAAGGCACAGAGATCTGTCACCTTCCTCCAGCCCATAGGCCTCTGTCTCCTCCGTCACCTTCCCCAGTGCAGGCCGAATGGTGGGGGTCTACATAAGATGTGACACTGACTCGGTGACATAAAACAAAATGGGGGTGGGGGTGAGGTTTCATGTAGTCCAGGCTGACCTTGAACTCACTAGCTACTGGAGGATGATCTTGAACTCCTGATCCTCTTGACTCCATCTCTCTCAGGCTAGGATGACAGGCTTACACTATTACCCTGGTATCATGCATTTCTGGGGACAGACAAGAGCTGCGTACATACTGAGCAAGCACTCTATGATCTGCTGAACCCCAAGTTTCCGCTTCTCATCACTGGAAACACACAGTCTCCTGCACCCAGGCACTGGGAAGGCACAAATCCATCATATCTGTGTCACTGTTACTGTCCTGATGTCTCAGCTCTCATCCAGGCAGTCACTGTGCACACAGACAAGGGGTCTCGGGCCAATCTCACCGTTCTAAACACAGATGACAGCACAGTCCTGGTGGCATCCACAGAGATCAGGCCCCTCGTCCTCTCTGGGGGATGTCATGGGGCCCATTCTACAAAGCCCCTGGGGCACCTACACAGTGCACAAAACACCCAAAACACTATTCCTTGGCATCTCAAGCATCAAATTTAGGACTTCAACAATAATATAGCGAAATTAAAATACCACACTGAATATTTGGATTCATATTTTTATTCCAAAATATAAGTGCAGGGTTTTAAAGAGACAAGCCATCAGAAAAGGTTCCGGCTTAGTAACACACAGTGTAATTTTCACTTTTCTGTTCTTTTCCTTTTTGAACAATCTGCATCCCACAGTGACAAAAAAAAAATGAAAGCAGAGGAGAAAGACAGAGTAGAGCCTACCTAACTGAGCGGGCGGGCAGGGTTTCTCGCAGTCAACAGCTGAGCCAGCTCGAAGGCATGGCTGCAGCCACCCTGGGGAGAGTGTCAGAGAAGGTAAAGAGACAAGAGCCGGGTAGACGGGTAAGGTGTGGAGCTCCTAAGACTGGACAGGCGTCGGGAGCTAAGCACTAGACAGGTGGGTCAGCAAGGAAAAGTGAGGGTGTAGTTGGGGTTTTTATTACTCTTCTGTCTCTTTTGGGGGGGGCTGCCACCCAGCTCCCAAATAAATCACACAGAGGTTTATTCTTTTTTCTAAGAACACCCAGCTTTAGCTTGGCTTGTTTCTTGCCAGCTTTTTTCAAATTATCCTGTCTACCTTTTACTTCTGGCCTTTTACCTTTCTCTATTCTGTATACCTTTCTTTACCTCTTACTCCGTAGCTGGCTGTGTAGCTGGGTGACTGCAATTGGAGTCCTCCTCCTTCTTCTCTTGCTTTTTGCTCTCTCTCTCTCTCTCTCTCTCTCTCTCTCTCTCTCTCTCTCTCTCCAGATTTTTCCTTCTATTTATTCTCTCTACTTGGCAGCCCCGCCTATTCTTTCTCCTGCCTGGCTATTGGCTGTCCAGCTCTTTATTAGACCAATCAGGTGTTTTAGACAGGCAAAGTAACACAACTTCACAGAGCTAAACAAATGCAACATAAAAGAATGCAACATATCCTTTAATTATTAGACAAATGTTTCATAGCATAAACAAAAGTAACACATCTTAAAATAATATTCTACAACAGAGAAGCTGAAATGCCTTCATCTGAACAGCAGCACTGGGGGGTTCTGGGCAGGAAATACTATCAAACAGGCAGTCTAGAAAGGTTACTGAGGACAGAGTGTGAGACTGGAGAGAAAGTCATTGGTTAAGAAGCTTTTAAAAGGGCCCAGCAAGAGTCGATGCTTGAGCATTAGCATGTAAGGGAGAGAGGAGGCTACCCCAGATCTAGTGACTGTCTGAGTGGGGCGTTTGGAGAAAGAGATGCTATGTTTGCAGTGGAACAATTCACAAAAGCCAGAGTGAGTACGTGTTTGTGTGCCAGTATATGTGCATGTATGTATGTGCACCTGTGTTCGTGTATGTGGGTATACATGTATGTGTGTATGTATGTGTTCCCGTGTTTGTGTATGTGGGTCTACATCCATGTGTGTATGCATGTGTGTTCCCGTGTTTGTGCATGGGGCTATGTGTGCATCATACGCACAGGGAGACTAAAAGTTAATGTTAGATGTCTTCCTCAGTTGTTCCTCACCTCATCTTTTGAGACAAGGTCTCTCATTGAGCCTGGAGCTGGACAAGTCTGCTAGACTGGCTGGCCAGCGAGCCTCAGGGATCCTCCTGTCTCCTCGGCACTGGGATTACAGCACTTACCACCATGCCCAGCTTTTTACATGAGGTCTGGGGATCCAATCTCAGGTTCGCACACTTACATGACGAGTATTTCACTGAGTGGGCCATCTCCCCAATCCTTAGGAGACTGTTGCTAAAGCACAAATCGCCAGCCTCCTGTGCCGTTTGTTTCCGGAGATCTGGGTTGGCATGCAAGAACCCCCATTTCTAACAGTTCCGGGGTATGATGGTGCTGCCACCTGGGAGCACAGGTTAAGCCCGTGTGAGGTACTGCTGCTATTGACCACACCTGACACTGAAGCAGATGTGTCAGTGACACATGGCAGACACGTTAAGGGAGACCTACCAAACCGCTAATATGAAGGGTCTCACAAGATGTGTTCCCAAACCTCTCCTGGCTGGCTAAGTCAGTCAGTTGTGACTATCAGGTTCTTCTCCGCTAGAATTTTATGACTCCCGGGAAGAGAGGCATATAAGGTGACCAGATATGATGTCACCATCTAAGAAACTTGGGAAATGGGAGAGAAGGTTCTTTGCAAACAGTCTTGCTCCTGAAAGGGAGCTAAGAGGTTCCGGGAAAGTCCTCTGCTTCTCTCGTCCCCTGGGCACACATGGCAGCCTGTGAGCCGCTGAATGGCTCTTCTTGGCGGCTGCTGCTCCTGGAAGCCTGGGGCACGGAAGAGGCCTTCCAGAACAAATGCTGAGCTGAGCTGGAAAGTAAGGGTGTGTCCTGGATCAACACTCCCCCAGCAGGGGGATGGGGCTGGGAGTCAGAGATAAATACTCTCTTCCTCTGCTGCACGTCTAGTAGAAGGCTGGAAGTGCATTCCAGGCTTCCCCTCCCCGGGACTTGTTGCCAGCTGCAGGCTGTGGAAGCCAGGGCTGTCCCTCCTCCTTGACACTGTCCCCTTTCCTTCCCCGAGACAGCTTTCCAGCGGGAGCTGCCTCTTCTGAGCCTTCTCTCAGCCTCCTGGTTTTCAGCGAGCCAAGAAAAGGCCAGTGTGATGGTTGACACTGATTGTTAGCTTGACAGTCACCCAGGAGACAAACCTCTGGCCATGCCACTGAGGGGGTTTCTAGGATGGGCTAATTGTGGTGGGGAGACACTATCCCATGGGCTAGGGTCCTAGACTGAATAAAAATGAGAAAAGCAACAAAGCACTAGCATTCCCTTCCCTGTGTCCCGCCTGCGGATGCAAGGTGAACTTGAACTCCTACCACCATGAATTCCCGGCCAGGATGGACTGCACCCTCAACCATCAGCCAAAACAGTGGCTTTGTCATGAATTTTGTCATAGCAACAAAAAGATGGGTAAGACAACAAAAGATAGGTAGACAACAAGGGGCAGACGAGAGGCTCGCTCCACATCAGAGGAGAGTGACGTGCCCTGAACAGAACCTCCTGCTCCATCCAAGACTGCCCATCTTGTAAATAATTCAAAAATAAGAATTAAAGGAATAAAATAAACTGAAAGAAAGGCAGAATGGAAGAAACGACACCTAAGTGCAGGAGCCTGGAGACAACACAGACTATAGACACAGCATAGGCACCAGGGGCGGGATGGAGTCAGGAGCAGGAGAGAAAGAGGCTTGATCAAAGACCACCAGGGAAGGCAATATTGGGCAAGGAAATGCGTGCTGCAGAGTGACAAGCCACAGACTGGCCTCACTAGAGCTACAAACAGAAGAGAACCAAGTCCACGCATGGAGAAGAGCTGCCCCTCAAGACTCACGTTGGGTCCCTGGAGGAAGTGACCAGATGGGGGGCCAACACGATCCCAGCCTTCACCTCTCGAAACTTTCAACTCAATAGCTGACATTTGGCTTCACCAGGAAGGATATTACAGACTTCGTAGATGAACCAAGTCAAGGAGAGGGGCACTGAGCACCCTGAGCGCCAGACGCCAGATCTGGGCAAAGTCAAAGAGGGGAGGGGGACAAACGTGTGTTTAACATCTGTCTCTACTGAACTCTAAAGCGGCCGCCCTCACCTGATGGAGGAGGGTCTTCTGTTTATGTGTTACTTTCATTGGTTAATATCCTCCACCACTCACCCTTCCTGATGCTGTAGCCCTTTAATGCAGGTCCTCATAAGATTGTGATCCCCGATCAAAAAGTTATTTTCGTTGCTACTTCGTTAACTAGAATTTTTGCTACTGTTACAGTTACAGATCGTAATGTAAATATCTGATTTGCAGGAGATCTGATGTGCAGCCTGGGGGGTTCAAGACCCACAGGCTGAGAAGCCCTCCTCTAGCAGGAAGGAAGGAGATGAGTTTCACACTGTCCAATACACTACAGCCTGCCAAGTTCTCATAACTGTGCCTAGGGCCTCGTACATCCATTATACAACACAGGTAACCACTGTCTTCCTCCAACCTCCTCTGTAAAAGAGCTACTGTATTCCACTGGAGGGGAGGGATCACTATTTACCTTGCTCATGGTCATGTGGCCTGACGCACTTGGGCAGAGACACCACAGTGGTATAGGTGTGGTGAAGGTAGAGGTGCTTCCTACCTCCTGGCAGGCAGGAGCAGAGAGCCAGGAAGGGACGAATGACAAGACCACCAACCAAAGACCCATCCCCAGTAACTCTCTTCCTCTGCTACATCTAATGTCCTGAAGTTTAAAGAATCTCCCAAAGTAGCAATATCCTAAGCTGGGGAGTAACCTAACATATGAACCTACAAGAGGTATTTCATATTCAAACCATAACACACATGAAATCATGTTACCTAAAAGAAGCTTTTCACAAGCCAGCGAAATGGTTCAGCAGACAGAGGTACTTGCCACTAAACCTGAGGACCTAAATTCAATCCCCAAAACTCAAGTGACGGAAGGAGAAAACAGACTCCATTTTTGCTGGCATGTTGTCATCTGACCTCAACAAACAAGTCATGGCTCATGTGTGTGCATCACACAAACATGAACACATAAACACACAAAACACAGACACCAGACAGAAACACACACTAATTAATCAACTAAATACTTTCTTTTAAATATCAGTGTGAAAATAGCTTTCTAAACCAGGGTTTATGGCACGGACCTGTGATACCAGCTAGTTAGGAGGGTGAGGTGGGAAAAATCCTAAGTTCAAAGTTAGCCTGGGGTTCAGAGGAAGTTCAAGTGAGTTGTCTCAGTCACTCAGTGAGATCCTATTTCAAATTTTAAAAAGAAAACTAGGATACAGCTCACTGGCAGAGTACTTGTCTAACATGTATAAGAACTGAAAACCAAGATCAGTATAGAGTAAGGACATGTACAAAGTCCTGAGTTCAAATCCAGCATAAAAGATGGATAGATGGATAGACAGACAGACAGACAGACAGATATCAAGTACTTTTTCAGGATCCAATGCCCTCGTTCCCCTTCCTTCTTGGTTCTGAAGTCACATCTTACTCGATGCTATGATGTGACTCCCCTCTCCCCAGGGGTTGGCACTGTGAAGGGGTGGAGTGGCAGAACCTTTGGTGTAGTCTGCCTAGAGACACGGGTCACTGGGGGTTATTACATCTGCCTCTGAAGTTGGCCTGAGCCTTCTGCTCCCTTGAGCGGCCCCAGCTGTGCCACCATGCTCTCCGTCTGACTCAGACTGCACAGTGAGCCGACGTAAATCCTGCCTCTCAGCGGCTGCTCTTGTCAGGGATCTTATCTCAGCAACCAGAAAACTATCACACTTGGCCAAATCAGTCGTTTCGATTCCCAGTGCATTACAGGCAAACAAAAAGGAAAAGTTGGTGGTTTGCCCCTTGCTTGGAATGTCCACCTCCTTTGTCTTCTGTCTTTAACTCTCCTTTTCAAAATTATCCCAAAGGAAGATGTCTTCCCTCACTCCCACCCCAATGTAACTGGTTTTGACCTTTCTCTCTAAGCCTTACAACCCTTATGAATGGAAATTCTGCATGTTGGGCACTACATAAGTGTATTTATCACATTTGTGAGCTGGTAAAGACAAGTGCTCAAAACACAATGGATTCTCAGTGAACTGTTAAAGCATCACACGGAAGACATCACAGTACCAGGCACCCTGCTCTAAATTACCGAGTTATCAGCCCTCGTCATCTTCCCTGAAATACATATAACGAAACAAGATGAATCATAGCCTTAAACAGACCCAATCTCCCCCACGGTACCACGGCAACATGCATGAAATCATCGCTCACACCAATGAGAAACTTCTAGAGCGCTGTCTAGCACACAGAAAACTCCAGTTCCTTCCCATCTGCGGAAACCAGTGACAACAATCAGCTAACTTCTCACACCTACCCCACAGTAAAAGTCTATGAGCAGAGTTTGAAAAGCAACCAGTCCACCATGGAGAAAGCCATTTTACGTGTCCTGAGGAGTTAGGTCACCTTCTGTCTTAAGCCAGACGCTAACCATGCTCCACTCTCTGGGAGTTTTTAAAACAACCTTCCCCACAGGGTCCACACAACCTGAAAACGATCTTTCCAAGAACGTTGGAGGTAACAGGATGCAATGACGTCACTGTGAGTAATGTGGTCAGAATATGCTATTAAATGTAACCTTTCACTCCACTCTACCTGGGTCTTTTTAAAAGATATGAAAATAAACAATTAACAAATTTGTTAAATTATTTGTAATTTGTATCCAAATTGTCTAAAATAGCACAATACAAAAACGAAATAATCCTAGAAAACATAATAACGCCAGGGACACCAATGTATACCAAACAAAATGAGGCTCACCACCACCCCCAAATCAAGCCACAGGTTAAATGGGGAAGGGGAATTTCTGAGATTTTGCCACTCATTTGGGGGTCCTCCCCCCAATAACGATATTCTAAGAATAACATGTTGTACAACTTCTGTGAAACCTGCCTCTCCCTCCAGCCCATGCACCTCGCGATGCCCCAAGATCTGCTGGGTGACATATGAGATCCAAAGTGGAGGGATAAAAATAGCCTGGTCCTCAAAAAGGCAGATAGCCACCAGACAGCTGAGTCACTTTGAAGCCCATTTTGACTACCGAGAGGGGCATTTCACCCTGCTCCTGCTTCGCAAGCTTCACGCAAGCTCACAACCCACCAGGTTGGAAACCTCCACCAGGCTCCCGGGTGGAAGACCAGGATGCCTTTTAACTTCCCCTCCTCCTGCGGGGTCATGATTCGGGAGTGAACTTTTAATAATTCAGATAGCTCACGTCAGTCCAGTGACTCACTTGGAAGGGAGGATTTGAGAAAGGCTTTAGGGAGCCATCATAAGCTAGCGACAGACTCCTTATTTCTGTGGCCCTAGTGGACCACCCGGACCTGACAATGGCCAGAAAGGAATAGGATGGGAAGTAGGAGGAGGCGAGCTCAGAGGCCATCAGCATTGTCCCGCAGTGGGAAACCCTGGGCAAGGAAAAGAGAGACTAAAGAGGCTAGTTGTGCGCGTCGCGGGCTAGGGGACTCTCACCTACCACGTCCCCGCCCTCTGTCACCCGGGAAAGCAGCTCGGAACCCTGAACTAACTCTTTCTGGCCTTCCTCGGTGCTGGAGTTGTGGGCGGGATGCTGATGGCCCGGGGCCCTGGCTGCCCAGCCGCAGGCTAGCAGAGCAAAGGCCCCAGAGGACTTTGTCTTCGGCCGCCGCAGCACGGGGGCTCCCCTTGGTGCCGAGAAGCCAAACCCTGGGCCAGGAGAAACAGCAGGAAGAGATCGAGGTTCCTGGCCCGCAGCTCATCTGGTCCCCTGCCCCGTCACCCATTTCCTAGGCCACCGGCTGCGCGACCACGCCAGGGATCTTCCTTACCGGGGAGTCGTAGGAAAAGGCGCACTCGTTCTTGTAGACACGGTCTCCCGACCTGGGCACGCGGATCGTGGGCATGTGCGGCACCAGCAGCTCGCCCAGGTCCCCTGCAGCCATCTTCCTGCCGCCGCTCGGCACGCTGAACAGGGCGCCCCGGCGCTGCATGGCCGCGGAGCGCAGCGGGCCTGGGAAGGAGCGCAGCGCAGCGGAAGAGCGGGACCCGGGAGCTATTGCCGTGCGGGCTGGAGATCCGCTCCGCCTGGGGCTCAGCTCCAGCAGGGGAGATACGGCCCTTGCCCGGGCGGGCGGGAGAGCGGGCGGGAGCTGCTATTTTTAATCCAATGGCGAGTCGCCGGCCCAGCTGCAGCGTCAGGCGGGGCGCGCGCCAGCCGCAGCGCCGGGGAGGGGGATGCCGAGCCGGTGGGGACGCAGGAATTGGAGTTGGGGAGGTCCGGGGGTCCCCGAGCACGGAGCCCAGCCCGCCGTGGTCAGCACCTCGGGGATGCAATCTCCAGTTATCCAGGACCAGGTCCGGGGAATCCCGCACAAAAAGCGGTGTGCAGCGCGACCTCCCCCTCCATCGAAAAGGGGTGGGTGGGACTCGAGTGTTGCCTAGCTCTCGTGCTCTTCCTTGCTCTCACTTTTTAACATGCAAAGCTCCATAAAAGACACTAGGATCCATCAGGGCCTAGAGAGGGGAAGAGGTATATATTATTTTCTTGTGATAATACAAGGTTTTCTTAGTTGTTGCGAGGGGAGGTGTCTTTTTTTTTTTTCTGGCTTTACAGTATCTCCTGTATGACTCAAGGTCCCCTGTTGAACATTCGGTGGCCTGATTTGAGGATCTATACGCAAAGGTACATAATCCTGCACTTGCTTGTGGATTCTTCAAAATAAAATAATGAATGGGGGAGGGTCTTAATAATGTGCCAATAGAGCCAGCCTACAGTGTGGTTTAGTTCCATTCTTACAGCACAAGTCCTACTTCATTGAGGTTTGCTAACTTCATTCAGCATACTAACATACAACCAGAACATAGCACTTCACCATACCCAGAATCAGCAAATCCAGACAGGATGGTCGTGAACGTTGTTGTTGCTGTCACTGAATTTCCTTTTTCCATATTGCCTTGGAACAAAGAATTAGATACATCTCTTGACTTCCTCGCTATCCAGTAGGATCTGGGTCTGTTCACAAATTGATTATAGAGAGAAGCTTGATTTAAAATGTTCAAAACATAAAGTCCAATAATGGATTGAATACAAATCAAATCAGTGAGATTTGTTTCTTATCGTTGCAGATGATAAAAGATTTATCAAATTAGCCCAGGTTTGAGAAATGCTGTCATACATGTTGGTGGGAACGAAAATTGCAAACACCTGAAAGGTATTTTTGTTTTTATTTTTGTTGTTGTTTGAAACAGACTCTCACTTTGTATCCCAAGCTGATCTTGAACTCCTGGTGATCCTCTTGCCTCAGCCTAATCCATCATCCTCATGTGGTCCCCCAAAGCTGGGATTTCAGGCTTGTGCTATCAGCATTAAACTTCTGGAAGGAAATTTAATGCCACAGATGTTAATTTTATATGCATACACTGTTTTCCCAGCAATCTCCTGTGTGGCATTTATGCCACATTTAAATTCAATCTGGGTAGGCTACTTGTTGGAGCACTGTTTCTAACAGAGGACTGGGAACAAAGAAAAGGCCCATCAATAGGAAGTAGTTTCTGTAAAGTACCTCTGAAAACAATGAAGTCGCTCTGCGCTGTCATCAGTCACAGCACTGATGGAAACAAAATGCAGTTCAGTGTGGGAGAGCCAGGCACGTGTGTCCTGCTGAGCCCTCCTTCCCGTCAGCTCTGCCCGTTCCTGTACACACTTGTGTGCATACCTTTTGGTCCCCAAATATCTCTTAGAAAATATGCAGGCTATACAGTTGTTGAGATGGTGGAGAGGAACAGAAAGCCTGCAGTCACATGGAATGTGTTTACCACCCTGTACTTTTCTATATGGTTCTAATGGTTTTGTTTCCCTTTGCTTGTCTGTGACCCTGGGATTGAACCCAAGAGCCTGTTGCTATTAGTCACGTACTCTGCCACTAAGCTACATCCCCAGCTCCTTTTAAAACTATATATTGAGACAAGGTCTAGCTAAGTTGTCCAGGATGGCCTTGAACTTGCCATTGCCCCATACCCAGTTTCAACATCTTATTAGATACATGCATCACTAACTAAAATCAGACCTCATGATATGGCTCAGCAGATAAAGGTGAATGCTGTTTAAGCCTAGTGACCTGAGGTCAATCCCCGGAACCCATATGAAGGTAGAAACAGAGAATTGACTCTATAAAGCTGTGTTCCGACCTCTCTACATTCAATGAGAGGAGAGAGAAAGATGTTAATAAAAAAATTAACTAAAATTCAATTATAAAAAACATCTTAGGTTCAATAGCCAGTGACAAAAGTTGAAGGCCATTGCTGTATCACTGCAATGTACACCAACCCTTTTTCCTATAACAACAGAGATTGAAATGGTGGACAATAAGTAGGTAGTGTTGCACACATGTAATTGCTTGGAAGCAAAAGATATCAAAAATTCAAGGCTAGCATTAGCTACACAGTGAGTTCCAGGTTAGCCTGAGCAACAAAGAGAATCCATCTCAAAACAAAATAAATCACAGGAAGTGATTGTTGATGGAGGGAGGGCTTGCTTTTCGTGCCGGTCAGTTAGCTTATACCCGAAATAATCACACAGAAATTGTATTAATTAAATCACTGCCTGGCCCATTATCTCTGGCCTCTTATTGGCTAACTCTCAGATCTTGAGTCAACCCATTTCTAATAATCTGTATGTCACCACGAGGTCGTGGCTTATCTGGAAAGATTTAGCATGTATGACCTGGCAGCTCCATGGCGGCTCTCCATCTGTGCCCTTCTTCCCAGCATTCAGTTTTGTCTACTTCGCCTATCTAAGTGCTGCCCTATCAAAAGGCCAAGGCAGTTTTTTAAATTCAACCAATGAAAGCAACACACAGACAGAAGAACCTCCTACACCAAGTGATATTTGCAGAACACACCAAAGTCAAAGAGACTTCCCATAGCAGAAGTTACTAGTCTGGGGACTGTGACAACTTCAGTCCCTATCTATGACCTTCCAGAGAGCTAATGAGTATGTGCCAAGTATGCAAACATAGAAGCATATTCATTTATGTGTAGGAAAATATCATATATGGAAACTGATGCAAACCTATGTGCATAGCAAAAAGCCACTGGCATCCCAGATGATAGCTCTAACCACAGCAAAGGAAAATGGACATCAACTAAACACTGAGAGATAATTAAACTATGTACAACTACTCAAACATGCAAATCTTAAAATGATCATTATGGACTTTGTCTTAATATTTTTACTGTATCTTGGTTAACATGCAATTCTTGTGTAATACTACTGAAAGTCAGTTAAATAGGGCCAGGCATAGTGGCACACACCTCTAATCCCAGCATTTGGGAGGCAGAGGCAGGAGGATCTCTGTGAGTTCAAGTTCAAGGCCAGCCTGGTCTACAGAGTAAGGTCCAGGACAGCCAAGGCTGTTGCACAGAGAAACCCTGTCTTGAAACGCCAAACATGAAAATCAAAATAAATAAATAAATAAAATTCAAAAAGAAAGGAACCTAGGTCAGTTAAACAAACCCATCTTTGATAAACTAGAAAGACAGATTTACGTGGCTCTGTTTGTAAGTTGGTCATAAGATTTTGTTTCTGCTTTCAGTTTGTCTCCAACAAGATCGCAAGTGTTATCCAACATAAAACATTATGAAGACAAAACCTGAGCAAAAGAGACTTTACTGAATTAAGAAAATGTCCTCATCAAGACATTTTAAGGCTGGAGACAGTGACATGTGCATGTAGTCCCATCTACTTGGGAGGCTAAGAAAAGAAGATGTCTGGGTCCAGGAGTTCAAGACCAGCCTGTGCAACACACTCAGTCCAACCAAATGGAAGGGAGGGATGGAGGGAGGGAGGTATAGAGGGAGGGAGGAAGGGAGGAATGAAGGGGGAGAGGGAGGGATGAAGGGGGAGAGGGAGGGAAGGAAGGAAAAAGAGAGAGAAAGTGAGAAAGAGAGAGAAAGGCAGACAGACAGACAGACAGACATAGGAGGAACATCTGGTTCAATTACTGCAAACTTTAACCTTAGTTTTTTAAATCCTAGATATGAGCTCATAACTGGCCTGCTTTATTTCTCTGCACATAGCCCTGAATCAACAAGCGGATTGAAGAAGCAATGACAAATCAACACTTAATTTCTAACAAATCCAATGTCTCATCATTTCAGACTCACTTTTGCCACATCAAAGGACTATGGTCGCAGGCCATTGTGCTTCGGCCCAGATTTCCCCACCACATCCTAGCAGAGCTCAGTTAAGCAGGTAGCATTCTGGGGCCCCTCCCCTGCCCTTCAAAGTCCACCTCACTACCGTATTTCTGAAGATATTAACTGTTCCCTAAGGAGAGATGAAGGGGCGCCAGCTTTAGTTGAACATTCTCTCCTCTCATGTCTTCTTCTTCTTCTTCTTCTTCTTCTTCTTCTTCTTCTTCTTCTTCTTCTTCTTCTTCTTCTTCTTCTTCTTCCTCCTCCTCCTCCTCCTCCTCCTCCTCCTCCTCTTCCTCTTCCTCTTTTTCTTCCTCCTCCTTCCTCTCTTCCTCATCCTCCTTTTCCTCTTCTTTTCTGGTTTTTCAAGACAGGGTTTGGGACATGCTCTGTAGAGCAAGCTGGCCTCAAACTCACAGAAATCCACCTGTCTCTGCCTCCAGAGCACTGGGATTAAAGGCATATGCCACCCCCACCCAGTTAATCTCAGCCCTTTCAAATGCAGTTGCTTTTCCATGAAGTTCTTTCTAACAGCTTCAACAACTCTCAGAGATCCATCTTTACAAATGATAGCCATGGGCTCAGCAGGTTAGAAAGTACACTGTTCTTGTAGGGGACCCATGTTCAGTTCCAGAAAGTTCACAATCTCTTGTAACTCCAGCTACAGAGGGTCCCAACACTTCTTCTCTCCTTCACAGGCATCTTGCATGCACAAAAGTGTAAGAGAACATGTGAACGTGCACACAATATTAAACAATAATACTAAATTACAGCATCTCAGTGGTGAAGAATGTTTATTTAACATATGCAAAGCCCTGCATTTGATCCTGCATTTGAGCACATGAAAATAAATGCCAACAAATACTAGAACCCTTGCTGTCTGTCATCAGAAACTCCTTTTTTATTCCCGTTTTTTGAGACTGGGTTTCTCTGTAGCTTTGGTGCTTTTCCTGAAACTAACTTATAGACCAGGCTGGCCCCAAACTCACAGAGATCGTCTGTCTCTGCCTCCCGAGTGCTGGGATTAAAGGTGTGCACCACCACTGCGGGGCTCAGAAACTCCATTATGACAGTTGCTCCTCAGCATAGGTTCCATGTCTCAATCTGTGAGCTCTGTATTTGTGCAATGTTGACTACCCAGAACAGTCTTATTCAGGGCCTTCAGTAAGCCCTGACAAGTGACTGACTCATCTTAGTGACATTGTAATAAATGCTCTCTGCAGCCAGCGTTGTGCATCTTTGGTAAAATTCACTTCTGCACAAATGTTATTCCATGAACTAACAGAGGTTACATCAAAGGTGATATGAAAATTAGTTATAGTGACTGATGCCAAAGGGGAAAATTGAGGGAATCTGCACAGTAAAAACGATATAATAATTATTTCAATTAATGAAATAGCTCTTGACCTTGGAGGTTTGACGGTAATGTCAGTGATTCCAAAAGAGCCACTTCCAATGAGACTTGTGTAGGTGAGACCTCCAATCCTGCGGTAACCTTCATGATAAGTACCATTTTCTAACTGCAAAACAATAGGCTCTGATAAAAGAAAATTATGGTGTTTTCCCCTTGAGACAATTCTACAAAGTCATGATGCTTATATAGATTATCCAGGGGCCAGGGAGAAGACTCAGTGGGTAAGAGCACTTGCTATGCAAATATGAAGACCTGAGTTCAAATACCCAGTGCCCACATGAAAAAGAAAGCTGGATATGAATGGTGTTGATTGCCCACCATAACTAGATAGTTGGACTTTAGTGCTGAAGATGCAACACCCTTGGCTGCAGAACATGGAAAAATCAAGCTGAAAGAGACCTGAAAATGCCTCGCCCTTGCTGGCTAACTTTCTTGGTGCTGGAAGATGCTATGCGGGTTCCTGAAGTAGAAAAGATATCAATGGTTTAGCCAGCAGTGAATACTGAATGCCGTAATACCAACCTGCCAAGCAAGATATGGTCCCTGGTACAAAAGTGGCTTGAGTATTATTGGGGTAGCCAACCACTCTCTAATCAAATTTGAGGCCTGCTCCTCAGGAGAGTATTCATGACTGATTTTATAAACATAGTCAAAAGCACATGAACTCAGGAAGTCATAAGCCCCAGCAGGGAACCTATTAATGTTGTTTTGCTAAATGGACAAGTTGTCAAACGGCCTTCTAAATACTTCTATTTATATCAATAGTACAGTTCTCAACCTTAGTCAGAGAAACTTCTTTCTGCACTAAGCGGTAGTGAATACAGACTCATAACTTGCCCGGAATAAATGACTGCTTGGCCCCATCAACAACATCAAGGAAAAGGAAGCAGAACGTAAGAGCCAGGAGTGGAGAAGAGTTCCTCATAAGGCTGTCTTCTGGGGATGACTGAGCCATTGCACTCACACTGCAGCTGTAGCTGCCTACACAAGACATGTACAAGATCAAGCCAACGAGATCAGGTAACATTCCAGCAGGCTGCACTAAATGGACTTAGTGAGCTAGAAACCACAGAGAGTGACAGTCCATCATCTATGGAAGCCAAGGCAGGAACCGAAGCAGAGGCCATGGAAGAATGCTGCTCACTAGCTTGTTGCCCATGTATTTCATAGCTGCTTCCTCTGAGATGGAAACATTTAATTCTTCAGGGAAGAAGTCAAACAACTCAAAATAGCACTAGGAAGTCCCCGAAACTGATCAGATTCACTCCCTTCCGAGAGTAAACAATAAAGGCTACCTTAGACAAGCTGAACTGCAAAGACTCTTAGACCAGACCAGCTGTCTGGAAGAAGCAGAGACCAGTGGGGCTGCCTGCAAGAGATTTAGAACATCTGAGTCGCCTAATGGTATTCTGCTACACTCATAGGTCAGTATAGTGTGTTATTCAGCCATCACCAGAGGGGCTTTCTCTGGCAGCAGATAGGAGCAGGTGCAGAGACCTACACCAGACATTGTGTGAAGAGAAAATCTAAATGAGATATCTCCAGCAAATCTCTCCCCTCAGATCTCAGAGTGTCCAATGGAAGAGGAGGCAGAAAGAGCATAAGACTCAGAGGGGATGGAGGACACCAAGAACAAGGCCCTCTGGATCAACTAAGCAAGGCTCATATGAACTCACCGAGACTAAAGCAGCAGACACAGGGTCTACATGGGCCTGGACTAGTTCCTCTGCGTATATATTATAGCTTTCAGCTCAGTATTTTTAAGGGACATCTGAGCAGAAGAATGAGTGTGTCTCTGATTCTTGTGTCTGCCTTTAGGACTGTTCCTTCTGTGGGGTTGCCTTGTCCAGACTTGATGTGATGGGTTTTGCCTCATCTTATTACATTTTATTTTGTCATATTTGGTGGTTATCTCTTAAGTGCCTGATCCTTTTCTGATGAGAGACATAAAGGGAGTAGATCCAGAAGGGAGGGAGGGAGGAGGGGGGAAGAAATGAGAGGAGTAGAGGGAGGGGTAACTCTCATCGGATAAACTGTATGAGAAAAAAACTATTTTCAATGAAAGGGAGAAAGGAACACCTGAGTCCCTCGGAGAGGGCACGCTGCAAACTTTTGAGCTGCCTGCAGGCTGTGCAGTGTGTTCCAGGTTTCCAACGCTGGGGCAGGCTTTGATGGTGCAGCTGTCTTTGAGTCATTTCCCCTCCTGTGAGCAACTCATCATCCACATCCCTGTAATGAACCCAATAAAACTCATTGGTGCATCAAGTTGGACTTTGGTGGTATCTGTGCTTTGGTCTATACTGAGCTCACTCTCTAGCGTGAGTAGATGTGTAAGTAGTGTCTCCCCCAAGAAAAGTCTTGTCACACCATGCCACGGTTTTCTCAGTGAGCTTTCTTAGACAGCCCAGAAGCACCTGTCCAGGGATGGCACTACCCACATTGGGCTGGACACGCCCACGTCAATTATTAATCCAGAAAATGCCCCCACAAAGTTGCCTACAGGTTAATCTGATGGAGGCAATTCCTCACCTGATGTTTTCTCGCCCCAGGTGACTCTAGTTCGTGTCAAGCTGACAAACACTAGCCAGCATGGCATCTATCTTTTGTGAATCCAAGGGAAGTGTTCATTTGTGTACAGTGTTATTGATCATGTCAGCCTTTCCTCTGCTGGCTCCTAAGTTCCCCTTTCACCACACACATAAAAGCAATCCAGTTTCTGCTGTTAGATTCACAGACAACAGTAGGCTTTGTCAGAAGAAGCAACTCTGAGGTATCTCTCTACATCAGAGTCTTTCCAGGAGACGCGGTGACTATGTGATGTGTAGTGTTTCCCACAATCCTTCAGAAGCCTGGCTCACAGGGTACTCACCTCAATGGGCAGATCATCCCTCAAGACAATTACAACACCATCTTTCTGATGCCCACCGCCAGGCAGGAAAACTCATCTTCCCCAGTGGTGGAGAAAGCGCTATGAGCGCAGCCGTAAACACCAGCCATGCCTCCAGTGCTGTGTTTCAGAGCCCAGCAAGTTGGTCAAAGCAAGGTCTTTACCTATGACGAGAAGTTCACTGGGGATTATGCCTCATTCTCGGGGGCAGGAAGGAAAGATGAAAAACGTAAACTTCTCTTTCTAGATTATTCTGATGTTCAGCCTTCATTCTTAACTTGCTTGCATGCTTATTCTGGTTTTGTTTTGCTTGATTTTTTTTTTTTGAGAGCAGGGCTCACTCCATAGCTCAGGCTAGTTTTGAACTCCTGGCAATCCTCATCCACTTTGCTTCCCAAGGACTGAGACTATAGGCACAGCCAGCAAGCCACTGGGTCATGTTTTTCGGATTGAAAATCATCTAGACGAGATCAATGAGGCTCAAGGATTAACTGAGGGGGAAGATTTATCTGAATATGGGCAGTACCACTCCCCAGGGACTGTCACACCCCCCAAACACACATGTACTGTGTGGGGAGGCAGTTGAGCACCAATCTCCCCTTTTCTCTTCTTCCTGGCCACCATCATGTCAACTAAGTTGCCCCACCAGGCCACCATCACCATGACAAATTGGACCCTTTGAAACCATAAGACAAAATAAATCCTTCCTCCCCTACCAGCTTAAGTCGTTTCTGTCAGATCACATGTCATGACATGTCATGGTCACAAGGACACAAAGGTAACCAGTAGTTACTAAACCCTTCCCAGAAATTTCACCCAACGATATGTCCTGTGTCTTTTCGGACTGTATCTCTCACCCTCTGCCACTGGGCACCTACCATATTCTGTCCTGGGTCCCATCTGCACGTTATAGTCACTGTAGGGATTAGCATTATGCCCTATGCAGGTTAACAGTAAAGATCAGGACTAGGTAAACTGCAGTGTTGTGGAACATTAGTTGACTATGTGCTACATTAGTTTATGCTGTGGAATATTTGTTAACGTTGCAATCTTTCATGTTGCATTTGTTTAACTCTGTGACGCTGTGTTACTTTGCCTGTCTAAAAACACCTGATTGGTCTAATAAAGAGCTGGACGGCCAACAGCCAGGCAGGGGGAAGAATAGTAGGGGCTGTCAGGCAGAGAGATTAAATAGAAGGAGAAATCTGGGAATTGACTCAAGGAGCAAGAAAAGGAAGGAGAAGAGAATATCAAGGGCCATCCAGCTACACAGCAAGAGACGGAGTAAGAAGAAAGATAAATAGAATACAGAGAAACAAAAGCCCAGAGGCAAAAGGTAGATGGGATAATTTAAATTAAGAAAAGCTACTAGAAATAAGCCAAGCTAAGACCAGGCATTCATAAGAAAAGGTCTCCATGTGTGATTATTTGGGAGTGGGGTAGCAGACCCCTTAAGTAACTACTGACCTAATTGGAAATTGCAGCTCAGCAGTCACCAGTAGCAATTCAGTTGCACTGGTCATAGCCCGGCAGGAATTCTGTTCCCTCAGCAAGAGTTCTATTACTGTCTCTAAAGGAAACTTTATCTGGACCTATCCCTCTATAGAACTCAGGATTCAAAACTTCAGGTGAAATTCTGTTTGCTCAGAGAGGCTGAATAGCAAGTAACTAACCTTCTCCCCTAGCTCGAATCTCCCCGCAAAAAAACCAGGCATCCTTCTGCTCAGCCCCCACTTAGGAACCCTATCACTCCCTGTCAGCTAGCTGCTGACTTAACCTCCTGAACCCAGGTTAATTTGTTTTAAACAAATGTAACATATCTTTGCATCATTAAAAAAGGATTCCAGAGCACACATGAATGTCACACATCTTAAATTAATATTCCACAACACTGCAGCCTGCCTCTGTTAGAGCTAAGGCTCCGTTCCTGCTTCAATAGTGATGTTGACTAGCCACATCAGATACATTATGGTCTAAAGAGTCATAAGATACATATAGATATAGATATAGGTATAGGTATAGGTATAGGTATAGGTATAGATAAAGATATAGATATAGATATAGATATAGATATAGATATAGATATAGATATAGATACAGAATAAGTTTGTCAAACCCTGGTCAAGGTCACTGAAGACTCAAAATCAGACAATTGACATGACCTGTAGTAAGGAAGTAGGTCATATCTTCAGGTTTAGTTAGCATCATGGAAAACCATGCAAACCAACTGCAAGAGTTATTTTAACTTGCCTTAGGGAGACCTCTAAAATAGCAACTAGACTGAGATTACTACAGTGTTCACTGTTGTTTGGTCATTGGTTATTCCCATAGTTTTCCAGGCCAAAGCCAAAAACAGATCAGGGGCATGGTAAGAACAACCACGTCCACTTCTTGGTCTTTGGTAGTGCTGAAAATTCCAGGATTTCAGTTTTCATGACTGTTGTAGTGCCTTAGGGGAAGGGACTACCAGCTCATCTACCTCATCCTTTCCACTAAGGTACTTCTCCATGGGTCAGGGATCCAGTGTGGAGACCCCAGGCAATGGATTCCAATGATGCCTCCAGAAGCTTCAGTACTACCTGCAAGGTGAACTGAGGGTCCTGCTGGGCCCAAAAAGAGGTGTGATAGCCCCCAATAAATTGCTTCTGGCAGAAAGGTAGGCATCCAAACATACTCTAGTTTTGCTCAAAGCCAATTTCCAGTGTTCTCTAAAAGACCTAAAACACAGCTTCTTGGGGATTGGATGCAAAGAAAAGTGGAGAGATGTCCACAGTGTCTGTATGTGACGATACTGTACTCCCTTCCTTCTAGGAGCCTGGCCTCCTCTTCCACCAAGGAGCCCTGGGACTTCCAATATCCACATGGGTATGACCACTAACTCCCATGTGGCTTGCCTCAGGCCACTGTTGCTGACCATGGAGTTGGTGAGAGTTGAATGTGCCTGCTTAGTGGAATGCCCACTGCCTTCAGTCTTGTGCACCCATGATGGACCACAGCCAGAGCTGTGTGAATTAGTCACCTCTGAAATCCGTTTCTTACACTTTGATCTCTGCCTGATGTGATAAGCATGCTGGATTTGCTTCTGGCAGCGTCGCTGCCACCTAGGATGTCAACACCACAGGCATAAGAGAGTCTGCTGCACCAGGAACTCCTGTCATTAGCATTCTAAGCCAGGGGAAGCAATTAGTAAATAGCTTCAAAAAGATTCCAGGCCCTGCTGGAAACAGACTAGATGGGCTGGACTCAGCAGTTCTGTCTCTTGAGTCCCTGCTCCTCTGCCATGCCAAGAGATTTCTAGCCCTTGTCACCATGTAGCCTGAGCCAGAAATTGGTCCAGGTTCTGCACTGGGCATCCAAGGCCTGCACCAGAATCCTAGCACATGCTGAGGCCATCTGTAAGGGCATCAGGATCAACCAAATTTCCTGGACTTAAACTTACAGCTTGCGTTCCTATGTCAAACATTTTCAAGTTCTGGCCCTATGATCACAGCCCATTTGGTAAAATTAGTTGATCCCTGTGATTTTCAGGATAGCTTCTGGATCTTTTTCCATGCTGAATTGTACATAAAATGATGGTCAGCAGAGAACACAGAAGTGCTGGACAATGGGGGAAATGCTAGCTAGCTCCAGCAGCGAAATTCTGGACTCATTACAGAAGAAAAGTGTTGCTTGTTCAGAAGAACTTCAGAATCGGACACCTCCCAGTCCCTGCACAGTCCTAGATGTCTCTGTTTTAGTTAGAAGGACACATGGTACTCTTCTCATATGACATAGACACAAAGGAAACTCATCTCTCTCGTATCTCTCTCCTCTCTCTCTCTCGCTCTGTCACACACACACACACACACACACACACACACACACACTTTCTCTCTTCACAGCTGCCTCCTCCTACCTCAGCCTCCTGAATACTAGGATTATAGGTATTTGCCACCACATCTGATTGGAAATGAATTCTTTTTTTTTCATGTTCATATAGACAATAGGTTCAGTCTATTCTTTGAAAATTCTAAAGATTTGAGGATGTTGACCCATGCATTAAATTACCTAATGTCTTCTGAAAGAGCACAGTTCCCTCTCCACTCTATGCCTAGGATATCGGATACATGTCTGTGGCCCTGACATACAGCCTCAGACAACACAGTTGCTAACTTGACTGGCTTCCCATCTGAGCACTGTGGTCTGTCTCTTGTCAATTAGAAATTGAAGTGGAAGTCCATGCCTTCCATCAGCTCAGAACTGAAAAGTATTCAAACACCCTCCCTGAACCCAAGAATCTGCAGCTTGCGGTTTGTTCTCTGAAACCAACCAGGGACCCACAATGGTAAATGCTAGAATCTAGCTTTGAATAATCAACAGGGAGAGTTCAGTGGGAGGGTGAAGAGTGATTCCATCACCAAAGGCCCTGTATCTAGATATTCATCTACTTTAGAGGCTTCCCATTGGTTGGGCATGGTGGCACATGCCTTTAATCCTAACACTCAAGAAACAGAGACAGGTGGATCTTTATGAGTTCAAGGCCAACCTTGTCTAGAAAGTGAGTTCCAGGGCAGCCAGGGCTATTGCACAGAGAAACCCTGTCTCAAAAAACTGGAAGGGGAGGAACCCTTCCTTCTGGACATGCCCATGAGCTGATGCAATGCCTTCCCTCTTCAGACAGTCAACCCAAGATCCAGGTCTTTAGAAAACAATCTACTTGGCCAAGCCTCAGAATATACTGAGCCAGGCCTATGATAGGGAAGGAGTCATTCATCAAAGGAGAAATGAGGCCATAAATAAACAAGACAATAAATAACAATGCCTTGAAAACCTATTGAGGATAGTAAATGTTTGTCAAACACCTAACAGCTGGCCTCGAGCTGCTGCCTGTTCCTCTTCCAGCACAAGACTCAGCTGCTAGTGCCTTACAAATGCTTCTTATCAAGTAATGCCTCCAGAATTGAAGTTGTTAATGTTTTTTTTCTGAGAAACAATGTACAGTCCCTGTGGTACAAATATTTTAAAATGGTCTCTGCTCTCAAGTATCTTGAAATCTAGTTAGAAAGGCAAGGAACACAAATGAAACATTGTGTTCATGTTTCATTTCATTGAATGAATGAATGTTCATGAATGTTCATTCATGAATGTTCATGAATGAATGTTCATGTTCATTGTGTTCAAAAGCCCTCTAAAATTTGTGCTTTTGTGTGATGAATAAGGCATAGTATGTCTACTAGAGTTTCTGGAAATGTGGGGACAGCAGCATTTAGGAGAGGGGACTGACTGAAGGAGAGTCTTCCAATAAAGTTCATCATGAGCTAAAGCGTGAAAACCAGATCGCTCATGAAGGGATCAATGAGCACTGAGTAGACCAAGTTCATGCAGAGAAAGGCAGCTCCCCAAATCAGTAGCAGCTCAGTCCGAGAGAGGGGAGAAGGCCTCCTCAGAGGCCTCTGTGTCCTCATCCCTAGGACCTGTGAAAATGACCTTACATGCAAAAAAAGATTTTCAATTAAGTGCTACAGAGTAATCCTTTTGTACACTGTGAAGATTTGTCACTAGGATTTGTTTAATAAAAGCTGATTGGCCAGTAGCAAGGCAAAAATTATAAGCAGGACGATCAGACTAGGAGAATGATGGGAAGAAGGGCAGAATGAGAGAGGTGCCAGACAGGTGCCAAGGAAGTAGAATGTGTAGAAAATGAGGTAGCAAGCCATGAGTCACATGGCAAAGTATAAAACATGGGTTAATTTAAATGTAAGAATTAGGTAGTAACAAGTCAGAACTCTCTGCAGAACATTTGTAGTTAATATTAAGCCTCTGAGTGATCATTTGAGAATGACTGCAGGACAAGAGAATTCTGCCTACAGTTAAGGATCTGGAAGTGAAGAAAGCAGCCTAGGTTATCAACATCAGCCCCCAAAGTAATGTAGGTGTCCTTATGAGACAAAATGAGCTGACATATGCAGAAGAGGAAATAGAAATGTGACCATGGACCAAGATCTTGGCACAGTGGTACTGGTTTCAAATTCAGCCTTCAGAACTGGAGAGAATAGATTTCCATTGTTCTAATCTTCCATATCTGTGGCTTCTTGTCTTAGCTGTGGGAAACTGATCTAAAACTAGTTATCTTGCTAGATGTATTAAAATAGATCTATAATCTTACACTCAGAATGTTGAGATGGGAATATCACAAACTTGAGGCTACCATTGACAAGATGGCAAGTTCCAGAACAGCCTGGTACAAGTGGAGGTTATACCAGTTCCCACCAGTCCCCAAACAACCACTCTGCAGCTTAATATTAATTGTAACCTTTTGGACAATGACTCAGGCTTATTACTAGCTAGCTTTTACATCTTAAATCAACCCACTTATATTAAGCTATGTATTGCCAAATGGGGTTGATTCTAAAAGATTAAAGGTCATAGTCAATCTCTTTATAAAGAAAAAGGGGGATATAATATAGAAATTATGAAAAGGTAGATTATGTACTCTAATCCAAAAACAACTATTAATCTCATAATGTTTTACATTGGTATGGATTTTGATTTATTGATACAAATGAAGGTCAATTTTGTTATACTATATGTATATTTGTACTCTTGTTTAAAGTATTATGTTCATGCAGCTCATTTAAAAATGTAATGTATAGTAAAGAAAAACAAATTAATAATCATTTAAAATAGTCAAACATAGTCATGTTAGTTAGGAGTTCTAGATATACAGAGATATATTTCAGATTGATAGGTAATCTTCAAACACTTCAAAGACTTACAAAACATAGCATTTAAAATATTTTAAGAACTTAGACTTTTCCTGACAGTGAGAGACATCTGTTCCTGGCAGCACTAATTACTTCAAGAGGATGATGGGCTTTGAAAAAGTTCCTTGCTTTCAATGTGGCAAGACTAGCCATTTGGGTAAGAACTGGGTCTTGCCAAGACTACTTGACTGTATGTTGTATAAACTGGACAAGCAGGATTCACAGGAAAATGACTGCTAAATTTTGCCAAAACAAGGTAGGATGATCTTTTAGGGTTCCGTTTCACAGAAGAAATTGCCAGACATTCTGCAGGACACAGAGGAAAATGACTGACAAACTGCCAATTTAGGCAGGACGTCTTTCAAATTTCCTGCTTCATTGAAAAGTCTGCCAGATACTATGGGCCTGTAGGCTGAAGATAGATAGATTGTGTCCTAACAAATAAAGCGTGCCTAAAGAAGCTTAGGTGCAGAGCTAAGCCACTAGAGGCCAGGGAATGGTGACACACACCTTTATCTCAGGACTCAGGAGACAGAGGCAAATGGATCTCTGATAGTTCAAGGCTACCCTGGGCTACATGAAATTGATCCAGTCTAAAGGAGAAACAGAGGTCATGTAAAAGTGATCCCAGCATTTGGAACCCCATGCCTTAAATCCCAGCACTAGGGAAGTGGAGACATCAGTGATATGACTGGGCGGACAGAGGAACATAAGGCAGGAGGAGACAGGATCTCAGTGCAGTCTGAGTTTCCATGGAGATATATGTAGTCTGAGGATGCATCTGAGGTGCAGTCTGAAGTAGGCAGTCTGAGGATACAGTCTGAGGAGTCAGCTGAGGACAGGATCACCCCTTGTCTGAGCACTGGTAAGGATTCTCTAGTGGCTGGCTGCTCTGCTTCTCTGATCTTCAGCAACAGCCCCTGATAGCTGACTCCAATATTTTATTTATTAATACCAATTAGAATTAGTGCTACAGCCTGGACAAATGGAACTATGGCTGCACATTGCAGTGGTTTCATCCATAAAATGTTCATATAGAAAATAAGACCTACGATAAAATCATTGAACACAGTTATTCTTACTTTGTCAGTTCCTCCGTTATTGGTCCAAACTCACACACAGAGGAGCCTTCCTGAGAAGCTGAATTTACAAAAGACCATGAGAGGAAGTCATAGTGGATTAACAGATTGCCAACATAATTATGAGGCTCATTATATGAACTGCATTTGTTTCCAGTGGTCACGTGGACTGTCCCCTCTAAAGCCAGTAGTTTATAATAACAATTTTGACACTTGAATATCTCTCAAGGAAAGTTTGTCCTCTGAGTGCAACAAGAGAAGAAAGAGGCAAAGAGATCAACAAGATGGCTTAGCAGGTAAAAGCACTTGCTGCTCAAACATGGTGACCTGAGTTTGATCCTCAGAAGCCATATAAAGGTGGAGGTAGAGAACCAGTCTCACAGTATTATCCTGTGACCTCCACACACAAGACTTGTGTGGTAGTTTGAATGTGAATGTTCCCCAAGGCTTACTTGGTTCCCAGTTGATGGGACTGTGGGAGAAGGATTAGAGAGTATAGTTTACTTGGAAGAGAAAAGTTAATGGGGTAGGCTTACTCAAATATCAAGGAGTCTAGCCCTCTGGAAAGCAGGCTAATTAAATGCTTTTTTATAAGTTGCTTTGGTAATGGTATCTATCACAGTAATAGAAAAATAAGGCCCTATGACATGTACACACATACACACACACATACACACAGGGAGGGGAGGAAAGAAGGGAGGGTTAAAGTAATAATGAATAAAATTAAATAAACTTTTAAGAGATAATATAACTGTATAACTCTGATTGGTCTGAAACTCATTATACAGAGCAAGCTGGCCTTGAATCACAGGGATCTACCTGTGTAAATGGAGGCAGAGCTTTCCTTTTATCCTGACCTTCTAGTCCCAAATAATCACACAAAAACTTACATTATGAAATTCTCAGCCTATATCTTAGGCTTATTACTAACTAGCTCTTACAACTTAAATTAACCCATTTCTATTGATCTATATTTTGCCACACAGCTTGTGACTTTTCCTGTTCTCTAGCATCTTACTTTCCTGGCAGCTGGCTTGTCTCTGCTCCTTACTCTGCCTTTCTTCCTGCCTGTATTTTCAGTTTGGCTTTCCCTTCTTGTCATATTCTGCCTTGTTGTGGACCAAATCAGTTTTATTATCAACTAGTGAGAGTAATATACATTCACAGCATACAGAAGGAGTATCCCACAGCATACCTGCTTCTGACTCTTGACTGCTGGAATTAAAGGCCCAGCTAAAGTGCATTCTAAATAAAAGAAAGAAGTAGTGACAAATTAGGGAGGAGCATGAAAGGGGAATGTATTCTGCACCTCGGTACTCAGAACTGATCACTCTCACGTAGCAATTTACTCTACTGGACCAAGGTTCATTGAAAGTTGGGAAGTAAAGCATCTTTAATGCCAGCACTCAGGAGACAGAGGCTGGTGTACCTCTGTAAGTTAGAGGCCACTGTGGTCTACTAATGTAGTATGGCTTCCATTGCTATGATAAATACCGTGACCAAAAGCAACTTGGGCAGGAAAGGGTTTATTTCATCTAATAGCTTACAGTCCTTCATGAAAGGAAGTCAAGCAAACCTCAATGGGGAATCTGAAGGCAGCATATGAAGAGAAGCCATAGAGGGATGCTGCTTGTTGGTTTGCTCTCCATGGCTTGCTCAACCTGCTTTCTTATACAACCTGGGACCACCTTCTTAAGGGTGGTAGCACCCACAGTGGACTTGGTCCTCTCATATCAGTCAATAATAATAATAATAATAATAATAATAATAATAATCTTCACTATGGGTCAACCTGATAGAGGTGTTTTCTTAATTGAGATTCCCTCTTCCCAGATGACTCTAGCTTGCATCAAGTTGATGGCAATAAATGCTAGTACATCTACATAATGAGTTCTAGGACAGCCAGAGCTATGTACTGAGACCCTATCTCAAAAAAAAAAGAGAAGGAGAAAATGGAGACAGCTTGCAATCACTCTTATGCATCGAAGGGCTAAGTTAAATGTGTAATACAAATGAGGCAGGACAGTATGGGGTCAAGTTCAGTATTTGGTTCACATTTACTAATACATGGCCTGACTTCTCATGTTTCCCTGTAGACAGAATGTTTTCCACACCCCAATGCTATCAAGACACTCATTCACCCTGTGTAGAGGGAGCGGTGGGCCGCTTCCTGCCGCCCGCCTCCCAGCTAGCTTTACCCCTGAAATAATTACATGGAAACTGTATTCTTTTAAACACTGCTTGGCCCGTTATCTGTAGCCTCTTATTAGCTAACTCTTACATATTGATCCAACCCATTTCTAATAATCTGTGTCTACTCCATCCACCTAAGGGCTGGTCTATCAAAAAGGCCAAGGCAGTTTCTTTATTAACCAATGAAAGTAACACAGACAGTTAACCCTCCTCCATCAACCCTGGAGATTTGGGAAAGAGAAGGTACACGTAGACCTACAGCAGATCCCAGCAAAGCCCAGCCAAGTCCAGTCAAGCCAGCAGAGTACAGAGGAGACTAGCTGAACCTACCCAAGCCCAGCCAAGCCCATTATTACCCATTATTGTAAATCACCGAATGCTGAGAACCAGCAAATGCCCTCTAGTCAAGCTTAAATATGTCTCATGATACAGAAGTCACATTCTGACTAAATTTTGACCCTGTCACTATTATTTTCCTGACTAAAAGCTGTGTTCCATCTGTTTCCTGCTCTTGAAGAATATAGATAAAATTGTGTCTGTGAGTGACGTATTCATTCACTCCAACAGAAGGGACTCTGAAAATTTTCCATCTTTGTTGTCTAACAAACATTATGAAAACCACCAGGAAAAAGATGAAAAGGAGTAGATCATGCAGATCTTCAAAAGTTCTTCCATGCAGAGTGGTTATTGTTAGCACATGGTGACTTTCATTCCAGATAACTAATATGTTTATAGATATGAAGCAAGATGGATGGCTAAAAAGAAATAATTTCACAAAGGCAGCAACATGGAAAACTTGGAGCAGCTTGGCTTTACTCTTCCTTATAAGAAATTATATTTATCTATTGGTAATATCCCCTGAACTCCATTAAAGCTCTATAACTCAGCCCTGGGGTGAGAACATGTCTTAGGGCTAAGACTGCATCCTTTCTGTTTTTGGATTACGGTCTCTACATCCTGGAAATGGCCCTTCTTTTACAGCCATCTCAGGGATTCCAGAGCTGGCTCCTCCTTCTCATAGAAACAATGTGACACTCTGCCCAGAGGTGGGCTTCCCAAGAGGCTCTGCTATGGAGTATTAGACTCCTGCTCCTGCCAGCGTCTTGGCATTCCACACACAGCTATTTCTGCTAGAACATGTCTCCTATATTGCTTACCTCCTCCCAACTTTTCTATGTCACTGTATTAGTTTTTTTTTAATTGATAAGACAAACCATCATAACCAAGAAAATAAGTAACATAAAGCTTGGTTGGGATTACAGTTTCAGAGTATTAGAGTCCATGATGGTGGGGAAAAGAACATCTGGGGACTCCTCTCCATCTGCAGCAGCAGGAGGCAGAGAGAGGTATGCACGCTGGGATTGGAAGGAGTCTTTTGAGCCAACAAAGAACACCAGCGACACAGCTCAGCAAGTGGCACACCTCCCCCAGTGACACACCTTCCCCAGTGACACACTTCCCCCAGTGACACACCTCCCCCAGTGACACACCTCCCCCAGTGACACACCTCCCCCAGTGACACACCTCCCTCAGTGACACACCTCCTCCACTGACACACCTCCTCCACTGACACTCCCCCAGTGACACACCTCCTCCACTGACACACACCCCCAGTGACACACCTCCTCCACTGACACACCTCCCCCACTGACACACCTCCCCCACTGACACACACCCCCAGTGACACACCTCCTCCACTGACACACCTCCCCCACTGACACACCTCCCCCACTGACACACCTCCCCCACTGACACACCTCCTCCACTGACACACCTCCCCCACTGACACACCTCCCCCACTGACACACCTCCCCCACTGACACACCTCCCCCACTGACACACCTCCCTCAGTGACACATCTCCTCCACTGACACACCTCCCCCACTGACACACCTCCCCCACTGGCACACCTCCCCCACTGGCACACCTCCCCCACTGACACACCTCCTTCATTGACACACCTGCTCCACTGACACACACCCCAAGTCACACACCTCCTCCACTGACACACTTTCTTCATTGACACACCTCCTCCACTGACACACCTCCCCCACTGACACACCTCCCCCACTGAAACACCTCCCCCACTGACACACCTCCCCCACTGACACACCTCCAGTGACACACCTCCTCCACTGACACACCTCCCCCACTGACACACCTCCCCCACTGACACACCTACCTCCTAATACTCTCAAAAATTTTCACCAATGACAAACTAAGTATTTAAACATAAGAATTTATGGGCAAATGTAGTGATATTTTCTTGTAATCTATCAAACAAAGCGTGCCTGAAGATCGGAGTACAGAGCTAAGCCACTCCTTAGCGCTAGAAGTCTGGCACTGATGGCACACACCTTTAATCCCAGGACTTGGGAGACAGAGACAGACTGATCTCTGTGAGTTCAGGCCATCCTTGGCTACACAAGATAGATCCAGTCTAAAAGATAATTAGAGCAAGTATTTGGGAGTCACATGCCTTTAACTAAAGTATGAGGGAGATGGAGAAGGAAGAGGTATGGCTAGGCAGAGAGAGGAATATAAGGAGGGAGGAGGAAGGAGCTAAAATCTCATTCTGAGGATTCAGTCTGAGCATGCAGTCTGAGGTTTTGTAGGTTCAGCAGTCAGTCTGAGGATTTCATATGGACAGGATCTCCCCTTTGGTTTGAGCACTGGTAGAGGTAAGAATTCTCTAGTGATTGACTGCTCTGCTTCTCTGATCTTTCAGCTTTCATCCCTGAAAACTGACTCTGAGTTTTTATTAGTAAGACCAAGTAGAATTTGTGCTACAGACAAAAGTCTATTCAAACCACCACCTTCCACCTCCTATCCCCCATAGCCACATGGCCATATCATAATACAAAATGCATTTAGTTCAACTTCCAAAGTCCCATAGCCTTTCAGTCTTAACACAGTTTAAAATTCCAGACTTTCTTCTGAGACTCAAGGCAATGTCTTAATTGTAACTGTCTGTAAAAGAAAAGAGAAAATTACATATTTCCAACATACAATGGCACAGAATATGCTTTGATGTTCCAAAGGGGGAATCGGGGTGTAGTGAGAAAATGAAGTAAAGCAAGTCTGAAACCCAACAGGGCAAACTGCAAATCCTGCAGTTTCATGGCCAATGGCAGAGGGCTCAAATGGCTTGCCCCTTCTGGCTTTGCTGCCTACAACACATTTCTTGCTCTTGGGCTGATTCCACCCACTGAGTGCTGCGTTCCTTGGCAGACAACTCACATCTCTGGCGTCACTAACATGGTGGGGTCTCCTTCTCAATCCAGGCTTCACTTTCACAGCCTCAGGCAGTGGTCTCTCAGGAACACCCCAGCTGCATGCCTGGCCTCGATGGCTCTCCCCAGGGAGAGTCTACCACCTCTTTCTTTAAGTACTCTTTCTTCTTGTCTCTCGAGCCAGAACCACGTGGGCAACATGGCTGAATTGAGCTGCATTCTTGAGATGGAGCCTGGCCCCCTTGAACCAAATGTCCGCAGCTTTTATTTTTTGTTATTTTTAGGAGCAGAGAATTCCTTAGTTCTTTTCTCTTCACGTTAGAATCTCCGCTGCATGGGGTCTTGTCCTGCGCTACCTCTCCCTTGTCTCATTTTGGTCAAGCCTTTCTTTAATTTTTGCATCTCTTTCAGTACAGGCCTTGACTCCAACATTAAAATTCCTAGAGTTTTTTTCTATTCAAGCTATATATTTGTTTAATTCTTTTTGACCTACTTGGTTTTTTTTTCATTGTAGACCTGTATAAAAGTAATTACTAAGAACCACACGGCAGACAATATTGCACTGTCTTGAAATTTTATCTACCAAAGAAACTAATTCATTACTTTTCAGTTAGCCTTGGGAATATTCTTAGGACAAGGGCATAAATAAGCCATATTTGCCAAAATATTACAAGAATGGTCTCTAACCCAGTTAATATTGTTTTCTCTGAACCCTCTTAAACTAGACCTCCACAGTTCACATTGCTCTCACCACAACTGTCTCCCAAGCTTCTAAATGGACCATTAAACTCTGCTTACAAAATTCAACCACTTTTCTAATCCCAAGTCTCAAGGCTTTCCACATTCAAATATAGATAGATAGGGAGAGAGAGAGAGAAGAGAGAGAGAAAGAGAGAGAGAGAGAGAGAGAGAGAGAGAGAGAGAGCAAATGAGCAAATGGTTTACCCTTTCATAGCAGTACCCCACTCCTGGTACTTAGTTATTTTTCAATTTCTGTGAGAAAAAGTCATGGCCAAGGCAACTTAGGAAAGAAAGCATTTAATTTGGCTTACTGTTCCAAAGAGTTAGAGTCCATAATGGTGAAGCAAAGCCATCATCAGCACAGTTGATAACTGTTAAGCTAATAACTCACCTCTTGATCTGCAAGTAGGAGCCTTAGAGAGGCATACTGAGACTAACATGAGTCTTTTGAAGCCTCAAAGTCCATCATCCACAGTGACACACCTCCTCCAACAAGGCCGCACTTCCTAATCCTTCCCAAACGGTTTCACCAACTGGGGACCAAGTGTTCAAACATATGCGCCTGTGGAGGTCATTATTACTAAAACCACCATACTCTCTGCATAGTGGAGCGTTGATGTGACAGACCTGACCATGTGTTTGGAGGATTTTAGCCAGTGTTCTTTGATACTTGGGGAATTGAGTGTTGTCTTAATTAGGCTTCTATTGCTGTGGTAAAAAAAAAAATACTGACTAGGGCTGGAGAGATGGCTCAGAGGTTAAGAGTACTGTCTGCTCTTCCAAAGGTCCTGAGTTCAATTCCCAGCAGCCACATGGTTGTTTGCCACCATCTGTCATGACATATGGTGCCCTCTTTTGACGTACAAGCAGAACATTGTATAGATAATAAATAAATAAATCTTTAAAAAAAAACTGACTAAGATCAATTTGGAAAGAAAAGGGTTTATTTGACTTATAATTTCATTAGATTGCCCATCACTGAGGGAAACTGGGGAAGGAACCTGGAAGCAGGAACCGAAGCAGGAAGCATGAAAGAACACTGCTCACTGGCTTGTTCCTCCTGACTTGTTGACTTTGGTTTCTTACACACAGCAGGACCACAGGCCCAGAAATGGCACCACCCACAATGGACTGGACCTACTTAATCAATCATCAATCTAGAACATGCCCCCACAAGCTCACCCACAGGTCAATCTGATGAAAACTGGTTTTCCATTGAGGTTCCTCTTCAGAGTTGATTCAAGTTCCTGTCAAGTTGACAAAAACACAGGACAGGTGTAATTAAAAGTCCTGTTAGAGCTGAGGAGAGCATATTCTCATATTCTCGGAATATTAAACAGCCGTGAATCTTTGTATTAGTTGCTGTCTACTACAAGTAATCTGAGAGAGTTGAAAGATGCCCTAATCTATGGGTCTAAGTGAGAACTCAGAAGGCAGGTCATCACTTTGTCCATCTAGGATGATGACAGTATTGGGTATACCCTACGACAGAGCCAGTCATGAGGATTTGGCTTGGTTAATAGTACAAAGCATGAATTTCATATTGCGGATCAGACCTTAAATCCAGTTCAAAAGGAATTGGCCACTCCTGTAATGTTTATGCCACTATTCTACCAGTGGAAATATCTAGTAAGGACAGTTATTACTACAGTTCATGGGGTTCAAATCTGGATAAGACTATTGATTACATCCCCCCCCCACACACCGCCGGTAGAATACAAAGAGCCTTCTAGCACTATGAAAGCTAGCTAGTAAGGATGAGAATTCATGGTCAGTACCAGCTTGATTTCTCTATTCCTATGAATATGTAGCATTTTCAGCATTAAAGCCTTACCATTAAGTTCTGCAGGGTTACCAAGAGCAATGGCAATAGTTGTGAAGTTTTTGTGGGGGCAGGAGGGTTTGTGAACTCACTCATCAATGATTGAAAAAGAGGTATCAATACAAGGCACTGAGTTATTTTATTTGATAGCCTGTAATATCTGGGAAAGGCGTTGTCCCCTGTTATATGGTAAATCCATTTAAACTTCTTTTGTGTGTGTGTTTTAGGAAGCTTCTATCGTAGTAGATTTCTGTCTTAAGGTTTCTATTGCTGTGAAGAGACATCATGACCATGAGAACTCTCATAATGGAAAACTTTTAACGGGGCTGGCTTACAGCTTCAGAGGTTCAGTCTATTACCATCATGGTGGGAAGCATAGCAGCAGACAGGCTGACATGGTGCTGGGGAAAGAGTCTTGATCTGCAGGCGGCAAGAAGTAAACTGTCTTAAGCTTCAGAGACCTCAAAGTCTACCCTCTAGTGCCACACCTCCTCCAACAAGGCCATACATCCTAATAATTCCACTCCCTCTGGGCCAAGCATTCAAACATGTAAGTTTATGGGGGCCATACTTATAGTTTCCATATTTTTGTTTATTTGTTTTTTTTATTTTTCTAGACAGAATTTATTTCTCTGTGTATCCCTAACTGCCCTGGAACTCACTTTGTAGAGATCAGGCCGTTTTCAAACTCAGGGATCCACCTGCTGGCTGTCCTGGAACTCACTTTGTAGAGACCAAGCTGAATTCAAACCCAGGAATCCACCTGTCTCTGCCTCCCAAGTGTTTGGGTTAAAGACACAGCTACAGACACCACTGCCCCAAACCAACTCTTTCAGGTTGATTTTTATTTTCCGTGCATTGGTGTTTGCCTGCATGCGTGTCTGCCTGAGGGTGTTGGATCCCCTGAAACTGGAATTTCAGACAGTTGTGAGGTGCCCAGAATTGACCCCAGGTCCTCTGGAAAAGGAGCCAGTGTTCTTAACCTCTGAACCAAGTCTCTAGCCCCTCCATGTGGTTTCTTTGCATTTGTAATCCATATTCATATTCCCTCTTTCACCTAGCCCTCCTGTCTTCTATCATAATTAACCTTTCTGTTCCATTATTCCTCTTTCTCTTTTCCTATAAGCTGCATTCTGTCCCTCTTTACTTGCAACCAGGTGGTGGAACTGTTTGAGAAGAATTAGGAAGTATGGCTTTGAGGTTTCAAAAGACACTCACCATTTCCAATGTGATCTCTCTCTTCCTCCTGCTTGTGGAACAAGATGTGAGCTCTCAATTGGTTATACATACTACCATGCCTTTGGTCCATTGCCATGGCTGCTCATCCTCTGAAACTATACATCCAATTAAATGCTTCCTTTCATTAGTTTCCTTGGTCATAATCTTTGTTACAGCAATAAAAAGTAACTAAGACAGAAATTGTACCAGCTATTGCAGTGGAAGGATGGACTGTGCAGTGGCTTGTTTGCTTGTTTGGGGGGGGGAGTGGAAAATTTTAGGATTTTGAACTAGAAAAGTGGTTGGATATTGTAACTGTTACATCCTCCTAGGAGTTTGAAAGACAGTAGTGCTGAAGGCAAAATTAAATTGTAGAGGCCCAGCTCAAGGGCTTTTAGGGAGGGAAAATTTAGCAACTGGACTAGAAACTATTCTTATAATATTTTGTCAAAGAGTGTGACTGCCTTTTTTCCTGTCTTACGAATTTTCCTGAGGCTAAATTGAAAAGTACTAGAATTATTTCTTTTGTGAAGATTTCATGACAGCCTGATATCGACTCTGTCACATGGTGATTACTAATCATCCTTACACAAGCCTACCGTATGACAAGGAAAAGATCAGCAGGCCAGGAGATTTAGTGTTAGAGCCAAGGTTTGTGCTGAAAAAACATAAAAAGACCAATATGGGGCCTGACTTGTACTGAGTAGGCAAGACCCCACCCAGCTAAGCATTCACCTTGTGAAAGCAAAAAGTCTGAAGAATCATCTGCTCCCAAGAAGCAACAACAGAAACCTGCTGCAAATGTAAACCACTGGGACCAGACTCCTGCCCAAGCGGGCAGCCAAACTTAGTTAGCATCCTTGTCCACATGGTTTTAGCTTTAGAGTCATGAAGGAAACTCAGGTAAAGCAATTGTGGACTACTTCTCCAAGGTTAAGAAGAACAGCTGGTGCCAGACACATCCAGGCGAGGGAGTCTCTATGTGGAAGCCATGAGAGGACATTGCCTGAAGCTGCAAAACTGAAGCCTGGATTGAGCTGAAGACCCCATGACGTTAGAGATACCAGAGCCATGAGATATTTGCCAAGGAGAGATGCAAACACAGAGGGGAGCCAGTGAAAGAGAGAGATGTATGTTGGAGCCGGCAAAGCCAGTGGGAGAGTCAGCTAAAGCCTTGACATCAGACATGGAGCTACAAGACTTAGAGTTTGTCTTGCTGTGATTTGGTCTCACTTTGGTCCAGTGTTTCCTCATTATGCCCTGTTCCTCCCTTTTGAATGCTAATGTACATTCTGGGCCATTGTATGTTGTAAGTATGTAATTCACATTCTGGTTTCACAGGGGGTTACAATTAAGAGATTACTTTGAGGCTCAGAAGAGGTTTTGGCTTTGGACTTTGAAACAGCGTCAAGACTAACTTGAACTTGAACTAAATACATTTTGCCTTATGATATGATCATGAACCTATGGAGTGTAGTATGGTGATTTGAATGAGAATGCCCCCTCCCCGGGGCTAATATGTTTGAAGATTTGGTCCCCTGATTGAGAAGGATTAGGAGGTGTGGCCCCTTGAAGGTGTGTCACTAGGGGCAGACACCATTCCAAGTTAGGTCTGTTCACCTCCTATTTGCAGATCAAGATGTAAGTTCTCAGCTCTGTTTCCAGTCTCCTGGAATAACTCTGTTCCAAGTGGTTCATGTATCGGGGACCAGCCTTGACAAAAACACCTCTTTCCAGAGTAGGGGTGTGGGGGTTTAGAAATATAAGTAAAGAATACAAAGAAATGTGAAAAATAATAAAACAGAAACCATAGAACAGTATTGGAAGGGAGTTCTATTGAATACTAAAATCCCCGTGTTTAATTTTTCATACACTTTTATATGCCAATACAAAAGGGGGAAGAAGGCAACAAAAGACTTCTTTAACATGATACAAGGGACAACTAGAACAGTTAATTGCTTTAACACTGTGAGGCATCAAGTCATTAGCATTCTGTTGTTTAGGCAGTGAAGCCACTCTAGACCAAGTATCCTGAAGACAACAATACAGGTAATATTATATTATAAAGGAAGGAGCAAAAGGATGGAACGGATCTACCTGTATGTTTGTTTCTGAAATTGGAGGAACATCAACCTGTGTTTTCCATTGCTGCAACACGTCACATCTCCACAAATTCATGTCTATGTTAGCTATGTATGGCTTTAATTTTTCTATCTGTATTTCTTACTCTATACACTCAACCCCGTGTTGTACTTTGTTTTACCTGAAGTAAAATTCCAGTCCCTAGGTACTGAATATTTACCCCCTGAAGAGGCCAATCTGGATGCCAAGATTTTTGGTGAAAGTATTGTTACATCTATGCCTGTATCTGTCAAACCTTCGATTTCAGTGCCATTTATTTGTATTTTTAGCTTTGGTCTCTGATTATTTATAGCAGTTTTCCAAAATACTTGATTTTTGGTCTCTCTGGAATGCTTTGCTTTATCTAGTTGTGAAGAGTCCAGGCATAAGAAAATAAAAATGTAGAAATAAAGAAATATAAAGTTATAAGTCTAGGAGAATGAGAACAGACTATCCGCAGCTTTCTCAGCAGATCAAGGATCATTCATTCACAGTGAGCTATTTTCTCAGATGCTTGGGAAGCGTAGGTCATTTAACAACTGGCTGTTTTATTTACAAGGCCAGAGTGTCTCTCTACAAATTGAGAGTAATGTCCTGACCATCCTTGATAAATGGCAGATGTAAACTGAGTTAACCTTTAGGAGACAGAGATATGTGACCTCTGGGTTAGACATTGTCTTTGTTATGGGAAACTGGCGACACCAGAGGAGAGGCATAAGACCCCAGTTTACACCCGGAGGTACCAGGAGACAGTGGATAAATACAAAGGTTTAATTAATGAACTCTGATAATGGAGGTTGTAAAGTATGGCAGTCAGTGTCTGAAGATTTACCTGGAAATAGTGTAAAAGGCTTTTCTTCTAAGTTCTCAGCCCAAGAACCAGTTAATTCTAATTTATTAATCTTCTAGTGTTACAAGCAGCCCCTTTTCTGACGAATTGCTAAAGATATCTGTTTTCTCGCAATTAGTGACTTTCGTTGTAGTCACCCCTAAAACATATCTCATGATGGCTGCCTAATTACTCATTGACATTAGCACTCACTCCCCTCTTTAGGGTCTCCACTGACCAACCCAAGGGTCAGGGCAAGGTTGTAAACATTCTTTTGTTCAGAGATAATGCCTGGTGCCCCTACTATAAAAAGTAGGTTCAAAACCCGGCCTTTTGCCACAGCCTAACAAACACCATCTCTGGCTGTGGTCTCAGCTAGCTGATAAGCTTCTGTGCCCCGCGGTGTTTTATTTTTATTGTTTTATTTTTGAGTTTGCTTCTGGTTTTCCTAGGATCTGGTTTCTGGAATAAAGTTTGCTTCTGGTTTATTAGACTTGGTGGTGTTCTCATCTTTGCGCGACCCTCCTGGACCCAACATTGTTCTGTCCTTGATCACATCAAGAGTAGTATGGTTTTAAACTAAAGGCATTAACCTTTTAATTGCTCTGTGGATGAGTTTCTCCAATGTGGACAGGGAACAATTGAAACAAATTGACATTGGGGCCTGCATAAGGGTCCCTATGGTTTTTTTCCAATGGCAAAGGGTTATCTTGACTGTCACTTGTTGATCTGCACTCATTGGTCCAATGCTGGCCTTTGCCATACCTTCTGCATACTCCAGAATGCTAAAGCCTTCTGTTTGGATTATCTCTATAAAAAATATTGTTTCTAGGAAAGCCTGACCAACAATCCCTTTTCAGATGACCTTGCTTATCACAATTAAAATATCTGACGCTTTGATTTTTCTTAAAACTTTTAGAGGAAACAAGCTTCACTGGGAGCAGAAGCCAGGAGCAAATCCAGACCCGGAAGCCAACCCAGTACCGGAACACTTGCGAACCAGGATTGAGCTAGTGACCTGACTCAGAGTCAGTAATCTACACCAGAACCGGAGTGGAAGAGAACCCGCTACCTAGGACAGAGAATGAACAAGTTCCATCAGGAGCAGAAGCCAGGAGCAAATCCATTCCCAGGAGTCACCCAGTCCTGGGACACTGGAAGATCAGGATTGAGCCAGTTACCAGATCCAGAGTCAGCAATCTCCATGGAAACAGATACAGGGGAATAACGCTGAACAAGTGAGCCAGAGCCAAAGACCCTTGAGGGTCCGGACGTGATCTGGGACCTTCAAGGGAGTAGACCTAAGCCAGGACCCCAGTGGGTCTGGGAGTGAGTCTAGGACCTCCCAGGAACTAGGCCTGAGCCAGGACCTCTGCCAGTCTGGGTGTGAGTGAACCTGGGACTTCTGAGGGAATAGGCAGGAACCAGACATCTCAGCAGGGTCAGGCGTGAGTCTGGGTACTTAGAGGGAATAGGCCTGAGCCAGGAACTCCTGGGACATCAAGGGGAATAGGCAGGAGCCTGGAACCTCTGTGGGTCCTAGCATGAGTCTGGGACCTCTGAGGGAGTAAGCAGGTCCTCTGTGACCCTGAGTGCACCCGAGCCAGGGACCTCTGAGGCAGTAGACCAGAGCCAGAAACCTTTTCAGATCCAACTCCAACCCAGGAACTTCCGCAGGAGGGAATCCAGACCAGGATTTACATATACAGGTCAAAGCCAGTAACCTAGGCCACATTTGCCCTGAGACAAGGAACTCCACCTTGGGCAATAAATTCCACAGGACTGGTTCTGAATGAGGCTCCTAGAACAGAGAGGGCCTGAGGAAACAAGCTTCACCTGGGAAGAAGCCACCTGGACAGAAGCCAGGAGCAAATCCAGTCTGGGAAGTCAACCCAGTCTCTGGACACTGGTGGACCAGAATTGAGCCAGCAACCTGACCCAGAGTCCAACTCCAAACCAGAGACTTGTGCAGGAGGGCATCCAGACCAGGATTTACATAAACAGGGCAAAGCCGGCAACCTAGGCAAAAGTAGGACTGAAACAGCAAACTCCAAGAGAGCAGAGCAAAGCACGGGAGTGCTGAGCTATCTCCAGGAACACAGAGTGACCAATGGGGTAACTAGAACTGTGACACTGATTGTACCACGAGGAACAACCATCTGAGCTTTGGATTCACTGGCACCTAGAAGATTATTCAACGGAATCTCAGACAGTTCCAACCACACCTACTAGAGGAAAAGATGAGTAGAAAAGGTAAGAACACACACTACACCACAAAGAGCAACACAACACTAGTAAAGCCTAAAGACTCTACAACAGCAAGACCTGAATAACCAAATATGGATGAACCAAATGAAAAAGACCTGAAAAATAACTTCAAGAGAATGTTAGAAGTTCTTAAAGATGAAATGAGAAATTCCCTTAAAGAAATTGAGGAAAAGACAAACAAAAAATGAAAGATATCAGCAAATCACTTAAAGAAAACCAAGAAAAAGAAATCAAACATATTAAAGAACTATTCAGGACTTGAAAACTGAAATAGAAACAATAAGGAAAACACAAGCTGAAGGAATTATAGAAACAGAAATCATGAGAAAAAGATCAGGAACCATAAATGCAAGCATGAACAGCAGAATACAAGAGACGGAAGAGAGAATCTTAAACGCTGAAGATACAATAGAGGAAATAAGCTCATCAATTAAAGAAAACGTTAAATCCAACAAAAGCTTAACCCAAAATATTCAGGAAGTATGGGACACCATGAAGATGCCAAATCTTAGAGTAATAGGTATAGAAGAAGGAAAAGAAATTCAACTCAAAGGCACAGAAAAACTATTTAACAAAATCATAAAAGAAAACTTTCCCTACCTAAAGAAAGATATACCTATGAAGATACAAGAAGCTTACAGAACACCAAATAGACTGAATCCAAAAAAAAGCCCTCTCACCACATAATAATCAAAACACTAAACATACAGAGTAAAGGAAGAATATTAAGAGCTGCTAAGGAAAAAGGCCAAGTAACATAAAAAGATAAACCTATCAGAATTACACCTGACTTTTCATTGGAGACATTGAAAGCCAGAAGGTCATGGTCAAGCAATATGCAGACATTAAGAGACCAGCCCAGACTACTATACCCAGTAAAACTGTCAATCACCATAGAAGGATAAAACAAGATATTCCATGACAAATCTAGATTTCATCAATACCTAGCCACAAACACACCCTATGCAAAATTCTAGAAGGAAAACTCCAACCCAGGGAAGATGGCTACACCAACAAAAATACAGACAACTGATGCTCTCATAACAGCAAATCCCAAAGAAGAAAAAAAATGCACAAATTAACATCACCAATGATGAGAACTAAATTAACAGGAAATAGTAATTACTGGTCATTAATATCCCTTAATGTAAATGGACTCAATGCACCTATAAAAAGGCACGGCTAACAGATTGTATATGTAAACAGAACCCATCTTTCTTCTGTATACAAGAAACACATCTCAACACATCTCAACCTCAAAGACAGACATCATCTCAGAGTAAAGGGTTGGGAAAAAATATACCAACCAAATGGACCTAAGAAACAAGCAGATGTAGCTATTCTAATATCTAACAAAATAGACTTCAAGCTAAAATCAGTCAAAAGAGATTTAAAAAGGTCATTTCATATTAGTCACAGAAAAAAATATCAAGAGGAAATTTCAACACTGAACATCTATGCCCCAAATACAAGGGCACCCTCATATGTCAAAGAAACACATCTAAAGCTTAAATCATACATTAACCCCCACACACTAATAGTGGGAGACTTCAACACTCCCCTCTCACCACTAGACAGGTCAATCAGACAAAAAATGAACAGAGAAATAAGAGAACTAACAGATGTTATGACTCAAATGTACTTAAGAGACATCTATAGAATATTCCATCCAAACAGAAAAGAATATACCTTCTTCTCAGCATCTCATGGAACCTTCTCAAAAATTGACCACATTTTTTGACAAATGTAACAAACAAACCTTAACAAACACCAAAAAATTCGAATAACCAAATCTACCTTATCAGATCACCATGGTATGAAACTAGAAGTCAACAGCAATATTAATTCCAGAAAGCCACAAACACATGGAAAATAAACAATGCTCACCTGAATCATCAATGAGTCAAAAAAGAAATAAATAGAGAAATTAAAGACTTCCTAAAATTCAATGAAAATGACCACACAACATACCCAAATATATGGGTCACAATGAAAGCAATGTTAAGAGGAAAGTTCATAGCTCTAAACACCTATATAAAGAAGCTGGAAAAATCCCACACTAGTGAATTAACAGAGCATTTGAAAACTTTAGAATAAAAAGAAGCAAACTCACCTAAGAGAACTAGATGGCAGGAAATAATTAAAGTGAAAGTTGAAATCAACAAAATAGAAACAAAGAATACAAAGAATCAATGAGACAAAGCACTGGTTCTTCGAGAAAATCAACAAAATAGACAAAACTTTATTCAAACTAACCAAAGGCAGAGAGAGAATATCCGAATTAACAAAATCAGAATGAAAAGAGGGACATAACAACAGACATGGAGGAAATACAGAGAATCATCAGGTCATATCTCTAAAACCTGTACTCCACAAAAATTGGAAAACTTAAAGGAAATTGAAAGCTTCCTGGATAAATATCACTTACCAAAATTAAATCAAGACCAGATAAGCAAATTAAACAGACTTATAACTGCTGAAGAAAGAGAAACAGTCATCAAAAGTCTCCCAACCAGAAAAAAAACCCAGGACCAGATAGCTTCAGCTCAGAATTCTACATGACTTCAAAGAGAAACTAATACCAATACTCCTCAAATTATTCCACACAATAGAAACAGAAGAACATTGCCAAACTCTTTTTATAAGGCTACAATTACCCTGATACCCAAACCACAGAAAGACATTACTAAGAAAGAGAATTACAGACCAATCTCACTCATGAACATTGATGCAAAAATACTAAATAAAATACTGGCAAATTGAACTCAAGAACACATCAGAACCATCATCCACCATGATCAAGTCAGCTTCATCCCACAGATGCAGGGATGGTTCAACATACAAAAATCTGTTAACATAATCCACCATAAAAACAAGCTGAAAAGTAAAAACTACAGAATCATCTCATTAGATGCCAAAACAGTTTTTGACAAAATACAACATCACTTCATGATAAAGGTCTTGGAGAGAGCAGGGATACAAGGAACATACCTAAACATAATTAAGGCAATATACAGCAATCCAACAACCAACATCAAAATAAATGGAGAGAAACTCGCAGTTACTCCACTGAAATCAGGAACAAGATAAGGTTGTCCACTCTCTCCATATCTATTCAATATAGTTCCTGAGGTCCTAGCTAGAGCAATAAGACACCAAAAGGAAATCAAGGGGATGCAAATTGGATAAGAAGAAGTCAAACTCTCACTATTTGCTGATGATTTGACAGTTTACAGAAGTGATCCCAAAAATTCTACAACTCATAAATACTTTCAGCAATGTAGCAGGATACAAGATTAACTCAAAAAATCAGTAGCCCTCCTGTACACCGATGATAAAAGGGCTGGGGAAGAAATCAGAGAATCAACACCCTTCACAATAGCCACAAATAGCATAAAATATCTCGGAGTAACTCTAACCAGAAAAGTGAAAGACTTGTATGGCAAGAACTTTAAATCTTTGAAGAAAGAAATTGAAGAAGACACCAGAAAGTGGAAAGATCTCCCATCCTCTTGGGTAGGCAGAATTAACATAGTAAAAATGGCGATCCTACCAAAAGCAATCTACAGATTCAACACAATGCCCAGCAAAATCCCAGTAAAATTCTTCACAGACCTTGAAAGAATGGTACTCAACTTCATATGGAAAAGAAAAAAAAAAACAGGATAACAAAAACAATCCTGTACAATAAAAGAACTTCTGGAGGCATCACAATCCCTGACTTTAAACTCTACTACAGAGCTACAGTAATGAAAACAGTCTGGTATTGGCATAAGAAAAGACAGGAGGACAGATTGAATCGAATAAAAGACCTGGATATCAATTCACACATCTTCAAACACCTGATATTTGACAAAGAAGTAAAAAATATCAAGTGTAAAAAAGAAAGCATATTTAACAAGTGGTGCTGGCATAACTGGATATCAACATGTAGAAGAATGAAAATAGACCCATATCTATCACTATGAACAAAACTCAAGTCCACGTGGATCAAAGACCTCTACAAAAAGCCAGCCACACTGAACCTTATAGAAGAGAAAGTGGGGAGTACACGTGAACGCATTGGCACAGGAGACCACTTCCTAAATAGAACTCCAGCAACACAGACACTGAGGGAAACAATTAATAAATGGGACCTCCTGAAACTAAAAAGCTTCTGTAAAGCAAAGGACATAGTCAACAAGACAAAATGACAACCTCCAGAATGGGAAAAGATCTTCACTAACCCCACATCAGACAGAGGCCTGATCTCCAAAATATACAAAGAACTCAAGAAACTGGACACCAAAAAGAACAAATAATTTAATTTAAAAAAATGGAGTACAGACCTAAACAGAGAACTCTCAACAGAGGAATCTAAAATGGCTGAAAGACACTTAAGAAAATGTTCAACATCCTTAGTCATCAGAGAAATACAAATTAAAACAACTCTGAGATTCCATCTTACACCTGTAAGAATGACCAAGATCAAAAACACTAATGACAACTTATGCTAGAGAGGTTGTGGGGAAAAGGGAACACTTCTGCATTGCTGGTGGGAATGCAAGCTGGTACAACCCCTTTGGATATCAGTGTGGAATTTCTCAGAAAATTAGGAAACAACCTTACTCAAGACCATTAATACCACTTTTGGGTATATATCCAAAGGATGCTCAATAGTGCCACAAGGACATGTGTTCAAATATTTTCATAGCAGCTTTGTTTGTCATAGCCAGAACTTGGAAACAACCTAAATGCTCCTTGATCAAAGAATGGATAAGGATAATGTGATACATTTACACAATGGAGTACTATACAGCAGAAAAAAAATAATGACATCTTGAATTTTGCAGGCAAATGGATGGAGCTAGAAAATATTATTCTGAGTGAGGTAACCCAGACACAGAAAGACAATTATCACATGTATTCATTCATGGGTGGTTTTTAAACATAAAGCAAAGAAAGCCAGTCTACAAACCACAGTCCCAGAGAACTTAGACAACAATGAGGACATTAAGAGAGACTTACATAGATCTAATCTACATGGGAAGTAGAAGTAGAAAAAGACAAGATCTCCTGAGTAAATTGGGAGCATGGGAACCTTGGGGGAGGGTTGGAAGGGGGGGGAGAGGCGGGAGGGAGCAGATAAAAATGTAGAGCCCAATAAATACCAATAAAAAATGAAAAAAAACTTTTAGAAATTACTTCTTTTATCAGAGTAGTATCATATGCATGAGATCCAATATCAGTTGTATTTGTAGTCTATTCATCTTTTGGTGCTGATCTTGTTTTGAAAGACCAAATTACCCTTTTGCATTCTGAATTTTCAAAAGTCACAGATTCAAATAATATTCGTCTGACTTCTGGATCCGATGCTATTTTATTTACAGCTGAGGTTAATCTTTACAAAACAAAATCCATGAAGGCTTCTTTGGGGCCTTGTATAATTTTAGTAAGTGACTCAGACATCTTTCCTGAAGAATCAGGAATTCTTCCACCTTGTCCCAAGCATTGAAAGCTGCTAAAAGACAGTGTGCCCAAGGTGTGCTCATCAAATTCAAGCTGCCTTTGCAATTCAGCCTGCTGGCTTTCACACAGATAGTAACTGGTCTAGAGAAATATCAATAACTCACGCTATTTCATTGGCCCTAACATCCTCTTTCCACTATGTTCACCATTGTAACTGAGGATGAGCTTCCAATATTGCTGTCGCCAGATCTTCCCAGTCTCGGGGAATAATTCTGTCCTGAGTTGCCCATGAATTTAACATCTCTTTCACATAGACTAAATACATACCATGAGAAATGATCACTTCCTTAAATCTCAAATCTAACATTTCCATAGGATTCCAATGAACTTCTGAATAACCTTGGAGGTGTCTCTCATCTGATGGTTGTTCTTCTGTAGTAACTGGACAAACTAAGGTTGATTTCCTAATAACCTTGGGTCTCCCCTCTTCAGTTTTGTCATGCAGTGGTGCAGTAGGTTCGTCTCTAAATTCCTCTATGTCTGAACGTTCTTCTTATTTTCCTTAGTAGGTCATTATATCTTTTCAATTATAAGTCTTTCTAAGGTTTGTTTCTTATCAGTCAATTTTTCATATTTGACACAATAATCAAGCCACTTTTTCAGGATAAAGTATGAATTACCAAACTGATAGTAATTATATTTGACAATGTTTCAGTCCCGTCCCAGCAAAGTCCATTAGCCTTTCATTATTTTTTCCATTTTCAGGTCATCCAAAGTGGCACGATACAGAGTCCTACCTCCCTGCATTTTGATATTATTCACTCTTAATGTAAGAAGGATGCAGTATTACTTAACTCCCTCCTTAAGGAGGCCTTCCCAGGTGTCTCGCCAATTCTGCTGGCTTTCCGGTTTGTCAGCAGCAGAAGAGGCAGCGACAGTGGAGCTGTCTGGGCAGCAGTGCTCAGGGTTGTGTAAGGGGCTCCTGGGGAGGCAGGAGGCAGGGTCATGGCAAGAGGTGAGGGCATGCATGTGAGTGGGTGCAGTGCCACCTAGATGACAGAGCCCCCAATGGGCAGCTGCAGCTCCGCAGAAGCATGCGAAATGAAGTGTCCCTTGTGCATGTGTGAAGGACAGGTGGCAGCACAAGCCCCAACAGGTGCTGTAGTGTCACGGATGTTGTGCAGTAGGTGTGCCCAGGGAGCAGGCACAGGGACACCATGAAGGGAAAAGCCTGTGACCTACAGGGAGGGCTTGGGGTGGTGGTTGAGAAGCCACCAGAGCATGGTCCATTATCTAAGTTGTTCTATTTTCATAAAGACTCAGGAGTCCACTACTGGGGTGAAAACCTGATAGATCAAAGAGGCGGAGGAGGAGTGGCCAACTGACCTTCCATGATTTTATTGGAGATCTAGCAAGCGCCTTTGTCTCCACATGTCCCAAATCGAAGAGACTATGAGATCTCTAATCCCCTCCCTTCTCCTGCCTATGTGTCTTACCTATCCATGTTCTTGGCTTCTTTATAGCTAATTCTTGTCAGTTAGTCACTAGCTCTGCCCCTCATTCAAGGTTAACTTTATAAACACAGTCTTGGAGTGACATGGTGCAATCAAATATTCCACAATAGTGTATAACTCATATCAGATCCCATACGGGTCTACCAGGCTCTCTAGCGCCAGATAATGTTTGTTTTTTTTTTTTTTAAAAATTGATCAGCTATTGGTAAGAAATGTTCTAGAAGCTTCAGAATTTCATAGGAAAAACCATGTTCATAGAAAAGGTTTGAAGAAAGAGTTTCCTGTCGCTTGGCAACAAGACAAGTAAATTAAAAGGGAATGTCCTACATGTTCCTTGTATAACCAAACTTCATTACCTGCAGAAATCAACCCAAAAGGTACCCAAAGAAATAAAATTTGGCAAATGGATGTGTTTCATTTTGTAGAGTTTGGAAATTTAAAGTCTTCACCATACCATAGATACATATTCAGGGTTTCAAAGGCCAACTGCTTTGAGTTATGAAAAGGCTGATTCTGTAATTACACATTTATTAAAAGTTGTTTCCATAATGGGAATACCTCTCCCAATTAAGACTGATAATACTCTAGCATATGTCTCTAGTAAGGTCAAAGTTTTGGGCATATTGTATGTTTACTACACCTCTACTTCCTGCCTAGCTACTGGCCAATCAGCATTTTATTAAAAATAACACAAATGACAGGATAAAAGACTATTGTCCCTCAGCAGAAATTGGTCTTTCTTTGTTGGATCCTTGTGTGGTTTAGGTACCTGGGCAATTGTGACCTCATTAAAAGAATTAGGCAATGTTCCTCCAGTTTTGATTTTGCAGAATAATTTGAGGAGTATTGAAATTAATTCTCCTTTGAAGGTATGGAAGAATTCTGTACCAAATCCATCTGGCCATGGACTTTTTTTGGTTTTGTTTTTTGTTTGTTTGTTTGTTTAGGTTGTGTGTGTGTGTGTGTGTGTGTGTGTGTGTGTGTGTGTTGGTTGGTAAGCTTTTAATTACTGCTTTTATTTCAAAAGGAGGTTATAGGTTTGTTTAAGTTGTTTTTTTCATTCTCATTTAATTTTGGTAGGTTGTATTTATCACAAAATTCATCCATAGTTTTTACATTTTCCAGTTTAGTAGAATACAGATTTTCAAGTATGTCCTATGATTCTCTGAATTTCCTTGGTTTTCATTGTAATGTTTCCCCTATAATCTGTAATTTTATTAATCTGAATCTTCTTTCTATATTTTTTGATTAATTTGGTTTAAGATTTACCATCCTTGTTGATTTTTTTTCCAAAGAATCAGCTCTCCATTGCATTAATTCTTTGTATTGTTCTTTGTTTCTATTTCATTGATTTCAGCTTCACGGTTGATTATTTTTTCCCATCTCTTCTCCTTGGCCATTGTTTCTCCTTGTTTTTTATAGGGCTTCTGAGTGTGTTATTAGGTTATTAATATAATGTTTCTCCAGAGTTTTTTAATGCAGCATGTAGCACTCTGAACTTGCCTCTTAGAACTACTTCCACTGTGCCCCACAGGTTAGGGTATGGTGCATTTTTATTTCCATTCAGTTCTTAAAAGATTAAATTTCCTTCTTGAGCTAATTTCCACTCAGTAGTGAATTGTTCAGCTTCCAAGGGTTTGTATATTTTCTGCTGATGTGCATATCCAGCTTTAATCCATGATGGTCAGATAGGATAGATCCATGATGCAGAATGTTATTTCAATTTTTCTTTTATCGGTTGAGATTTGTTTCGTGTCCTAATAAGTGACCAAATTTGGAGAAAGTCCCATGAGTTGCTGAGAATAAAGTATATTCTGTAGTGTTTGTGCAGAATGTTCTAGACATGTCTGCTGGATCCGTTTGAGTTATGACATTACTTGATTCCAGCATTTCTCTGTTTAGTTTGTCTGGGTGGCCTATCTCTTGGCAAGAGTGGGGTGTTCAAGCCATCCACTATGAACTGTGTATGGTGGCTTGGATGATGGCTCCCCAGGCTCCTTTGGTTGAATGCTTGGGTCCCCAGTTGGTAAAACTGTTTGGGAGGGATTAAGAGGTGTAGTCTTATTGAAGACGATGTGTTCCTGGGGGTGATATTTAAGGATTCAAAAGTCCACACCGTTTTCAGTTAATATGCTCGCTCTTGCTCTCTCTTTCTCTCTCTCTCTCCCTCTCTCTCTCTCTCCAGATATAAGCTCTCAGCTAATACTTCAGTGCCTACCCGTTGCCATACTCCCTGCCCTAATGGTCATGAACTTACCCTCTGAAACTATAAATCTTCCATTAAATGTTTTCTTCTATTGCCTTGGCCTTGGTGTCTCTTCACAGCAACAGAAAAGTAACTGTTTTTACTTTACTATCTCTCCTGATTAGTTTTGGTCTAAAGTCTATTTTGTCATATATCAAAGTATCTATACCTACTTGCTTCTTAAGTCCATTTGCTTGGAATATCTTTTTATATACTTGTTTCCCAGAGGTGATGCCTGTCCTTGGTGATGAAGTGTTTCTTGGATGCTACAGAAAGAAAGATCTTGTTTTCTAATCCAGTCTCTTAGTCTGTATCATTTTTACTGGGAAGCTGATAACATTGGTGTTATTAGTGAGCAGTGTTGCTTGGTTCTCATTACTTTGCTGTGCTGTGGAGCTTCTCCTCCTTTGGTGTTCTGGGATTATTTATTCATTGCATCCTCCTGAGTGAGGTTAACCTTCTTTTTAAGACTGAAGTTTTCCTTCTAGTACTTTCTGCAGAGCGAATTGGTAGACAGAACTTGCTTAGATTTCTTATTGTGAAATGTTTTTCTTTCTCCATCAATTGCAGTTGGTGGTTTTGCTGGATATAGTGGTCTAGGCTAGCAACTGCAGTCTTTCAAAGTCAGTAGAACATCCATCCTAGGCCTTTTGTCTTTCAGAGTCTCCCTTGAAATGTCAGGCATTGTTCTAATGTGACTAATGTGACTAGTTCTTTTTCCCTTGCAACATTTTTGTTTGTTGGTTTTGTTTTGTTTTCAAGACAGGGTTTCTCTGTGTAACCTTGACTGTCCTGGAACTCACTCTGTAGGCCAAACTGGCCTTGAACTCAGCAATCTACCTGCCTCTGCCTGCCATGTGTTGGGATTAAAGGCATGTGCCATCACTGCCTGATCCCCTTGCAGCTTTCAATATTCTTTCTTTGTTCTATACATTTAGTGTTTTGGTAATTATATGTTCTAGGGTGTGGTGATTTGAATGTACTTGTCTCCTGTAAGATGACAGGGAATGGCACTGTTGGGAGGTGTGGCCTTGTTAAAGGAAGTGTGTCACTGTGGGGGCGGGCTTTGTGGTCTCTTTTGCTCAAGCTTCCCTCAGTGTGACTCTGAGATCACTTCTTATTGCCTGCAGGGTGTAGAACTCTGAGCTACCTTTCCCCCACCGAGTCTGCGTACACACCACCATGTTCCCCACCATGATGATAATGGACTGAACCTCTGAATTGTAAGTGAACCACCACAATTACATGTTTTTCTTTATAAGAGTTGCCATGGCCATGGTGTCTCTTCACAGCAATAGAAACAAACCCTAACTATGACATAGAGGGGTTCTTTTCTTGTCCTGTCATTTGGTTTTCTGTATGCCTTTCTCATTGGTATATGAGTGAAAGAACGGAGGAAGAGTTCAGGATAGTGTAGGATGGGTTTTCAATACTGAAGTGTATTGTTTACATAGTCTAAAAGCTTGGTATGGTCATTTGAATAAAAGGGATCCTTTAAGTTCATAAATTTGAATGCTTAGGGAGTGGCAGTATTTGTTGGAATAGGTTTGGCCTTGTTGAAGGAAGTGTGTCCCTGGAGCTGGGCTTTGAGGTTTCAAGGGCCCAAACCAGGTCTAGTGTTCTCTCTTCCCGCTGCCTTTGGATGTAGATGTGGAACTCTCAGCTCCTTCTCCAACACCATGTCTGCCTGCATGCTGCCATGCTTGCTACCAAGTTATTAATGGTCTAAACCCCTGAAACTGTGAGCAAGCCCCAATTAAATGATTTACAAGATTTGTCCTTGTCATCGTGTCTCTAGAACACTGACTAAAACACACAGTGTTCCATGGTGCTACGATTGGAGAGGACAGATTTGTAAGTCTCAACCATATCTGTTGAAAGCTGAGGGGTGAGATCAATGAAGAACACGTGCCAGTGTAGACTTCTTGACACAATCAACGGAGACATTCTGCCAGAGGGAGGTGTGCCCACAGTCATTTCTTCCACCACCACTCCTGAAAACCAAGATGCCTGGGAGACTTGTGCACTGTCAGCCAGTATGGGAGGATAAGAGATAATAATTCCGGGATGTGCTTTTTAATTTAACACTATTATGATTCTGTTAAACCACAAACCATGTCTAACTGATGCCAGCGTGAAGACTTGATATAAGAGACCCATCATGATTGTCCCACAGCCTAGCATCAGCACAGAAGTCCATCAGCACATTGAGCAGCCTCTTACACATATTGGCTGGCACTGAAGAACACTTTCAGTTGACCACTCCGTTAGGCATACCTCCCATCTAAACACATATCTGTATAGAGCATTTACCAGCTTTCTAATATGGTCCAAGTCAAGGTTCCTATGATGGTATCATGCTGATCAGCATAGTTACTGACAGCCCCTTCCTTGCTTATGATGAGCTGCTGAGAGTGGACGAGTTGATGATAGGGACCGGTGAGAACTTCATCTGTTAAAGAGAAGCCAGACACCCATCACTAACAAGTTGTATGTGCCTGTTCAGCTGGACCTGAAGGACACACTCAGCGTGTGATAGTGAAGAAGACTGCAGGCCAGAGTGTCTCAACTCACCAGTGACTGTCGGCTCCACACCTATGAACACCTCTGCCTGCCAGAGTCTAGCTCTCTGAAGGTGTGGAAGGAGTTGACTCCTCCTTCCTTGGCTGTGCCACTTAGTATCTTGCTATCAGGCAAGATGCCATGTTCCAGGTAGCAGAGCTCCCAGAAAGTATTACTATCCTCTGCAAAGCTCTCTAAGATCCCTAGGGACAACTCCTGAGGTAGCAGCAGGCTGTGTACACCACTAAGGGGTCTGCTGTCTTCAGCCACTGCATACCAGGCCCCACGAGCAAGGGAATCTGGTTTCTTAACTGAGTGAAGAATACATGAGTTTTTTTTTATGAGTGTTATGGTTTGAAAGAAAATGGCCCCCACTGGAAATGACAGTATTAGGAGGTGTGGCCTTGAAGGAGTGGGTATGGTCTTGTTGGAGGAAATGTGTTACTGTGGGGGTGGACTTTGAGGTCTTTTTTTCTCAAGCTTCACTTGGTGTGACAGTCAGTCAACTTCCTATTGCCTTCTGGCCAAGATGTAGCACTCTAAGTTCCTGTACCACACCTGCCTCCATGCTGCCATGCTCCTGTCATGATGATAACATGCTGTAAGTGAGCCACTCCAATTAAATGTTTTCTTTAGGAGTTGCTGTGGTCATGGTGTCTCTTCACAGTAATAAAAACCCTGAGTCAGAAGCTGGTACCAGGGACTGGGGTATTGCTGTGATAGGCCTGACCATGCTTTTGTTTGGATAAGTTTGGACGTTGGTACTTTGGGTTAGGAAGGCAGTGGAATGCTTTCATCACTACTCAATGGGGTGTACTAGTAGGAGCATGGAAGACAGTGGTGCTGCTGCTGATGATTTGAAATGTCGGAACCTGGCTCAAGAGGTTTCAGAGAAGAATTTTAGCATGTTGCCTGGAAATCATCCTTATAATATTTTAATAAAGAGAGTGGCTGCTTCACCCTTGTCCAGATGTTGCAGCCCAGGAGGCCAGCTCCCAGGACTGCACCCAGGGTAGTGAAAGGGCTATCTTCTTAGAGCAGCAAGGAACTTAGAAGATATTTCTTCTCTATACTGGAAGCCTTTTGGAGAGCCTGCTCCAAGACCGCCTCCTCCTTCAGGGTATGCTGAAAAGATTCCATGAATGTGGCAAGGGTCAAGACTTTTCTATCTGAGGGGAAATAAGGACAAACATACTTTCTGATGGTAACTTAAGGAAAAATTGACAGCACATGCTTTCCTGGTGGTCACCTTCTCTTTTCATCTTATATAATCTCTTTCTTGTCAATCTCTCTACACAGTTACAGCTCTTTGCATACAGTTACATATATCTCTTTCCTGCACACCCACACATCTCTATACACAGTTACATCTATTTTCACACAGTTACACCTTTCTCCCCAGCGACATCTCTCTTCTACACACACACACATCTCAATACACAGTACAGATCTCCACACCTCTTCTTCTCTACATGTCCACAGCTCTCTCCACATAGCCATAGACTTCTTCCTTCACAGACATCTCAGCTACACACACATTGCTCTTCTGTAGAGATGCACCTCCTGTATCACACACATCTCAGCTACACACGCATTGCTCTTCTGTAGAGATGCACCTCCTATATCACACACATTTCTGCTACACACACACCATTCTTTTGTAGAGATGCACCTCCTATATCACACACATCTCTGCTACACACACACCATTCTTTTGTAGAGATACATCTCCTGTACACACATCTCTGCTACACACACATCGCTCTTCTGTAGAGATGCACCTCCTGTATCACACACATCTCTGCTACACACACATCGCTCTTCTGTAGAGATGCACCTCCTATATCACACACATTTCTGCTACACACACACCATTCTTTTGTAGAGATGCACCTCCTATATCACACACATTTCTGCTACACACACACCATTCTTTTGAAGGGATGCATCTCCTGTACACACATCTGCTACACACACATCGCTCTTCTGTAGAGATGCACCTCCTGTATCACACACATCTCAGCTACACACACATTGCTCTTCTGTAGAGATGCACCTCCTGTACACACATCTCTGCTACACACACATGGCTCTTCTGTAGAGATACATCTCCTGTATCTCTCGACTTGCTCAGCTCTAGCTCTCCACACTTCTCACATCTCATGCTTCTCTCCCCATCACACATCTCCTCTCAGAGCAAAAGCCTCTGGACCACTATAAATCACATCTTCAGGGTCACAAAGTACTTCCTGAATAAGCAATAAGGAACAGAGTCACACTGATCACACAGTTTCTCTCAGGCTAAGGGAGATCACACGGACCAACCAGTGGATAGAGTAAGTAAGCATGTACCTCTGAGTGGTTAAGGTTCCCAGACAGAAAGTGATATTGAAATTCAGAACTTAAACAGTGAAAAGATAGTTGACTGAACCTTGAGGTTGGAAGTATGTCCAGAAAGTCCTTTGCTGAGAAAGTTGTGTCTACTAAAATTGCTTCATGTTCTGAGCTTGAATCAGCAATAAATACCTGAGAAATTGACCTCATGTATTTGTCTCTAGGGGCACCCAGATATTCATCTCCAGGGGCAACCAGTTTGCTTTGAATTTTTTCTGAAGTCTAAAATTAGCTGTCATAGTGACTTGGAATATTATTACTTTCTTAGTCTGAGTAATGAAAAGTATCTAGTGTTATCTCTTTTCATCAGAATTATACAGTTAAGAAGAAATTATTTTCCTGACCATCCACAGCTATATGTGTGCCCAATAGACGGAATATATACATGAGATAAACATGTAAGCATTGGGGAGAATATTCATAGCTAGAACGTGTGAGAAACTACAGACAGAAACAACCAGTCATTCACAGTCAGTAACCCCCACAGTCTTTTCCGAGCAGAACTTCCCCATCAAGGAATTATTCTGGTGGAATTATTATTATCTGGTGGGTCGACATATAGAATATTAGTTGTAAGCTGCTGTATACTCTCATACCCTCTGGCATCCAAAGGGTCTGTTTGAGGCAAAAGTGAAGAGTTTTAGATAAATTCCATTGTCAGAAGAAATTTCAAAACAGACTAGTACAGGGTCTATTGTATGGCTATTAGAGCTAACTCTTATGAAGATTTATAATGAAGTATGTGGTCTGCTTTTTATTTTAATTTTACGGGGTTTCAGAAGAGGCTTTGTACTTTGAAATAAGTTTGAGACTGTTATAGACTATGGGGACTTTTGAAGCTGGACTGAATGCATTTTGCATTATGATACAACCATAAGTCTTTGGGGGGTCAGGAAGTAGAAAGTGGTGGTTTGAAAGAAAATTGCCCCCAAAGAAAGTAGCACTATCAGGAGATGTGGCCTTGCTGGAGTAGGTGTGGCCTTGTTGGAGGAAGTGTGTCACTGTGGAGGTGGACTTTGAGGTCTCTTTTCTCAAGCTTCACTCTGTGTGACAGTCAGTTGATTTCCCGCTGCCTTCTGGACAAGGTGTAGTCACCACCACATCTGCCTGAATACTATCATGCTCCCCGTAATGATAAGGAACTGAACCTCTTAAACTGTAATCCACCACCTCGATTAAATGTTTTATTTGTAAGAATTGCCATGGTTATGGTGTCTTTTCACGGCAATTAAAAAAAAAACCTAAGACGGTGAGTGACAATAATTACCTTAAAATCATCTTTTTATCATAGATTTAACTTCATTGTTAAATTTTCCAGTTCAAAATATGTTCATCACTTTTTATCAGTACCCACACACCCTCTTTTCTTTTCTTTTCTTTTCTTTTCTTTTCTTTTCTTTTCTTTTCTTTTCTTTGAGACAGGGTTGAGATCTTTGTGTAATCCTGGCTGTCCTGGAACTCACTTTGTAGACCAGGCTGGCATCAGCAATCTACCCCTATGATTCACAGCTTTTGTAGAACCTGAAAGTGCCTGGTGTTGCTGTCCATTTAAGATCTCTCCCTTTATAGAAACACCATGCTAGTTTGAATGTAAGTTGGTCTCGGTCACAGTTCTCCAGTTTTCCGTTATGGTTATACAAAGTACCTGAGATAATCAACTTAAGAAGACAGAGGTTTGTATTCACTCGTGGTTAAGAGATTTCACAGCTGATTGGTTGTGGGATCTCTGCAACATTCACAGCAGATCGACAGTTGAGGGAAGGAAGAAGGCAGCTCTGACGGCTCTGCAGACAGTGTGGATTCAAACTTCAGGAATCAGGCCCTGAGTGGTCTGTTTTCGGCCTATTTAAGTTCAGCACAATGGGTTGAAAACAATTTCTTGGGATGATTATCTCCATCCCCTGTGCACAGCAAAACATACCTAAATCTCTTTGTTACTAAATCTTTTAGTAACAAAGTAAACTAAATACAGATACATTGAAACTCTCTGGAAAGTGTATGTGACATCTTTCTTAAAGATGGGTGCTGTGGTCTGCAGAATTATGCAATAAGATTTCAGATGACAATTTAGAAGGCCAACCCACCAGAAATATGCATTCTGATGGAGACAAGTCCAGATGCAAGGCGTTGGGAATACTGCCTTTTGAACAGTGGCTGTTCTTGCTGTAGATCCCGTGTGAAATCATAGCACTACCCCCTCTACAGTGGGACTCACCCCAAAAGCTTTAGCAGTGTACTAATCAATTATTGGGCACAATTTTCCCATGTACGGGTATATTGGGTGACTCTTTCCACACTGTGTGACCCCGGTGTGAGAGTAAGCCACACAGGCAAACCCTTTGTTTCCATAGTCAAATCCCTGCTCCATTCTCTGATGTAAACTTAGAAGTCAGCTCCCCGCAGTTACCTCTTATGATAGAACATTTGGCCCGAAGAATCTTGCTGAAAGATCACAATTGGGACCTTCACAGAGAGGCCCAAGGATGAAATTACTGCATGTCTGGGTTTGTTGATTCATAGCCCTCACAGATAAGGGGGACTGGGTTCCCTGGATTCGCCCTCAGCCGATATAGGGAAGTGCAACCCAGCTAACCCTGCTCTAACCTTAAGAGGCTATTAATACTCTGTACTTACTTTCACCCAATTTTATGGATACAAGTCTAAGAGATTAACTGTTTGGGTCTTAACTCTGAGAGATAACAGGAAAAGGCTACTAGATCATCTGACAAGCTCTGGAGAAAGGTATTCCTTTTCACGCAGATGCCATGGGACTAAACACCTCAGTTTGGCCTGGGTGGCTGGAAATTGTCAGGCTTAGATTTTATACTATATAACTAAAGGCTTCCCCTTTGTTCTAACCACTTAGGGTAAGAGATGTAGTTCTTAAATCTGAGAAGTCCCCTTTAGCTAGCTAACATTTGGTGAAAATGCTATTGTGGAACAAACACCACACGTTTTCCCCTACAATTTACACTGGTTACCATGGCAACCCTGATGCTGTTCTCAGAGCTACAGTTCCAGAGAGAGCCAGGAGTGAGACAGCATTGCTGCATTTCCCCCCTTTTCATTTATCAATTACAAACTTCTAGCTTAATTAGTCACATGTAGGAATGTAGGATAGCACACAAACTCCCCTTTTCCCTTCTTAGAATTTAAAACTCCTTAGTTGACCTATTTGCCTCTTAGAGTTGCCAGGGCATTTTACAAACCATGCCTCCCTTGAGCCATAAAATCAGCTGACAGTGATTGCTTTGTGCAGCTCTTATCTATTTTATGACCCTGAGAAAGCCAAGCCTTGTAACCTTGCTATTGCCAGAGAATTGCTGATCGTGTGTGTATATATAAGCTGGAAACTTTGCAGAACGGCAGCAGAAGAGAGAATAAAGAGAACCGTTCGAAAAAGCACATGTGAGATCATGGGCCCTCAGATACCCTATGTTCTTACACTTGCTGTTGCATCCATTCTGAACCCTGAAGAATCTTGGGACTGGACCCCAAAGGCTCTTGTCAGACAGGTTCCTCGCATTGGTTGGAAAAGGGTCTGGTGCCAGAAGTCTCCAGCCACACAGACTGCAAAGGCTACCAGGCTGGAAAGTACGTCCACTCCAGCCTTCTGAGCAGAAAAGGATTTTGCATTCCTTCGTTTGAAGTAAAACTCTGCATGCTTAACATCTCAGGCTCCCCTAGTGTTTGTCTGTGAGCACAAAGACTCCAGGCCCACTACAATTGGTCCTGTTGCTTTGGGGCCTGTGGCAAGACAGTACAGCGAGCATGGGATTGCCGGTGGAAGCACTTGTTCCCCTTATGGCGCAGGAAAGTGAAAAAAAGGAGAATCCAGGTCTCAGTAAGGTGAGCAAGCATAATAGCAAAGCAACCTGGCACTCTGCTTGGTTCGGTATCTTATGTGCTCCTCTTCTAACAACGCACTTGAAAACCTAAGACCCTCACCCATACACACACTCTTCTCTGAACAACGCATCCAGAACCCCCACCTGCATCACGCTGCACTTACCCACTTAAAACAAGTAGGATAAACAACAGGTAAGTTTCTCCTCCCTCTACCAACCATTGGTTTCTATTCAAGTGTATTCCCAATACATTCATCTAAGAGGGTAGTGTCAGGGACCAGCTTCAACAAATACCTCTTGCCAGGGTAGAGGTGTGGGGATTTAGAGATATAGTAAAGAATACAAAGACGTGAATGAAAATAATAAAACGGAGAAACATATAGAATAGAAACATAGAAGGGAGTTCCAGTGAGTACTGAAATTTCGCCTGCATTTAATTTCCAGTTGCTTAAAATACCCCTGAGGGTTTATCTAGCCTGAACTGGTCTTGGGTCTTGGGTGCTTTGCAATAGGGCAAACTGCGTCCTCCAAGTGAGGTTTTAGGGGGAATCATCTATTTACCATCTCATGCCTATGCATAGTTAGATATGCTATTGTGGAATATTATTTTAACTATGTAAAGATGTATTACATTTGTTTGTACTTCAGAATATTAGTTTAACTGTATAGAGGTGTGTTACATTTGTTTGTGCCGCTTTTGTTTAATGATGTAAGGATACGTATTTATGTAAAGATGTGCTGCATTTGTTTCACCTTGCCTGCCTAAGACACATGAGTGGTAAGAGCTGAATAGTCCATAGCTAGGCAGAGAAAGGATGGGCAGGACTGGCAGGCACAGAAAATATAAATAGGAGGAGAAATCAAGGTTTGAGAGACAAAGAGAGGCTGAGGGAAATGCCCCCAGGCCAGAAGCTAGGCAGTCAGTTGCCAATCAGCCAGAAACAAAAAGCAGGCAAGTAAGATTTAAAGAAGAAAGGTTAAAATGTAGATAAAGAGAAACAAATTAATTTAAGTTAAAAAGAGCTAGTCAGAAATGAGCCTAAGGTAGGTCAAGCATTCATAAAAAGTCTCTGTGTCATGATTTGGGAGCTAGTTGGAGGCCCAGAAGAAAGAGTCTGGTACAATGTGCATATGACAAAATTAGATGCATAATGGGAAGGAACATAAACATTGATCATGTTACTTACATTGTCCTTATTACGAGTCTGCAGTCCAAATAGAGAACTACCCAAACTACCCCTAGTCACTGAAGTCCTGTCTCTGAATCCTGTAGGAGGCCACCACAGCGAGTGTCCTCACTCAGACGGCAGGCTGTCAGTCTCAACAGGGCATCTGACCTCAACTGTCACCCTGTTTTGAATCAAGTCCCCTTGCTGCTTTTGAAACTCTGTGTGCCCTTACATCAACCCTTTGAATAAGAGGCCAAGAACCTGGACACCGGCAGCCCAGACCTGACCGCTGCTAAGGTGTTTTGCACATCAGTCAGGAGGCAAGAAAACATTCTTTCCTGTCTTACTAAGAAATACCCTCACTGTGGTCTAGTCCTTTTTCATGCCAATGTCCGTGGTGACAGTTGGCCCAACTAGTCAGCTTTGTCAGGGCTGTCAGTCCGTTTAACTGAACCATGTCATTTCATTGTTTTTACCTTTATGTGTTGTGTAATGAGAAGGAACTTCATGACAATCATTAATGCCCTAAAAATAACCTATGTGCTGTTCTTGACATTTGCCTAATTTTTCTCAGTGTGTGTGTGTGTGTGTGTGTGTGTGTGTGTGTGTGTGTGCGTGCGTGCGTGTGTGTGTGTGTGTGTATGTGTAAATATAAACACTTGGGGACGATTTTTTTTTCAAGAATTACTATGTGTGTTTGAGTGCCAGTCTGTGCATGATATGGCACACACATAAAGGCCGGAAAACACTTTCAGGAGCCAATCACCTCCTTCCATTGTGGTATCCAGGAGTCAAACATGGGTTGTTAGAATTACACAGCAAACACTTTTCACCCTCTGAGTTGTCTTGACAAGAGCATTATCCCACAACATCCAGGGATGATTTAAAAAAAATTTTTTTTTACATTTGTATGTGTGTATGTGTATGTATGTCACAGCATGCATGTCGAGGTCAGAGGGCAATTTACAGGAATTTGTTTTCTTCAACCACAAGCCTGAGAGTGCTCATAAGGAGGCCAGAGGCTGATCGATTGATCGATCGATCTATCTATATCTATCTATCTATCTATCTATCTATCTATCTATCTATCTATCTATCTATCTATGTATCTCTGCAGAGCTGAGAAGTAGATGAAGGGCTTTACTTTATTTTTTCAAAGTCTAACACTGAACCTAGAGTTGATGATTGGCTAGAAGCTAGACCGTCTGGCCAGTTGGCCACCAGGATTTTATAATCTACAAATGCATGCCAGTAGTTAGTTATAAAATAAAAGGCAAAATAAATGGAGAAAGGGCCTCACTGAATGAAGTTTGTACATCCAAAGGAAAGGGGCTTACAAGACAGATATGTCCCAGGTGCAGAGAGGTGCTTCCTTCCTATGGATGGTGTGTGAACCCAGGGTCTTCAGTAAGCTAAACACACACTTCCTCTGAGCCATGTCTTCAGTCTCCAGCATGTTTTTACTTTTAGAATACTTTTAGAAGGCTGATGTAGTGCTGAGGATTTGGGAAGGTGACAGGTTTGGTCTCCAGTACTACCACCAAAAAACACCCAAAAGGAATAACTTTTATATCCTCCAAAGGATGTAACTTTTATCTTATGTTGTCTAATGTGACTTACTCAACTTTTCAAAGCCCATTATCATAAATTTAAGTGAGAATAATGGCGTGTGTATTGTGTAAGCATGGTTGTTAAGAAGTTAGATAAAATATGGTGAGTTCCTATTTGTTACATAGTAGACTTAGTGACAACCACTTCTAATAGGATTGTATTCTTCTTGTGCCAAGCTTTCCTTGTATTAGTAGAATATAAGGAATGACATACTCCTCCTATTATTAGTAGGATGGCAAATGAAATCTGCTACTGAGGTTGGGAGGCAGGGCTGAGAGGAGTGGAGGGAGGGGAAACTGAGGTCAGGATGTATTGTATGAAAGAATGATGATGATGATGCCCCTAGATCCAACATGTCAAGGGCCTACCCCTTCTTTCCTATTTCTCCTACAAACTGGTTTGCATGCGCGGGGGCCTGGAGACCTTACTTCCTCCTCTCAGTCAGAGTGAGATGGTAATTCGACAGCATAGGGAATCCTCACAACCAAACTTTGGGGTAATGGGGTGTGGCCACCCCTTCTGGGGAAACAAGGAACTGCAAGCACACCAGAGACCTTGGTGCAGGCAGCAGGGCGAGTGGGCCTAGGACTTTTCAGCTCCTCTGCTCATTTAGGTAATAAGACACCTTCCTATGTGGCCAAGGACAACAGCTGGAGAACCTGAATCTACACAATCTGAGTTCACGTCACTGTCATGAAGAATGATGGCAGATCAAAGAGCGCATGTCTTGAGTTTAAAGATAAAAACCCTGGGAAGGAAAAAGAAAACGCTGAACATGTCTGATTTCTGTGAAACAGAAGAGGATTCAATATGGCGATTCTGGAAAGAGGCAGTGCTTTGGTGCCATGGGCAGCAGGCAGTGAAGGCTTGGTGACCACAGCCCTGCAGCAGTGTTCACACACACCTCATGAGTTCTGGAGACCACACCCAGGGCTTCACGTGTGCAGCCTTTACAAAACAGCGCACTAAGAAAGCCTAGTGACTGTGGTCATGTGCATCTGCATCTGTGTCTGTAGTTCTAAAAAGAGTGGTCTACACCCCAAAACAAAGCAAGATGTTACATCACACACTGCCAGACTAGTGAAAGTCTGTTTATTGTGGTGCTAACATTTTTATGCGGTTGGTTCGGTATTTCTCACGAAAGTTAAAATCCAAGTAGTCCTGAATAATCGCCATCTGCAATGCAGGACACAGACAACTGCAGGCCCTGAACATTCCCAGGATGGCTGCACTTCACCTGCCAGAAAAAGAACTCGGCAGCTTATCAACAGTGTCCCGGATCTCCAGTTCTTATTACCACCCCATAAATCTCAACAGATGAAGCTGAAAAGTCCACATGGAATACAACACCCGAACCACACGAAGAAAATACAGAATATTTATTCATTTCTTTCTACTAGAAAGAACATGCTGTTCTTAGACTAATGGATGATCAGTTGTCAGGAGTTGCTTTTGGAGAATGATCAATGAATTCCTTCTCGGGGGTTGGGTAATGAAACCAGGGCCCGTCACCCCGGGACCGCATCAGTCTTCGAACTTCCTGCTCCTTTAACCTGAAACAAAGAGAATAGGAACAGTGAGCGTGCGCATGGACGCAGGCAGGTGCAGTCACTTCTGCAGTCAGCGCAGGCTCCTCAGAAAACAGAACAGAACCACCATAGCACAGTTACACTGCTCATGGGTCCAAGTCAGCATGCCAGACACATAGCTGACCATCCATGTTCCTGTCCACAACAGCCAAGATATGGAAGCAGCCTAGCAGTCCATCAACAGATGAATGGATAAGAAAATGTGGCGCATGTGCACAATGGAATTCTATTCGGTCACAAAGAAAAATGCAATCACGCCATATGCAGAAAAACCCATGAAGCTGGAGATCATCATGTTAAATGGCAAAGCCAGACGAGCATACTGTGTTTGGATTCCTAGGTGGAATCCAGATTTCATACACACTGATTATATACAGATTATACAGATATACACAGGATAAAAGGCAGATGGAGAACTATTGGGGCCAGTGGGAGGAAGGGAGGAGGACAGGAAGAGATCAACAGGAAAGAGGAGAGCAGATAAGAGAAGGTAAATGGGAGGTGAAGATGATTAATGTACAATGAAATGTGTTTATGAAGTTGATGCCATCAGGGAAGCCATTATTTTATACACTAAAAATTAATAAAAAAATAAAATGATCCAACAATCCCAGCTACAGATTTAATCAATCACTGTACACGTGAGAGTCTGGCTTTGATGCACACAGTCACAGTGGCAGACGCCCACTACACCTCTACCAAGTCAGGGACTCCTGACTTTGCCCATGTCACGTCCACAGTAAAAGCCTCACTTACACTGATCAGGTCTCCCCACAGGCCCTGCCCCGTGGCTGTGTGACAATGCTTGACTGTCTTCCCACCTTTTCAACGCTAGCACAGCTGGCTACAGAATGCCTACCAATGTGAGAGTCCTGTGCTGCAGGTGATGTCCCCCTCGTGGAGGGCCTACTGTCTCTGCTATCACTGTTAGGAAAGGCAACTTCTCCACAGGAAGTGGAGTCTCTATCACCAGCATCTGAGGGGCCTACATGTGACATTCAGTTGTTAAATCAGAAGGGAAAAATCAGAGCCAAGAAAACCATCCTCAACTCAGTGCCAAACTCAGCCTTTTGAACTGGGTGATCTGGACTACACAAGAAGCCTTCCCTACAATACATCCAAGACCACCCCTTCACTATCAACCCTTGACCCTCCAAAATACACAAATTAATCTTTTTATGACCAGAAATGGGGAACTGCAAAAATCATTTCATAGGCATTAACTACCTTTCTAACTATGAGATTATAGACCTCTGTACCTGTGACCTGAAGAGCACACTTACTCAACTTTTTACAATGAATTATATTCAATCCTTCTTTTCCCTACTCTTCTAAATATAATTACACAAAATGGGTAACTATCGTAATTAAAGAAAGAGTTCACAAATTTGAGGAGTGGAGGGGGAGAGTTGAAGGGACCAGAAATGATGCAAATATAGTACTCATGTAGAAAGTTCTTATAAAAATAAAAAAAATTAAGTAACAAAACAAAATAAGATACAGCCAAAAAACAAAATAACAAAACCCCTAAGGCTGAGGAAATGGCTCAGTCAGTAAAGAGCTGGCCTTGCAAGGATGTGATTTCAATCTCAAAACCTATGTAAAATCATCTGGGCTCATATTCCAATGCTGAGGAGGCAGAAACAGATCCTGGAGGCGCTAGCCAACTGCACTGATGTAACCTAATATCAGACGAGCATTTCCTCTAGAGACAGGTCCAAAAGGGTTGCATATGGTAGTTTCTAATCGCTATATTACAGGGCAGTTTCTATGACTTCTATGACATGTGGAGTAGGTGCTGTGTGCACAGAGCAGCCTATTCAAGAGTCCTTTCCAGGGCTGGAGAGAGAGCTGCTGCTTCACATCTGCTGGCTCACAAAGGCCTGCAACTCTAGCTCCAGAAGATCTGATGCCCTCTTGTGGCCTCCCAGGGTCTGCACACACAGAGACATATACCCATAACTAGAGAGAGAGAGAGAGAGAGAGAGAGAGAGGGAGGGAGGGAGGGAGGGAGGGAGGGAGGGAGGGAGGGAGGGAGGGAGGGAGGGAGAGGGAGGGAGGGAGGGAGGGAGGGAGAGAGAGAGACACAGAGAAACATTCCTTTCAATAAGAGCCAGCATCTCCCCTCCCACCAGGCACACCTTCTCCCCAGCCTCATGACCTATTAACCCTTTCCAGCCCTTTCTCCTACCTCAAGTCAGCCTTTTCAGACTCAATCTGGAGGATAGCCAGGGTTTTTTCATAATTCTTTTCGGGACAATCATAGAAAGTTCGGGCAATCCATCTTGATATTGGGTGCTAAGGGAAAATTGGTTTGGAATCAGTTACCTTCCCAAGGAGGCTTGCTCTTCTGGTTGACTGCTGTTCATGTCAACAACTTTCACATGTGTTAAACCATGGCCACCACTAGGTTCACACTCTTTTGTCCCACGTCTGAGATAAGCACCAAGGTGGTAGCATTTGATCAGTCTGCTTCAGTTCTGAGCCTGTGTGCTCCCTTCACACCGCACTTGGGGCTGCAGCTTAAGGGCAGGGCAGGGCAGGGCAGGGCAGGGCAGGGCAGGGCAGGGGCAAACCAGAGGCTACTGATCCAAATGCAAAGATCTTTCCACCAGACTACATAAATAAGCAGATTTAATTTAGCCTATTAAGGTTTAACATAATTTTTTAATGAAAAGGTACTAATAATCTTTACTTACAAAAAATTAAAAAATATTGTGGGCTAAGAAAGTGGCTCAACAGTTTAGATCACTGGCTGCTCTTGCAGAGGATCTGAGTTCAATCCCCAGCATCCACACAGTGGCTCATAGCCATCAGTAACTCCAGGTTACTCCTCAGGTACCAAGCACACATGTGGAGCACATTCATATATTTAGGCAAAACACCCAATCATATAAAATAAATCTAAAAAATAATTTTTAAGTTTCAAATGCACCATCTACTTGATGTAAAGAACTGAAAATCTATATCATAACTGCCTAATTAAGACATTTACCACAACATTAATAAGCTATCCAATAAGAATTCTAAAGAGCTATGCAAACCTTGTAATACTCCCAGTGTTCTGGGATGTAGCCTTCTGGGATTTCTGCGAGTTCAGCTTCACCTAGTGAGAGAAAATGATGATGACCCCAGGTTAGCACTGACGGTCACCAGAAGCAGTCAGCAGCCAGCTTCTCATGGTTTCAAGGGCTGCTTCCTCTAATGTGCTAATTCACAGGGGAAGACCAGTCCCCTTGGGAGTGGCTTTTATCCATGTTCTAAGTGTAAGACAGGACCTCCAACATCTCAGCAGAGCCTCCCATTTTGTTCTTATATAAAGAGACATAATAAAGGACACACTGTTTGTTTTTACTTTTTGCTCCTCTGTAAATCTACCAGACAGAATATTCTAAGATTCAAAATAATTCAGTGATGTGGGTCCCCTCTGTATGCTGTGAATACCATTGGTTAACAAAGAAGCTCCTTTGGGCCTATTGCAATGCAGAATAGGGCAAGGCGGAAATTCCAAGCAGAGATAGAAGAGAAAAGAAGGCAGAGTCAGAGAGAAGCCATGTAGCTGGGATGGAACCTTACCAGTAGGCCAAAACCACATGGCGATACACAGATTAATAGAAATGGGTTAATTTAAGATGTCAGAGTTAGCTAGAAATACGCTTAAGCAATTGTCCAGACAGTATTGTAATTAATACAGTTTCTATGTGATTATTTTGGGTCTGGGCAACTCGAAAACAAAAGAGCAGCCCTCTTACTACAATTCAGCATTTTAAGACACTGCTCAGAAGACCTTTAGTGTGTATTTGATGTTAGAGACTCAGGGTGAAGCTTAATACTCTCTCTCAGTCAGTCAGTGCCTGCCTCTGTCTGTCGGTGTGTATGTGTGTTTGTGTCTGTCTGTCTGTCTCTTTCATTCTCTTCCCCACTGTCACTCTATTTCCCTGATCCAGCTTGTCAGGGCTGATTCTGTAAAAGGAAATGTAGTGGTTTGAATAAGAATGCCCCCCACCATGCCATTTATTTGAATGCTCACCAGGGAGCAGAACTGTTGAAAGGATTAGGAGGATAAGGAGGTGTGGCCTTGTTAGAGGAAGTGTATCACGGAGGCTGGGTTTTGAAGTTTAAAAAGTTCACCAGATGCAGCTTCTCTTTCTGCTTATGGATCAGGATGTAGCTCTCTCAACTACTGCTCCAGCACCATGTATGCCCCCACCATGATAGTGAGTTAAGCCTCCAAAACTGTAAGCAAGCCTTCAATTCAATGTTCCTTTTCTAAGAGTGGCTGTGGTCATGGTGTTGCTTCACAGCAATAAAACAGTGGCTAGGACAAGGGAGAAGGAAGATGAGGCTTCAGAAGCCACCTCCTCTGCAGAAATGTGATGAGGGATTCCCCTCTGTATGCTGTGATTACCACTGGTTAATAAAAAACTGCTTTGAGCCTATAGCAGAGCAGAGCAGAACAGAGGTAGGTGGGGAGAACTAAACTGAATGCTGGGAGAAGGAAGGCGGAATCAGGAGAAGCCATGTAGCCCTACCAGAGACAGATGCCAGAACTTTACCTGGTAAGCCACAGTCACGTGGCAATACACAGATTAATAGAGATGGGTTAAATTAAAATATAGGAGTTAGCCAGAAATAAGCTTAAGCTATTGGCCAAACAGTATTGCAAATAACATGATTTCTGTGTGATTATTTTAGGTCTGAGCTGTCAGACGGCTGGGAAACAAACAAGTGACCTCCCTACAACAGAGATGTCCCCACAGGCTCTCGTGTTATTTGAAAGGTCCCAGAGCTTTTAGGAGGTGGTACCTTGAGAGAGGAACTAGTGACTAAGAGCAGTCTTTAAAGGTCAAGACCGCCCTAGTCCCAGCAAGCTTCCCCTGCTTCCTGGTGCCTTCCCACTCCAGCATCCACCTCATGGCAAACCAGTGTCTCTCTGAAACCATGACAAAATGAACCTTCCTTCCTTATACTGTCTGTGACAAATGTTTAGTCAGAGCAAAGCAAATGTAAGTAATGGAAATGTTCATAATTTCCTTTTTAAAAACTTGTATATATGTTTACCAATGTTATCATTTCGTGGAGTGAGCCTAGATGATGTACTTACCAATAAATACATTCACCAGCGTTATGCCAATCAGAACTGGAACCCCAGTCAACATAAGGTAGAATTTCTATGAGGAAAAAGAAAGCAGTTTCTCATGATCTTCCCTACTTCTCACACTGAAATTATCCTCATTCAATTTCTTTAATATCCTTACTAAAGAAACATGTCAATTCAGGAATCAGAATCACTGATTTCTGTTATTTTCCTCTCTCTGATTTAGTTCTTAAACACAACTATTTAGCACAATACAATATATGTGAAATGACTTTTGACTTCTTGGTTAAAACAATGCAATAAAGAACACTCTGTCTGAACTGGGCAGTGGTGGTGCATGCCTTTAATCCCAGCACTCAGGAGGCAGAGGCAGGCGGATCTTTGTGAGTTCGAGGCCAGCCTGGTCTACAGGAGCTAGTTCCAGGACAGGTACCAAAACTACAGAGAAACCTGGTCTCGAAAATCAAAAAGAAAAAGAAAAAAAAAAAAAGAACACACTGTCTGTATTGGGACGAAGTATGGAAACAGTAGAATTTCAGTCACTGAATGTCACTGGAGTTGGTCATGGTAAGAAGGCACTCATGCCCATGATAGCACACACCTGGGGACCCAGCATTTGGGAGGTGGAGGCAGGAGGAACAGGAGTTGTGAGTTTGAGGCCCGCCTGGGATAGCACAAGGTCCTGTGCCAGGTTTTAAAAAGAGGACTAAGAAGAAGCAGTGAAAGCGGGGGAGGGGGGTCTCAAGTAGCTGGAGTCCGTGGTGAGCATTTCAGGGGCAGTGATAGAGTCTGAACAAGCCTCCATTTTTAAGCCTCTGGTTGTTACTTCTTTAAGACGATGAGATACACACAAGTAGCATACTAAATAAGCGGGATTATTTGCGCTCCTGCTATATTAAGAATATTCCCTTAAAAATCAGTACTCAAATGGCAAAAATTTCTTTAAAAATCACATCCTAAAATAGAGGTGCTTCACTAGAAATCTTCCAGTGAGTCTTTTGCAGATTTATTTTTATACTTAAAGAGGAAACACACTTGGGACTTCAGACCCCATCCCCAGCAGCAGGAATGGCTGGCACTCGGTCTGTGGTCAATATAAACCCTTGCTTTGAAAAGGTTCTAATTAACTTTTAAAAATATAGCAGCAAATCAAGACCTTACTACACAATCTCAGCATCCCCTGAGGGAAAATAGTGATTTTAAAATGAAAGACGTCTCCGAAATGGAACCCCCTCCCCCAAACATCCTGTAGTTAAGGACATTTTCAACTTACCAGCAACCTCAAAAAGCGACTGTCGTAGTACGAAGTAGGCTTGATGACGAACAGTCTCTTGCCATGGTCCCCACTGTGCCGCACAGGAGCTGGAAATGCGAGACTGTTTAACAGGGCTCATGCAGGGGGTGGGCAGAGGAGACCGTGGGGCATTGTGAGTAAATATGCTTTGCCTGCACATCAGAAGGGGCAGAGCACACCACAAAGACTGACTGTTCCCAAAGATAGCTCCTGCTGCTGCTGCTGCTATTTTCTTCTCGTTTCTAGTAGTAACCAGGTGAAGCCCAGTCTTCACACACATGCTGGAAAGTGTTCCGCAGTTACAGAGCGCTGCTCAGTTCAATGCCTGTAGCAGCATCGAGCAATCATCTCAGTATACCTTAGAAACAGGCAGGAAAGGCAAACGCTCCTAACAAACTGCTAACCTCGGCTTTCCTGACAATAAATGAACATGTTAAAGCTACCTACAAGACAAAGGTGAGCAATGCCTCCTAGCACAAGAACGTGGAAGGCAGGAAGCTGCTGCAACACAGACAGACAGGACCAGCAGTGTCTACTCCAATCTCCTGCAGAAACTTGATTATTACAGACTACACACTCTATCATGTGTGTGTGTGTGTGCGCGTGCGCGCGTTAGGCTAAACTCAGGGTCTTGCATATGTCAGTCAGGTACTTCTACCACCAAGCTATACCTCATCCATCATATCGTGACAAAATCCATTTGTAAGTCATCTCTGACTAAGAGTATCCTCCTCCTCAAATCAAAGATTTGGAATGATTTCAGCCTTGTTGGAGATAAGTGGAGGTGGAGTGTGCCTCCTGAATCCCTTCTCTGCTCTTGTCCCATGGAGACTGATAAGACACCATCAGCGGCTTGCCCAGAAGAACCACTGTTATTCAGAGGGGCTGGCTATGCTTCTGCTCAGATTCCCATTGAAGCAACTGCACCCATCACAGCAAAGGAAACCCAAAAATGAACCCGCCTGAAATTCCTAGATGGTGATACTAAGAAGATGTAAGATGTAAGAGAGAACGGTACCCTTTATTCATGTTCAATGGCAAGAACTGCTCCCCCTCACCTCCACCCCCGCCCCCGCCTTTTAGGACCACAGAACATATCCTGCAGGAAGCTGATGCTGTTCCATCAGATGACACGCTCCCTTTGACACGCCATGTGCCCAGGGATGTGCACAATTGTCCTTTGGTGTCAGCATCCATGAGGAACTAGTTTGGGTACCATGGATACGAAAATCTCCAGATGATTAAGAACCTTAAATAAAATGGCATCGGCACAAGAACACGCACACATTCTCCTATATGCTCTAATTTCTAGGTTTATAATACTGAGTACAGTGAATGACATGTAAACCATTGCTATACTGTATTGTTGGGAGAATAATAACAAGGGGTTATAGGAGCAATTTATTTTTCTAAATATTTCAACCATAATTGGCTGGATCTGTGAATGTTGGCAAGTAAGTGAACACAGAGGACTATAGTTAGCCTAAAAAAAATGCAATCCATCCAAAGGATCTCTCAAAAGCCCCAGGATCTAGACTCCTATGAATGACCTAAGTGGGTAAAGACAGTGTGGTGGTTTGAACAAGAATGGCCCCCATAGATTCATATCTGAATGCTTAGGGATTGGCCTTGGAGGAAGTGTCACTGGGAATGGGCCCTGGAGCTTCAGAGCTCAAGCCAGGCCCCGTGTCTCACCCTCCTGCTGCCTGCCTATCTAGTGGAGACCTCTAGGCTACTTTCCCAGTGCCCACCTTTCTCTTTCAACCAGAGAACAGAGGAAGGACTAAATTATACGTAGCTTCAGTGAACGATCATTACAACTGTATAGCAAACACAAAACAAACAGCGGGCACTTAGGAGGCAGAGACTGGAGGAGAGTTCTAAGTTCCAGGCCAACCAGGGGCACCTGGCGAGTGAGACCTGTATCAATGTTTCATGCCCCCCAAAAAAGAACAATGGAAGAAAGCTTGGACTGGCTGCATTAGAGGAATATTAATGAGGTTAGCAAAGTGAACTGCTTTCTCTTTGTTAATATGATTACCCAACTGTTTAACAATTACACTTGGTTAAATACGCCTGATGACTGCTACTCCCACCAGCCGTCCTGAAATCTACTTGAGAGTAGTCAACTTCCCACAGCCGAGGTCTCTGTTTGCTGAAGTGGGAGGGCCATCTGCTCACATTCTGAAAACATTAGAATGAGCAAGGCTTACAGGACTAAGTCTTCAATAAATGATTTTTTAAATTGTTATTTTTTTTAAGTGTGAATGGGTATGTGCAGGTGAATAAGCTGCCAATGGAGGTAAGAGACACGGTCCTGTAGTGGGGTCTAGTGGGGTCACTGTACCTACGGTAAACATTAGAATACAACAACAGTTTCTCACTGTATCTAGGGTAACAGTACAATGTATTAAACAAACACTAGAATGTTTGTCTAAGGTACCTAGACCTTGAAGAAATAATGGTAGAGAACTGTGACTGTTTTCTATGATTTATGGGGTTGTTTGTCTGAGGAAGTTTTCCATCCATTGCACGACACTGGTCACTAGACTATCCAGGCACACTTGGAGATCTTGAATTGCTGGGTACTGCACACAGTACACAATAAGGACTAAGGTTGCAGGGGTGGATTATTTCCTTCAGAGAACATATAGGATAGATTTAAGAGCTTTGGTATGAGGAACTTGTTGTACCCCAGACACAATCTTTGTGTACAATCAATGAATATGATTCTGAATGGAGGTTTGAGGTTCAGTTCACAGAAGCTATTCCTCCCTGCTGCCAGAGAGCCTAAAGTTACATTCTGGATAAGTATAAGTGATTATCCTTCTTTGAATGGCCTGCACAACACAGAACACCAGACAGGGTCCCTCAGAAGCTAGAGTTTAAAGGCTATTGTAAGATATGCTATGTGTTCTGGGAACTGAATCCAGGTCTTCTAGAAGAACAGCACTATTAACCACAGAGCCATCTCTCCAGCCCCCTCCAATAAATGGTTTTAAATATGTGAATCACTCAGGAAAGGTATTTAGAGTTTGCTGACTGTAAGTGATATCAAGATTGCATTTCAAATAATCAAAAACTGGTCATTCATTGTCTTTCCCTGTATTTTCAGATAAAAGTACCATTTTAATTATCTGGTCTAAAAATCTAAGTCCTCGTCATTATATCTGTCAGTCTTTCATCACTTAATGACAAACTGACGATGATTCTAAGAAGGGCTAGCGAGGTGGCTCAGAAGGGAGGGGCACTTGCTGTCAGGCCTCATAACCTGAGTTTGGTCATCAGATCCCACACAGTGGAAGAACTGATCCCACAAGTTGCCCTCTGACCTCTACACATATAGGCACTTCAGCTTTGTGTCCAGGCCCTCCTCCACCCCAATTAGGTCCTCACTACCTTCGGCCCCACTCTCTCAACATCTAGGTGTCCCAAAAGTCCCACATCCAGACACCAGAAAACCCACCCACTACTTCTGCCAACTCTGCCTGTTAAAATGATTATCTTCATTTTACTACTCCTTGTCTTAGTTCACAGTACGCTGTCCATATATCTGTTGGTCAGCTTTCCCCTACCTGAAAAATATCTGTGATACATTAGCTTTAGAATGGAAAGGGACTCAGAGTTTCCCATTTATAAGCTGGAAGTCTTGCTGGCTGAGCCTGTGGCAAAGCATGATGGGAGTATACAGCAGCACAAACTGCTCATCTTCTAGTGACCAGGAAGCAGAGAAAAGAAGAGGAGGGGCTGATGCCCCAATATTCCCTTCAAGGGCACAACTTCAATGGCAGGAAGACCTTAGACTGGAATTACACCTCTCAGATGCTCAATCCAGCTATTTGGAAGATTGGGGCAGGAGCATCACAGGTTCACTGCCATGCAGCAATCTTTGTACACTGTAAATATGTATCACTGTCACTGGTTAATAAAGAGCTGACTGGCCTACAGCTGGGCAGGAAGAGACTGGGTGGGAGGGTCAGACTAGGAGGGCTCTAGGAAGAAGAATGGTGGAGTCTGAGAGTCAGCAGCCAGATGCAGAGGGAGCAGAACGTATACAAAATGAGGTGACAAGCCATGAGTCATGTGGCAGCACATAAATAAATAAAAGTGATGTAGGAGAGTCTTATGTATTTCTGTTGCTTTCATTGGCTAATTAATAAAGAAACTGCTTGGCCTGATAGGTCAGAACATAGGAGGGTGGAGTAGACAGAACAGAATGGTGGGAAAAAGGGAAGTGAGGCAGACGCCATGATTCTCCTCTCCGAGACAGTCGCAGGTTAGAATCCTCCTGGTAAGCCACCACCTCGAGGTGCTACACAGCTTATTAGAAATGGGTTAGATCAATATGTAAGAGTTAGCCAATAAGAGGCTACAGATAATGGGCCAGGCAGTGTTTAAAAGAATACAGTTTCCATGTAATTATTTCGGGTAAAGCTAGCCCGGTGGGCGGTGGGAAGTGGCCCGCCGTTCATTCAACATAAAAGGGTTAATTTGAGTTATAAGAGCTAGTTAGTAACAAGCATAAGCTATCAGCCACGCTTTTATAATTATTAAGTCTCCGTGTCGGTTATTTGTGAACTGGCAAGTTGGAAAAGAAAAGTCTGACTACAGACAGTCTGCAATGCAGAGTGTATTCAAGACCAGCCTGGGCAACTTAGTGAGGCTCTGTCTCAAAAATTTATAAAGAGAAAGGAAAAAGAGGGCTTACTGACGCAGTCCAGGGGAAGGAACTCAGCTGACTCGCATATGCAAAAGCTTGTTTATCATCAGCAGTACCCAAGAAATAGGAACAGAAAATAAAATAAAAGGGCAAATCTCATGCTGTACTTTCTAATTTGTTTTGAAGAGACTAATGCACAGGTGCAGGCTCATGGTGCCAGAAATGTCTCCGACTCCGCTTTTCACAGCTGCTCGGTCAAGTGTCTACAATGATCATCTTCCAGATGAGGAAGGAAGAGCAGGACCAAGAGGTGTGCACTCAAGGTCATGAAGCTTCTAAATTCTGCAACCAGGATTTAAATCGCAGTCTAGTGCCAGAGAAAAGAAGACGGGGGAGGGGCTTAACAACCTTTCTGTGTTTCTCAAGAAAATGTGGAAGAGAAGACTTTCAGGAGACAAAGGCACAGGACGCCTAGGAAAGTAGTGATACGGTGAAACAACCATGGTGGGAACAAGCAGCTACTAGGCATTCCCGGTTCTCATCAGAAAGATCATCGCTCCCTATGAGCCTGTCAAAACCGCAAGGGTAGGGAATAGTACAGAAAGAGGAACCTGGGAGCCTTCAGTTTAGCTAGACTCCATCAAGCACTCTTTGGGGGAGAATTTGAGGGTTCTCCGCTTGGATAGCTGAGGATATATTTGTAGTAAGAAAAAAAAAAGGTTTGCAAAAAGATTTTACCAAGTAGTGTGTTAGCACATAAAGTTTGCATTAAGCTTAAATTCCTGCTGGCAATTTTAAAAGCACTGATCCTGTGCAGCATAATCCAGAAGGCCCCTATGCATACGGCCTCCTTACATAATGGTGCCACTTAACTTGAGAGAAAAAGGGTAAAATAGAACAAGATGTTTAGAGACTGGTTTTAGGGTAAAATTTTCATTTCTGTGTACTTCACAAGGCAAATAAACAGCGTATCTCTGACCAAGAGGAATTAACACTTAAACCGTGCCTGACACTTAACAGGCGCTCAGTAAATATCGGCCACCATTATTGCTAACATAGCAGAACGGCAAATTATTCTTAATATTAGTTAAATCGGTTTCCTCTTTTGTAAAATGAGGGGATAACATGGCATTTACTTTTCAGAGTCTTTGGAGAGAGAAAAAGAGATCGAATACTAAATAAACCATGTTTACTCTTCTAGAAAGCAGAGGTAATCAGGCCAGGTTCCTAGGCCCTCACTATGACTGTCCTGAGCCCTGAGCTCTTTAGTCCTTCCTCTTCGGCCCCTTCCAATCACTGCGACCTTTTAAGGCAGTTCCTCATGTTGTGGTGACCCCCAACCACATAAAATAGTTGTAATTTTGCTATTGTTATGAATCGTAATGTAAATATCTGTATTTTCCAATGTCTCAAGAGACCCCTGTGAAAGAGGTCGTAACTCACAGGTTGAGAAGCACTGCCAAGAGTAAAGTTACGGCTGCATTAACATACAACAGACACAATCTGGGCTCAACTTAGCATTTACACATTCACTAACACTATAGTCTTTTATAAAACAAACAATATTTTTGTGGACTTCTAGAACCTCGTGAGCTCCACAGACAGTTACTATTGTGCCTAAGGCAGCTGTCACCTGGTGCCTTTTGACACCGTGTCTATGAGCATCATCCCAGCCTTCACTTCAGTTTACCGGCGGGTTAGAACCAGCCGCAAGTGCCCACCTATCCAGATTCGGCCGTGAGCCCGGCGCTGCGGCGCAAGCCTGTACTCCCAGCGCTCGGGAACTGGGGACTGAGGGTGGGAAGTTCGGACCTCCGGTCTCACTGGCCGAGACCTGGTCAATAACAAATGTGTTGCCCTGGGAGACGCGGACGGCAGCTCCACTCCTGTCTGGTCTGGCCTTAAGGAAGCAGCAGCCGGCACGGTGAGTGACATCGTGCTTCACGCACGCTAAAACAAGGCCATCGGATTTCTGCAGCAGCCCCTCACACAGCCAGTCTAGAAACCTCAGCCTCGTCTAGAAACCCCAGGTCAACTTCGTCCCTGCTCCCTCGCTCGGAGGCCCCCAAGGTCACCTGGAAACAGCCCTCCCACCTCTCACCCGCGTCTCCGAGGCCTGCACCCACCGACAGTCTTCGGAAAGCTCCGTGTGAGAAAGCTTCCGACTCCGAGTCTAGCGCCAGCACGGCGGACAGACAGCGCTGTCAGCGCGGTGACCGAAGCCCGCTGCAGCAGGCTCATAGCCGCCATGGCTACTCCGGGCAGGAGAGGAAGTGGGGTAAGCAACGGGAGCCGGGAGGGACAATCCACCTGTGAGGGCGAAAGCTAGCGGCGGCCATGTTAAGTAAGGGCAGTGGCAGGTTCCTGTTCGCTTCACGTGTGGGCGCTCGCGGGCAGACCTGAAGACGTCGTGGGTAGGAAGCTCGAAGAGAGCCGATAGAAGCACTATGGTGGATAAGGAGTGGGGGGGTGGGGGGGGGTGGAAGCAGTAAGGACGGCCATGTTTAGCAAGGGCAAAACCTGTTCGCGTTTGCTTCACTTGTCGGCACGCAACAACGGAAGTGACATTGTGGGTACCGGCACAGTGGGCCTGCTTTAGAAACATGGCTGCGCCCAGTGTAGTGGGTATTTGTAGAAGAGTCTCGGCGTTCCTGAAGGCTGCGGGTTCCCTAGTAAGTCCCCAGGCGCCTGCTCGTACCGGGTAAGTGAAGAAAGAAGGGATGACCGCCCCGCCTTCGGGTGCCTGTTGCAGAGTGCGCAGCTCTGGCCGAGGGCGTGACCTTGGAGTCGCCCACCTTGGCGACCGGGGGCCGCGGTGGGGGGGCGGGGGTTCGGGTGGTCTGTGCTGGGGCTGGCTGGGGCTGGACAGCCGCTTCCGAGGGTTCGAAACTGAAGGCGTCGCCGGGTGTGAGACGAACGGTTCTGCACTGTCGGCTACGGACCTAATTGTCCGGCAGGTACTAAGTGACAGTGACGAGAGAAGCGAGGGGTTTCTGCGAGTGTGAGAGCAAAGAGCTTGCTCTTCTTGGACATTTGCGTCCATGAGCTGAGTTTTATTCATAGTGTACCTCAGATTAAATTGAAGGAAGCAACCCGTGTTAGGCTCAACACGCAGCTGTCGTGCCTCTATTATGCTCGGTATTGTTAACGCTAACTTCGGAAATTAGCTTTTTAAAAATTTTGCAGAGTTGTAACTTGATCAGGGTGATAAATTTGAATAAATTATTTCGTCTTTCATCGTCTTTTTTCCCCCTAACAATGAAATAAGTTGGGGCTGGAGAGATAATAAAAATAATTTGGGGTTCAGTGGTTAAGAGAACTTATACTTGCAGAGGACCCAAGTTAGGTTACTAGCAACCGCGTGGCTCACCAACATCTTTTAACTGGAGACCCAAAGGCATCAGCCACACACTCTTGGTGCATACATATGCAAGGAAAACAGTCATATACATATACCTTAAATGTTTAATGAAGTAATTGTTATGTGTTTTTTAATAAAAATAAATACCTGTCATGCAGAGAGGCAAAGTATTTGAAGATGGTAGAGGCAGTTGTGCGGGCGCTCCCAGATGACACGTTGCCATTTCTTTAATGTCGCAGGTGTACATGCTTTCTTTGCCATTATTTCCTCCAGAACAACAGAAAAGTTCTTAGAGTAAAACAGTAACCATGTGCCCTTCACCGAGTACCCAAGTCATTGGCATTTTGTCACATTTTCAAGATCCCTGTGTTTATACTCCTTGTCCTGCACTATTTGACAGAGGTCAAACTTCAAATGTAGAACTAAGGACATTTCCTTACTAAGTATGACCCAGTTATCACCCTCAGGAATAATAATGTTAGTTAGCATACAATCAAAAAAATGAAAATTGCACTAATAATTCCTTTTTTCATTCTTTCTGTTTCTTTGTCTTCATTTTGTTCCATTCTTTTCTTCAGGCTCCAATGTAGGATCATTTATTGCCCTAATTGTCATTAATCCAGTATGTTTCTGTTTTCCTTTGTTGTGATTACTGGTATTTTGGGTAGAATTAGTTTCTTCTTTCTTTCTTTTTTAGAATATGTTTCCATTTGATTATTGTCATAATTAGACTCAAGTCAAGAGTTGAGGATGTGGCTCAGTGGTAGAGTACTTACCTAACATGCCTGAGACCCTGGGCTCAGTCTTCAGGACACAAAAGCAGAGTCAAATCAAGTAAATACCCTTGGCTCAGAAGATGATAGCACTTGAGAAATATTTCATATTTATTTTGTTTTTAGGTCATTTTACCATGTCATTAAATATTTTTAGAAACATAACTTCTAAATTACTACGTAAGATTTTCATGCAGTGGTACGATAATTAGCAATATTCTAGTTGTATGTTTATGTAATTAACAGCTCTTTGATATCACATTTAATTCCTTTGTGGCCGTCTTAGTCTGAGCTCCCTTCTCTGATGTTGACAATCTCTAGACACAGAATTACTGGATTAAAGGAGAAAGCCTTGTGCCCCTCTGATGTTGCAGTGTTGACTTTCGCCATGGTTTTGATCCATTCATAGATTCAGTTGCTGCAGTGGAGGAAGCACCTAAAAATGTTACTCTGAAATGTAATTGTGAGGGCAGCGAGATGGCTCAGGAGGTGAAGTGCTTGTTCAAGCATGTTGACTTCAGCCGGGTCCCAAGGATCTACGCAGCAGAAGGTGGATGCAGCAGCATTCCTGTGCCCAGACAGGAGGCAGAGAAAAGGGAAGCACCCAGAAGCTTTCATGCCTGCTGGCCTGGCGCATTTAGCCAGGCAGAAACTAGAGCTTCAGCAAGGTGGAAGAAAAGGACTGACCTCTACATGTGTGTTCTGGCACATGAGTGTGTGTACTCACACACACATACATTAATAGTAATAAAATAAAAAAGATAGACGTATATAATTGTGTAAATATGTTGTCTCTGAAACTATAGGGTAGCGATCTCTACAATAAAAATAGGTTCTAACACATTTTAGAAGTTTACTGCTTTGGGGGTCAAAATACTGGGTGGAATTTTTGACATTGTAATAAATGTTTCTTGCTTATAAAATCTGAGCATTATAAACTTTAACCATTACTTGCTTGTGTTCAATTGCAGGTTTCCCCTTAGTTTTTTGCATAAGAACACACAACATGTCACATCTTTTCTCCAGTGTAAATTACTTCATACCACATTGTCAAGGAAAGGACTAGAAGAATTTTTTGATGACCCAAAGAATTGGGGTGAAGAAAAGGTCAAATCTGGTAAGCTTTTTAGAATGGTCTGCATTAATTGATTGAGCCCTCCATCATCCTAGGAATCCAGTTTAGGACTTCTTTTTAAAATTTCCTTTGAATTTTAAAGGTCATTCTCATATCTGAATAAAAATAATATTTCCTCAGCAGGTTGGTAGAATGTTTAAAAGAAAGGTACTTTGAAAATGTTAACTAATAGGAGGTTTAGGTTTATTTTAGTTCGCATATTTTTTAGAAATAATTAGAAATAATTTGTAATGAATAATTAAAAATAATTTAAGGAATGGAAATGCATTTAACATAAATATTAGCAGGCTTTGAATGTTGTTACCTGTCATGTTGCTGATATTTTCATGTTACTTAATTGAATTCTAGTCATATTAATATAATAATAATAATAAATATTCCATTCCATATTTTACAGATTCAGAAACAGATTTCGAGAGTGGATAATCAGCCAGGGGCATAGAGCTAACAGCATCATTTAATGTTACACATTTCTCATTCTCATAGGAGCTTCATGGACCTGCCAGCAACTAAGGAACAAAAGTAATGAAGACTTGCATAAACTTTGGTGGGTGTTCTGCATGCTGAAATGTTACAGTTTAACAGTGGGGTCAAAACTACACCTGTGGCAACCAATTGGACAAAATGATTTGTTTCCTGGTGCAGTGGGTGAGCATATGAGCTGTGTGTGCGCGCACGTGCATGCATGCGTGTGTCTGTGTGTGAGACAGTTGCACAGTTGGAAGGTAGTGGAACGTTTGGAGTGTGCTGTAAGAGGCAGACTGATGCCATTAAACCAGTAGTGCTGAGAAACACACTCAGGAATGACACGGGGACTAGTTGGCCAGTCACATTTACACTGCCTTCTATTTTTTCTTTCCTTGTTAATTTATTGTTTAATATAAATGCTGACAGAAATCATATAAAGACCTTGTAGACACTTTCTTATATTTACAGTTCAAAAGGTGACTCACCTCCTACTTTTTAAAATGAACCCTGTTATCTACAACACTTAGGAGCCTTAAACCATAGTTAGGAGCAACAATAGGCTGAATAGTTTTCCAGGGCAATAAACTGTCAACCATATAACAAGAGGTGGAGTCTTTAATATAAACCGCATGCACACAGAGAAGACAAAACTGAGAAAGAAGGCCCCGTCCTCTAAAACATCTGCAATAAGTGGAACCTGTACTTATTGAGATCCAGAGCTTTTGCCGTAAATACACTCCCGTTTCTTTTTTCCCACCGTTTGTTTGGAAGGCATTTTAAAAACTGGAAATATTAAACAAAACAACAGGGTGTGCCATTTCAAACAGGGTTCTTTCTGTCTGTTCTAAAAGAACATTCAGAAGATAATGTCTCCAACTAAAGTCTTACCATGGACCAGATCATTCAAACTTCTGCCTTCCTTTTTATTCCATTTCATGACCTAAGGTTTTAGCCTATTATCCCAGTGGGTTGTGTTAAAGGATACATTAATTGAGAATGTAGGCACATGGCCCCAGTAAGTCTGGGGGGATTAAGACAAGGTTACATTCTAGTACTTAGCCCAAAGCTATTTTGTTTAAGCCATACTTGTTTAGGGGAAGTTTTACATCATATATATGTGATTTTGACTTCTTGAGTCGTTAGACCTCTGTGCCTCTTTGACAGCAGTGGTCAGTGCATAGCAATGCCTCCCAGCGGCCAGTGCACAGCAGTGCCTACCCAGTGATCAGTGCTGGTCAGTGCACAGCAGTGCTTACCCAGTAGTCAGTGGTCAGTGTGAAGCAATGCCTACCCAGCGGTCAGTACACAGCAGTGCCTACCCAGCAGTGAGTGCAGCAGTGCCTACCCAACGGTCAGTGCATGGCAGTGCCTACCCAGTAGTCAGCGGTCAGTGCACAGCAGTGCCTACCCAGCAGTCAGTGCAGCAGTGCCTACCCAGCGGTCAGTGCACAGCAATGCCTACCCAGCGGTCAGTGCACAGCAGTGCCTACCCAGTAGTCAGCGGTCAGTGCAGCAGTGCTTACCCAGCTCCTCATCTTTCTGCTGTTACTCAGCCTACTTCACTCATGATTGTTATCTGTTGGGCGTTCTGGTAGACATTTAATTTTTTATCCCAATTTGAAAGAATTACATAGTGTTTACAAAAACCGCTCATGCTGTGCATATTTATTATAGAAAAGTGAGTTTTAGTTAAAGCACTGTTAGGAGTTGTCAATAAAGGTGAACTTAGGACTGTTTCAGCACTTGCTGTGCTAAAGCCAGTGTCTTCTGTCATTCCCTCCCCTGGGGCTGTAGACCCTAGTGTAAAGTTCTGGGTTCCTTTGACTTGCTCGCCCTGCCCTCCACAGTTACTGCTTTAATTCTGAAACTGGGGTGTTCACAAAGCCCCTTTCCCCAGCTCAGCCAAGTCAGTGCTTTAGAGTCTGGCTGGCTTGTCCCCTTCTATCTTAAATCCTGTCTCTAGGAAGCTGTTTCCAGTCCTTAGCTCTCGAGGAGATGTCGCACATCCCCCTTAGCTATTGTGACACATGTGTCCCTTCTCCAGTAAGTCACCTTGGCATGGCACTGCAGGCTAGAGGTAGAGTTCATACAGAGGATCTGAGATTGGAATCCAGACTTTGCCTTGTGACCCATGCTCGTAATTCCTGACTGCGCTGAGCTGTCTTCCTTAGAGAGAGTAGTGCCGACTCCAAAGGCTGTGAAGAGATTGGAAGTGCTCGGCACTTGGTGTGAACTAGCCCCTCAGCAGATGTTCATCCTCTTCCTCACCTGTGGAATGGCGGGCAATGGCTGGTGCGTTAATAATCCTCCAGCATGCCGCACAAGGTGCAGTCCTGAGTAGGCCGGAGGGCAGCTCTTTGGAATGGTGTCTGTGTGAGGTTTCCAAAAGACTTCAAGACTTGGAGCTTTTGGGCTGGAGATGGCTCAGTGGTTAAGAGCACTGCCTGCTCCTCCAAAGGTTACAACCATCTGTAATGAGATCTGGTGCCCTCTTCTGGCCTGCAGGCATGCATGTAGGCAGTATATTGTATACACAGTAAGTAAATAAATCTTTTTTAAAAAAAGATAAATATTTTAAAAAAAAAGACTTGGGGCTTTTAATTTTGATGTAAGAAATCACTATAGAATAGTGTCATGGCTTTGTGTTTGGTACAGGTATGTCCTTCTGAAGGAAAGAAACATGCTTCTGACTCTAGAGCAGGAGGCCAAGCGACAGAGATTGCCAATGCCAAGTCCAGAGCGGTTAGAAAAGGTAGGCTGTGGGAGCTAAGACTCCTGGACAGGGTAAAAGCTAAAAGGAATGGGTATATGGTTCTTACATTCAACCCTTTTTCTATTTGTGTGGTTCTTTAGTAAATTTACAGAGTTTTATATACCATTCCAGCAATTTCTCTTGAGAGTGCTTTGTCACCCCTGCCCTCCACCCCCTACCTCCCCTCCCCACAAAGCAAGTGTCATGCCCCCTGCTGTCTCCCTGTCCCCCCCCAACAAGTGTCATGCCCCCTGCTGTCTCCCTGTCCCCCCCAACAAGTGTCACGCCCCCTGCTGTCTCCCTGTCCCCCCAACAAGTGTCACGCCCCCTGCTGTCTCCCTGTCCCCCCCAACAAGTGTCACGCCCCCTGCTGTCTCCCCATCCCCCCCCCCCCCAGCAAGTGTTGTCCCTCTGCTGTCTCCTTATTCTTTGTGGCAGCTTCCAGCCTGCAGGTGGGAATTTATTTTGTTTATCTTGAGCAGCTACCTGGGAGTAGAATTGCCAGGCTGTGTGTTAAGTCTCTTGAACTGTAGCAGCCATGTGGTATGGCGCTGAGTTTGGTGTCCAGCTGCCCCACTGTACATTCTATCCCCAGTTTGGCCATTCACCAATAACTTGACCCATTTTTTAGTGTGCAGTTTTTTGTTGTGTTTGCTTCTGTGGTTTTACTACCCCCCCATCCCAGATTGTTTTAAAGGTCAACACTTGATTTTCCTGTCATCTGTAGTCAGTGAGAGCAGAGCTGAGCCTTGTCACTGCTGCAGTGTAGGGCCTCGCCTCAGCTCCCTTCTCTCCTTCCTGCCACCACTAGTCAGCGTTCTCAACACACTGCCCACAGAAGGCAGGACATGGTGTCCCTGCAGGAGTCCGACAGGAGAAACAAACTCTCGGTTATCATGACTTCGTGAGAGTTGAGTTTGATTTGAGTTTTTAAACTTGATTTATGTAGTACTAGATGTGCAGAGAGCTGCATGAACAGTGCAAAGACTTCTTGCAGCCTTCACTCTGATTACATGTGTTCCTATTCACGGTGTGGTATTCTATTTCCCCCCACCTCCCCACACACCGTTTTTCTCGACTGCTTGAAAGTAAGTAGTCCATTTCATACCCCTTTGTCCACAAAATTTAATTATGCATTTCCAAATACCATTTCATATATAATCATTTCATACTTTTAAAGTCAGGAAATGAACATTGATGTGATCGTATAATCCATAGGTCTTATTTCCCTCATATAGAGCATCCTAACAACATCATTTACAGCAAGAGAATTCTGGATCATGCCTTTTCTGGTTTTGTGATCCCCTTAGTCCAGAGATTCAGTCCTTCTATTTCACGACAGAGTTGTTTTTAAGAGTATGACCCATTCCCTTAGTTGGGGTTGTTTGATTCTCATGAGGTGGACAGACGAGCTGGGCTGCATTCTCAACCGAGTAAAGTTTGTAAACTAAAAAGTCTCTTTGAAGGAGGCTTGATTTGAGTGAGGTATACCTCTTGGTGTGTACTGATAAGTGTTCCTTTTGATAAACTTGGGCCTGTAGTATTTCCAGCTTGGGGCGTTTTGATTTAGTTTGTTTTTGTTTTTAATTTAGGGATATCAATTGATTATCCCTAGCCTGAAATCCAAAATGCTCCAAAGTCAAAACTTTGAACATTGAAGTGCAGCTCTGTTGATATAAACATGTAGTCCTGAGTCACACCATTGGTGTAAATGTATAGTCCTGAGTCACACCATTGGTGTAAACGTGTAGTCCTGACCTGAGTCACACCATTGGTGTGAACATGTAGTCCTGAGTCACACCATCGGTGTAAACATGTAGTCCTGAGTCACACTGTTGGTGTAAACGTGTGGTACTCTGTGGACTCAGCAGCTGTGGATAGCCAATCTCAGGAGAGTTCAGGTGGCCCTCCAGGCCTGTCCTGGCTCCATTGTAGGCCATCAGCTGTCACATTACAGAAAGGTAGGACAGTCCTTCTGAATTCCCTGCTTCACAGGAAAATCTGTAGACCAGAGTTGGGTGCCCCATTGTTACATAGGAACTTTGGGTGACTGTCCAGGTCATTAGGTAACATTACTCCTTTCTGAGGTCTTTGATGGAATTAAATAGTTAAACTTATAGTTTTCCTTAGTTGTGAAAGCAAACTAGGTGTAAAACTTTAGACTCACCAAGATAAGATAGATAATAGAGTATTTTCTCTAATTTTGCTAAATAGAGATAGACTAGATATTATAACTGTAATTCTTACTTAATAACTGTTTTATTATATATAGTTTTACTATGCTAAGTTTAAAACCTTTCTTTTTAATTAGACAAAAAGGAGGAGATGCTGTGGAATAATCCTTCGGTACACTGTGAATATGTATTATTCTCATTGGTTAATAAAGAAGCTGATTGGCCTATAGCAAGGCAGGATCAAGTTAGGCAGGACAATCAGACTGAGAATGCTGAGTGGAAGAAGGGCAGAGTCAGGGAGATGCCAGCTGGCCACCAGGCCACTACAGCACTACATGGAGAGAATGAGGTAACACGCCATGAGCCACATGGCAAAGCATAGACAAGAAATACGGGCGAGTTTAAATGTAAGAGTTAGGTGGTTAGCAGGCCTGCGTTATCAGCCGAGCATTTGTAATGAATATTAAGACTGAGTGGTTATTTGAGAGTGAGATGTACCTAGTCTTATTGCAACCTGATATGCCATGTTTGGTTGATATCCCTGGGAAACCTGCCCTTTTCTGAAGGGAAACTGAGGAAGAGTGGATCTGGGGGAGAGGAAAGTGGGGAGAAGGACTGGGAGAAGAGGGAGGGGAAATTGCAGTCAGGATATAATATATGAGGGGAGAAGAAGAAAAGTATCTTCTTGCATCTTAACGAATCCTAACATTCTTCCCTGTGAGAACTGGAGTTGCCAAGCAGGCCAGGGTACCTGCTGAGCGTGAGGACAGCAGTGTCCATCAGGGACAGATGTGTCTTTTGCTCTGACAAAGGGCAGCAGCACTTATACGTCTCATTAGCTTACTGCATCCAGATGGCGTTAGAGCTGTGTCCGCTCCAAACAGGGCTGGTGCATGGCAACCAGTTATTAAGAAATTAAATGACAAAACTTCAGAGAAGTTACAGAAAGTCATACTGTAGATACCCGTGAGCATACACACACACACACACACACCTGTGCCAAAAGGGCTTTCTAGAAAGTACTAGAAAGAGCAGTTTCTAAATAAAAATGTCATAAATCACCTGCTTTGTAAATCATGAGTCTGGAGTGCAGTCATGGTGAGGATGGCTGACGTTGGCTGTGTTGTTGTCGCCTCAGGTTGTTGATTCCATGGATGCCTTAGATAAAGTTGTCCAGGAGAGGGAGGATGCTCTGCGGCTTCTTCAGACCGGTCAGGAGAAAGCAAGACCTGGTGCCTGGAGAAGGGACATCTTCGGACGAATTATCTGGTACATAATTACACTGTACTTTCAAGAGTAGAGAGCGCTGGACTTGCTATCCCTCTCCATACATTTAAAACTCCTCCCTGTGGCTGGGTGTTGGTGGCCTTTAATCCTAGCACTCGGGAGGCAGAGGCAGGCGGATCTCTGTTAGTTCAAGGCCAGCTTGGTTAGAGTTAGTTTAGTTCCAGGACAGGCTACAAAGCTACAGAGAAACCCTGTCTCGAGGAAAAAAAATCCTCCCTTTGGATATTTTAGAGATCTTATGTAAAGAAGTTCCCATCCTCTAGAACACAAACTATGCACCAAAGTTGCTGTGTCTGTTAAATTCCAGATCACACAACTCATCCCCGTGTGTTCTCATCTTTGTAAATCGTGGGTCCTTTACAGAATTTCATAAAAGTTAGATACTTCTGACAGAAAAATCTGCCTATACACATGTAATTTCGGATTATAAAACTCAAAGAGCTAATTTCGGATACTAGTCTTCCTACCTTACCCACTAAGAACCTGGGACTAGAAAGTTCTGAATGCAAGGTCAGTTTGCTTGTTTCACAGGCATTGGGATAAGCCCTGGGCCAAGTAGTGAACAGCATACCCCTATCCAGGGAAGGGTCTGGTTGTTGTCAGCATTGACTCTGAGGAGCCAGTATAACCTAACTCACCCCAGAGGATCCAGGATAAACTAACTCATGGCCATGTAGTACCTTAAATGGTAATCAGCAAGTGTTGAGGCTTGAGGTATCTAGACAGTCCCCGAACCTTTACACACAGCACCTTCTCACTTGATGTGGAATTCCAGCCATCCAATCAAGAACCATCTTATCCAACACAGAAAAAGGAACTGCCAAAACCTCTCTTAAAGCTCTTCCAAGGAGCTGGGCAGTGGGTCCACACTTGGAAAGCAGAGGCAGGCAGACCTCAAAGTTCAAGGTCAGCCTAGTCTAGACTGAGTTCTAGGACAGCCAGGGCTACACAGAAAAACCCTATCTCACAAAAACCAAACATGAAAAAACAAAACAAAACAAAAAAACTCTTCCAAGGATTAAGGAATATAGCTCTGTTGTACAAATCTCCAGCATGTAATTTGAATTGTTTTCTATTTTTACTTTACCTATTTATGTGTGTGTGCTTGTATGTGCTTATATGTGGCATGTGTGGAGGTCAGAGGGAACCTGCACGAGTTGGTTCTCTGCTCCTGTTCACACGTGTGTCCTAGGGATTAAGTGCAGGTGGCAAGTGCCTTCTTGTTTAGCTGTCTTACTGGCCCCATTTTCTAATATTTTTTATTTGGATTAATCTATTTGAGGCCAATTAGGAAACAATGAAAAACTTAAGTAAAACTGTATGAACTATTTTGTGTAAAGCAGTAACTTCACTCTTTTGGCAGGCACAAATTCAAGCAGTGGCCTATACCTTGGTACCTAAATAAAAGATACAACAGGAAACGGTTCTTCGCGATGCCCTATGTGGATCGCTTTGTCAGGTGAGCACAGCATCCTCATGACAGAGCTGCCCCTTACACCAGTTGGCGCATGCCCTTGGCTCTTTCCACCTTGATTTCTTTTATGTAAGTAATATATTTCCATTACTTAAAAAAAAAAAAACACCAACCCACTAGTTTAAAGAGAAAATTGAAGCCATATATCTAAAATCTTAACCTCCATACAGTCACTGTGCCAACAGTGTGTATCCATTTAAAAGTTGTATGACTTCCGTGTGTCTGAAATAAGAGTGAAATCCACTGCACCATGTGGAGTGCAAGCTCTTATTCCAGGACCCATGGGAAAGGGAGGAGCCTGAGATCATGCCTTGTTGCATTTCCCATGGCAGATTCTGCACTGAGCTTACATGAGACAGAGAACATGGTGCTTCTGTTCCAAGATTGTGTTTGCCCAAGCACCAGCAGCTGATACCTAAGGAACTAGACGAGGGTCTTCTGAAAGCTACTTACAACATGGAATCCATCCCCCAAAGCAGACAAAAGACAGTTTAACCCCCCCAGCCACTTAGAAGGGAGACAGGGAGATGCAAGATGGCAGTGTCAGAATGAAAGGTGACATGCCCACAGTACAGAAGCATCCTGTAGCTGGGTACCCCAGCACTGAGGAGGCTGAGGCAGGAGGACTGGGTATAAGACCACTGGCTGATCTTGTTGCAGATAAAACCTGCTAGGGATACTTTCTGTTCTCAGCAAAGTTCTTTGCAAACTGATGTTTCCACCCCAAAACTTAATCCAAAGAAAAAGGAAAAGAAAGTTAATTTTGTTTGCCCATATGTGTGTGCACATACACACTATCTTGGTGTGGTCTTTGTGAAAGTTAGAGGACAGCGTGCAGGAGCAGCTCCCTCCTGTAGTCTGGGTTCAGGGGTCAGGATCAAGTGGCCCCACCTCCTGACCCTATCACCAGCTATTTCAGACTTACATTAAGATGTTTAATAAACTTTAGAATCAATTTGAACTTTTTATCTTCCTCTCTGAACCAGCTCCCTCTATTCCTTTGGTTCCTTTGATTGGGTCTGCATAGCTCTGGCATCTGCCATACCAGTGCATTCTGAGAGAGAGATCTGCCTGCTGGGATTAAAGGCATGCATACCCAGCATCATCATTTAAGAGTGCACTGTGCAGTGGGGACCCTAAAAACCACCTCTTATTTCAGTACCAGTCTTATGGGTTCAATCCATCCTTCAAGTTCTTCCTGCACTGTGTCTACTCTAGTATAGCCCTTTACTCTGTCTGTACTATGTGCTTCATGGTTTTTCAAGGCTTTTATCACATTGTTTCAAAACTATACGCTAGCTCTGTGTCTCCAAAATACAGCCATACCTTCATCAGTGAGAACTTTACTGTCCCCTAACACCTTGCTCATTCCCAGCCTCTGGTGTTTATCCTAAGCTTTGAAATCTGTCCATACTTATGACCTAGTTAAGATGCCAGGTGGTTGGAGAACTCTGCTGCATCACTTCCCTTCGGTTTCTGCGGGCACAGTATTGAGGTGGTCTGACCTCCACTATCTTGTGTTTGTAGTGCTGCTGTGAAAGCCTGATTTATGCACGCCAAGTGCTGCCGGCACGACCGGCTGTTATATAGCTGGCATGGGCACGCTTTGAGGAATGCGGGGGGGGGGGGGGCGGTTTTGTCTAAGTTGCTGTTATATTTTTATTCTAGACTGAGAATTGAGAAACAAGCCCGCATTAAAGCAAGAAAGGAAAGTTTACAGAAAAAGAAAGAAAGAATTCTCCAGGCAAAGTTCCCACACACCTCTCAAGACCAGAAGTCAAGTACTGTCCAAGATGAGACCCAGAAGTCAAACTCTGTCTGATTTCATTCTTGAAGCAGCCTGTGTCCTGATGTGAATGTCTTTAGCAATTTATAAAGAAATGTTTTTGTTCAAATGATATCAATTGTTCTTGTGGCTAGCATGGCATGTTAACTAACCCTAGAAGTACTGTTGCTTCTATCAAAATCAGGCAGAGTTCAGGTTCAGTTCCCATTTCCTGATATCTAAGCAGGCTTTAACACCTGTTGTCTTGGTATAAATCTGATGCTAGCTGCCAGAGTGATGCTAGAACCAAATCGGTTTGGGAATGCTCTGTTTCCACCACTACTGTTAAAAAGTGGCTGGGGGGCGGGTGCACAGGACTGGAAAGATGGCTTAGTGGTTAAGAACACAAGTTGCTCAGGACCCAGATTCGATTCCCAGCACAAACAAGGCTTATAACCAACCATCTAAAACTCCAGTTGTGGGAGCCAACACCCGGCTTCAACAAGCACCAGGCACTAGTGTGGTGCCAGCGTACATGCAGATAAAATACACATACACATAATTTCTTTTAAGCATGAAAGGGACATGGATACTGTTAGTGAAACAATTGATTGCTTCCTAACATCAAAACACTGAAAAGCAGTACTGACAGTAACAAGGCACAACAGAGACAAGAATCCAAAAACCTTCTAGGACGGGCGGTGATTTTTATTAGTTTTGTAAGCCTAAGGTAAAAAGCATAGGCAGTAACTTTTACTGTCAATAAAAAGTAACTCCACCAACCCACAGGGGAGCCGGAGAGTACTTACTGAAAGCAAAATATTTAGAGAAAATAGACATTCATACAAAATTATAAAATGCCTGTAATAAGAATAAGTGCATTTCAAGGAAAGCACAAACTCATTTTAATTTATAGAGCCAGTTAAAGCCTTAAAAAATTTAAGTGGACATTGAAATATGCAAACATGTATAAACATTCTACAAAAGATGGTCGTCTTCCTGAGTGTACTAAAGCTACAGACATGAGGTGGCAGCAGGCAGGGTGGAGCCCTCAAGGGCATTTTCGTTCTACACACTGCTTCCCTCCTTCTTCATACTCCTGTTTGGAAATCCACATCTGCTGAAAGGTGCCCTGTAAGACGGAAAGAAGCATCCCATTATGCCCACCTTTTATTAGAAGGTAGTGCTTTTTACTCATAAAGCCTTTAACAACTGCTGAACTATTAAAATCCCTCCTCCAAAATACTACTGTCCCCCATTCCTTCTACCTTCCTCTAAGATGGGCCAGGGACTGTAGAAATTAGGAAATGGCTGGCAGACACGTCAGAGCACCCTAAAGCAGTAATGGATCCTGTCATTAGGCCCATGTCAGTTAGCTCAGCTCTAGTCTAGCCTCCTGACTCACGGTGGACCCCCGTCAAGACCCAACACAGTCATCTCCCTGGCCCACAGAACCAGCTCTTGACAATCTCATCAGGAGTTGGGTAACAACCAAACTTCCAAAAGGAATGGCTTACAACTAAATGCACTACACCTAGGCGGGCCCAGTGCCAAAAGAGGTATTACAAGCAGAGGCTCAGCTGCCCTCTCTGAAAGGGAAGACAGTGTAGACTGACAAATGTCCACTCATAAGGTGTCAAGCGTGACGGTGCACACCTGTAGTCCAGCACTCTGGAGGCTGAGAAAGAAGACTGCAGGTTGGAGGCCAGTCTGAAGTTGGTAAAGGGTGGGACATCATTATACGTAATGTATTTAAGCAGACAGTCCTACCAGGTCCTCCACTCATCTGTCAATTCTTAAATGTAAAGATCAATGAAGCACTGAAATCATTATCAGTATTTTTTTAATTAAATTTAGCATTTAATAGTATATTTAAACGGAATGAATCATTTTGTAAAGAAAATTTCTGCTTATATATGACTCAGTGTTATCATAAATAAACCATTACCAGAAAAACCACAGTGCTGTTCTAAGAAAAAATGGGAATCATGGAAGGTTACTAATAGGGCCAAACAGACTTTTATCAGTACAGAATAAATACTAAAAGAAGTATTCTTGAGCCCCAACAAAAAGTAAGAACCAGACGTAATAAAGTATTCAGGTAAAAAGATGGCGTGTTTTCAGATGATAAAACTCTCTTCCTAAACTGCTGCACATCAATCAATCCCACTCTCAGCTCCCCTCTCCTATAAAGCAGCTTGTCTACTAACCAGAGATGCCAAAATGGAGCCTCCAATCCATGAACTAAACCTCCGTTCCACCGTTGTGTTGTTTGCAATCAGTTTCAACCGCATGCTCTACAACAGAAGAAGCACTGGGATATTAGGACAGCCACGACAGCCAGCCTGGGACCTGGGTGCTGAGAAACCTCCATGGCCATACTGGCACCAACACTTAATCCCAGCACATGGGACATACTGACAGGCAGATCTCCAAGTTTCAGGCCAGTCTGGTCTACAGCCAGGGCTAGCTAGCTAGCATCCACATGGCACAGTCACCAACACCCCTCCCTCCTCTCATATACATGCACATCACACAAAAAGAGGAAACTAGTCATTTTACATGGTATCAGGTAGCTAAGCTAATAGTTGACATAGGTTAGGCTACTTCACAGGAAAGGTCTTAATGAACACAAGGTACGAAAATGAACTGTGTAACTCAGAACTGGGCAAACAGGCATGCGGCACCTCGCCAGGTAGGAAAACACTGGACTGAACTGATTAGAGCTCTAACTCTCACTGTCCATAACTTGTCTGGATGCTCTCAGCATGTCACTCCCTGTGTCTTTTCACTTCCACAGCAATGAAGGAAGAGATTAGGTAGAGTTTGGAGTCCTTCCCTTGAACAGCTCCACTAAAAATGTCTAATGATGCTCCTTTCAACACTGACACTCTTACTTTGTCATCTCATTTAGAGATGTAAAGGTAGAATTTGTGTTTATTTAACTCCTTAACTGTTAAACATACAAACTGACAAGGCAACAAAAACAAAAACACGCACACTTCAAGGATACCATACCAGGTGTTTATTCTCATTCAGTCTCCCACCTACCCCAAGCGCCTATATCTCAACTCTCCTAGATCAAAGTGACAGATTTACATTGCCTGTCTTCCAAATCAGTACTTCCGCCCAGCAGGGTGGCTCATATCTGCAACCCCAGCATTCAGGCAGACAGGGGTGGTGGGTGGGTGGGGGTGTTAAGCTGAGTTAAGCAAGCATGCTCTTCAATGGGACAATGCTTGCCCCATCTCAAAAAACTAGTAACTCAGTGCTTCTGTTTTGAACGTGGTATAGCCATAACTCAGTGCGTCTGTTTTGAACGCGGTATAGCCATACTCAGTGGTTCTGTTTTGAACGCGGTATAGCCATATTCTGTGGTTCTGTTTTGAACACGGCACAGCCATAACTTGAGTGCTTCTGTTTTGAACATGGTATAGCTATGCCTCAGCCTCCCAGTGGCTTTACCACCAGGCCTGGTTCAATCTGTATTTATCTCACTTCCTATAAGGGACTTTTCCCTCCTCTCTAGAAATCTGCCTCTGGAGATAATTTCCACACCAGACACGCGCCACACACAACATATATGTGGAGCATTTTCACAGTGAAATAACTGTGTGTGGGGGAGTAGAACATAGGACCACCTGTGCCTGTGCTGGTACCGGTGTCTGTTCCAGAATCAAACTTTTTCTGACATTTTCATTGATTTTAATACTTCCTAAAGGAAGAGTGTCTAAATTACTCTTAAAAAAGAAAAAGTAATCCTCATTTTATTACTTTAATTATGTGCATGCCTGTGTGAGTTCACATGACTGCAGCTGCCTGAAGAGGCCAGAGAGGGTACTGGATGCCCTGGAACTGGAGTTACAGGAGGTGTCAGCTTCTCAATGTCAGTTCTGGGAACTCAGCTCCTCTACAAAGAGTTTATGCAGGTGAGGCTGAACCATACCTGCAGTCCCTAAGTTACTCTTTGGGAGACCTTGGACCATTCATGCCTATTTGAATTTGTGGGTGTTCTATGAAATCCAATGGTCAGAACAACTACTGCTTGTTCCCCTAGACCAGTGGTTCTCAACCTGGTCAAGACCTCTTTGGGGTCAAATGACCCTTTTATAGGGATCACACATCAGATAGCCTTCATATCAAATATTTATATTACAATTCATAGCAGTAGCAAGATTACAGTTACAAAGCTGCAACAAAAAAAATTTTTATGGTTGGGGTCAACACAACATGAGGAACTGTGTTAGGGTCGCATCATTAGGAAGGTTGAGAACCACTGCCCTAGAGCATCGTCTCCAACAATGCAGTATGCTGAAGGCACCGCATCAGCACCCAAAGAGCACTGACTAAACATACAGCACATGGAAAATACGAGCAGCCAAAGCCGGACAATCTCTACAGACACACCGCACACCCTTTAAGCATATTATACCTGGTATTATTAATGTGTTGTGAACTACCTGTGGTCTCCAGACATACATACAGGGTGAATACACCCACACATGTGCACACAGCACACAGAAACATTAAACAGATTCAAGTACTAGCGAGGAACCAATGTAGGACATTTTGATTATAACAGCTATTACTCATACTATAGAGGCCCACAATTATCTATTAAATTCCACTCAGTGATGGACACAACTAAATAACACAAAGAACAGAAAAAAACTTACTGGGGGAGTTTTCTGAGAAAGCTCTCTATTTAGCCTGTCGGTGAAACTCTGTATTAGCGTGTTCCCTCCTGCTACAATCACACTGCCGTAGAGACCCTGGAAGAGAAGCAATCATTTCCAAATGTTTCTAACAACCCTATTGTTTGTTGCTGAGAGTTGGACCCAGCTACTAACCTCATTGTTTTCCCATTTATTTGGGTGTGTGTGTACGTGTGTGTGTGCACGCGTGCATGTGTGCGTGCACCACAGCTTATGTGTGGAAATTAGAGGACACTTGTGGGAAGTGGTTCTTCTTCCGGCACATGGGTTCTGGAGATCAAATTCAGGTCATCAGGCTTTGGTGGCAAGCACCTTTACACACTGACCCATCTTACCAGCCCAGAGGTCCATTTTATACTAGCCCTCATCTTTGGTCATCTGGAAGTCACAGTAGGATATTCTTTGCTCTTTCTCTTTGTAACAGGGATGTTACAACTGTTTTAGAACACAGGCTGAGCCTCCCAAATAAAACAACTTCATATTCATAGGGATATAGTTACTCTAAATTTGATTGTATTTATCAAAATGTAAATGTCAGCCTTCTCTTTTAACTGGCTATTTTCTTAGTTTTACAACCTACTCAAAGCATCTAAATCATCTAACTTTGAAACAGAAAATGCAAAAATTGGGCCCCATCTGCTAACTTTAAGTAAACAGAAAACAATCTCAGTTCAAACAATCCCATTCTTGCAAATGTATTTAATTCCCTGCCCTGCCCTGCCCTTCCACAAAAAAAAAAAAAAAATCCAAATTTGGAGCAGAAAAACAGCTCAGTGGATTACAGGTACTTCTGTGCACATTTGGACACATAAAAAATAATTTTTTAAAATTCTGTACTAACACCCCCACTGTCCTAGAAGTGTTAGAGGTTGCTAGGTCACTTGAAAGAAATTGTCTTACTGGCCACTCAAGGTCCTTCTGTGAATATGCTGTTTATACACTCACATCTATTCACATGGTACTTTAGACAGGATGTGGGTTGTAGATTAAGGAGATGATGAAATAAATCTATAGCTTAATAAACTCTAACTAATCTACATGAATATAGTATATAATCAAGTCAATATAGTATATCAGCAGTTTAACACCTGACATAGCAGAATACAAAAATCATCTAATACAATCCATGTAAAAGCCACGTACTTTAAACCACACCTTTCTGAATAATACAAGCAGATGTCAAGAAAAATCACCAATTTGATTTACAACATTTTAGGAAATCTGGAGCAGCAATGTCCAAAGAAACTCTGTAAGGATGGAAATGTTCTAGGGTCTACCCTGTTCAGACAGCAGCCACAAACCATGTTCACAGAAAGGTGGGTGCGATTCAGGAGCTGAGCTGAGTGTTGGCAGCACTGGGCATTGTTGGTCCCACAGTCCTTCCCAGTGCCCATCTCGTTACACGTGGTCATCATCAAAGCTGCAGACCTCAGCTGAGGCATTTCACTGCCACGAGACAGGAACAGGAGCCTGGCACTTACCGGTCTGATGTCAATGTCACACATTCCAACACTTGTAGTAACGACATGACTGACTCCCAGCATTGTGTTCCCAGATAATCCCTGGAACAAGAGTGCAAGTATTCACATGGAAAATCCCCACTGTCGAATTTAGTCTAATGTAGGCTAGAATCCCGTAAGTTCTCCACGGAGGAAAAGCCGCATCTTAAGAAAGGGCTATAAGTATGGATCTATTTATATGAATTTAGGAAAGTCAGACAAAATTGACTTTTTTGAGAAACTGGCTTCACACCTTTACATTGGAAGGGTCAAATAATCCTTCAGGAATTTTTAGCCGTTCTGCACCAAAGTCACAGTTGTAACCGTTGGGGAATTCGTAGTGGACAGTTGGCATCTGCGCAGCCACTCTGCAAACAGCAAACAGCATCTCACAGAGAGCAGAACACTGTTCAAATGATAAACTGCCTACAAGGAGTTACCAATCTGTGCGAAGTCAGAGCACAAACACCTAAGAGCAGTATCAGAATGGACTTTATGTCTTTAGGCTAAACCCACAAAAGCCCTATTTCTGAAGGACGGTCAGCCCCACAGAAAACATACTGTTCGTCGTAGGTGGAGTCCGACACTTGAAGAACTGAAGCTTGAAAATCCTGGATGACGCACTGTGGAGAGAGGGTAAGAAACACTGTTGGAGTCTGAAATCTGCCGTGTGACCGTCTGCTCAATGACAGCAGACCAGCTTCATTCGGGTGAGTCATCTGAAGAGTGAAACTCTACCAAAGACGGCGTCAACACACCCAATTCTACAGTCACCTGGGATTTACCACTTATAGCACAAATTAAACTCATGTCTATAGCTGTAACTACACAACTGCAGTACATTTCAATTACAATTTTTATTTATGGAATAATGAAGAGATTAAAAACAACCAGGAACCTACACCACTGCCCCACCAAACTAAACCAGTTTCAGAACATCATTCTTTTCCTTAACAATTCCTTGATTTTTTAAAAGCAAGATTTTCTCCCCTGCATATGTGACATGCAAACAGTCACATCTCATATAGAAATTTCTCATGACTGCTGTGAGATGAACATGGCCTACAGGCCGATATGGGAAAACCTTGTCTGATGCCAACACAGGATCCTTAGGACACGTTCTAACACATACAACTTTGGGTGCAACGTGCTCACAGAATACACTTAGTCAATTATGTCTTTCATATTCTTTTGCTAGAAATTAGTATGTATCTATGGAACGGCAAAGGCACTAACCTCTCACCCACATAGGTCCACACATTCAACAGACTTTCAGTAGAAAGTCCCACTGGCTCATTGTTGAAGCAGTGAGATATACTTCTGTATGTCTCATTAATGCTGGATAAGAAATCGTACCTAAAATAAACTAAGTTCTACACAAACTAAAACCATCTTTTTTTTTTTTCCTTTTTTTTTCTACTTGTTTTTTTGAGACAAGGTTTTTCTGTGTAGTGCTGGCTGTTTGGGAACTTACTCTACAGGCAAGGCCAGCCTCGAACTCACAGAGATTTGCCTACCTCTGCCTCCTGAGTGCTGGGATTAAAGGCATGTGCCACCATTACCTTGCTAAAAGCATCTTAACAACAAAAACCGTATAAAATAGTGTGCTTGCTTCTACAATAAAACTAAAACCTCTTCCATGCCTTCAAGCTGCTAAGCAGTAGTCTGTAGGGACTAAAATATGAAAAGTGCTCCCTACCCTAAGCTATTTATGCTTTCAGATACTTAAAAAAAAAGTTTAGAATCAACACTTTATTTATAAAGACGATACAGGTTACTTACATTGCACATGTAATTGTGCCAAGACCTTGTAACCTGGGGCAACTTCTCTTTTCTTTTCCAGTTTGCTGGAGAACCTTCCCGAACAGCCTCCTGAGAACACCAAGAGCACACGCTAATTAAGAGACTTCACGACAGTAGCGGAAGTGGAAGGCAGGTCTCACTAAGAAACTTCACATTCTGCTTACTTTTGATGCAATCATATATGGAGGAATAAGTTCTATATTCATCTCCTGGAAGAGTTCTCTGCACTGCATGGTAATGAAGTCTCCAGCAAGAGGGGATTTCACAATGCCTGAGAATCAAATCAAACAAGGCTGAAGATGCCAAAAGTATGAATTCCTTAGGACTGTGAATATATTTACATATGAATAGGTTTCTTTTAGTAGAATTAAACAAACTATCCTTTCAAAGAATAGTCATGCATTCATTTAAAATATGTTTCTTGGAAATGAATGGTCTCCAACAGAATTCCTAGCCTGTCTTCATTATCTGTGTCCTCACAGGGAAAGTCATCTCGTGCATTCATTAAGTAGTTACCTTGTTGAAGGACATAGCCGTCATGGACTGGAATTGCCGTGGTGTGGGTGGCTCCACTGTCCAAAATCAGCCCAGTAGAACGCCCATTAGCAAATCTAGTTGAAAGCATTAAGGAAAATAAAGCATCGAGGCCCCAAGGATAGTGTTGATTATAAAAGGCTGGCTCTTGTAATGTTTAAGTCAGTTCTTTAAACATACATTATCATTTACATTGTATAAAGCTTGTCTAGAGAAAAAAATTGTGTCAGTAACTATCGTATCTTGAAAACAAACTCCCACAGGCAGGACTCCTAGAGCGGTTTCTATGCAGAATCCTTTTTAATTTAGCTGATTAAAATGAGCATATTGAAAACCTCTGCAATTGATCAAAAGGCTTCCAATAAATTGAGATATTATTAACAAAATTCACACAAACTTGACAGGAACAGCAAAGGCTGTGGCACCTTGGGTGGAGAGCTCTGAAGAAGCACCGCAAAGATCCGGCAGCTAGACGGCAACCCGGCCTCTACCCCAGCAGGCCCAACAAGCAATTCCAGGGAGACTCCACAGATGGTAAAAAGGACAGATTCCATTCCCTAGACTGCACACTACAGAACCACACGGAGGTTCCTAAGTGGGCCCTTTCACTGGCTCCTCAACTACTGACTGAACATTACGTCCTCCTGAGTCTGGTACCTAATAACATTTCAGAGGAGGTAAATGATAGACCATGGGTGGGAGAAGGGGAGCACAAGGCTGCCACTAACGTTCCTTAAAGGAGAAGATACACAAAACTAAGACCAAGCCATCTCTGCCATGAAGGCTATCTTGTTTAGTAAAGCAGAAGTCAGTTTATCTGCAAAAAGAAAAAGCTCGGGATGGGGATGTGATATGGGATTCCCCTCTGTATGCTATAATTACCATTGGTTAATAAAGAAACTGCTTTGAGCCTATATATAGCAGAGCAGGGCCGAACACTGATAGGCGGCGGGGGGGGGGGGGGGGGGGGGGACACATGACATGGACACGAACTAAATTGAATGCTGGGAAAAAGAAAGGCAGAGTCAGGGAGAAGCCATGTAGCCCTGCCAGAGACAGACGCCAGAACTTTACCAGGTAAGCCACAGCCTCAAGGTGATACACAGATTACTGGAGATGGGTTAATTTAAGATATGAGATAGCCAGAAATACACTTAAGCTATTGGCCAAACAGTATTGCAAATAATATAGTTTCTGTGTGGTTATTTTGGGGCTGAGCAGCCGGCAACTAACTAGCGGCCTCCTACAACGGGGATGTCCTGGAAGGACAAAGGGGAATCCACCCAACCCATCCTGGGACTCCAATGGGAACCTGAGGAGGATGTGGATGGAGTAGGAACAAGTAGGAAGTACAAGATGAAAGAGAACATGGTGGGTGCAGAACTACGGAAGTTCAGCAGTCTCATGGCAGAGAAGAGAAGGAACACACAAAACCATCCTGACTCAACAAAGAATGATTTCAGAGTCCGGAAGGGCACAACAGCCTAAAGAAACTGCACTCTGCTGCTACACATCAGACAAAACACTAGACCAAAGACAAGCAACCTAATCAATAATGACCTAATGAAATAAATACATAGTTCTTGAAGATGGATTACTAACAGCCAATACACATGAGAAAATGCTCAATACCCTTAAAGCAACCATAAAAATACAAATTAAAACCACAATGAGATTTCATCTCACCCTAATCAAAATGGTTCCCAGCAAAAGAACAGACAACAGAGGCCAATAAGGATGTGGGAAAGGAGAACTGATTGCTAGTGGTAATGTAAATTAGTCCAGCCAATATGAAAATCAGTAAAGAGGGTCCTCAAAAAATTAAAAAGTTACTTAGTATCCATTAAAACCTACTAGGTCTATGCCAAAAGAACTAAGTCAACATAGAGAGAAACCTGCAGGTCCAGCTCATCACAGAACTACTTCCAACAGCCAGGTCATAAAGTCAGACTAGATGTCCATCTACATGAAGAAAATGTGGTCTACACATACTGGAGCTTTGTTTAGCCGGAAGGAATAAAATAATGCTGCTTGCTTGAAAACTGGAGATCAAATTACGTGAGACAAGACAAGCAGACACTGCATGCACAATGTTAATTTGCAAGTCCAAGATTTCTTCACAGATACATCTAAAACACATGCATTAGAGCACACACACACACCCCTGGAAGGCAGAGTGGAAAAGAAAAGAAGGGAGACTAGAGCAGGCAGGGGAGTCTAAGGAGCCAAAACGGGTAAAAACGGTTCCGGTTCATGATATATTTGAAGGAGATTATGTACAATGTACAATGCACAATGACTATATACCAAGAACAGGGAAAAAAGTTTAAAAATACCCAGAGGTAAGAAGCTAGAAAGGAGGAAAACACTTCCTCACTAGTGTCTTGTACAGACAGAGAAATCCCACACGGAAGGATACGCCGTCAAAACCGCAGTCTTGCACAGGAAGAATGCAGGGATGCCGTAGTGCTCGAACATCAGCTCTGTCAGCTTCTCCCTCTTGGCCCTGGTGTTCCACTGCGGAAGGGAGGGACCCGGTTATTCACTGTGCAGTCATTATAGCACGGACCACTCCATGCCATACTGGCAAAAAACAATGTTAAAAACTGCCTTTTTTAATAAATCATAAATTAACTCTTATCAAACAGGTAAAACTGTCAGCTGCTATGAGTTCTAGAAATAAAGATTTTTCAAATTACAGGAAAATCAAGATTCTCAAAACAAAATTATTATTAGGTATTAAATCTGGTAACCAAAGTCCTAAATATGAATTTTAAAACACCCAATCGTCCCTCTTGTAACTAGTATTCACAAACAAAGCCAATTATGTCATTTGCTGAAATGTTTTAATAATAAAAATTAAGGGGCTGGAGAGATGGCTCAGCAGTTAAGAGCACTGACTGCTCTTCCAGGGGTCCTGAGTTCAATTCCCAGCAACCACGTGGTGGCTCACAACCACCTATAATGAGATTGGGTGCCCTCTTCTGGCCTACAAGTAGGATACTGTATAAATAAATAAATATTTTTAAAAAAATAACAAAAATTAAGCTTTCCCCAAATTCCCAAATTCAAAATGTGAATTTAGTTGACTCTTTAAAAGCAGGACCAGCAAGATGGCTCAGCAGGCTTCAGCCACCAAGCCTGATAACCCTAGTTAATTCCTGGGGTTCACATGGTGGAGAGAACTATGCCTTCAAGTTATCTGACTTTGACATGTGTGCCTGGCACATGAGCACCTATGTATGTGTAAATACACACACGATAAATTAATGAATTCATTTTCAAAAAGAAAGAAAAAGAAAATCTTCAAGTGAGTGGGAAGTAAAAGAAGAAAAAAGGGCAGTGGGTCTCACCGGTGCTTCCGACATGAGAACAGGATGCAGGCTGGCTTCGGATTTGACATGCATCTTATAAGTATGATCCAGAATGGCCTGGAAACTATCCCATTCTTCAACTAGAACAGAAACGTCACAGTCTGAAACAAAGCTTAGCTGGTGATGAACGAATGAGCGTCTTCTAAGTCGGAGAGCCTGTTTCTGTGACGTATACATCAATGCCTGAACACAGAATCTACTTTACAGAAGAGGCCATTACCATTTCCTACACAGAAAATCTCTTCTCCATCAGTTACTGTTTTATATCTAAAAGGACCACGAACACTATTTACAATCAGATTCATACCCATGCCATTCTTGAGTGGTGAGATGGCTTCCATGTTCTCCCTGGGTACGCGGAGGGCATTGGTGTCTATGTAGTAGGTGGGGCCGCCCTGTTTGCCTTTGTCACCATCTATCTCCATCATGGTGCTTCCGTCATCTCTCTCCAGCACCACGCCAATGGCCGTGGGGAAATCAACCTAGAGAGTTAAACATGGCATGAAGAATCACCTGCTTTCATGGGGGTTGGTGGGGTTCCGAGTGTCTACTGTCATTTTTGCTTTGAGTTTCTGCTCGAATTTAATTTTGCACAGATAATTCTTGCCTATCTAAGTAATTCTTATCGCTGTTCTTACCTTGGGGCAATCCTCGCCAGCATAGCCAGCCCTCACTGTATATGATCCAATGTCGAAAACAAGGGCGCCAACTTCATCTGAAGAGATTAAAAGAGACTCGCTGAAGAGACTAAAACACAATTGCACACCTTTAATCTCACCGAGGGAGGAAGAAGTAGAGGAAGACAGATCTCTGAGTTCCAGGCCACCTAGAGTATCTACAGAACAGGCAGTCAGGCTACACAGAGAAACTGTCTCAACAGAGCAAACAAAAGGAAAGACAGAGCAAGAGAAAAGTACCTCTTGTAACTTCTAAAGTGTCCTATGAAAGTTAAGGACATATTTTATGTATCTAAAATGAGAAAATTTAAAACTCTGCAAAAATTCATTACATTTATATATCATTAGCTAGAACCTAGTTTCTGCTGTTGCTTTGAAACAGGGTCTCTCTATGACATCCTTGTTGTCCTGGAACTCACCAAGATTCACCTGTCTCTGACTCTCAAGTGCTGGGATTAACGCCATGTGCTACCATGCCTGGCTTGAACCTAGTTTTAAATATACCTCCAAGATGTATTTAATTAATTAAAATATGGCAAGTAATGCACTGTTTATCAGTAGAGGTTTAACCAGGAAAGACAATACACAGATAGCAGGTAGGAAGTTCCCTTACTAAAGTGACTGTTTATAAACCTCTATAGTCACTGCATAAAAAACAGGACAAACAGAGAGGACAGCCCATTGCCCTGGTAATCACTGGAGCTGGGGAAACAGAGGGAACTGTTACCAGAACCTAAGAGAGAAGGCTGTGTGGAGAGCAGCCGGGGCTGCGACACTGCAGAGCTATGGCTGCCTGCTCAGACTCCAACCTCCAGCAGCATCTGAACTGAACACTTTTAACTTGGGTGGGGGGCACCAGCTTTTAATGATTACACTAGAACAAAGGCACGGGCAAGAAGTACGGCTACCCTACCATCACCAAATCAAAGCTAAAACCAGAGGCTGAGACAGCCCACGGAGGCCATTTATACAGGCACAGGAAGGGTGCAAATGGCAGCAACGATAACAAACCAAACGCACACACACAAGCACACTAGCTGCCTAGTAAATCAGAGGACCATTTAATCAATTATAAGAAATTATGTTTCATGTAATCAAGAAACTCAGGAAAACATGAAAACTGGAGAAAAGCATGGAGAATCAGAACTTAGTGTTCTTTATATAGGCCAAATAAAAATTATACGGGCCAAAAAAATTATACAGGCCAAATAAAAAGCATTAAATAAAGGTCTCACTGAAGTTATACATTCTAGATATTAGGAGATAGTTTAATGCTGAGTAAAAAGGCTGGCAAACTTTTTCAGTCAAATTCGGAGAAAAATCTCCATTTATTTTTTTCCAAGTACTTCACCACAAGCAGCAGGCATCCTGAGCTCATTTGTCAAAGGGTTCATTTCCCCAGCATAGAAAACACTAATCCTATTTACCATCATTCAATTGCTAAGGCCTTAGGAGAAGCTCTTCTATAATGCTGGTAGCTAAAGCCATAAACCACAAGAGCCACTACGTGCAGTTTAGTGCTAGCTACAAAGAGGCACCCAAAGAGAAACCCCACAGCTATTTAGACATCCAGTTTAGAGCAATTCATATTTTACAAGGAAACACACATGCAATTGTTTCAATGAAAACTGTATCCTATCGGCTCTGATATTTGAACATCCGGTCGCTAAATCTAAATCTATTCGGGGAGATTTAGAAGGTGTGGGTCTTGATGTAGCAAGTAGTCACTGGGGACAGGCTATGAATTTTAAAGCCCAGTCATTCCAGGTTAGCCAGTTTGCTTTCTCCGCTTTGTGCCTGAGTTGAGTACGTGAGTTCACAGATTTTGGCTCCTACCACCATGCCTGCCATAACGGACTCTTCTCCCTCTGGACTAAGCTGAAGCAATTTTTCTTTCTAGAAATTGCCCTGGTCGTGGGGCTTGGTTACTTTGCTTAATCACAGTAACAGAAAAGTGACCAATAGACTAGGTAGTTTGATAACTTCTCTGCCTCAGTTTCCTAATTTGTAAACTGTACTTAATACTTCCTATCTCATAGGAATCTATAATGAGTAAATGTCTTCAATGTTTTAACGCATAAAAATGCTTCGAACAGTTCTGACAAAAAAGTAGCACGATAAATATTAGCTAACTGTAATTATTATTGCCACACTTCTAGGCAGGGAAAAGACATTTTCCTTCTAGAGAAACAGCTACGGTTCACTCATACAAATCCTACACGCCAGTTAAAACGACTGGACACTGATCTACTGACTCAATACAGACAAATCTGTATTGTGTGCCTGTATGCCAATACTATTGGGTGTGTGCTACCGGCATACAGCAGAGAAAGAAACCGCCGCTCTGAAATGCCTTTTCCTCATCCCAGAAACTATTTGCTCCCAACCTACAAAGGAAGTCTTTTAATTTTTGGCTTGTTGTTTAACTTTTCCAATACTTTCTTCATTAGCGCGGGGAATAGCAGACCCATCTCCTGTCAGCATCCACGCAGAGAACGGTCCTTAATCAGTTACACGTGAAAACACAAGTACGTGGGAGCCCTGACTTCGTTATCGCCAGTCTAGAAAAGGCTCCTGCCCAGCTGGAGGGGAACGGGAGCATGTACCTCGGCGCTCCGATCATCTAGGTACGGGACACACCAGTGGCGAGGTATAGTCTGTAGCAACTGGTGCAGGAGCAGGAGCAGCAGCTGCAACACCGGGTACGACTCGCACCCAGTGCCCAATCCGAGGGCCCGGAAGCTCCGCGAGCTGCCGGGGACTAACGCACGGCGGAACCGGTACGGCGAGGGACCCTGCGTGCCCGGTGACTGCCATCAGAGCCCGCCGGTCCCGGAGCCCCGGTGCAAGAAGGACAAGACCCTCCCTCGAGGCCGTCTCCGGGAGCCCACTGCGCGCAAGCTCCGGGTCCGAAGGGATGGAGAGGCCGTGGCCCGTACGGGGACCGGAAGAACCGGCAGAAGACCGGAAGGGCCCGCCGGGGACCGGAGGGAAACGGAAGCGGCCAGAGACTGGGCCGGTCGTTCCGGCCCGCAAGCCCCGAGGCGCTGCCGCGCTCACTCACCTCCGCCGTACACGCCACCGCTCATGGCTGCTGATGGGCGGGGACTGGCCAAGGACTACCGGGGGGAAGATAACAGCGGCGGCGACCCCACTCCCCGTGAACCCTGGCCCCGCAAGCCTGCAACTTCCAACGCCGCCCCCTCCGGCAACAAAGCAGCGGTCGCACGCCCGCTGCACAGCCACTCTTGCTGGTTTCTCGTATCAGCCAATGACAAGGGGCCCGGCTTAGCCTTTAGCCAATCAAAGTGAGTCTCTGCTGCATCCTCGCGCGGTTTTGCCTTTTTAGCCAATAAAAAGCAGCTGTGGGGGCGGGGAGAGGTAGAAGCGACGGAAGAAGGGAAGGAGCTGGGGTGCAGGCTGGAGGGGGCGGAGCTGTGCGGGCGGGTAAAGTGGGCGGAGCCCCGAGAGCGGGCGGCAGAATGAGCGGAGCTTCCACCGGCGGTTGGAAGAGTGGGTGGACCTGCTTCTCGGGAGAGTAGGAACTGTGCCTGGCTCGTGCGGAGTGAGTGGGCGGGCGATGGGAGGAGCTTCGTGGGGAGTGGGCGGGGCTTCGAGAGGGAGTTGCTGAGTCAGGTTAGGACTGACTACCACGCTAGTCCTGGAGAGTGGCTGGCTCCAGGAGCCAATGGAAACTCAAGCGGAGAAAGGCGGATGTCTTCAAGGAGTCTGGAGGTGAGTTAGAGTTACCTTATAGAGATCCCTGGCCTTGGATTGTGGTAAATCCGGATTTTTTTTTAAATTCAGAATAAACTTCAACAAACATTATACTTGAAAAGTAAAAGTGTGCTACAATTTGTGAAGTAATCAGCAAACCAGATATAATAGATTCCAGCATTTAAAAAAAAATGGCTATCTATAATAAAAGATAGTATATTATTCCAGCTAGATCCAGATAGTACTTAAAAATCCATGACATCAATTTCTTTCATTCAGTGAAAACCATTCACCAAGCAAAAATGGAGCGCCATTCAAGGAAGCACCCAGTTCTAAATATATCCACAATCTGTGTTTACTTTTTTAATCTCCATTCCTACCAGTGTCGTCCAGAACACTCTTTTCTTCCCCGGATTACTTCCTCTTCACAGTCTTTTCAAACAGCTTGATCTATAAAAATGCCCAAACTTGTCGTGCCGTTCCAATGCTCAAAGTTTAGGGTTGCATGTATCTTTGTAACTAAAAGCAGTGCTTAAAGTGTCGAGTGTCTAAGGCACATAGGGGCTACTCATGGAAGTAGGAAGGTTGGCTAAAACCCCATTCGTCTCAACGCCAGCAAGGTGGCAGAAATTGACCTGTCTTTTGGGGATCCTATTCTATTTGGATGCACACCTCCTAAGCCTGGATGAAAGGGGGAGGGCCTTGGACTTCCCACAGGGCAGGGTACCCTGCCCTCTCTTAGGACTGGAGGGGGAGTGGGAGAGCAGGAGGGAAGTGGGAGGTGGGGAGGAAGTGGAAATTTTGAACAGTATTATTTATAAAGTAATAAAGTATTTTTTTTAAAAAAAACCCATCCATCTCAGCACCTTCAAGGTGGCAGAAATTGACCTGTCACAGCATGGGAAATACAGCCCCAAGCTAACACTTTCCTGTTCACCTGACACTGTGTGCTGCGAGCTAACAATGATGGCTCACTATGTAAGCCAGGCCAAGTTCCAAACTGTAATTCTCCTGCCTCTGCCTCCTGAGTGCTGGAGTCATAGGTGTGTGCTACCATGTAATCATTACATTTTAAGTGGCTCAAAAAACTTTTTAAGAATGCTATGATACATGTCAGTAAACAGCTCCCCTAAAGATCAGTTTTATCAGAGCACTGCCAAGTTTATTCTCTGCTTTGGCTCTCTAACAGCAGACCTGTGTAGCACAAATAATAAAAACCCAGAGACATAAATTGGAGTTTAACTTGAAGATCGGAAAAGCAAAGCAACCAAAGCCACTAGAGAGCTCTCACCTCTAAGAAAACCCTCAAACTGAGAGAGAGCTAGTTCCTGTCTCATTCCAGTTTATATTCCTCTCTAGTGCTGGGATTACCACTGCCTGAATCCGTTTTTATGCATTGATCTTGTGTAGCCCAGACCTTGTGACTTTGAACTCACAGAGAACCATCTGTCTCTGTTGCCCAAATCCTAGGATTAAAGGTGTGTAACACCACTTACCTTCTGGTCTTCGGGCAAACTTTATTTATAAAACATAAATAAAGTATCACTGTACAGCTAGTACCTGTAACTGGGGCTATGTGCCTATTTACAGTGTAGATTAAGCATGTTTACTGCCAAGTGACCTACTGGAAAGGTTTGCTTACTTCTTAGACAACGCATAAGACACCTAATACAGCTTGCCTGAGTGCTATGTGCTGTGGTCCCCATGATCACAGTTCTCCCTGGAGATCGGCACCCCAAAATAGTTCTATTTCCAGTTCGATGTTTGCATGTTTGACTAAAGAAAGCTGATGAGTAATGAGGAACTGTGAGTCCAAGTCAGGTGTGATACCACATACTTTTAATCCCAAAATTTGAGAAGCAGAGGCAGATGCGTTTCTGTGACTTTGAAGTCAGCGTGGTCTCCATAGTGAGTTTCAGGCCAGCCAGGGCTACATAGTGAGACCCTGTCCCCCTGCCCCTAAAAAAGTACTATGGCTCCAATAATGAAATATTGAAGAGACATTATTTTTACTTTATAATATATAGCATAGCATTTAAACCATTACAATTTAAATGCCTAGCAACTCGTTTACAAGTTTGATGGATTTACACATTGATATCCCTCACCAATAGTATCTGTAACATCTCCCATGAATGTCAGGGAATGTACACTGAAACTATATACTTCTGTGGGCTGAAGAAGGATGAAATATTTGTCCCATTAGTCCAGAGTTCAACAGAAGTCATAACTGATCAGCAGGCTGATGGTGGCCTCCTGAGCTTGCTAACATAACCCAGAGGGATCCAAAGCCTGAGTGTAGGGTAAAAAGATGAAAGAGCGCCCTGCTCGTGAGACCAGACCCGAGGAAACACTCCTTGCACCTAACCAGCTCAGGACTTGAAATCTAACCAATACCTGAGCACAAAATCCAACCAATCTCTGAACTTGTCCCAAGCTCGGGACTTGAGATTTTACCAGTCCCTACCCTAAAAGTCTTCACCCTGGAAAGCTGTGCCCCTAAGAAACCCTCTATAAACCCTGTGCCTGTTCAGTTTGGGGCTGCCTTTTTCCACCTTGGCAGAGCAGCCACTCCCAGTAAATCTCTTAACTGAGACTTATTGTCACGACTTCTACAACAAGAGGAGCGGAGCAGAGCAGAGCTGTGACAGCCTTCGCCTGCGTGGAGCTGGCCTGGAGCAGATCTGCTGTAGTAGGAGGCTGCCTGTTTGTTCCCAGCTGCTCAGCCCCGAAATAACCACACAGAAGCCATATTATTTGCAATACTGTTTGGCCAACAGCTTAAGCGTATTCCTAGCTAATAATAAACTGTATATCTTAAATTAACCTATCTCCATTAATCTGTGTATCACCACAAGGTTGTGGCTTACCCGGTAAACTTCCGGCGTCTGTCTCTGGTGGGGCTACATGGCTTCTCACTACTCTGCCTTCTTTCTCCCAGCATTCAGTTTCGTTTTCCCCCCGCCTATCTCTACTCTATCACAGGCCAAGACAGCTTCTTTATTCATTAACTAATAAAAGCAATACATATGTGTGTGTGTGTGTGTGTGTGTGTGTGTGTGTGTATGTACAGAAGGACTTCCCACATCAATCTGTAACACTTCCCCTTGCTGGAGCAGAGGTGTTACATTCCAGCAGAGCTGAGCAGCGCTGTAACACTTCTGCCAGGATACCTTCCCTTCTGAGCTGTAGATATTCTTTGGCTTCCAACTATCAGAATACCTTTATATCAAAGTTGTAACACAACAGAGCAAAGAAGACAGCTTGAAAAAAATGCTGGGAAACTGCCTAGATGTTTTTGACAAAGTAAAAGATAATGAGAAAGCAGATCATTCATTTATAATTTCAGTTCAGCTGTCTCTTGATCTATCACTGGAGTAGTGACTTCTTTTAATGAACCAGCTTGGTGAATATTGAATTAACTTCTTCACACTAGCCTGCTGTGTCAGGACTAGCAACATGTTAAATACTTGAAAGTACAATTTAATCCTTTGATAATTCATTTTTGAGACAAGATTTCTTTTTTGTTTGTGTGTTTGTTTGTTTGTTTGTTTCAGACAAGGTTTCTCGGTGTATCCTTGGATGTCCTGGAACTCGCTCTGTAGACCAGGCTGGCCTTGAACTCACAGAGATCTGCCTGCCTCTGCCTACTGAGTGCTGGGATTAAAGGCATATGCCACCACTGCCCGGCTGAGACAAGACCTCTTACATCCAGGCTGGTCTTGAACTCACTATGTGGTTGAAGATGGCCTTGAATTTCGATCCTCCTGCCTCCACCTCCAGTATTATAGGTATGCCCCGCCATGTTTGGCTTCAGACTGTGCAGGAGATCAACCTAGGGCGTCATAATTCTTGCCAAGCACTTTGCCACCTCAGCTAATTATTAAATAAAGAAACAAAACCCTAAAATTATTGAGCCTGAAGTTTTGAATTGCTAGAAGAATCTATTGAGAAGGAAAAACTAAGAAGCAACCTAAGAGAACTCAGTAATCAGACCATTACTCCCTTTGATATGATACAGTATGGCAGCTTGTGTTTGTGTGTTTGGCTGGTTGTTTGGTTTTGGGGTTTCAGTTTTGAAGATAGGGTTTCTCAGTGTAGCCATGGCTGTCCTGGAACTCACTCTATAGACCAGGCTGGCTTCAAACTCAGAGATTCACCTCCCTCTGCCTCTTGAGTGCTGGGATTACAGGTGTGCACCACCATGCCCAGCTACAGGTTGTGTTTTAGGAAACGTGGAGCTGTAAAGATGACTCAGTGATTAAGAGCACTTGTTGCTCTTGCAGAAGCCCTGATTACAATTCCCAGCCCCCACATGACAGTTCCCAATCATCTAACTCCAAATTCCTGGAGATCTGACACCCTCTTCTGACCTTCCCAGACACTGCACACAGAAATACACGCAGACAGAACATCTATACACATCAAATATGTCTTTAAAAAATTAGAAAACTGTCAGGTTGTGGTGGCTCATGCTTTGAATTCCGGCACTCAGAAGGCAGAGGCAGGCAGATCTCTGCATTTGAGGCCATCCTGGCCTACAGAGTGAATTACAGGACATTCAGGGCTACCCAGAGAAACTCTGTAGTGGGAATCTAGTAGAGACATTGTATCTAGGGAAAACCTTAGAAAGAAAAGTTTCTCAGTGCATCTAGGGTAGCAGTAGAATGCATTAGTGTTTGTACTAACATGAAGGTACCTAGACCTTGAAGAAATCATAGTAGAAAACAGTGATTGTTTTCTATGATTTATGGGGTTGTTTGTCTGAGGAAGTTTTCCATCCATTGCACGACACTGGTCACTAGACTATCCAGGCACACTTGGAGACCTTGAATTACTGGGTACTGCACACAGAACACAATAAGGACTAAGGTTGCAGGGGTGGATTATTTCCTTCAGAGAACATATAGGATAGATCAAAGGGGCTTTGGTATGAGGAACTTACTGTACTCCAAGCACCACCTTTGTGTACAATTAATGAATATGTTTCTGAGTGGAGATTTGAGTTTCAGTTCACAGAAACTGTTCCTCCCTGCTTCCAGAGAACCTAAAATTACATTCTAGGGTGACTCTCCTTTTTTGAATGACCCACACAACACAGAACACGGGAAAGAAATTAGAAAACTACTATACAGTACATTAAAAAGAAAAATCCTGGGCCTAATCCTCAGTATACCACAGAACACCAGCAACTGTTCTGTATGGTAGATACAGTATCTGAGAGCTGTACAAAACACCAGCGACTGTTCTGTATGGTGTATACTGTGTCTGAGACCTGTACAGAACACCAGCGACTGTTCTGTATGATAGATACAGTATCTGAGAGCTGTACAGATCACCAGTGACTGTTCTATATGGTATATACAGTATCTGAGAGCTGTACAGATCACCAGCAACTGTTCTGTATGGTAGATACAGTATCTGAGAGCTGTACAGAACACCAGCGACTGTTCTGTATGGTAGATATAGTATCTGAGAGCTGTGAGATGCTTCTGCATGACTCTTTCTCCCCTATAGCCTCTTGTCTGCAGTCTTGGTTGGTCCTTAGTCAGTGTTACTGATAACTAGTCAGATTAAAGAGCAAAAATAACTCAAGACTATTGGCTGTTTCTATACTTCTCACTGGTACACCATATCAAAACTGGAAGGGCATGGCATAGGGGAGTAGCCCGATGCCAGCGTACATGGCTAGCATGTGCAGGGCTCTGAGATGGATTCCTCAGAACTACAAAAGAAGCAATCCAGTTGTCTCTATTCATCCTTGGAACACTTCTTTCTAAACCTGGGCACTAGGTGCACTAACCCAAAGGCAATAGACAGTAGAGTCCCACGTAAGTGAAGTCATCTGGCCAAACAGTTGATGCTTGTGTGGTAGCAATCGGCTCTCATGAGGTCAAAGGAACAGGCTCTATTAGAAGGTGTGGAGGATGGAGTAGGTAGGGTCTTGTTGGAGAAAGTGTGTAACTGTGGGAGCAAGTTTTGAGGTTTTCTATGCCCAAGATACCACCCAGTGTTTGATCAAATGTAGCCAGCACCATGTCTGCCTATACCCCTGCCGCCATATTCCCAGCCTCCATGCTCCCCGCCATGGTAATAATGGACTAAACCTCTGAAACTGTAAGCTGCCACCTCAAATAAATGTTTTCCTTTATAAGAGTTGTCGTGGTCATGGTGTCTCTTCACAGCAATAAAAACCCTAAGACTGACTCTGAGTCCAAAGCAATAGGCGTTGCACTTTCAAAAGCCTTGGTACTACCCAAGCATGAAGAATTTCCCGTGTTTCTAGGTGCAACTTCTATCCTCACCTCATGGTGGCGCTGATTTTCTATCCTTGTAGTACCACGCCAGTCCTCACCAGGCCCAGCCTGTCTGCACAGCAGTTACTACATAATCTCAAAGATCTCTTCCTTGGACTTTATTAAATTCTCTGTCGAAAAATCAACAAGTGTCAGACACACACGCTAGGAAACAAATTTGGAAGACTATCTCTGTCAAAAAAAAAAATAAGAATCTTTTTAAAAATAAAATAGGTATGCCCAGAATTTTTTCATTCTGCAAAGTATACAAAATAAGAAAGTGAATTTAAACACAGACATTTTTGTGTGGTTATGTGTATATATGTGGAGGCATGGAAAGCACCATCTTGTTTACCGTTTCACTACTATACCAGAAATTACAAAAGAGCATAATATGATATCGTTGCATTTGGAAATGGCAGGTTCCTTCATAATACCCCAGCTGTGTGCTGCAGTGGTAACGATGTGGTCCTGGAGAGACAACAAAAGCACTGCAAAAGACAGGGGAGGTAACCTGTGTATCTCATCACCAAAACAAAAATCCAAAACCTTTGTTCATTTGCTGCAGCTCCTGTGAGACATCGCAGGATAAGTATGGGGTGAGCAAGGTCGGCATTTAACCAATGGATGCTGCAAAGTGACCCCTTGGGCCACACTGATGTGGGTCGGTGGCAGCATCAAGTTACGGAGCTGTTTCGCAGCCCAGAGAGCCACCCCAGCCTTGCTCAGAATCTGGCCTAAACTCCTTTACCTGGGATCCAGAACCCCAGGGATCAGCTCCAGTGTGCCCGGCTCAGGATTCCGAGAGAATCTTTACAGAGCACTGCAGAGGGACCTTTCAGCTGAAAAGACTGATCACAGTTCGGAACCCTGGCTGTCCTAGCTACTTGTGTTGTTGTTGTTTGTTTGCTTGCTTGCTTGCTTGTTTTCAACTCGCACAAGCTAGAGTTACTGAGAAGAGGGAACCCCAATTAAGAAAATGTCTATCAGATTGGCCTATGGGTGTGCCTGTGGGGGCATTTTCTTAAGGATTAATGCGGACACTCCCCGCCCACTGTGGGTGATGTTACACCTCAGCAAGTGGTCCTAAGTGGTTTAAGAAAGCAGGCTAAGCAAGTGATGAGGAGGAAAAAGCCAGTAACCAGCATTTCTCCACAGTCTCTGCTTCAGTTCCTGCCTCAAGGTTCCTGCTCTGCTTGGGTTCCTAGCTGATTTCCTAAAGGAAGATTTCTCTGTGTCCCTGAAGCCTCTCCCAAATAACCACGCAGAGACTTATTATTAATTATAAGTGCTCGGCTAATAGCTCAGGCTTGTTAGTAGATAACTTATATTTTAAATTAGCCCATATTATCTACGCTCTGCCACATGGCAGTACCTTCTTTCAGCATGACACATTCATTTTGCTTCTCTCCTTGCCTCCTCGAGAATCCCATGACTCCACCCTTCTTCACAGAATCCTCCTAGTCTGGCTCTCCATCCACCCAATCTCCTCCTGCACAGTTAGGGGCCACTCAGTCTTTTAATAACCAATGAGAGCAATACAGATTTATAGTGAGTAGCAACTCTGCCACAGCAACTTCCCTCAGTGATGGACTAGAATTGCAAATTTTGTAAAAGAAAACATTTAATGAGGACTTGTTTAGTGTTTTGGAGGGTTAGTCCGTTATCATCATGGGGAGAAGCAGACAGGCATGGTGCCAGAGCAATAGCTGAGAGCTTTACATCCTAACCTCAAATCAGCAGGCAGAGGGAGAGACATACTAGACCTGGAATGAGCTTTTGAAACCTTAAAGCTCACCTGCAATGACACACTCCCTCGAAAAGGGCCACACCTCCTCCAACAAGAACACATCTCCTACCTCTTCTCAGTTTCACTAAGTGGGGAACCAAACATTCAAATACATGAGCTTTTGGGAGCCTTCCTCATTCAAACCTCCACATTATTAAAATATGCACAGCATATATATTTTATCACAGCAATAAAAAAGCCGAACTATGACACCAACAGCCTGGCATCAAGTGTTGGTATGTTTCCTTTCTTCTGAGGCCTCTCTTGAATTGTCATTGACTGCTTCCGCTGGGTCTTCTTACATGTCTGTGCCCAAACTTCCTCTTCTACAGTATTGGGTATTACCCTGAAGACCACATAGGACCTTCACTTAAAGACATTATCTTCATATGTGGTCTCTTCTGAGGTACTGGGATTATGACTTGAATATAAGGGGACAATTCAGATGATACCATCATCCCTATGTCCTGGTCTCTCACATTAATGCTTTTTTAAAATTAATTTATTTTCTTTTTACATTCCAACCAAAATTTCCCTTCCCTCCTCTCCTCCTAGCCTCTCTCCTCCACTTCCCCTCTGCCCCCCTTCAATCTACTCTTCCATTTCTATTTAGAAAAGGGCAGGCCTCTCATGGATATTGACAAAACATGGCATATCAAGTTACCATAGGATTAAGCACCTCCCCTCATATCAAGGCTGGACAAGGTGACCCAGTAGGAGGAGAGGTTACCAAAAGCTGTCAAAAGACTCAGAGACGACAGCCCCTGCTCCCAGTGTTAGGAGACCCACAAGAAGACCAAGCTACGCAACTGTACATATATGTAGAGTACCTAGGTCAGTCCCAAGCAAGCTCTCTGGTTGTCATTTTGGTCTCTGAGCCCCTATGGGCCCAGATTAGTTGATTCTGTGGGTTTTCCTGTGATGTCTTTGACCTCTCTGGCTCCTACAATCCTTTCTCTGCCTTTTCCACAGGATTCCCCAGCTCCACCTAATGTTTAGTTGTGGGTCTCTGGATCTGTTTTCATCAGTTGCTTCTCTGATGTCAGTTGGGCTAGGCACCAATCCCAGCACACCCTGTAGGGAGGACAGACTGTAGGTCAAAGGTTATGTGGCTAGGTTGGTGTCCCAGTTCCTCCACTGGGACAAGGTAAGTCTTGCCTGCTTACAGAAGATGGTCAGTTCAGGCTCTGTTGCTAGGAATCTTAGCTGAGGTCATCCTTGTAGATTTCTGGGAGTTTCCCTTAGGCTAGGTTTCTCCCTCAGTCCCCAAATGCACCCCTTTTCCCATTGTATCTTTCAGTACTCTCTGCCTGCCCCCATCCCTCATACTCCCATTCCCACCCACCCCCAGCTCACCCATAAAATCTATTCTATTTTCCCTTCCTAGGGAGATCCAAGCATCCCTCCTTTACCTTCCCTTGTTACCTCTCTGCATCTGTGGATTGTAGCATCACATTAATTCTTTAAAGATGTATTTATTTCACTTTTAATTACACGTATGGAAGGGTATGAACAAGTGAGTGCAGGCACCCGCAGAGGCCAGAAGAGGGTGTTGGATCCCTGGTGTTAGAGTTATAGCATTTGCGAGCTGCCTCATGTGGGTGCTGGGAACTGAATTTGAGTCACCTGCAAGAGCAGTATGTGTTGTGTGATATTCTGACAATAAAGTTTGCTTTGAATCAGAGGGTAGAGCTGTCTGCTAGCGGACCAAAATTAACCATAGAGGTTTTGGAGGACTGAGGACAGATAGACACAAGAAGTATTAGGGTGAGTCTTAGAGAGGGTCTCAGGCTTTTCGGATGAAGGAATAAGAGAGATAGGAGGTCACTGGTGGCTTCTCTGCTGCTTCTCTGGTCATTCAGGTTCTTACCCCGATATCTGACACCCTAGTTTTTATTACTAAAGAACAATTAGATAAATGAATTAAATCTACACTCTTAACTGTGGTATCATCTCTCCAGCTCCTCTCACATAGTCTCTGAGACACCCAAACTGACCACTAGTCTCTTCCTGAGCTTTGTTGCCATGGGCTTCACTCACTGCTCTATATTCTTTCAGCATCCCTGGTGTCTACATATCTAAGTCAGTCTGCTTCTCAGAAACCAGCCCAAGCCCCACCCCATCCCGTGATCCTCCAGACGGATAGAATGACTAGCTCAGGGACTCAAGCAGCACTTGAAATGTCTCTAAAATCTACCAATTTCTGTGCTCATTTCATCCTGTATAGCAAATTATTAAACTACTTTGGGGCACTACATATTTATTCCAATATTTGTATAACAGCACCAGCTCTCTCTCTCTCTCCACACACACACACACACACACACACACACACACACACACCTCATCCAATATGAGAACTCAATTCATACTTCAGATCCTTTTGCCCATATTCAACACAAAAACTTGCTGTTCGTGGATCATTAAAATAATAATGTTTCATTGTCTGAATACATTTTCCATGCCAGCCCTGATCTTTTACGTTACACCACATTGCTTTCTGTAAATTCCAACAGTCTGTCATAAAACCTAACCCTAACACCGATAGAAAGATTCAGGCTGATCTGTTCTGGGAGCTGGGCAGAGGCTGGGACTCAGACACCACGGAGCATGAGCCCTCTGGGCAGTATGCTTCTTGTACAGCAATAAAAAATCAGAATCAGCCACCAAAGGTAGATTCAGGTCCCAACAGCTTATGGGTCACACAGAGAGGAGAAAATCCAAGCCACACTTTGTCTCCTCCAAAGTTCTACCAAGGGCAGGTCACATCTTGCTTAAGCCAGAAGTTGCAATGGCCTCTGCTATGAGCCCTGTTTGTGGCCACGGTGCTCACGAGACCGTCTCCAGAGAATCCAAAGCACCCACAACAGAATGTGTTGGGCTGTGCCTTTACCACCTGCTTCCGTTCCTGCTCCCCAACTGCTGTGGGTGTCTGATCCCAGCTCCATGCCCTCAATGTATTATGAGACTCAGTGAAGAAGTGGCCAAGGAGAGAGAGTGCTGTAAGCCAAGACACAGACACACATACATCATATCCTTTTATATGACTCTGTTTGGGGAGTTTGTTGTTTTGCTTTGGTTTTAGTTTGTTTTGTTTTGGTGTGGTGGTGGTGGTGGTGGTGTGTGTGTGAGTGTGTGTGTGTGTGTGTGTGTGTGTGTATGTGTGTGTGTGTGTTAGACAGAATTTCTTGTAGCTCAGCCTGGCCTCAGAGTTGCTATGCAGTTGAGCACGGCTTTGAATTTCCGATTGCCTTGCCTTCATCTCCCAAGAGCCAAGATTAAAGGTTGTGCCATCAGGCCTGGCTTACATCGTGTATCCTCTTGAAGATTTCCTTTTGACCCAAAGATCAGAGGAGAAGGATGTGTAGAGAAAAGGAATTTAGTCACAATAAGCAAGGAAATGAAAATGACATTTAATGTTGAAGCAAATGCTGGTGCTCACAGGTTAGCATGCAGGACTCAGGTCTGGAGAGGTGGCTTGGGAGAAGAGCACATAGTCCTATCTTAAAGGGTTGGATTTGTTCCATACTGGTAACTGTTTGGTGTATAAGTAGAGAGGATACTAGCATGGTGGCATTAAATGTACCAGAGAACAGTTTTCTTTCTTTTTAAATTTTTTTTCAGTCTATTCTGATCTGTCAGAACACAGTAAAGAATGAAGTCATATAAGGAGAATTCTGAGTGCTTATGAGAAAATTTCTATAAAACAAGAGTCTTGTGATCTCAGTTTCTTTAGAAATATGGAATTGTTCTTGGCATGTGCTTTCATGCTTCTCCCAGGTATAATGGATAGGAGTGAGTTTACTTCATATTATTTATCGCAAGTAGCTATTGGTATTTACTTATATGCCTTTATGGAAAAGCATGTTTTTATTTTTTTGAGACAGGGTTTCTCTGTGTAACAGCCCTGGCTGGAACTAATACTTGTAGACCAGGCTAGCCTTGAACTCACAGAGATCCACCTGCCTCTGCCTCCCGAGTGCTGGGATTAAAGATGTGCGCCACCACCGCTGTCACATGCAACTTGTTCACCATATGTGGCTTGCCCTTGTTATTGTATACTTTAGTCATGTGACTCCTCTAACCCTCAGAGTATAAATTGTCTGATGCTCTCCATAAAGTTGGCTGCCACATACGATGTTAGTTCAGCTCCTTTGTTGGCTCCATTCTCCCACTACCCTAGAGCAGTAAACACCGGTCATATCCCCTCCCTCACACACAACACTTCCCAGATCCTCCCATCTCCCCACCTATCCAACTCCACACCTCTTTCTCTTCAGAAAACAAACAGGCCATAAACAAAAAAAAAAACAAAAACAAATTAAACAAATTATGGTGGGAACTTTTCTTTGAAACTACCTGCTCCCAATAATAACACAGAGACTTACTATTAGTTATACAAGCTCAGCTGATAGCTAGACTTGTTCCTAACTCATTCTTAATAACTTAAATTAACCCGTATCTTTTAATCTACATTCTTTCATGTGGCTCAGTTACCTTCACTTTGTACTCCCCATGCTGACAACTCTACTTTGCTTCTTCCCAGTGTACCCTGTGTCTGACTGTCTTACCTACACCTCCAGCCTAGCTAATGACTATTCAGCTTTTTATTAAACCAATAAGAAGGCACCTTGGCAAAGACACATCTTCACAGTGTACAAAAAGATTATTCTGCAATAACAAGGCAAAACAAAAAAAAAGAAACTGCACAATTTAAACAGAAAAGAGAAACACACACTTACACACACACACACACACACACACACACACACACATGACCCATAAAAACACAAAATTGGAAACCGTAATATACAAGCAAAAGACTGGTAAGATAAAAAATACTCAAACAAAGCAATATAAAATTTTTAAAAGTCTACAAAAATATTGAGTTCATTTCATTTTGTGTTGGCCATCTCCTACCGGGCATGGAACCTAACCTTAAGTGCGGTTTGTATCCCCAGTGAGACTCCATTAGAGAAAACTAACTCTTCCTTTGCAAGTAGGCAGCAATTGGAGATAACTTTTGGTTAGGAAATGGAACTCATGTCCTCCCTCTCGGTGCTGGGATCCACCTGGGCAGATGCCTGCTGCCTTACTATCTGAGAGTTCATATATGCATCAGTCCGGTTGCATCTGGGAGACACTGTTTTCTTGGTGTTATTCAGTTCCTCTGGCTCTTACGATCTTTCCCCCTCTTCTTCCCCATAGCTCCCTGATCCCTGACGTAAAGGTTTGATGAAGACATTCCATTTAAAACTGAGCATTCCACAGCTTCTCACTCTCTACACATTGTTCAGCTGTGGGTCTCTGAATTAGTCTCCATCAATTACCTTAAAGGAGCTTTTCAGTTTCTGAGACCCTGCTTAATTGTTGCTCTTTGTGCCTGTGTTATCAGTGTCTGACCAGTTTTCTTAAGGGTGAACTTCAGTAAAATCTTTCTCAGTCACCATTGCAGCCAACCTGTTCCCCTAGAAGGCCTTGGCCTCCCCTGCCCCTTTCTTGTATAAAGTCCTCTTACTAATGAATTCTATTTGTACTCAGAGTCTCCCACACTTCAGTCTCTAAACAAAAGCTCTGGTGAGTTCTAACAAATACCATAGAATTGACAAGAAAAAAAAATAGGAAAAGGGCAATGTTGAAATATGGTTAAATTAATTATACTGAGGTCTTCCTTTCTTCATAAGCAAAAACCCAGAGTTCTTACATTCTTATATCTGTTGAATATTAAGAAAGGATTACTTTGGCTGTCTTCCATTAAACATTTAGGACTGCCCAATAAACTCCCAAGGGATGTTGGCAGTTTAAAATAGATGCCCATGAATCCAAATAAAATGAATCTCTATTTACTTGGTTAAAATGTGAAGGAATCATTCTTTTTTATTTTTGATTTTAATTTATATTTATATATACATATATTATAATTATACATTGATAAATACTCTCACATCATACATGTTGGAGTTTAGACCAATTAATTTTTGACTCAGCTCCTTCACTTTCAGTTCTCTATCAGAAGCCATTTCCTCTGGCTGTCACGGCGTTGAGGGCTTAAGTCAACAGGAATGCATTGTTTTGCAGTTCTAGTCTACAGACTCGCAGCCCTGGTGCTGAAAACATATCATCCGCTGAGTAGAACTCCGTTGTGTAAATGTACCACACTTTTCTTACCCATTCCTTGGGTGAGGGGAGGCTAGGTTGGTTCCACGTTCTGGCTATTACAAATAACGCTGCTAAGAACAAAAGTAATTTGTGGTACAATTGGGCATCTTTTGGGTATACGACCAAGAGTGGTATTGTTGCCTCTTGAGGTAAACTGATTCCCAATTTTCTGAGAAACTGCCGTACTGATTTCCAAAGTATCTGTACAAGTTTGTACTCCAACCAACAGTGCAGGAGTGCTCCCCTTACTCTACATCCTCTCCAGCATAAGCTGTCATCAGTGTTTTTGATCTTAGCCAGTCTGACAGGTGTAAGATGGTGTCTCAAAGTCGCTTTGATTTGCATTTTCCTGATGGTTAAGAATTTTGAACAATTCCTTAAATGTCTTTCAGCCATTTGAGTTTTTTCTGTTGAGGATTCTCTGTTTATATCTGTACTCCATTTTTAAAATTAGATTATTTGGTATTTTGATGCCTAGTTTCTTGAGTTCTGTATATATTTTGGAGATCAGCCCTCTGTCAGATGTGGGGTTGGCAAAAATCTTTTTGTAGTATGAGTTTTAATTTGTCTTAGTAAGTAAAACCTGGATCCAGATATTGGGGGTGAAAGCTGAAGGATCAGAGAAGCAGTGTGGCTAGCCGCTAGAGAGACCTTTTATCTCTACGAATACTCACACCGAAGGGGCCATTCTGTCCTCAGACTGCAGGGACAATCCACAGACTCCTCTGAGCTCTTGTCTCCTCCTGCCTTATATTCCTCTCTCCGCCCAACCATATCACTCCTGTCTCCATCTCCCTAGTGCTGGGAGAAAAATCATGGGATTTAAAGTGCTGGGATCAGCTTTATGTGAGCTCTCTTTCTCTTTTAGACAGATTCAGTCTCGTGTAGACCAGGGTGGCCTTGAGTCCTGGAATTAAAGATGTGAGCCACCACTCCCTGGTCTCTATAGGCTTAGCTTTGCACTCTGATCTTCAGGCAAGCTTTACTTATTAAAACACAAACAAAATACCACTTCCCATTTTTTTCCCATTCGTTTTGTCTTATTTACAGGGTCCTTTGCCTTACAGAATCTTTTCAGTCTTAGGAGGTCCATTTATTAATTGTTGCTCTCAGTGTCTGTACTACTAGTGTTATATTTAGGAGATGGTCTTCTGTGCCAATGTGTTCAAGGCTACTTTATTTGCAGGCAAATTGATGGAACTAGAAAAAAAATCCTCAGTGAGGTACCCCAGACCCTGAAAGTCAAATACAGTATGTACTCTCTAATAAGTGGATATTAGATGTAAAAAAAAAAATAAGGATAACCAGGCTATAATGCACAACCCCTGAGAAGCTAGGTAACAAGGAGGACCCTAAGAGACACATGCATGGATGTCCCTGGGAAGGGAAAATAGAAAATCTCCTGAATAAATTGGGAGGGGGAGGGAGGGGTGAAGAGTAGACGGGAGGTAATAGGATGGTTGAGTTGGGGGAGGGATAGAGAGGGAGAGCAAGAAAAGAGAGATCTTGATAGAGGGAGCCATTATAGGGTTAGGAAGAAACCTGGTGCTAGGGAAGTTCCCAGGAATCCACAAGGATGACCCCAGCTAAGACTCCCAGCAATAGTGGAAAGGGTGCCTGAACTGGCCTTCCCCTGTAATCAAACTGATGACTACCGTAATTGTCATTATAGAGCCTTCATCCAGTAACTAATGGAAGTAGATGCAGAGATCCACAGCTAAGTACTGGGCAGAGTTCCCACAGTCTAGTCAAAGAGAGGGAGGAGGAATTATATGAGCTAAGGGGTCAAGATGATGATGGGGAAACCCACGGAGAACTGACCCGAGCTAGTGGGAGCTCATTGATTCTGGACTGATTCCAGGAACTTGCATAGGACCAAACTAGACCCTCTGAATGTGGGCGACAGTCCTGTGGCTTCGCCAGTCTGTGGAACCACAGGCAGTGGGAGCAGGATTTATCCCCAGTGCATGAATTGACTTTTTGGAGCCCATTCCCTATGGAGGGATAACTTGCTCAGTCACAATACAGAGGGGAGGGGCTTGGTCCTGCCTCAACTTGTTATGCCAGACTTTGTAGATTACCCATGGGAGGGAGGCCTTACCCTTTCTGAAGAGTGGATGGGGGGACTAGGTGGCGGGAAGGTAGAGGGACAGCAGGAGGGGAGAGAGGGTGAACTGTGTTTGTTATGTAAAATGAAAAAAACTTTTAAATAAAAAATAGTGAGAAAAAAAAGAAATGAAAACATATCATCCCTCTGGAAGTCACTAGAGGGGGATCTTTCCTCAACTCTGCCAGTAGCTAGGTCAGCTTCTGGTGGCCACCCCAGACTCCTGGCTTGCACCAATCCTCAGGAGGCCTTTCTTTCTCCTTTGTCGTGGTACTATCCTCCCTGTCTTCCCCTGTGAGAAGATGTCTTTGTCCAAGTTTCCTGGACTCGAGTGACGCTGAGTGAGTCTGCGCTTAAATCCGTGTGTCCAGACCACATCTCTCCATGGAGTCACAGCCTCAGGCAGAACGGGTTAGGTCTTTGGGATATCTCTTTCTGAGGGAAATGGGGCATACAACTCAATCCCTTCTGCCCCAGCACGTGTTCCTTTTGTTGACTTGGAGCTTAGTAGTTTCTCATTTGCTCCCCTGAGTCACCACACCTGCAGAGAGTGTCTCTATTCCCCCTCATTTCCTGTCCATTTCTCTCACACCAACATGATGGTGTGGGCTGCCTAGAAACCCACTTTAGTGGTTGCTGCTCCTGGCTGCAGCATCACGAGATCGCAGCAAGGACAGCAATCAAAGCACACACGTTTGATGTGGACTCTTCGTTCACTCCATGCTCCAAGAACCACAGGTACAAGAAAACCGGAAAGGACCAGGCGTGTGTGGATATTGGACGTCAGTGTTGGGTGTCTTTAATCACTTTCCTGCTTATTTTGGATTTACACTTATTTGTTGGTTGGTTGGTTGGTTGGTTGGTTGGTTTGCCTGCTTTGTTTTGTGGTGAAGGGGAGTACATGGTGCAGACAGTGCCAGGGTAGAGGTCAGAAGAAAGCTTACAGGCCTCCACCATGTGGGTCCGGGGATCTAATTCAGTCTTGGTCGGAAGTGCCCGTTCCCCTGAGCTGCCTTGCAGGCCCTCTACCTTACATTTTGAAACCAGGTCTTTCACTGGACCTGGTGACCAGTGCTTCACTCAGTTGGCTGGCCAGTGAGTCCCCCAGAAGCTTCCTTTCATGCCCCTCAGGGCCAGGCTTATAGGTCCTCCCGCCCTGCCCCTCAGGTCCTCCGGCATTTTCTGATGTGTTAGGACTCCAAACTCTATCTCACGCCCTCACAGTGAAAACTTTCAAGCCATTTGCCGGGGGAGTCATCTCCAGCTCAGATCTGTTCATTTTGATGAAAAACACATTTCCCTTGCACCCTGACTTGGGTTTGATATTGGCTTACCCTTCTGGTACCCCCTCCCAACCTCTGCCTTGATGTTTGAATTGCCTTCAACAGCATGGCTGCATCATGATCGCGGGCAGATAGGATTCTTACACACTAGCCCACCCCACCCCCACCTCCCACTGACGTTTGGGCTCTATCCTCCATAGTGCAGCTGCACCTGGACTGGGCTTCTTACAGATGTCTCGGAATGCGCTCATATCCTGTGTTTTCATGAGACGCACTGAAAGGTGCACATGGTATTTTGGAAAAGGGAAGTTTAGTAACTAAAACACCACACACACACACACACACACCACCACCACCACCACCACCAACAACAACAACAACAACAAAAAGAAAAACAAAACAACAACAACAAAAAACCAGTAAACTTTTCCTATCTGCAAAACTCCCCTAAATGCAGATGCCAATCCTTTTGAGAGACTCTCAGCTGGAGTCAGCCTGAGTTCAAGGTCACTTATAGTTCAGGAGTTCAGCAGGTCGGGACCCTTTCCACCAGAGCAAACAGCTGGACTGAGCTGGGCTCTAGCCTGTCCGCCCCAAACTTGCCCTCCTGTTCCTGGGAGAGTTGCAGGGAGAGATCCTCGCCCCAGCAGCGGGCCGGTGAGCAGAGCAGACCGGCAGAGTCCCTCTACAGACTTTTCCAGACTGTCCCCTTGGTAGGACCCTGGGACAGAGGCCTGGGGCAATCCTGAGCCTTTCAACCAACACAGCTTTCCCAAGAAAGAGTTCGGGGCAGGGAATTGCAACAGCTCTCACTTCCTGCCTGCTAGAGTCCCTGGGGCCCGCTGGGGCCCGCCCCTTTCCCCCGGGCAGTTGCAAACCAAAAAATTCCCATCTCCCTTTTTCTATTTTGGGTTAGATTTCTGTCATCAACAACTGAGATTCCTCATGTGGAATGTCCAATCAACCCATGCCCTCACTCAGTCAGTGAAGGCTGCCGTAGGCTGTGGCTTCCTCCGTCTTCACAGCCTTGTGCGTCTTCTGCATCTCTATGTGATACTGAGGCTGAGACTCAAGAGCCTGTGTGTAGATTTATCCTGGCAGACATGCAGAGTGTGACAGCTGCTTGGATTAACTACCTCTCACTTGTGACAATCTCATGTAGCCCAGGCTGACCTCGGTCTCGTGATCTTGAACTTCTGACCCTCCTGCTTTCACCTCCCAGTGTACAATTGTACAGGTGTGTGTCACTACACCTAGTTTATGTGGTTCTGAAATGGAACCCAAGACCTCAGGCATGCCAGGCGCACACTCCACCAACCAAGGTATCTCTCAGAGAGAGAAATGAAAACATCAATTCCCATTTCAAAATGTATATCAATTATAAAAATTCTGCCGAAGAGGGAGCCGTTTTACCTAAGTTGATAAAAGAGAGTAAACATTAAAGAAATCACTCGAGTGGCCTACGGCAAAGACTGTGACATAGACGGCTTTTGTGCTCACTTGTTGCCTCTGCAGGCCACTTTCTGAGAATGCACAAGGACTTTAGTGTGTAAGTGATGTCACACTGTGAGACAAAGAACGCCGTTGTGAGGTGCACAGAGAGACACATTTCCTCAGCAGCTCATGGCCCAAGTAGCCTAAATCCACGGTTTTGTTTCCACGTTTATCTTGTCATCTTCTTAATAAGATACCGTTGTTGTCTTTTTAAATCACACTCACACGCAGGCTTTATGCACTGTCCAGAAGCATAACAGGCGATGCGGGCCAATAGGGAAATTCAAGGAATGATGTCAGGGCTGGAAAAGGACCTTCATGTATAAGGTGAAGTATAGTTATTACAGTAGATTTGTATTTTTATTTTACATTTTTTATTATTGCATTATACACATGTGCAAGGATGTGTGTGTGTGTGTGTGTGTGAGAGAGAGAGAGAGAGAGAGAGAGAGGAGAATCACATGACACTACTGCGGAGGACAGAAGAACAGAAGACACCTGGCGAGGTTCCCTCCTCCCATCCTGTGTGTGCCAGGGATCAAACTTAAGTCTTGGCAGCAAGCACCTCTATCCACAGAGCCATCTTGATGGCTCACAGTAAACCGTTTTTTAAAAACCATTTACTCATAAAAGATTCATGGAGCTGCCACTATGCAGTGGATACTTACTTGTGTAGTTTTTACTTATGGACAGAGACTAGCTCCGGCCTCGGCCACAGTCTTAGACTAGGGTGTGAGAGAGGTTAAAGCTAACATGGTCACGTGTGTCCCTGTGCCTGTTCCCCAGGGCTTCCACTTGCTTCTGTTCTTCCCTCATATCTGCCATATCTGTGGACACACTCAGCTGCTGAGCCGGCTCCGTCCCTCATTTCCGGAGGCTGTGGTACACAGCATCATCTGATCCAGACGTGCCAGATCAGGGTGTCAGGAGGTCCTGGGGTCCCAGGGATGTGGTAGCTTGGGGCCTTCAAGAGAAGTGCTCCCTGGGCCATCTCCTCTGAGCTGTGAACCAGACACTGAACAGCACACATTCCTGCCTGAAACATTTGCTTTTGTAAAACATACTGTCTGAGAAAGGACTGTTAACCAATATCCAAAAATCCCCTCATACAACGGGAAAAATATTGGGATAATCTTTTTGTATACCATGTAAAGATGTGTCTCTGTTTTACCTCACTTGCCTAAAGCAACTTCTGTTTGGTTTAATAGAGCTGAATGGACAAAACTAGGTAGGAGAGTAGAGGCAGGTCTTCCAGGCAAAGATAGGAACTCTGGGAAAGAATGTGGTGCAGGAGATTTGTCAGCCAGATGCAGAGGAAGTCAGACATGTGGTACCAAGAAGTAATGAGCCACAAGACAGAGCACAGATTGATATAAACGGGTTAATTTAAGATTTAAGGGCTAGTTGGAAGCAAACCTAAGCTAAGCTGAGGTTTCCTAGTTAATAAAAAGTCTCAATGTCATTGTTCAGGAGTTGGCAGTCCAAAGAAAGACCTATTATAGAAAAAGTAGAGCAGACTCTAATGCTGCAAGTGTGAGGTAGGCTCTCCCGTGGCACCGGAACCCCATCTTAACCCAATACCCTGTGGTCAGGAAATCCAGGGTTGGGGGATGGGTCTGGGAGCAGCCCCTCCTTCACAGAGAGCTAGCTCTGGGTGAGAAATCAGCTACACAAGTTGCTATCTCTGGGTGTTCTAAGACAGGATCCATTGTGAAGGGAGTCTATGTCGGGCATGGTGACTCATCACCAGGGAGGATGGGGCAAATGGATTGCTCTGAGTTTGAGGCCAGCCTAGTCAGAACACTTGCTCTCTGGGGACTGAGTGGGATAGGGATCATCTTAGGTGGTAACAAGGTTATATATATATATATATATATATATATATATATATATATATATATATATTTTACTTTTTATTTTTGAGACTGTGTAGCCCTGGCAGGCCTAAAACTTACTGTGTAGACCAGACTGGCCTCAAACTCATAGAGATCCACCTGCCACTGCCTCCTGAGTAATGAAGTTCAAGGCATGACAAATTTGGTATCCTTTTGAAAAAAGATCTACATATATTTTATATGTATGTGTGTGTGTGTGTATACCATGTCTGTGCAGTGCCTTGGGAAGCCAGAAGAGGGCATCAGATCCTCTGGAACCTGGGTTACAGGCGGTTGTGAGCCACCACGTGACTGCTGGAAACTGAACTTGAGTCTTCTGAAGCAAATACCCATAACCATCAAGTCTTCTCCCCAGCCCAAGTCTTATACCTTAGTGGAGTGTGATCATCACACAGATGTATTCATTTGTCAAAACTTTGCAATTTATATGTAATATTTTTGCTTTTTGCGGGGGAGGGGTTTCAAGACAGGGTTTTGCTGTAGTTTTTTAGAGCCTGTCCTGGAACTAGCTCTTGTAGACCAGGTTGACCTCAAATTCACCGAGATCTGCCTACCTCTGTCTCCCAAGTGCTGGGATTAAAAGCATGCACCACCACTGCCCGGCCTTATTTTTGCATTGGTAAGTAAGCTGAAACTACAAAGGGGGACATACATCCATGGTGGAAACTTATTTTGCAATGCATCAAAATCATAAGTGTTTCTATATGAATGAGGGGTTAAGTGGATGGATGGAAAAATGGATGTACAGATGGATGGATGATGGGTGGATGGATGGATGGATGATGGATGATGGATGGATGGATGATGGATGGATGAATGGATGGATGATGGATGATGGGTGGATGGATGATGGATGATGGGTGGATGGGTGGATGATGGATGGATGGATGGATGATGGATGGATGGATGGATGGATGATGGATGGATGAATGGATGGATGATGGATGATGGGTGGATGAATGATGGATGGATGAATGGATGGATGGATATATAACTGCATGGTTGGATGATGGAAGGATGGTGAATAACAGATGAATAAAGAAATGGATGGGATGATGGGTAGATGCATGGTTGGATGCATGAACAAATGAACACATGAACAAATAGACACATCAGCCAAGGTTTCTAAGGGATATTGACAATGAAAAAAATCTGATAATAAGTAAATGGGTGTCCACATTAACCTTATTTCAGCTTGCTATGCCCGAGGTTTTTCCATAATAAAATGTTGGAGAAAACTACTTTTGGAAAAAAAGGGAAGCTTTTAGCTATTTGAGGACTTACTGGTGTTCCTTGGCAGTTGTGTAGGACAGAACACCTAAGCTAATAAACGAACAAATTCTCATTTGTTACCATTGAAACTCAGATGCCTTTTGGATTTCCAAGGCCTTGAGAAGTTTATGAAAAATGTCCATAAAACAGAACACTGTGATGCTCATTCTCAAGCCGCTGGAGACCGTGTGAGTCTGTGGGGTCATCTAGAATGCAGGGAGCGCAGCCCCCAGCACTGCTGTCCCTCTTTCTTGACGTCACTTTCCGATTGTAAGGGTTGCCAGGGTGATGACCAGAGCCAAGACTTCAAGAAAGGACAACATACTTATTTTTCCTCTTTTGGAATCAGATACACAATATTTAAAATTCATGACACATGCAGCTTGATGAAATTCCCAGAAACCCAGGCCTCACAGTGCAGGAATGAGCTCCCGTCTCTGCGTCTGCGGCTCTGTGTTCCACGGCTGGATTTGGCAAGAACAACACAGAGTCTTTTCTATACACATTAACCCCCACCAGCCGCCAAGGAAATACATGAAATGCATGCAGTTCATAAAAATTTATTTGGTAAAGTCAATAGAAAGACCTAATTACCTTAAAGACAGGCATGGGGAAAATCGTATCTGGTGGTGTGGTTTTGTTTTGTTTTTTTTTTTTTTCAAGACAAGGCTTCTCTGTGTAGCTTTGGAGCCTGTCTTGAACTCACTCTGTAGACCAGGTTGACCTCGAACTCACAGAGATCTGACTGCCTCTTTCTCCCCTGTGCTGGGATTAAAGGCCTGCACCACTACCACCCGGCTCACACCTGTTTTGGAAAAGGAAACCAGCTATCACTGGGTGTCTATGAGAAGACTGTACCGGTACTGAGTGAAGTTACCAAAAATGAAGGTTCGGGTGCCCCATAGAGAATGACTGCATTTGCCCATAAGGTATTCACATCCCCCTACACACATTTAAACCATCTCTAGTTACTTAAAATGCTTAACATATTTAAATGCTATGTAAATTGTTGTTAAAATAACTTTTTAGAAAATAACGACAATAAAAACTTGTGTATGTTCAATTCAGGCATAATTTTTCGGGAATTTTAAAAAAGTTTCTTGTTAATATATGTTAGTTATACACAATAATAGATTTCATAATGATATTTTCATATATGTGTATATATATTATCACATTTCACCCCCATTACCCTATTTAACCTCTCTCTCTTATTGATTCTCTTCTTCTTTCTAGATAATTCTCCTCCTACTTTCTTGTCTGTCTGTCTGTCTGTCTGTGTGAACAGAAATTGGTACCAGAGAGTGAACTAGTGCTGTGATGGTCATAACTGTATTGTTTTGGAGGAGAGTGGTTGCAGAAGCACGTGGAGCTTTGGGTTAGCAAGGCTTGGAACTTGCAGCCCGACCAGTGTGGAGACTGTACAATGGCTGAGAGCAGCGCAGACCGCGTAGGCTTGGAACTTGCAGCCCGACCAGTGTGGAGACTGGACGATGGTTGAGAGCAGCGCAGACTGCGTAGGCTTGGCTCATGGAGTTTCAGCGTCCTTCAAAACTCTGTTGAGGCCGTTCGTGTGCTATTCTGAGTTAAGAATCTAAGGTTTCTGTTCAGCTTGGGTTTGAGAGTGCTGTGATTAGGAAGATGCCAGCACCACTTAAATGAAGCCTATGCATTGCTAGGGCAATTGCTATTGGTCAGCTGGAGCGGAAACAGCATGGCAGATCTCTGTGAGTTCAAGGCCAGCCTGGGCTACAGAGTGAGTTCCAGTACAGGCTCCAAAGCTATACAGAGAAACCCTGTCTCAAAAAAGTCAAAATAACAATAATAATAATAATAATAATAATAATAACTACACACACACACACACTTCACAGCTTATAAGTCTATCACTGAAGGAAGCCAGGGCAATAACTCAGAAACCTGGAGGCAGGAGGCCATAAAAGGGAGCAGCTTACTGGCTTGCTTCTCATGGCTTGCTTAGCAGTCTGCTTTCTTTCACCACCAAGGACCACCAGTCCAGGTGTGGCACTGCTCACAGTGAGCCTGGCCCTCCCACATCTATCTCAATCAAGAAGATGCCCTGCAGGCTTTCTCCCAGTCCACTCTGGTAGGAGCACTTTTCTCAGTTGAGGTTCCCTCTTCCCCAGTGACTCCAGCTTGTGTCGAGCTGGCATAAAAACTAGCCAGTACCCTTGACCCTTTATTAACACAACACACAAACGCATTATAGTTAATCATACCTTCCCTTTCTTGTTCATTGCCAAGATCACATATTAATATTATCACAATATAAAGCATCCCAACTTTTAAAAGTCATAGTCTTTACAAATTCAAACACTTTAAATGTTAAATCTCTTTAAAACTTCCAAAGTCTCTTTCAAAGTTCAAGGCCCTCTAAAATAGCCAAAGTCTTTAAAATAGTCTAAGTCTCTCTAACACTCCAAAATATCTCCCAAACTCGAAACTCCATCAACCGTGATCTCCTGCAAAGTCAAAATAAGTGAAATATTTTCTTACTCCAAGAAGAAAGAACTCCAAGAAGTCACAGCCACAATCAAGTAGACCCAAAGTCTAACAAAGTAAAGCTCCGTGTCTGACTTCTGGGAGTCATTTGTGATCTAGGCTCCTCCAAAGAGCTCGGAAAGTCACCCACAGTACTGACCTCCTACCCAGCGCAGGTGGCACTGTTTCCGAAAGCATGAAGGGATCATTGAGAGCAGCTGAGGCTTGACACAATAAAGCGGGGTCAGAGTCCCTGAAGAGAGCCGAAGAGATGGGCTATTGGTGAAGGTGCAGCCCCTGCTGCAATGGAGACCCTAGGATTGAGGAGATCATGTAGAGAAACTGAGGTTTGGCACTGGGAGAGGCCGGCCATTGGTGATGGGGCAGCCCCCATTGCAGTGAAAACTCCATCATATTAGAGTTGTCCAGACTCTAGTTCTTGGCGGATGACCACCCAGTACATCAGTAGCTGCGGAGTGGAGCTGTCAGAGCCTATGAGATGGGTTGTGCATACTGCAGATGGCAGAACCAGAGTAGATCTGCTCAAGCCCTTCGGAGCTCGGAAGTTTGTGAGCCCCAGATGCTGGACGCTGAGCCTAGGATTCGATTACACTCCTGGATGCTGATTTTGCTTTGCTCTTCCTGTAGCTGTGCCCTGGTTCTTCCCTCTGAGAACAGGAACGCATGGAAAGTTGTTTTTAATTTGCAAAAACCCACAGTTAAGAGATTTGGGGCTTTACAGGAGATCTGGGGTATTTACAGGACGAAAAGCAAGAAGACCATAGAAATTGTAAAGTTATGCCATGCTTTATATTGTGATGTTAATATGAGGTCTTTGGGATGAACAAGAAAAATTATGATCATTTTTCTCACGTTGGGGACTACAGGGCCTCACACCTGCTGGGCAAGCACTGCACCCCTGACTGACACCCCAACACTCCACACTGCACCCCTGGCTGCCACCCTGCCACCCCAGCACTGCACACTAAATGACACCCCGCCACTTCAGACATGCCATTTCTGACGGCGTCTTTTTAGTTTTTAAGTTCTTAACATTTTCTACTTTCAAAAAAAAAAATGTTTTGTTTTGTTTCCAGACAGGGTTTCTATGTAGTCCTGGCTGTCCTGGAACTTACTCTGTAGCCCAGGCTGGCCTTGAACTCAGAGAGATCCAGCCTCTGCCTTTCAATTGCTGGGATTAAAGTGCCCATTATTTTGTACTCCTATGTATGTCTGTTCTGGCACTAGCAAACTCTTGGTGATGTCCCCGAGGAACAAAAAGTTAAGAATTGTCATGTAACTTGTCCAAGGTTACATGTTCTTTTCCTTTTTGGAGGGGGGGTGAGGCAGGGTTTCTCTGTAGCTTTGGAGCCTGTTCTTGAACTAGCTCTTGTCGACCAGACTGACCTCAAACTCACAGAGATCCTCCTGCCTCTGCTTCCGGAATACTGGGATTAAAGGCGTGCACCACCACTGCCCGGCATGTTACATGTTGTTATGAATCTGTAAGGATTTACAGAGTGTTAAGGAGTGTTAAGAGGAAATATTAAGTGACACACAAAATGAAACTAAAAAGTATGAAGCAACATGTGCAGTGGTGATAAGAGTTTGAGTTGAATGAACAAGTGTGACGTAACTATATGATAAGCAGACATGTGTGCTAATCTAGAAGTAAGGAGGTAAGGCAGCCAGAAACAGTATAAAAACTTGAGGCTCATGGCCAGAAGACATTCTCAAAATGACTGGCTAGACACGCTGTCAGAAACAGTCATAGAGAATCCAACAAACCAGCAACTTGACAGCTGAGATCTTCCAAGAGCCAGAGAACTCGCTCTTGCGAGCAGATCAAGACTTGCTGATCCAGAGGTCTATGTCGAGAGCCACGAATGAACCATTATCAGGTCGTACACACCAATGCCTCAGTAAGATAGGGTCGAAGACCTTGCCTAGGGCATAGGAATCCTTGCTGATTGAAGTAGAATGTGTGATGTGATTGAATGTGTGATGTGATTGATTGGCTAATGATTGTTATAGTTTTGATGTTTGCTTATATCTGCTATAGTAACAATTGGAGATTTGACTATTGGCATAATAAACATGTTCCTAGAACAAAGACTGTGGTCATCCTGAGTATTTACTTGCAAACCTCGAAGTAATGGCAGAAGGCCTGCTCAGGAATAGAGCTCGCGACACATGTTCTTTTAAAAAATGTTTATTTGCTTTTTTTTAACTATGTGTATGCATATGTGTCTGTATGTGCACATGAGTGCAGGAGCCTGCAGAGACCAGAGACACTGGATCCCCTGGAACTGTAGCTACAGGCAAACTGCCTGGCACGTGTGCTGGGAAGCACTCCCAGGGCCTCCGTGAGAGCAGAACATGCCTGTAACTGCTGAGCCATCTCTCCATCCCCCTTGGTTCCACATTCATTATCACTCCGCAGGCTGCTTTGGGAGCTCCTCTCAGTATTTTCACTTGTGTAGAAATGCCATTATGGCTCGTCTTTTCCTTTGGTGAAGAAGCTGAAAATGGAGGAGGAAAGTGAGCCAGAGGGGGCTCTGAGACTAACTAGCAATGTGGACGCTCTTCATGGTTGCAGCCTGCCAGAACCAAGTGTTCAGAAAGGTGGGTACGTAAAGTGAGCCGCAGAAGAACAAAGACGGCATTAAAGCCAGCAAGGGGGTTTGGGCGGGTCACTGCTAGGATTCAGAGTACTGAACACAGAGCTCACATGCCCACGGGACAAGAGCTTGGGGTAAGTCAGATTGTATCTGTCACTATTAGAGTGTCACACTGGCTCTCACAGGCTGTAGGAAGACCAACATTTCAGAGTGTAGGAATAGCCCTGGGCAACTCCAGGCTTGCACCAAAGTGGTATCTCCCAATAGTTAATCACTGGCTAGCTGACCTAAGCGATGAATGAAGAATTCAACAAGACGTGCCTCTTACATTCTGCCTCCTGGGAAGAGGCTAGTGCACAGTAACCCACTCATTTGTTTAAGGATAAAATTGAAACTCAATTGCACACTTGAATGTAATCCTGGGCTATTCTCTGTCCTAATTATTGTTCTGTGGCCGTAAAGAGATACCATGATCCAGGAAGCTTCTAAAAGAAAGCGTGCAATTGGGGGGTTGCTTACAGTTTCAGAGAGTTAGTCCATTATTGTCATGGTGGGGAGCATGACAGCAGGCAGGCAGACATGGTGCTGGATAAGTCATTAAGAGCCCACATCTTATCCACAAATTGCAGATAGAAAGACAATAGGCCTGGCATAGACTTTTGATACCTTAAGACAATGACGTACCTCCTCCGACAAGGCCACACCTCCGAATCCTTCCTAAACAGTTCCACTAACTGGGAATCAGCATTTGAATATGTGATCCTATGGGAGCCATTCTCATTCAGACCAACACTTTATGAGATCTGATAAAGAAGCTAAAAAGTAGTAATTTGTGTGTGTGGTATAGGTGTATGCATGCTTTGTGCATTCAGATAAGCACAGGAGTGTGCGTGTATATGTGTGCATGTGTGTCTATGGAGGTCAGAGGTCAACATCTTGTGTTTTTTCTCTGTTTCTGCCCACCTTATCTTTTTAAGGCGGAGTCTCTCACAGAACACTGCTCCCTGACTGGCTCACCAGTGAGCTCCAAGGGTCTGCTTGTGCCCTTCTCCTCCTCTCTCCCAGGGCTTGGGTTACAAATGGCAGGCACATATGTGGCTTCTATGTGTGAACTGGCTCTCATGCTTGTGCCACAGGCTCTTTACCCATTGGGCTGTCTCCACAACCTCCCAAAGCAGAAATTCTGTGGTAATAGAATGAAAGAATAGCACTCCTGTGCTGTGTTATACAGGACATCCTCTTAGCCAAACCACCATCTTCCAGAGCTCAGCCGGGCCTGCTTCCAAAAGATAACCACAGCTGGACATGTTGCCTGTTGACATTCCCTCACAGTAGGAAGGGCAGGAGGGTCATAGGACCCTTACCTGAGTTTCTGCCCTCCCCTCCTAATAAGTTGTAGGTAATTCTGCCCTAATTTGCACATGGCCCTGAGGTCAGAAAGAGGCTACAATACATGGACTGGGAAAGACTACGGGAGGAGGAATCCCTCTCCAAAACCAGAGGCAAGTCATCATCCACACTGCAGGGTCCCAAGTCACCCACGGTCTTGGCTGTCCTCCTCACCCGTTGCCTCCTTAACTCTTTGGCTCCTCCAGGTGAACTTTGGTGTAATAAAACCTCGGCTTGTCTTTAGGAATTTCATGAGGAGCAATGGGGAGAGATGTTGCTTAGCCACCCCCAGAATGAGAAGTTCTCGGAAGCTGTCGCTCAGGTTTGAGTAACGGACAAATACTTGCCTTGAACAGCTCAAGGGGTGAAACGCTCTTAGCTCGTGGTTCCTGAGGTGCCAGTACTGCAGTTTAATGGTTTAATGATCTGCAGTCATGGGGATGAGAACCTGGGGCAGGGGCCACTCACCTCACAACAGACAGAAAGTAGAAAGAAAAAGAATCCAGAACCACCCCTTATCAACTTGCTTCCTCTAGCGAGACTCTGCCTTCTAAAGTTTCCATCACCTTTCAAAATAGAACCTGTAGTCCCAAATATATGACCTGTGGGCCTATGGGAGATAATTTCACATTGAAACCGCCCCAATATGAAAGTGGTTTGGTTTTTAAACTCTGAGATGACGATCTCAGTAAGTAACACGGGAAAGTGTGGATTGGCAGGGCTCATCCTGAAATGTGTCTTCAGGCCACTCACAGCAAAATCGCTTATATCTGTGTTCTCCAAGGTTCCTGCACACACGGCTCACATGCTCTTCCAAAGCAATGGGCCGCAAGATGAACTTAGTAGCTGCAATAGGTAGGGTTCTCTAAAGGAACAGAACTGCTAGAAAGAGCATGCGCATGCGCGCAGTCCAACAATGATCACCAACGGACAGAGAGGCCGAAGATCTGGTACTGTAGCTCAGTGGGCTGGATCGCTCAGCAGTCCTCATCTGGGGCCGAGTCCTGGAAGACTCCTGCAGAGCCGCTGCTCCTCCGTCTGCAGTGATCCAATTCCTACCACAGCAACAGGGTAGTGAGAGTGAAGACAGGCAGGCCAAAATCAGTTTCCTTCTTCCGTGTCCGTTTATGTGGCTCATAACATACATCATAAACACATATACACCTATAAATTATATATTATTTATACTTGTCGAATGTATAATGTTGGAAATCTTTGTGTCGAGATGAAACGTAGACTTGTGGTGCAATTGGTCTGTCTAGGTAGAAACCCATCAATTAGCAATGCTAACTGAAAAACTCAAATATTATTTCTGAGCACTTGTTTTAAGTCATTTACTGTGCACTTTAAGAAATATTGTATTTTTAACTTTTTGAAATTGCACTTTGGCTTGAGAAAACTATTTAAATTTCTGCCTTGGCAAACTCTTTAGCCTTCAAAGCCCATATATGTGTTTGTAGAAAGAGGAGCAGTTTGTAAAGCTCCAACTGTCCTCACTTGGTTCTTGAGAATCACACGCGACAGTGGCTCTAAACCTCATGCCACTCCTGTGTAAAAATGTTAAATAAATGTTAAGTATTTTTATCGTTATTATGTAAGAAGACTTTACCAACTGGGTTCCTAGATGTCTGGCCATCCCAGTTCCCACTTTTGTGTTGCTCCAGTCAAATGGTAAGGTTCTGACAGTGTTCTGGGCACAGTGCCTGTGTCTCTCAACTTTAGCTTCACGCTGCGCTCATTTTAAGCTTTTCTGGAGCAATGGGAGAAGTTCTCTGGCCAATACCTTGCTTCCAATGGTGAAAGAAAGCCTTCCAGGCAGAGAAAAGCTAAGAATCTTCTCTCTGGCATCCTGTTCCTTCCCCCTCCTTTTGGGCCCCCTTCCTGCCAGGGCAAGTCATTGACTTTACACTTCCTGTCTCCCGGCATAAACATTCCCTCCAGATGCAGCCAGGCCTCGCTTCCCTTTAACTGTTTCACTGCTAAAGACCCCTTTTCAAAGCAGTGTTTAAACATCAACTTTCTTTCCCTCATCTTGGCAGAGAGTTCTTCAATGTGCTCCTGACTTGCTTAAACCTGGGCACCTATAAAATCCATCCATACTAGTCAAACAGAAAACTGCTTTTGTTTTGTTTTGTTTTGTTTTTTTTGTTTTCGTTTTTTGAGATAAGAGTTTCTCTGTGCAACCCTGACTGTCCTGGAACTCGTTCTGTAAACAAGGCTGGCTTTGAGCTCACAGAGATCCCCACCTACCTCTGCCTCCTAAGATTAAAGACATGAACCACCACTGCCAGCTTTTTTTCCCTTCCAGCTCAGAATTGTTTCTTGGGGCTCTTCTATATGTAATACTGAAAGTATCACCAAAATACCTAATGGACGAGAAAGAGGAAGTCTGCTTTTTGGAGTTTATATAACTCTAGAGTGTAACCACAGTCTTGGCACAGGTGCAGGATTCTGACTTCTACAATAAAGATACCAAAGACACATTGAGTTAGTGAGAGAATGAAGAGATGTCTGGAAGAGAGGGGTGTGGTAGCAGGATACAGGGTGGCCTTGGCTTTCTCTCGCCTAGAAACTGTTGTTGCCATAACAGTGTGAGGGATGCTTGGCCACACGTGCAATTGGAGTCTGAAGGAAAGAGGCGGAGAACCTGGAGTCTGGAGAGAGTTGGAGGCCAAGTGCTCATGACGTCACATGCAGCTGAGACGTCATCATGAAATTCATTTTCCACTGAGATTGTGAGTCAGGTCTAAAAATAAAGTGCACTGCAAGTGGCCAGAGGGTTTTACTTTCTCTTAGTGGCTGAATAATAAGGTCAAATGTCTAAGGAGAATAAGTGGATTCCCAGCTTAGTTTTGAGTTTAGTGTGGTGGCTTTTATCCTATCTGTGTGACCTGAAGTCAGTTGTTTCTCCTCCCTGCCCAGTCTCCTCCTCTGCACAGTGGGTGATGATAATAGTAACTAATCTAGGATAGTTTCAGAATTCAATGATTAAACCAAAAGTAATGCTTGGGATCCCGAGGGATACATTGTAAACATGGTCGTAAGGTCCTCATTTCATTGTTGGGGTTTTGTAGTAAGAGGCCGCTTGTTGGTTCCTGGCTAGGTTAGACCCAAAATAATCACACAGAAACCATATTAATTAAAACACTGCTTGGCCCATTAGCTCTAGCTTCTTATTGACTAACTCTTACATATTAATTTAACCCATTTCTATTGATCTGTGTATTGCCACATGGCAGTGGCTTACCAGGTAATGTTCCCAGCATCTGTCTCAGGCTGAGGATCCATGGCTTCTCCCTGACTCCACCCTTCTTTCTTCCAGCACACAGCCTAGCTTTTCCTGCCTACCTAAGTTCTGCCTTGCTATAGGTCCAAGCTTGCTGTGGGATATTTCTTTACACTGTGTGAATATATGTTGCTGTGACTGGTTTAATAAACAAGATGACTGGTCAATAATTGAACAGGATAAAGTTAGGGAGGAAAGCCAAACTGAGAACAATGGGATGAGAAAGGGCTGAGTTGAAGGAGATGCCAATGAACTGCCAAGGAAGCAGGATGTGTAGAAAATGACCATGAACCATGGGTCAAAACATAGACAAGAAACATGGGTTAATGTAAATGTAAGAGCTAGTTAGTAATAAGCTTGAGCTATCAGCCAAGTATTTATAATCTATATTAAGTCTCCGAGTCAGTTATTTGGGAAGTGGCTGCTGGCTCGTGAAAGCTCCACCTACACAAGCTGGCTCCAAACTGCTGAGCTCAAATGATTCTTCTGCCTCAGTTTTCTGAGTAGTTGGGACTGCTGGAGCCCATGGGAGATGGGACTGGCAGATGCATAACTTCTTGAATGAAAAAGAACATTAAGGTTTGGAGATGTAGCTCCACTGGCAGAGTTCTTACAGAGCATGCACGAAACCCAGGCACCTATCCGCAGCCCTGTACAAGTGAGATGTGGTACGGAACCTGTAATCCCAGAATATGGGAGGCGGAGGAATCAGACATTAAATGTTATCTTCAGCCAGTTTGAGGAAGTCTGAGCTGTATGTCTAAAAAAATAACAAAAATATAAATGAAAATGCCTGGATTTTGAGAAGAAGTAGATGAAGACAACTGGTAAACCTTAAAATGCATTGTTCATGTGATCAAGAGGGTGGGTGGGGAGAGTTGCGGAGGTACCAGGAGAGACATAAGCTGAAGTGCTCATCTGAAAACCAATAAGGTTTGTAAACTTGTTTTATCATTGTGTGTGTGTGTGTGTGTGTGTGTGTGTGTGTGTGTGTGTGTGTGTGTTTATGCCAGAAATCAATGTTGGATGTCTTTCCTAATCTTTCTTATTTGTTGAGATAGGATCCCCCATGGAGCCTGTAGCTGGTCAGTTGCCTCATCTGGCTGCGCAACAAGCCCCAGGGATCCCTGTTTCTGCCTCACTGCCCTGAGACTACAGGTGTGCACAGCTGTACTGGGCTTTTTTGTGGGTGTAGGGTGAATGGTGGGGGATCAAACTCAGGTTCTCATTCTGAAGTAACAAGCACTTTACTGACTGAGCTACCTCTCTGGTCCCTTCTTTGAGCCTTCAAACTACATGCCCATAAACAGATGAAAACAAAGAATTTACTCATTCATTTTCTTACTTATTTATTTAACAAGGCAGTGTCTCGCTATGTAGACAAAGCTGGCCTTGAACTCACAGAAGTCTGCCTGCCTCTGCCTCCAGAGTGCTTGGGCTAAAGGCTTGTGCTACCAAATAAAAGCTTTAAAAAAGACTGTTATAAATGACAAATGCCTATTACTTTCCTTACTATCGAAAGGAGAAAATCTGGAGCACAGACCATTTTAAACTATGAATTTTACTACACATCAACCTTGTAATTTACCATCTTTTATTTCATCTTTTGGTCTTTACCACCAGATAGAAAGTCATCCCAGAATCCAGGAGATGTGGAGAAAGAGTAGGGATTGCTTTTTAAATAATAATTTTAAAAACACACATGCAATCTTTCAGTTATAACTAAGCGAAGATAAATATTAACAGAGAAAATGGCAACATGGTTGAAAAAAGAAGAAAATAAAACCTATTTCAGACCGTGCCTCAGTCAAGAAAAAAGAAAAGAAAGAATTTACCCTCAGTCCCTTTACGCATGTGCAGAATTATCCACACAACGTTGAATTCGTGCACACAGACACACATAAACATGCACTGCAACTAAGAAACACTACTTGTGTTTATGATCACTTTACTTAATATTTATGTGCAGAACCTAAAACATCGCCAGTTCCCTCACTATGCTTTGAACCCAGCAAACACTGGAATCCTGGGAAGGCTTGGGACTGGCTTACCAAGAGTTCTCTCCTGCCTCAGAACACAGGGAGTGTTGTCCTCTGGAAGAGAAGAAGCCATTTAAATTCAGGGCAAAGATTCTCAACACTGGCAAACTATTTTTAGCTAAAACTGTGGTTTAATTTGGAAACCAAACAGCTAAGGTCTTGCCTTTCTGTTGGACTGCCTTTTTAGACGGCGGTAGATAGTTCTGCATGTGGAAAAGTCAGGTTCCAAATGGAGCATCTGAAACATTTTCAAAGAATCTAAAATTCGAAAACTGGTCAAAGCAAAGTTCAAGCGAGGGCTTTGGAAGTTTTATTTATCTTCAGACTGTTGTTTTTAAATTCATGGTGCATGGTCCTAAAACAACTAATAAAGAGGAAGGCACTCGTGATGGGCTGACTGAAGCGCAGCCTGGGGCCTGGCCAGCCTGGGCAACTGCCTGGTAGAACAGCGAATTGATGTCAGGCTGCCTGGGAGTCCTGGTCAGAATAAAGAGGAAGGGAATCTCGTGACTTTCCAGACCCCACGATGCTCTGTTTAGAAGTGTTCCCAGGATTTTCGGGTCATTGCAGTGATTTCAACTCCAGACTGTCCTTCAGAGAAACATAAATTCGAACTTAATTAAGATAAGATAGCTCATTTCTCTGGTAACGCCAGCTGATCTGCAGGAGTTGGGCAGAACGAGGCGTGAGGCTCCTGGGTTGGACAAGACGCGGTTCTCCTACGCTGCAGCAGCTCTACTAAGCAGCCCTGATCTTTATGAATAAGAAGATACCACTACCCCCCCCCTTTATTTTGAAACAAAGTTTCCTGGCTGTACTGGAACTCACTTTGTAGACCAGCGTGGCCTCGAACTCACAGAGATCTGCCTGCCTTCCGCTCCTGAATGCTGAGATTACAGGTGTGTGTGATCATACCCAATTTGTGCAGTGCTGGGGACCAAACCCAGGTTTTCAGGCAAACAGTCTAATACAGAGCCTTATTCCCAGTCCACTTCCCCTTCCCACTTCTCTCTCAATGTAGTGTTCACTGTGTACTCGGTACCACCTGAAACGTAAAGTACAATCAGTGTATGAACTATTATAATTTCCCCCAGTTTTACATAGGCAACTAAAGTATAGATATGTAAAATAATTTACCAAACAGGTAAATTATGTAGGAAGATGTAGATATAGCCTACCTTGAGCTTCAAGGATCTTAACTTCTCTGCAGTGCTGTCTCTCTGAAAACCTGTGAGCTTTGGAAAAAAGTCTTCAGCAATAGTGTTCACCCATCACAGCCAAGTGGTCGTCATCCCAGAAGAGCCATGGTTGGTTCAACAAATAAAATACACTGTGTACAGACATTTAAGGACAGAAACATGACAATCTAGATATAGACGCTGGAACGGCACCCAACAAAATTCAAGATGCCTTCATGATAAAAGTCCTGAAGATAATAACTATACCTCAAAATAATAAAGGCCATCCATATACAACCTATGGCCAGCATTACAATAAATAAGAGAAAACTGAAAGCATTTCCTCTAAACTAGGGAAAGAGCTGGCAATGTTTTAGCTATGGCACTAAGACAAGAGAAAGAAATAAAAGTGATAAAAACAAGAAAGGAAAATGTATCCCTATTTATAGAAGATAACATGATTTATGTCTATACTTTAAAAAGAAACCTTTAGAAAACACTTAGGTCTAACAAACTTTTGTCAAAGTTACAGAATATAAAATCAGTACACAAGAATCAGTAGCCTTTATGTATGCTGACAATGAACTTTCAGGGAAAGGCATTAGGAAAAATATCTCCTTCACAAGAGCTCCAAAGAGAGAGAGAGAGAGAGAGAGAGAGAGAGAGAGAGAGAGAGAATCTAGGAATAGAGCCAACCAAGTATGGTTTGAATGAGATGACCCCAAAGGTTCTTATGTTTGATGACTTAGTTCCCAGTGGTAGATTGTTGGAAAAGAATTAGGGGGTGTGGTCTTATTAGAGGAAGTGTGTCACTGGGGTAGACTTTGAGACTTCAAAATACTTGTACCATTTGCAGCCTCTCCTCCACAACCCCCCTCTGACTCATGGTGTGGATCAAGATGTGAGCTCTCAATTGCTTCTCTACCCATGCCTTTGCTCTGCCATCATGGACTCTGACACTCTGAGGCCAGAAACCCCAATTAAACTCTTTCTAAGTTGACTTGATCACGGACTGTTTTACAGTAGAAAAGTAACTAAGACGTCAAGGAAATGAAAGATCTCTGCATTAAAAACTTCCAGACTGTGAAAAAGAAAACCAAAAAAGAAGCCAGAAGATTTAAAGATGCTCCTCCACTGGCCAAATTAATATTGTGAAAAATGGCTGTTTACTGAAAGTAATCTACAGACTCAATGCAATCCCCACAAAAATTCCAGTGTCACTCTCCAAAGAATTCGACCGTAAGAGCAAGATGGCTCACTCGCCACCAACCTGAGGACCTGCATTCAATCCTTGAGACCCACGTGGTAGAAGAGAACTGACTCCCGCAAACCATCCTCTGATCTCTACATATGTGCCGAGGCTCATGAACACTTGCACATGTACCATATATGCACGCACACACACACATACACACACACATGTGCACACACACGCACACTAAATGTAGTTTAGAAATCATTTTAAGGGGCTGCCCTTCCAGAGGATCAGAGCAGTTCACAACTGTCTGTAAATCCAGTTCCAGGGAATCTGATACTCTCACACAGACTTACACGCAGGCAAAACCCCAATGCATATAAAATAAAAATAAATAATTTCAGTGGAACAAATCTATTAAAGTGGATAAAAGGCCTCATTTCAAGCTTGGCACACTGAAACTAATAGAGGACAGTGTGGGGTTAAGCTTCAGTATCCTCGTGTGGGCAAGAACTTTCTAAACAGAACTTCAGTAGGAACCAGACCCAGAACCAACAGATGGGACCACCTGAAGCTAAAATCATTCTGCACAGCAAAAGAAACCATGAGCCTCTCAAACGGCCTACAGAGTAGGAGAAAACCTTTGCCGATACCTACAGCTTACAGATAATTTCAAGTCAAACACACACAACTGCCAATCCACAAATGGGCTAATAAAGTGAACATACAGTTCTCAAAAGAAGAAACACAAATGACCAATAAATTATTTAAAAAGTGTTCAACACCTGAGCTTGGAGGAGCAAGCTTTTCATCTTCCCACCCAGGAATCAGCGGCAGTGAGTTCAAAGCCAGTTTGACTTACAGCTTGACTGTTACAGAGCTGCAGAGCAAGTTTCAGGACAGCCAGGGTTACATAGAGAAATCACACACACACACACACACACACACACACACGCACACGCACACGCACACACACACACACACACACACACGCACACAGAGAGAGAGGGGGGGGAGAGAGAGAGAGGGAGAGAGAGGGAGAAGGAGGAGGAGAAGAGAGAGAGAGAGAGAGAGAGAGAGAGAGGGAGAGAGAGGGAGAAGGAGGAGGAGAAGAGAGAGAGAGAGAGAGAGGGAGAGAGAGAGAGAGAAGTGAAAGGATTTCTCAGTAGTTAAGAGCATGAACTCTTCTTCTAAGGGACCTTAGTTCAATTCCAAGTACCTCTATCAGGAAGCTCATAACCACCACCTGTAAATCCAGCTCCTAGGGGACCCAACACGCACACACACACACACACACACTAGAGAGAGAGGGAGGGAGGGGGGAGAGAGAGAGAAATGTCTGGTAACCCTAATCACAAAAATATTTAAACTACTTTGAGATACTGCCTTACCCCATCAGAATGGTATCCATCAAGGAATCTGACAACCAATGCTGTCAGGATAGTGGGGGAAGAGGAACCAGCAATGGTACTGGTGGGAGGCACTCTATTACAGTCATTATGCAAACTAGCCTGGAAAGTCTTCAAAAAATTAATATATAATTGCTAGATGAACATGCTACGCAATTCCTGTGCATATGCTGGCCTTGAACTCACAGAGTGCCACCTGCTTCTGCCTCCCAAGTGTTGGGATTAAAGGTGTGCACCACCATCACCTGACTAGGGCTCCATGTCTTAGCATAGAGACATATCTGTGTTTATAGATACTCTGTCCACAATAGCACGGAAATGGAACCAGCCTAAACAACCTGGCAACAGATGGATGTATAAAGAAAATATGGTACATAAACATGAAGGAATTTTATTCATCTTTAAGAAAAATTAAATTATGAAATTTGCCAGGAAAATGAATGGATCTGTAAAGTGTAATACTACATGAGGTGACCCAAAGGCTGAAAGGAAAACCAAACAAAAGCTATGTGTTCTCTCCCGTGCAGATCCAAGTGTGTAATGCATACACATATGAATGGGTACAAATGTCAGTTAAATAAAGAGAGGGCTAAAGGATACCTGTGACATGAAAGTGGAGCTTAGGGGACAGAGGAGTCGGGGAGGGGTGGGGAGAGAGAATCTACTAAAACTCTGGGTTTGAAAATTCGCGTTGAATAGTAAAAATGGCAATCCTACCAAAAGCAATCTATAGATTCAGTGCAATCCCCATCAAAATCCCAACACAATTCTTCACAGACCTTGAAAGAAAAATAATCAACTTCATACGGAAAAACAAAAAACCCAGGATAGCCAAAACAATCCTATTCAATAAAGGAACTTCCAGAGGCATCACCATCCCTGACATCAAGCTCTATTACAGAGCTACAGTACTGAAAACAGTCTGGTATTGGCATAAAAAACAGACAGGAGGAACAATGGAATCGAATCCAAGACCTGGATATTAATCCACACACTTATGAACACCTGATTTTTGACAAAGAAGCTAAAATTATACAATGGAAAAAAGAAAGTATATTTAGCAAATGATGTTGGCATAACTGGATGTCAATATGTAGAAGAAAGAAAATAGATCCATATCTATCACCATGCACCAAACTCAAGTTCAAATAGATTAAAGATGTCAATATAAATCCGACCACACTGAACCTGATAGAAGAGAAAGTGGGAAGTAGTCTTCAATGTGTGGGCATAGGAGACCACTTCCTAAATATAATCCCAGTAGCACAGACACCGAAAGAAACAATAAATAAGTGGGACCTCCTGAAACTGAGAATCTTCTGTAAAGCAAAGGACACAGTCAATAAGACAAAAAGGCTGCCTACTAAATGGGAAAAGATCTTCACCAACCCCACATCAGACAAAAGACTGATCTTCAAAATATATAAAGAACTCAAGAAATTAGACATTAAAATTCTAAATAACCCAATTTAAAAATGGGGTACTGAACTAAACAGAGAATTCTCAAAAGAAAAATCTCAAATGGCCAAAAGATACTTAAAGAAATGCTCAACATCCTTAGCTATCAGGGAAATGCAAATCAAAACAACTCTGAGATACCATCTTACACCTGTCAGAATGGCTAAGATCAAAGACACTAATGATAGCTTATGCTGGAGAGGATGTGGAGTAAGGGGAACACTCATCCATTGCTGGTGGGAATGCAAACTTGTGCAACCACTGTAGAAATCAGAATGGCAGTTCCTCAGAAAATTGGGAATCAAAAACTTACCTCAGGATCCAGCAATATCACTCTTGGGAATATACCCAAAAGATGCTCAATCATACTACAAAAGCATTTGTTCAACTATGTTTATAGCAGCATTATTTGTAATAGTCAGAACCTGGAAACAACCTAGATGCCCCTTAATTGAAGAATGGAAAAAGAAATTTCAGCACATTGCACATTAGAGTACTACTCAGTGGTAAAAAACAATGACAGCTTGAATTTTGCACGCAAATGGATGGAATTAGAAAGCACTATCCTGAGTGAGATAAGCCAGACCCAAAAAGACGATTATGGTATGCACTCACTCAAAAGTGGATACTAGCTATAAACAAAGGACATTGAGCCTAGAGAAGCTAAATAATAAGGTGAACCCAGAGAAAAATATATAGAGACCCACATGGAAATTGGAAACAGACAGAATTTACTGACAGAGTTGGGAACATGGGGATGGAAGGAGAGGGGAAGATAGGAGAAGAAGAGGAGGGGAAAGGAGGAGGGAGAGGAGAACTTGAAGGAATGGGATGGTCGAGATGGAGGAAGGACAGAGATGAGAGCAAGGAGATAGATGTCTTGATCGAGGGAGCCATTATAGGATTAGCAGAAACCTGGCTCTATAGAAATTCCCAGGAATCCAAAAGGATGACTCCACCTAGGACCCTGGGCAATAGACGAGAGGGAGCCCTATCTTGACTTGCCCTGTAGTCAGACTGATGATCATCTTAAATATTGCCATAGAGCCTTCACCAAGCAACTGATGGAAGCAGAGGCAGAGACCCACATTGGAGCACTGGACTTAGCTGCCAAAGTCCAGTTAAAGAATGGAAGACATGAGAATATGAGCAAGGAGGTCAAGACCATGATGGGTGCACCCACTGAAACAGTCTACCTGAGCTAATGGGAGCTCACCAACACCAGCGGGACTGGGAAGGAACAGAACAAGCATAGGACCAAACTAGTCCCTCTAAATGTAGTTCACAGTTGCATGGCTGGGGCAGACTGAGGGGCCACTGGCAGTGGCACTGGGATTTATCCCTACTACATGCTGTTGGGCTTTTTGGGATCCTATTCTCTTTGGATGTATACCTTGCTCAGCCTAGATGTAGTAGGGAGGGCCTTGGACTTTCCATAAGGCAATGTGCCTTACCCTTTCTGAGGATTGGATGGGGGTGGGGTGGGAGGGTATGTGGAGGGAATGGGAGGAGGGGAGGGAGTGGGAACTTGGATTGGTATTTTTTTTTTAAAAAAATCTAATAAATTTATTTAAAAAATGTAAAAAAGGAAAAAGAAAGAAAGAAAATTTGCTATTGAAGACAGAGACAAGGAAGCAACACCTTGGAATGGAAACACCCAGAAAACCTGTCTTGTCTGTCTGGGCAAGAGAAATTAAGGGTGATGCAACTGGTTGGCATAATTTAATCCTGATGAAGGTTTTAGCCTGACAAAGCAGATTCGTTAAGTACGTGTAGAATTCCCACACTCTGAATTGTCACTTTTAACCATTGAAAAGAAAAATTAGCTTAGTGAGAAAGTGTCAGCAAGTGTAACTTAAAATAATAAGCCCCAAAGTCATAATGATAATCATTTAATACCTTGTATGATAATTAAAAAGATAGACTTAAAGATGCTATGCTCCTAAATTGAGATTCCTAACATGTAGTAAAATGAACCCAGGCTTGGTATTGGAACACAGAATTCGCAACAATCTTTTTATGTAATTTTTGAGATTATAATATAATTACCTCATTTCCTCCCTTCCCTTTTTTCCCTTCAACCCTTCTCATGTCCCCACTCATTACTGTCTTTCAGATTCATAGCCTCTTCTTCCTCAATTGCTGTGATATAGATAGATCGGTAGAATCCTAGATACATAAGCACAACCTGCTCGGTCTGTATCATGTTGCTTGTATGTATGCTCTCAGGGCTAACCGGAATAGGATAACCAATTGGCGTGACCTTCCCTGGGGAAGACTATGTCTCCTGCTCTCAGCATTTCTAGTTGACTGTAGTTCTTTGTCTGAGGTTGAGGGCTCATAAACTTCCCATTTCCGTAGTAGCACGTCTGTTGGTGTCCTCCTTGTACAGCTCATTTTAGGCAGTCATGTTGGTGCATGACATTTCTAGGAGACACTGTCTGTCAGCAAACTCTGCCTTCTCTTCCTCTGATCCCTGGCCTTAGGTGCAGGAGTTGGGTGGTAGATGTATGATCTGGGGCTGGGCTCCACCGGTCTTCATTTTAACTGATTGTGGTTTTCTGTAGTGGTGACTGTCTGTTGCAAAGAGAGGTTTTATTGATGAGGGGTGAAGACTATACTTGCCTGTGAGTGTAAGGAGAGATGTTTAGAATGTAGTTAGGGAGTATGCTGGTTTAGTAACGTAGCCATTGTAGGGTCTCCCTTAAGACACGTGGCATCACTAACCCTAGGGAGTCGAATAGGTTTCCAGTATCAGGCATGAAACACCATGATGAAATGTTAGGTGAGGAGAAAAGCATTTATTTGTCATACAATTCTTAAACAGAGCAGGACTCTGAAGGTAGGAGATGATGCAGAGGCCATGGAAGGGTGCTGCTTACAGGCTTGCTCCTCATGGTTTGCTGAGCCTGCACTGTCATAGAACCCAGTACTTCTAGCCCAAGCATGGTACCACCCACCAAGGACTGGGCCCTCCCACATCTATCATTAAGAAAATGCCCTACAGACTTGCCTGCAGTTCAATCTTATGGAGGCATTTTCTCAATTGAGTTTTCCTTTCTTTCAGATGACTCCAGCTTGTGTCAAGTTAACATAAAACTATTGCGCACACAAATTAAACAACTACTGACATTAAATAAAAAAGTATTTAAAATATTTCTATACTATATATCATTGATAAACATAAAAGTGAATTTGCATATGAATTCCATGGATGTGCTTGTGTGTTATGTGTCATCAAAACAATAGTAACCCTAACCAGGACAATTTGGACAACTGCTTTCTTACCTATGTACCTGAGGCTGTGTAAACATTTTCAGGTGAAAAGGGGTCAGAGTGGAAACTAGGGAGCCATTTTCTAAGGTCCTTTCCCCGGACAATGGTGCAGACCTAATTACTTTACACAGTGCATCCAGTGCTGTAGCCATTGCTAATGGGACAAAATTCATGACAGAACAACCTTTGTTTGTTTTTTATTTTTAAATAATACTTTATATTTATTTTGGGTTGAGAAACACATGTGCCACGGCTTGTATGAAGGTCAGGGGACCACTTGAGGAAGTCCTTTGTCTTTTATCACGTGAAATCAAGTCATCTGGCGTGGCAGTAGGTGACTTTACCAACTAAGGTATCTTGCCAGTCCCTTCGAGAACAGCTTTAAAGAGAATGCTGGTGCTTTCCCGTGGTGTTGGTCCATCTCGGCAAGAAGGTGGCAGGGCAGAGCAACTTCAGAGAGAGGGTCATATTGGGACTCAAGGTAACTTAAAGGCATGTTCCCTGTGACCCACTTCCTCCAGCCCACCCCACCTCTCAACACCAGCACCCGGGAACTAAGCATCTAAACAGAAGCCTGCGGGGGACAAACCACAGCAAGAGCCTACTCTAGGAAGGAAACTGTGTTAGCTATGTTCTATTTGTGTGAGCAAATACCTGATAGGAGTCAACTGGAAGAAAGAAGCGGGAAAGGAGGGAGGGAGGGAAGAAAGGAAGAAGAGAGGGAGGGAAGGAGGAAGCAAGCATGCAAGCAAACAAGCAAGCAAGCAAGTGGTTATTTTGGCGACAGTGTGAGGGTACAGTCCTTCCTTGGGTGAAGGCATGATGGGGAGAGGCTGATAGCTGACAAGGCCACACCCCCTGAGACGCACTTCCTCCAGCTAGGCTCCCCCACCTCAGAAAGGCTCCAACTTTCCAAAGCAGCGCCTCCAGCTGGAGACCAAGTATTCAAACACTACCATCCATGGAGACAACAGGTCTTGTTCTACCCTTACACCGAGAGAGAGAGAGAGAGAGAGAGAGAGAGAGAGAGAGAGATCTTAACCGAACACTGGACTACATGGAAAATTGCAGCAGAGAACAGTGCAACCTGGGAAGAGCTGGGCACCGAGAATACTCAGTGAGACTTGATCCAGTCAGGGAGGCCTGAGTTGGCTCCTTTGAGTATGTGGAGCCTGATAAGAGACCAGGTCACTAACGGGACCCCTGCTGGCCCAGATGCTGCCGCCCAGGAAGGGACCAGTTGTACCCTCTTGCCTCTGTGACAATAGAGTTGAAAGCTGTGAGTGAACAGGACAACAAAGAAGCAAAATTCACCGCCCCTGGGCCACCCTTCTCTAGGTGCCCAGATTCTTATCTCCTGGGCAACCAGTGATGTCAGAGTTAAAAATGGAATGCAGGCTAACATCTGTAGCAGAGATAAAACTCGGTTTTACCCTGTGCAAAGCTCTTACGAGGGGCACACGGGCCATGCCCTGTCAGTAACTTCAGTGAACGGCAAGGAAAATGTGTGCAGATTCAAATAGGACACAGGTGGAAATGGTTGCCTTAGAGATGGCTTCATGGCATTTTTTTTTTTTTAAGGACCTTTCTCCAGAGAGGCCGGTTCTCAATTTTATAAAGGAGAAATACATTTTTACAAAACTGGGGTGGGGGGTTTAGAGAGATGGCTCAAGGGTTAAGAGCACTGGCTGCTCTTCCAGAGGTCCTGAGTTCAATTCCCAGCAACCTCACGGTGGCTCATAATCATCTGTATGTAATAGAATCTGATTCCCTCTTCTGGTGTGCATGAAAGCAGAGCACACATCTGCATAAAGCAGAGCATACATCTGCATAAAATAAATAAATCTTAAAAGAATTTATTTTCAAAAGCTGGATTGAGGGATGTAGCTCAGTGGCTGGAGAGCTTGCATAACATGCAGGAAGTCCTAGGCTTGACCTCCAGCACAATCAGGGCAGTAGTAGACGCTGAGGCAGAAGTTCAAGGTCATCCTTGGCTTGATAGCAAATTCAAGGCCATCTTGGGCCACTTCAGACTCTTTCAAAAAAGAAGGAAGGGAAAAAAGGAAGGGAGGGAGGGAAGGAAGGGAAGGAGAGAGGGAGGGAGGGAAGGAAGGAGGAAGGGAGAAAGGAAGGAAGGAGGAAAAAGGAGTAAACAGGCCAGAAATGGAAACACACACTTTTAATCCTATCACTCACTGGGCTAAGGCAGATGCTGTGGGATAATACCTTTGTACATTGTAAAGATTTGTCACTCATATTGGTTTAATAAAATGCTGATTGGCCAGTAGCCAGGGAGAAAATATAGGCAGGGTGACCAGACTAGGAGGATTCTGAGAAGAGGAAAGGCAGAGATGCAGTCTCAAGTCAGATACAGAGAAAGCAAGATGAGAATGCCTCACTGAGAAAAGGTACCAAGCCACGCGAGTAGACATAGACAAGAACTATATCCTGTGTTCAAGGAGATAAATGGATTTAACAAAAGACTATGATACATGGAATAAAGAGAGTGTAACCTCTGTGCAAATAACTAAACTTCCAACTTGTGAAAATGAATTGAAGAAAAGGTTAGAAGCAGGCATGGTGACACGTGCCTTTAGTCCCAGCCCTGGGGCAGCAGAGGCAGGTGGATTTCAGAGTCCAAGGACAACCTAGTTGTCTACAAATCAAGTTCCAGGACAGCTGAGCTTAGGTTGTGAATGGAATCACTGAAAATAGAACACTGTGAAAATGTATTTGAGCTGGGGGGTCATATCCAGACCCAGGAAGCAGCAGAACTTGACAACTTTGGCCACGTGATTCTGATTTTAGAGTCAAAGATCTAAGAAAAGGGATATGGACTCTCCCTCCAAGACTCTGGAAAGCCACTGAGGCCATGTATGTGTCAGGGGTGTCCCAGCAAGAAGGTCATTGTGTGAAGCTATGATGTTGAAGCCTGGATTGTCTTAGAGATGTCAAGATGTTGGAGATGACAGAGTCATGGGATACCTGCCAAGGAGAGCTGCTAACAGGGAGTGGAACCAGCCCAAGAAAAAGAAGTGTGCTGCAGTCAACAAAGCCGAGAGGAACTGGAGATCCGAAGAGCACTTTGACATCAGACATGGAGACGCAGAGTTTGGAGTTTGTCCAACTGGATTTTGGTTTTGCTTTGGTCCAGTATTTTCTCGCTATGTTCCCTTGACTCCCTTTGGGAGTGATAATGTATGTCCTGTGCTGTTGTATGTTGAAAGTATGTGATCTGCTTTTTTATTGTAATTTTATAGGAGGTTACAGTTAAGAGATTGCCATGAGCCCTAGAAGAGACTTTGAACTTTTAAACACGGTTGAGGCTATTGTAAACTATGGGGACTTTTGACGTTGGACTGAATGCATTTCTGCATAGGCAAGCCTATGGGGGGGCAGGGAGTGGAATGTGGTGGTTTGTAGGAAAATGGCCCCCAGAGGTTCATAGGGTGTGTCACTATTAGGAGATATGGCCTTGTTAGAGGAGGTGTGGCTTTGTTGGAGGAAGTGTGTCACTGGGGATGAGCTTTGAAGTCTCAGATTCTCAAGCCAAGCCCAGTCTCTCTTTTTCTGACGCGTGTGGATCGAGATGTAGTTCTCTTAGCTACCTCTCCAGTACCGTGTCTACCTGCATACCTGTGTGCATCCTGCCATGATGAAAATGGACTAAACTCTGAAACACAAGCCAGCCCAATTAAATGTTTTCCTTTGTAAGAATTGCCATCGTCATGGTGTCTCTTCACACCTGTACAAACCCTGACTAATACAGAGTTCTTGCCTGAAAAAAAATAGAATTTTTTTTAATGAACTGAAGAGGAAACCCACTCAGGCAGGACTTCCTTTGCCTGTGTCCTGGAGGTCTTCCTCCGGCTCAGGTAGCAGGTCTCTTGCATTTTCATCACAGCTTTCACCAGTCCATCAGAAAGTAAGTCAAGAGGCCCGGAGGGAGAGACCCTACTCTGGCCTGGAGCTGGCTGGTACTGGACAGATGTGCCTCTGTGTGCTTCTGGAAGCTGGCAGCTGAGCGCCTCACGGGAACCCAGTTAACATATTCACCGCTGAGCCAGGCCTGCAAACGCAGCCCTGACAAAGCAGTCATGCGGTGACAGAATCGAGTGCAGCAGGGTGCAGAAGGCTCATAGTGACCCGGGGTTTCCTGCTATCTCTTCTCTCGCTGATGGTTCTCTTACCTGGTCTTCCATTTCGGTGGTTTCTGTTTTAAGTGTATTTTCATGTGAAATGTGGGTAGCAGTGTTGTGAGTTAGCACTTCTGAGAAGACGGATTTGATCTTTTGCTGTCTGAGATGTCTAGTCTTAAAGCTAAAGAGAAAGGCCGTGATGTGGAGGTGAGTGACCAGCAGAAGCGCACAGCAGAAGGAGAACCGGCAGAGAACTGCGGAGAACAGAGTGGGTACCACGGGAGATAGCGCAAGCGTCCTCTGCCTTAGCAACTGTCCCCTGAGGCCTGGTGTGGAGGTATCAGAGGGGCGACCGCTCACCCAGCAGCTGTGCCTGGGCTTGGCGCTCACCAAGCTACAACGAAGCAGATATAAATATTCAGTTTGTTTGGTAGTTTTACTTCTTCTAAACTAACAAACGGGTGTTCTGATTTTAAAGAGTGGTTGCTTTTCAAAATAAACTTTATTATTTAAAGAAATTTGTGAGTAAATAAAGCATTAAACACCCACATTTGCTACAGACTCCCCCATTCATTGCTTTTGCCTCGCTCTCCGTCCTCGCCAGCGGCCATGATGACAACTTGGTTTCGGTGTAGCGGTCTTTCTGACCTCACTGGGGACGCACAGTGTTGTCTGTTTATGTTTAGAGACCTAAAACCACTCATGTCTCCAAGGAGCTTTAGTGGGAGGTGACACTTAGAGGCCACCACTGTGCTGTCACAATGTTCGGCCTTTTCAGTGGACGAATCTAGGAAATACACAAGCTTATACTGATACTTCCAATTCAGAGTCAACATTAAAGTGTGTGTGTTGTGTGAGTGTGTGAGTATGTGTGTGTATGTGTGTATGTGTGTGAGTGTGTGTGTATGTGTGTGAGTATGTGTGTATGTGTGAGTGTGTGTATGTGTGTGAGTGTGTGTATGACTGTGTTTATATGTGTGTGAGTGTGTGTATGTGTGTGAGTGTGTGTATGTGTGTGTATGACTGTGTTTATATGTGTGTGAGTGTGTGTATGTGTGTATGACTGTGTTTATGTGTCTGTATGTGTGTGTATGACTGTGTGTTTATGTATGTGTGTTTATGTGTGTGTATGTGTGTGTATGACTGTGTGTATATGTGCATGTGTGTGTGTATACACATGTGGGGCCAGAGGACAATCTCCAGTGTTCCTTAGCAACCACCTATATTTATTTTGAGGCAAGGTCTGTCTTAGTCAGGGCTTCTATTGCTGTGAAGAGACACCATGGTCATTAAAGCAAAGCATTTAATTGGGGCTGGCTTACAGTTCAGAGGTTCAGTTCACTATCATCACGGTGGAAAGCATGGCAGTGTGCAGACAGACATAGTGTCTCCCCACAGATCAGAGTCACAAGGCCACTGTCGTGGACTAAAATCTCAGTAAGTCCCAACCCAAAAAAAGTCATTTCATCCTCTGTATTTGAAGATTGTCTCAGGAACACCATCATAGGGATGGAAAACTGGCTAATACAGAGTCATTTCTACTTCCGCTTTAGTCTTTAGCATTACCTTTTCTTTTAATTAAATATGTAAAATATTAAGATACGAAGTCTAAAGCCATAGGAGGACACGCTCAGTCGGAGCAGTTTCCATTTTCATTAACTCTGGTTATATTATATTATATTATATTATGTTATATTATATTATATTTTTAACCCCTACATCCGTATGTCACATGGCTCTAAGAGGAGGTCATCCTGGCAGCACCGCACCCCTGTCTGCTCCACCAGTGTTGACTCAGCTGAGTCCACAAATCTCCCCTGGTGCCACAGATCTGTGAGGACAGACTGCCGTGGAACGTGTCTGCGGCCAGGCGTGGTAGCACACGCCTTTAATTCCAGCACTTGGGAGGCCAACCTGGTCTAGAGAGAGTTGTTCCAGGACAGCCAGAACTGTTATGACAGAGAGAGAGAGAGAGAGAGAGAGAGAGAGAGAGAGAGAGAGAGAGAGAGCGCTTTGTTGTTTAGCTGGGTGGTAGTGGTGCATGTCTTTAATCCCAGCACATGGGAGGCAGGGGCAAACAGATCTCAGTGGGTTCAAGGCCAGCCTGGCCTACCAAGTGAGTTCCAGGACAGCCAGGACTGTTAAACAGAGAAACCCTGTCTCGAAAAGCAAAGAAAACAAAAACAGCAAGAGAATGTCTGCATTCATCTCTTCCACTGGGATCCTGTCAGTTAAGGTTCACTGGGGATAACAGAAGTACAAGCCTTCTCAGATGTCCTGCTTGCTGTTCTCCTTCCTGTTTGCAGTACTTCAGTCCTCCAAACCACCCAATAACAAAACTCCTTCATCTTTTTTAATCTCCATATCCTACCAATTGCCAGAGCACGTGGGTAGCCATTTAGGCAACACAACAATCTCTGGGCATCAACTGCGTGCCACGCCCAGGGTAAGTAAGGCATGATCTGAGTCCCCGCAACATACACGACTTGTGGGAAAGACACAAGAACAAACCAATGACACCAGTGCAGGGTTAAGGGCTGTGGCTGAGACAGGAGGGAGAACAAAAGTATTAGAGACCCGCAGAATCCAGACTCAAAGATGGCGTCTTGGCTGTGCTAGGGTGGCGGGGAATTAGGGATCCGAGGAAAGCACAAGAACAGAATGAAAATGGGAAAGCGTGTGTCAGGCAGGGGAAACCAGACGTTAATGAGGTACTCCAGGAAGTGCAGCCTTTTCATGCGTGTGGACCGCCTCGACCTGGCAGAAGAAGAAAGTTGACTAGAGATGAAGAGCCGGGTCTGTGCACCATGGGTAGAATGATTTATTTTGCTTTAATTAATTAATTAATTAATTGTGTAGGCGTGCATACATGACAAAGCACCCTTGTAATTGTGTATTTATTGTGTGTGTAGGCATGCATACATGCCACAGCACCCTTGTAATTGTGTATTTATTGCGTGTGCATGCATACATGCCACAGCTCACATGTAGAGGTCAGAGAACAACTTGGAGCAGATCTCCCTTCCACCGCGAGGGACCCAGGGATCAAACTCAGGTCATCAGGCTTGGTAGCAGGTACTGTTATCTACTGAGAAATCTCACTGACCCCTTTCTTTTTTTTTCTTTTCCTTTGTCTCCCTCCTTCTTTCCCTCCCTTGATTGGTTCCTTCGTTCCTTCCTTTTCTCCTTCCTTTCCTTCTTCTTGAGCTCTCAAGGAGGCTATCAAAGAATGAAATGATAGTGTGAGGGTGTGTTTTCAGAAACAGATGTTGGAACTGGGCATGCAGCTTGGGGATAGAGCACTTGCCATGAATAAAGCCTTGGAAGTTGATCAAAGAGCAAAGATTAGCTGGGCGTGATGTCACACATCTTTAGTCCCAACACTTGGGAGGCAGAGGTAGACAGATCTCTGAGTTTGAGGCTAGCCTGGTCTACATAGTGATTTCCAGGTCAGTCAGGGCTACGTAGTAAGACCTGTCTCAAGAAGGAAAAGATAAAGATAGAGGACTGAAGATGGAAAAGGATATAACTAGTAGAGGACCAGTGCCATAGTTGGGAGAAGAAATGAAGATGCCTAAACTGGAGCAGAGAGAGATGGGGTGGGGGTGGGGCAGTTCCCTGAGAGGCTTGAAGGAAAGAGAGCTGAGACTTGGCAGGCAGACAGGGACTGCAGGATGTACTCAGAATGCTAGTTTGGACGACTCAATGGGTTGTAACACCACTCATAATGGGAGTGAGGAAACAGCAGCAGGGAGCTAGGAGGGTAGTGTGCAGCTCATGACAGCGAAGCCCTATGCCTGTGTTGTAGGAAGCTCTGTGTTCTCTAGGGTGGAGCACATACAACAGAACATAGGGCAAGGGTTGTACAGACAGGATCGGGCGGGGGGAGGGGGGCGCTGTGTAGAGAGGGCCAGAAAACAGAGCAGAAGCATGAGCATTAATAGTAATGGGAGCTTATGTTTCAGAAGCATGAGTAAAGCCATTCACTTCAAGAACCAATATGCAGACCTTAAGTTGCTGCAGTTTAAGTGAAGGCTGCAGCCCAGACAGCCTGTCCATCTCCCTCACAGATTCCTTCACGCACTCTTCTTCTTGTTCTCAGCATGACCACCAGGCCTTTCCTAGGGCCCTTTACTTTAATATCATTCTCTTCCTTTAAAAAAAATTATTTAGCATGTATACGTATGTGTCTGTATGAGTGCAAGAGCATTTGTGTGCAGGTGTGTACATCTGTGTGCGCTTGAAAGCCCAGAAGAGGGTACCTGGTGTGCTCCTTCACCATCCTTTGCCTATTCCTCTGAACTAGGGTTTCTTCCTGAACCTGAGGAACATCTCAGCTGAACTGGAAACCAGGAAGCTCCAACAACACTTCTGCTTCTACCCCTCAGAGCTAGGGCTATGAGTGTTTGAATGGGCCCCCACCTTGTGATGAGGGTCCTGGGGTCCAAATGCCTGTGCTCATACTTTTAGAGCAAGCGTTCTTAATGATGGAGTCATCTCTCCAGTCCCCTCTTTTGCCTAGTGCGCACTGGAGGCCAGAAGAGGTCCTCTAGTCACCACGTGGGTGCTGGGAACAGAACCGAGGTCCTCTACAAAAGTAGCAAGTACTCTCAACCTCTGAGCTAGCTCTCTGCTCCCTAATTTTAATTTTTAAACAGTCTGCTATGATCTCTTTCTGGGCCTTGAAACTCTCTATACTATCATTTTATTGACCAAACAGTAGTCTACCGTATTTTATTAATTTGCTGACAGTTTCTGGTGTTAAACACAATGCAAATCACCTGGCAATGGTGGTGCACACCTTTAATCCCAACTCTTGGAGGCAGAGGCAGGCGGATCTCTGTGAGTTCGAGGCCAGCCTGGTCTACAGAGCTAGTCCCAGGACAGCCAGGGCCACAAAAAGAAACCATGTCTTGAAGATCAAAAACAAAACAAAAAACCAAAAAACAAAAAATCATGTCACCTTTGCCTTCTCCAAATTTATAACACTGTGTTCAGTGCTGGGTACTTGACCTCTCATCCCAATCATTTGGTGTTATAAAACACAGAATATATAAACAATAACCATATGGAAGTGTTATTTGACTTCCTGCACCCATGCACATTAGCTTTGCTAAATACTGTCTGTATCAGTCAGCGGAGGTCAGTTATGCAACAATAGCAAGCAAGCCCCTCATCTCAGAACCATACAGTGTGAAGAGCAAAGATTCTCACCCCATATGGGAGCCCCGGAGACTTGGAGCAGCAAATAAGAGGCAGTTTATTTTATGGCTTTGCAAAGTTGGATGCTAGCCCAGAACAGCAAGTGTGATGACCGCGCACAGGGACGTTTGTCTGTCTCTTAACGAAAATGAGTGCGTGGGTTCGTCTCTGAGATTTACACCTTGTTTATTTTAGAGTTTATTGTGCCCTTGTCAGGGTATTGGGAAACCGGAGCTGGAGGTTGATCAGCGGATTCTAGCAGGGCCCCTGTGATCTCTGTTCACTGGGAGCTGAGCCTGCACAGACTCAAGGCACTACTGGAAACGGACCATACTTTTTATTTCTTAGAACAGCAACAATGAAAGATTTGTTTCTCAGTTATGTTTCGTCTTGGCTGTGGGCTTCATGAGTTCTTTCTTCCCTTTCTGGGTTAAACAATCAATCTTGATCTTGGACACATTCTTCTTCAGTAGAGGGGTCAGTGGAGATACCTTGTGATGATTCTTGCAAAGATATGTCTTGGAAGGGTTGTCCCTTGATCCCTACTTGACTGGTTTGTCTTTGTCTTTCTTTTCTTTTCTTTTCTTTTTCTTTCTTTTTCTTTTTTGTCAAAGCCAGGAATATGCTTCTGTCTGATGCCTATGGGCTAGGCACAACCTGTTCACATGGAAATCAAACCACTTTAAGCCCCATGGAATCCACCTTGGCTTGCCATTCTTGTAGTTGTGTGTATTCCCTTTTTCTTTGTGAAGGAGCTGGGTTTTGTGGAGCAAAATCATGAAGTTTCTCCCTCCCTTTCAAATCTTCCTTAACGCTACTTTTGACTCTGGATATGATCCCAAACAGATCTGAAAGTTTTTCTTAGCATTTTGAGGAATTCTCACTCAGTCTCACCTTCATGACATAAACTGTTCTATCTGATCCAAGCAATAAATTTAATCTCTGAGTCAGAGACTAAAAATATCTACTACAGGGATGGAGAGATGGCTCAGTGGTTAAGAGTGCAGGCTGCTCTTAACCTGAGTTCAATTCCTAGCAACCATATGGTGGCTCACAACCATCTATAATGGGATCTGTTATCCTCTTTTGGCATTTGGGCATACACACAGACAGAGCACTCATCCCTCAAAAAAATCCCAAAGTAAATAAAATTTTGAAAAAGTTATCTACTACAGCTCTCAGGGAGACTTGGGTTCAGACCTTTGTAGATGTGACACTTAGAAGCTGGGGAAAAGAAGATCCCAAGTTCAAGGTCATCCTCTGTTAGGCCAACCTGAGCTATATGCATAAAAAAAATTCCCTATTATGAAGGTACAGACCTCTGAAAAGGACAACACCAGCAAGTCCAAGTTTGGGTTTGTGCTTTCCCCCAAACTCACTGTTACTGCCCTTCGATGCAACCATATTGTCTGAGACCTGACTCTGGATGACCTGGAGCTACATGACAACACACTCCCAATAGGGTTCATTATAAGGGTCGAAGAGTAGAAACAAGCAGACCAAACAGAAAACAAAAAATGTTCCTTATTTTACCAGTAGTGAGTGAGCCACTGTCTTTGCTAGGGTTTCCATTGCTGTGAAGAGACACCATGACCATGGCAACTCTTCTAAAGGAAAACATTTCATTGGGGAGGGATAGTTTTCAGTTCCAGAGGTTTAGTCCATTATCATCATGGCATGACATGGTGGCCTGCAGGCAGACATGGCGCTAGAGAAGGAACTGAGTGTGGAGAAGGAACAACATCTTGATCCTGCAGGCACCAGGATGTGAACTGTCACATTGGGTGTGACTTGAGCATATATGAGACCTCAAAGCCGGCTCTCACAGTGACACACTTCCTCCAACAAGGCCACGCCTACTCCAACAAGGCCACACCTCCAAATAGTGACACTCCATGGGGTGGGCATTTTCTTTCAAACCACCAGATCCACTGGGCCTGAGCATAGCAAGGCATTTTATTAGGAATAAAGCCACTGAGATGTCAACCCTCATGAAGAACAGGGTAATTAAATGGACTAGGGACCTAATAACAGAAAGTGATTTCCAGCATTTTGCTATGAATATTACAAACATACAAAACTTGATTTTGAAAAACTTCATGCTCGCTTACATGTTCATCACACTTAGTCTGTTGAACATTTTATATTGCCTGCTTCATTACATGTCTCCATACCCTTAGCTTGCTACCACATAGCAATCCATTTTTGTTTGTTTTAGGCAGGGTGTCCTGTGTCCCAGGCTAGCCTTAAACTCCCTATGTAGCAAAGGATGGCCCATACTCTCAGTCCTCCTGTTTCCACCTCTGACTGCTGGGGTGACAGGTATGTACATCACTCGGGACTTCATTTGAGCTAGGCAGGTACCCACCTAAGTGAGCTTCATCCTTTATGCTTATTCTGTGTGTATGTGTTTTATCTGCATGTGTACCTATGGACCACATGTGTGCAGTGCCTATGGATGAGGGCATTGGATTCCCTGATTGGAGTTACTGATGGTTGTGAGCCACCCTGTGGGTGCTGGGAATTGGATCAAGGTATTCTAGAAGAGCAATCAGTGTTCTTAACTGCTGAGCCCTCTCTTCCAGCCACCACCACCACCCCCCAATTTTATTTGTTTATACACTTAATAAAGTAAGTGGCTGGGCCAGCAAGATAGCTCAACCCGTGAGGTAGCTCAGCAGGGAAATGCACTGCTTCCAACCTGACGACCTGAATCCAGTCCTGGCACTCACACGGTAGAAGGAGAGAACTTTCGGAAGTTGTCATTGCAAGTTGTCCTGCGACTGCTGTAAACATGCTGAGGGGCACAAGTGCACACACGTAAACAAACTAACACATGCAATAAACATCTTTTGGGTGTAAGAATCCTTGCTTTGTTATTTCAAATCTGACAAAAATATCAACATTGTAGATTATATTCTTTTGAGATAAGAGGTTAATTGAACCTCTTTTTTAAAAAAAAAACTCTACTAATTAATCTTGTTATTCTGTTTACTTTGTATTTACTTTTTAAAAATAGAATTTGTTTAATTCTTGAGAATTTCAGATATGTGTTTTAATTGTGTTCACCCCCAATTCTCCTAGATCTACCCTCACCTCCCCTTGTCCTCCAACTTTAAGTCCTTTTTTTAAAGACTTTTTTTGGTTTATGGAGACAGGGTTTCTCTGTGTTAGCTGTCCTGGAACTCACTCTGTAGACCAGGCTGACCTTGAACTCAGAGATCCACCTGCCTCTGCCTCCCAACTGCTGGGATTAAAGGCGTGCATCACCACTGCCTGACATTTTTTATGAGTTATTTTTAAGTATGTGTATTCAGGTGGCAATGTGGCACATGCCACCTCATCAGACAACTTCACTGAAGTTCAGAGTCTTTTCAAAAGCAGAATTTCAAAGGCCACACTGAAGGCTACCACCACTGAGTCAGTTATCACTATGTTCACTCAATCAATATACTAGTGAGCTAAGTGTAGTCGGAAGAAGGAAGGGAGAAAAGACAGAGGGAGGCCTTGCAGGTGGACAATTCACCAGTAATAGAATATCAGAAATACGATGGCAAGGACAATGTTGCCCAAGAGGAATTAGTATCCTGCTACTGTGCTCTGTTTCCCTCATAAAAGGATGCCCTAGTTGATGTGGTCTCTGGGTGTGGATCTCCCATATAACCCCATAGGAAGTCACAGCAGTGCTGAGTTTGGGCACAGACTAAGGTGGGACTGGGAACCAAGAAGCAGGTGAGGCCGACTTGGTACTCGGGTGGGGGCACAGAAAGACGCATTGCGTGTCCATGACCCTGCTCTAGACAAATCTATGTGGCTGGCTTCCAAGTTTGAGGAATACTGTAGCTTGTCAGATTCTGAAGTGTGTGGTACAGAAGCAGCTCAGGACCCAGGGGTGGCATGGGGCAGAACAGTAGCTGACACTGTAGGAATCTCAGTGCTAAGCTCAGGCCTGGTGCGTGTTTTGGAATATTATTTAACTAGGCAAAGATGTGTTACATTTGTTTATGCCGTGTTTGTTTAATGATGTAAAGATGTTGTATTTGTTTCACCTGGCCTGCCTAATTGAGCTAATAAAGACCTGAACAAGTAATAGCTAGGCAGAGAGAATAAATAGGAGAAATCTAGGCTCAAGAGAGAAGAGGGAAGAGAGAAGGAAGAGGAGGAGGAGGAGGAGGAGGAGGAGGAGGAGGAGGAGGAGGAATGAGGGAGATGCCTGAGGCCAGAAGCCAGGCAGACATAGAGACGGCAAGAAAGGAAAAAGGAAAAAAAGCCCTAAGGCAAAAAGCAGATGAAGAAAAACAGGTGAAGTAATAAGAGCTAGCAAGGAAAAAGCAAACCAAGCCAAGTATTCATAACTAATAATAAGTCTCTGTGTCAAGATTTGGGAGCTGGTTGTTGACCCCAAAGAGAAAAGCCTGGTACAGGTGCGGGCCTCACTTTCTGCAGGAGTGGAACTACTGGCCCTATGCTTTTCCTTTGCCTGGCCTCCATTTTTGCAGATTTGTGCCCTTCGTTGTTTATTCAGCCATTATTTTATTATTTCTATAAGGGAATAAGTATGGAGACTCCCTGTCCTTAGTCTTCCTATTGTTTCTCTGAAACGCCCAGCGTTTTGATATATACCTGGTTGTCCATGATGAAGACACAGTTGGCCTTGAGATCAAATACCGGGCAGTAACTATGTACTGGCCAAAACAACACCAGAAACCTCTTCAGGGAAAATCTCCACTAAAAACAAACAGCCAGGGGGCTGGCGGGATGTCCCTATCAGCTAAGCAGTTTGCTGCTTTTACTGAGGACCAGAGTTCAGTTCCTAGCAGGTCAAGTCCAGTAACTCCCAAGCACCTGCCACTCCCGTTCCAGAGGATCCTCAGGCATCTGCAAACGCACGCACACACCCACCCACTCACACAAACACACGTAAATAAAATAAAACAAGCCTTTTCAAAAATCAGTCAAGTGTAACTTGCCCTCTGCTGTTCCCTCCTGCCTGCTTAGTGCATGCCTGACCGGAGCGCCTCCGTCATCCCGGAGCCCAGCCCTTCAGAGCTTGCAAGAGCCGTGGAGCTGTCATGAATTTGTGTGCCTGCCATGAGCGGCCAGCGCGGTGCTGTGGTGGAGCTTGTGTGCCTGCCATGAGCGGCCAGCGCGGTGCTGTCATGAATTTGTGTGCCTGCCATGAGCGGCCAGCGCGGTGCTGTGGAGGAGCTATGGTGGAGTTATGGTGATCCTCGGCTCTCCGAGTTGGCCACACCCGCCTTCTGCTTCTTGCCCCTCTGCCACAGGCTTCCCTAACACATTGCTGTGACTTTTGTGTTTTAGTGGGTGCTCCAAGTTTGACGGCATCCGTGCCCGGATTCCAGTCTGCTAATGCTAGCGTGGGTCTTTGTCCTCTTACGAATTGTGACGGTTTTCCGTTTTCTCTTTTGATTAGGTTGAAAGCTCTTTGAAATAGTGACCCCCCCCTTTTTTTTTTGGTCTTTCTAGAATTTTGTTCAATTTTTCCTTTTCCACTTTTTTTTTCTATCTAAAATCGGTGTTGTTTTGCCTGCACGTATGTCTATATGAGGGTTTTTTTGCTCTCCTGAAATCGGATACAGACAGATGTGAGCTGCCATGGGCTGGGAACCGAACCTGAGACCTGAAGAAAAGCCCGGGGTCTTGTCATCTCTTCAGCACCCCTCCCCCACTTTTTAACCTCATTTGCTTCATTGTTTAAAACCTCATCATAGTTTTTTGTTTTGGTTTCATTTGTGTTTGGGGTTCCTCATGTGGCCTAGGTTAGTTTCCGACTCAATACACAGACGAAGACGACCTTGAACTTCTCATGTTCCCAAGGGCTTGGATTGTAGGTGTGCACCACCGCTCCTGGTTTATGCCATCCTGGTGATCACAAACCCAGGTCTTTGTAAGGCCAGACAAGCCCCGTACTAACTGAGCCACATTCCCTAGACCTTATCTAGTTCCTTACTGAACATTTCTCTCTGTTTTTTTTTTTAATTTTGTTTCAAGAATGTTTACCCTTCCTTCTTAGGGAAACTCTGTAGCAGCTGTGGTAAAGACTTTACCAGTTAAGGCTAATGTCTGTGTCATTTTCGTGTTGGCATTTGCTGAATGTCTTTTTCTACAAGAGTTGAGATTTTGCCCGTTATTCCAATGCTGTTATTTTGGATTATGCTTTGACATTTTGTTATAAGGCTCTGGGCTATTCTGAGATCCCATGGAGAGTGTTGAATATTCTTCTTTGAGTAGTGTGTTAGTCAGGGTTCTCTAAAGAAACAGAATTGATAAAATGAATATAGACAGATAGATAGCCAAATAGATGATGGATAGATGGTACATAGATAGATAGATAGATAGCCAAATAGATGATAGATAGATGGTACATAGAGAGATAGCGAGATAGCTAGATAGCTAGATAGCTAGATAGCTAGCTAGCTAGCTAGATAGATAGATAGATAGCAAAATGAACACACACACACACACGTTAGCTACTTTTCTATTGTGGTAAAGAGACACCATGACCAAGGCAACTCATAGAAGAAAGAGTTTATCTTTCTTACAGTTCAGTTCCGGAGGTTAGAATCACATTGGTGAGCATAACAGAAAATAGGCAGGGATGGTGCTGGAGAGCAGTAGCTGAGAGCTTACATCCCAAACCACAACAGAGAGAGAGAGAGAGAGAGAGAGAGAGAGAGAGAGAGAGAAATAGTAAAACACCTCCTTCAATAAAACCATATCTCCTAATCTTTCCCAAACAGTTCCACCAACTAGAGACCAAGTATTCAAACATATGAACCTATGGAAGACATTCTCATTTAAACCATACACATGTACACACACACACACACACACACACACACACACACACACACTGGGGGTATTCTATTAGAGCGGATTATAGGCTATGGTCAGAATAGTCCTACAATGGCTATCTCCCAATAGAAAGGCCAAGGATCCAGTAGCTGTTTTGTCCACAAGTGTAACATGAAAGCTGACTTGTTGGGGTTTCTGTACTGCCCGGTACCCCACAACCAACAAGTCCCAAAGAAAATCACACAGAGATCTCCATAAGTTATAAACCTGATTGACCCATTAGCTCAGGCTACTTATCAGCTCTTGTAGCTTATATTAACCTATTATTCTTATCTATGTTAGCCACATGGCTTGGTACCTTTCTCAGCGGGGCAAGTCACATCCTGTTTCTTAAGTGGTTTGGGCTAGACTGGTGAGGAATGGGGTTCTCCTTCCTAGAATTCTCCTGTTCTCATCACCCCGCCTCTACTTCCTGTCTGGTTGACAGCCCTATACCTCCTGCCTGGCCAGTCAGCGTTTATTTAAAATATGATTGACAAAATACAAACAATTCTCCCACACCACACAAGACTAGATGTTTCAGCAATCTCAATCTGGTGCTAGAGTACCGTGAATTCCTAGAGAACTACTGCATTCTTTAGCCTACATTGGAATCCTGAGGATGGATGTTCGAATGCTAATAAAGGGTTACCTTATCAGCAGGATAGATGAACTTGCCAGTGAGAGAGATGGCAAGCAGGCAAAAAACAGAAGTTTTCTTCTTCTATATCCTTTTATGACAGCTGCCCACAGAAGGAGTAATCCAGATTTAAGGTGGATCTTCCTACCTCAAAGGATCCAGATAAGAAAATCCCTCACAAGGCATTCCCAGCTGCTGCATCTTATTTGATTCTACAAATAATCAAACTGACAACCAAGACTAGTACAAACAGACAACTGACCTGGCTGATGTCAGATTGATCATGAGGTCAGCAGGTAATGGGGGAGGAAAAATCCAGTAGTGACTGCCAGGCATGTGGCTGTTTCCTCCGTATTGACACACTCCTGCTAACATCATCTCTCAATTCTCACAAAAGTCGCAAGAAACTCAGAAGACTCAGGAGGTTCAAGAAACTTACAGGCCCCCTGTTAATCCCTTGAGTCAAACAAGCACTAAACATCTTCTGGGGAAAGGAGATGCTCCAGTGGAGCCACTTGTGAGTTGTTCAGAGACCCCAAGGAATGTAACTTCTGTGAGATGTTGTCCACTCAGGATGGGCTCTCTTCTGAGACTTCCCTGTTCCTGTAGGCAAGCCCTTACCCACCTTCCTGGAAAGACTCCCAGCTGATTTAACTCACAGAGCTGCTATGGGATACAATTGTTTCTCTGTTCTGTTTTTGCCCTGCTTTCTCTCCTTGGAAAAAGCCATGCAACAAATGATGACTCAAATTCAGGTCTTCATCAGTTCGCTGACGTTCAGAGTCCCAAATGAGCTGTTTGACGAGTCCTGTCTCGGTTTCAGAGTTATATCCAGTAGGTGAAACATACTGAATTGTGCTTTCTTCACTGTAGTCCAGATGGAAAAGTACTAACTCATGTTTTCAATGTCTACCTTTCATAAGAAACAATCCCAGAAGCAGTGGGGTATCTAGTAAGACCTCTGTAAGGTACTCTGATCTGTAGGTTAAAGCACCCATGCAAAGCAGTTGTAAATATGGAAATGGTTTAGTACTGTGAGTCAGGCAGTCCTAGATCAGAACCCACATTTCATTAAATAGAAAATGGCTTGACATTATGCTCACTGAAGGAACAATGTGTGCAAACTCACGTGCAAGCTCATATGTAAATTCCCTAGCATATATACATTAGAAAATAAATGTTCCTTCTACCTCCTTTTAGAAGCTACTATCAGGAAAGGTCATGTGCAGAAATAGAATACTAGTATTAGTCTTAAGATGAGAATTATTTCACTTCTTTTCTCTTTACACCTTGGTTACCAGGAACCTCTTGCCTAGGTGGAAGGAAAAATCAGTATATTTATCTGTTGAATTCATAATTTATACATTTTTTTCTATGTAATGTTTTTGTAACCTAGGCTGACATTGTACTTACTACATAGCCCAGAATGGCCTTGAAATTTCAATTCTCCTGCCTTTGCCTCCCAAGTACTAGAAGTTTGGACATATACCACCATCTCTGGCTTTATTTTTTATTAAAAATTTTATTGTACTTGCTTATTTATTTTGTTCTGGGTGAGGATGTGTATGTCACAGCACCCATGGAGGTCAGACGACAACTTTGAACGTTGTCTTCAGTTCCTGCCTCCAGGTTCCTGCCTGAGTTCCTGCCTAAGTTCCCTTAGTGATGGACTGTAAACTGTGAGATGAAATAAGCCCTTCTGGAGCTGGCTTTCCTTTTGGGCCACCAGCCCACAAATGACAACACGGAGATTTATTATTAATTATGAAAGCTTGGCCTTAGCTTAAGCTTCTCTCACTAGCTCTTATAACTTAAATTAACCCATTTATTTTAATCTGTGTTCTGTCACATGGCTCATTACTCCATACTGCCCATGCTGCTTCCTCCACATCTGGCTGACGACTCCACCTTCTCCTCAGAATTCTGTCTCTCCCTGGAAGTCCCACCTATCTCTCCTGCCTAGCTATTGGTCATTCAGCTTTTTATTACACCAATCACAGCAATACATCTTCACACAGCATACAAATCCCACAACACCCTTCTTTCTCCAATTTGCTTTTGGTCATAGTCTTTATCACTGCACCAGAAAAGCAAATTAGGATAACAAATAAAGTAGTTATTAATGTTATCACGGTTAAAAAGCACAGAAAAAGCCAGACATGATGGCACATGCCTTTAATCTCAGCACTTGGGTAGAAGCAGTTTCTGTTGTTCCGTATGGGTCTTGGGGATCAAATGTGAGTTGTCAGGTTTAGGTGTGAGCACCTTCCTTACCTGCTGAACCATCCTGTTGTCCCTCCATTTTAGCTTCACATGACTTTTATAGTAAAATGTTTTAAACTTTTTGGACATAGCTATAGCAGAGCCACTAAAGGTTATTGCGTATTATGCCATTTATTTATTGTTTTACTTTTTCGTCTGGGTATCTCTGCATAGTCCTGGTTGTCCTGGAACTTGCTGTGTGGAACAGGCTGATCTTGCATCTGCCTGTCAAGTGCTAGGGTTAACTGCATGCATCATCATTTACCAGCTTATGCTGTGCCTCTTAGTTGAAATAGTATTAACTGAGGGAGGTCAGACAGGCACTGAGGCGGAAACCATGGAGGAGTGCTGCTTACTGGCTTGCTCTCCATGGTTTGCCCATACTTTCCTTTTATACAACAACCCAACATCACCTACCCAGGGGTGACACCACCATTGGTGTACTTGGCCCTCCTACATTCATCACTAACAAGGAACTTCCCCCATAGACTTGCCTACAGCCAATCTAAAGGATTCATTTTAAGAAAAGAAAAACCCACCACAACAAAATAGTATATTTATTTCCACTAAAAATTTTCTCCTATTTTCTGATCAATGTTTTCAAATTAAAGTGAAAGCAAATCTTTCAAATTCATAGAATTCTATCTGCGTTGCTCTTCTATGGCCCACTGAAAAGCAATATTGAATGTCTGTGCTTCTGTTACCAGAGATTGCTCTAGCAAAGCCGGTTGAGATACTAAGATTCTGGTTGTATGATCTTCCTTCAGCTGTGAGCATCATCTTCATAGTCAACAGTTGCCTTTCTTTGTTAAACACTGCAGAAACTGGCCTATTAAATATTCTGCATTTTGCTTTCCAAGTCTAAAGGCATTCATAGTGGGCACATGCTGGCATTAAATGACTCTTATTTAAAATAGCTTTGGTTAGATTTTGAAATAATGAGGTATCTCACGCTTGGATGAAAGCTTTTTCTGTCTTTCAAATTTTCCTTAGAAAGAGCTGTTTTTAAATAGATGTGTTTTCGAACTGCAGGTCCAATTTCTCCAGCTTGATTTGTGCCAAGATGTTTTTAAATGAGCTCCATGGTTATTTGTGAAGTCAGACTTCATTCACATTGTCTCCTCCTCCTCAGCCTTCTTCATCTGAAGGCACAAGCTCACCTGTCATAGTGTAACACTGCTCCCTATGGATTGAAACACACATTAAGCCTTAGTGTTTCCCTACTGAACCAGCCTGGGACACAGCAGCATTTGTCCTGACTCCTGTGCTCCTGACTCAGAGGGAACCCCTGATGCTTTCAGAGGGAAGCTGGAGTCAACCCACTCAGACACCCCACTCTGGGGCTTCAGTGTGATTCCCAGTCTTTGCTTCACTAACAAAAGCAGCAGAAACAAATGTGACACACCTTTACATAGTTAAAGTAATATTCCTCAGCATATGTGTGTCAGAAGTTCAAGGTTATCCTCAGCTATGTGGTGGGGTTGAGGTGAGCCTGGGCTACAGGAGGTCCTTTGTCCAAAAAAAAATGTAAATAGAAATTAAAAAAACTAGATCAAGAACCCTGAATGTTACAATTTTAAGGTGGAAACCCAACTGCACAATGTTTTGATGGTCATTAAGGAGAGGAAAAATTGATTCCTTGTTCAGAGAGCGCTGTGCCTACAACCCAAGGCAGATGGGGCCCTGGGTGGCTTACATGATGCTAGGTGTATAGTTTGGAAAGGGGTATGCACGTAAGGCAAGAAGGTATAGTTTTGTCTTAGTTACTTTTGTATTGCTGTGAAGAGACCATGACCAAAGCAACTTATAAAGAAAGCATTAAATGGAGATTTGCTTAGCTTTTGAGGGTGAGTCCATGACCATCATGGCGGAAGTGGGGCAAAGGTGGGCAGGTATGGCACTGAAGCAGCGGTGGAGAGCTTGCAAGTTGAGAGACCAACCACAAAGCATAGAGAGAGTGTGAAGGAACTAACTGGGAATTATGGGGGTTTTGAAACCTCAAATTCACACACTTCTATTGAGATACCCCTCCAATAAGGCCACACCTCCTCATCCTTCCCCCAACAGTCTCACCAAGTGGGTACCAAGCAGTCAAACCTATGAGCCTATGGGGGTCATTCTCTTTCAACCCCCCCCCCACATGGTTTCAGGCTGCTAAGAGCATTATTAGGCATTTTGCCTTGTCTGGTGTCATTAATCATCTAAAAAGAGGAGTGTGTACAAAACGTAACCCAATGGAGTCCAGGTTGCTAAGTTCTCCTCTACCTGAAGATTGGGTAGAGAATCAGCAATAAAAGGATGAATGATAAATGCGTGGTATTTGAGAAATTGTTTCACTGACGAATATTTTCTTATAACAATACATTTTATTTCCTTAAACATTTGTATTATTTGGTCCTTTGGTAGGCTCTCCATAGCTCAGGTTGGCTTTGAACTTGATGTATAGTTGAGGATGACCTTAATCTCCTGTTTTTGCTTTTTTTTTAACCTCCTCAGTGCTAGGATTTCAGGTATGTGCCACCTTGCCCAGCAGCTTTGCTTCTTTACAAAATCTCTTGTCTCTGTGGATGTTGCAGGTGACACAGATGTCTCGCTGTAGCTGATAATAGAATAGTCGTGGGAACACATGTGCGATGATGTATGGTCACGCAAGAGAGAAATTCGTTATGGGATATTTTATCCCTGTGTAAAGATATGCCGTCATTTCATCTTGCCTGCCCAAGCTACCTGCCTGGCTTAATAAAGAGCTGAATGACCAATAGTGAGGCAGAAGAGGTTAGTCAGGACCTCTGGGCAGAGATAGGAACTCTGTGAAGAAGAGATGTGGTTTCACCTTGAGACACATAGGAAGTTGGACATACAGAATGGAGAAGATGTAAAGAGCCACTTGACAGAACACAGATGAATAGAAATGAGTTATTTTATTTGTTATAAGAGCTAGGGGTAAAAGTCTAAGCTAAAGCCAAGGTTTTATAATTAATAAGAAGTCCCCATATCATTATTTGGGAACTGGCATGCCAAAGAAAAACCCAAAGACTCCTTAGTAGAAGACAGAATTATGGAAATGACATAAACTGGTTTGGGAAGAATTAAAGAGGTGTGCACAGAAAGTATGAAAGAGGGGGCACATAAAATGTGTTTGGAGCTATGCACCTATACACCCTCGTTGTTGTGTGCTCTGTGCACAGAGCATCTGGCCTCAGCTTCCAGATGTGACACCTTTTCTCAAGCCCTTCCCCTAGAGATGCAATCCTTCATAAAGTAAGGGATTGACCTGAATAATTCTTAGGATGTTTTGTGTTGCACATTATGTGAGTCTGTGACTTGAGACGATCCATCTGAGATCTGTGAAGTGCTTAGGAGTGTTTGAGAGCTCTAACAGTCCTGATGTTCACTCTGGAAAACGTTTTCTAGCTCTCAGGGCAACTTCTGTACAGACTCATATGTTTTTCACTTAGTATGTTTTTGAGAAATCACATTTATATAAATTAGAAAAATTCTGCTCCCTACCTTGGGAAAATGATGTGGGTTTGGGTTTTCGTTTGTCTGTGTCTTTCTAGTCAAGTTGCTTCCATCAGAGAGACGGAGCTGAATATCTGTATGTCATTGTTGGCCTGATAAGAGAGGTCTTCCGGTATATTAATGACTTGGTGTTCTCCCAAACAGTAGAATTATAGTGCAGAACAGGCTTGGATTTCTTGTCAAACATCTGTGACTCAGGGTGACCCCAAGAAGTTAGAAAAAAAAAGGATTTCCGTGTTTTCAAAATAGAGAAACAGAAGGGGCAGTGGAATTGCACTTAGAATAAACAGCCTCCTGCTGTTAATATCTAGAGGCGCGAAGGCCATGATAGATTTACATGGAAAGGTCCTCCCAAGAGGAAATGGTGTCGAGTGCAAAGGACATTTCTATATTATCTTTGGAACTTCCTGTGTCTCTATAATTATTCCAAAATAAGAAGTGCGTTGTTTGGTTTGGTTTTAGTTTCTTCAGTGGAGAGATGGACCTCTGACTTTGGAGAGAATGGCTTCTGTAGTCTAGAATCTCCAGAGGGCAGAAGGTGATGCCTGTGGTCAGACTTCAGTTATTTCCAGAATAGATTGTGTGTACAGAGGTACCGTTCTTCCAAGTCAGCAGCAGCAGGCAGAAAAGGTGATAGAATGTTCCATCAAAAGTTTGTTCCCTGCTGGTCACTGTAGCACATGCCTTTAATTTAACTCAGGGTGCAGACAGTGGATTTCTGAGAGATCCGGGCGAGCCTGGTCTCCATAGTGAGTGCTAGAACAGCCAGGGCTACATAGAGAGACCCTAGCTCACAAAGTCGCCCCCCGCCAAAAAAAAAAAAAAAAAAGAAGGAAAAAAGTATGTTCCCAGGATCTGAAGAGTTGGCTCAGTCCTAAAAGCACTGTTGATTTGCAGAGGGCTGAAGTTTGGTTCCCGGCACCCACGTGGTGGCTCACACTTATTCATAACTTTTTCAGGGGATCCAATGTCCTCTTCCAACCTCCACAAGCACCAGGTACCCATGTGGTGCAAATGCATACATACAAGCAAAATATTTATACATGTAAAATAAAATAACTAAATGTTAAAAAGTTTAAGTATGTTCATAGCGATAGGATGTGGCTTACTGGTAGAGGGAAGGAGGAAGGAAGGGAGGGAGGGAGGGAGGAAGGAAGGAAGGAAGTTCCAGCCAAATGCAAAGCACAGTAGTACATGCCTATAATCCCAGCTACTTGGAAGGCTGAGTTGGAAAGATCTTTTAAATTTGAAGCTAGCCTGGGCTATAGGGTGAGTTAGGCTAGCCTACTCTACATAAGGGGACTCTTCGTTGTTTTTTATTTTCTATAAAGGGGTACACTTCTCTTCCAGCTCAATACTTGAAATCAGATGCAGTAATTAGGATTAACAACTATTTACTTGATTTTTTAAATTCTCAGTGATAGAAATAGCAAAAGTTCACTATAAAAATTCAGGGAATAGTCAAAGCCATGAATAAACTTCCCCACAACTTACAACTGAGTAATATCTACTTTTAACATTTACTGAATCTTTTCTGTAGTTTCCTATAAATAAGTAGTTCTGTGTATAATTGGGGTCGTACTTCACTTTTATCTGGTGACGTCACCTTTATATTTATCATATTGTGTGCTCTGCCAAAATCAAACAAAAGCAAGATTTACATGGCTCCATATGATTTAACTATGTAGCCACGCCACAATCTAATTAACCATTTCATTTTTGTAATTAGAATTTTCACTTATCTAATAAATACTGGCGCATGTCAAATGTGTATTCATCAGTCTTTGAGTGAATATCCAGTCATTTATTAAGAATAGGTTCTTAGGAGATGGAGAGATGGCTCCAGAGAACCCAAACTTGATTTCCCAGTAAGCATGACAGGCAGCAGACAACTATCTGTAACTCCAGCTGACCACCAAGGGCACCCATACACATGTGGCATTTACTTACACAGACATATACACATACACATAAATAAAGATTTAAGAAGTTCTTAGAATGGTGCCACCAAGTCGTTTTGGAGTGGGGTGGAGTATGGTAGTGTGCATGCATGCATGTTTGCATGTATGAGCTCATGTGTACATCATGCTTGCTTATATGTGTGAGCAGGTATGAATGTTTACATGTGTGGGTGCATGTGAGTGCATTCATGTATGTGTGGGTGGGTGCGTGCAAGTGTGCGTGTGTGCGTGCGTGTGCATGCGTATGCCTATGGTGGCCTGAATCTGATGCTGAGTATCTTCTTGGTTGCTCCACTTTCATTTATTGGGGCAAGGTCTCTTGCTGAAACCCAAGTTTGCCAAGTCCTGCTACTTAGTCATCCAGCTTGGTCCTTGGGTCTCTTGCTCCTTGAGCACTGGGATTACAGGCAGCTGCAACAGCTGTCTGGAGTTCAGGGCTGGAGAGATGGCTCAGCAGTTAAGAGCACTGACTGCTCTTTCAGAGGACCCTGGTTCAATTCCCAGCACCTACTTGACAGATAGCAACTGTCTGTAACTCCAAGATCTGACACCCTCACACAGACATACATGCAGCCAAAACACCAATGTTCATAAAATAAAATTTTTTAAAAAAGAAACAGAATTCAGCTAGCTATAGCCTCTGTGTTTTGTCCCCTCAAAGTCTGTTGTCACTTGCCCAGCCCTGCCACCATTTGTATTCAGAGCATCTGCCAAAGTCCACCTGTTTGAAGCTTGATCCAATCTCAGAGCTCTTGGGACAAAACTCTCAGGTGTTGGCGGGATGTCTTTAGGTCACTGGAGGTGTGGTCTCATAAAGAATTGTAGGATACCTGGTGGTAGTGGCACATGCCTTTAATCACAGTAGGCGAACCTCTGAGTTTGAGGCCAGCCAGGTCTACAGAGCAAGTTCTAGAATAGCCAGGGCTACACAAAGAAACCCTGTCTCAAAAAAACAAAACAAAACAAACAAGCTGCCCAGCATCATGTCAGACTGAGTAGGACAAAAAGACTTTACATGCAAGCCTCGACCAGCCAGCCCCAGGTTCCGAGGAGAAAACATGGACCCACTCAGTGCCTTGGGGTGCCCGGAGACCAGTACTATTATAGTAAGAAAATGTATGGTGTTGTATGGAAGAGAGACAGACAGACAGAATGGTTCAAGTCCTGTGGACAGAGGCATGTCTGGCGAGGTAAAAGTGGTGAGACACGGGCTGAGGTTGATGGCTTCATTGCCACCCAGGGCCACGGTGATGTCTGGGCCTGCGCTGCTGCCAGGGCCCATGTCTGGGTTTATGGCTCTGGTGTAGTCATGGTTTGTGATGATGTCCATGGCTCCTTATACCACCTAAGGCCAAGAGGATGGGGCCTTACAGAGTTGGCCCCAACTCCAGCCCCGCCCCCTCTCTGGCAGCAACACTAAGGAGAACTGGTCCTGCCCCTAACCAGCTGAAGCAATCAGGAGAGAGGGTCCTGCACCTCACCTGGGTAGCACAACACAGCTGACCCTGCTTGCAGGGGCATGGTTGATCTGGCTCCGAAGGCTTCAGAATGGGAGAGCAGGCCGTGCCCTTCTCATCTGCCAAGCGGTGGCATGGATGAGGGAAAGATGCCCTCCCACCTTGTCCCCACCTCCTCCAGCTGGTGAGAGAGCCAAACCTCTTTATCAGCTGGTCCCTCTCAGTGACAGTGGGCCCTACACCTTGTCTGCACAGCAGAGTGGAGCTGATCCTGTTGAAGGGGGGCGCAGGTGAGCAGGTTCAGCACAGAGGATCTGGTTCCACCCCATCTGTCATGTGGCAGCGTGGGCAGGTGAGAGATGCCCTCTCCCACCACCGCCTGAGGTGGGTGGGCATAGCTGGCCCTGAGGTCATAAGAGCAGGGGAGCTGTTCCTCCCCCTTACCAGCTGCAGCACTCGGGAGAGCAGGCCCTGCACCTCGCCTGGGCACACGATAGAGCTGACCCTGTTGGCGGAGGTGGTGAGCCAGCCCCGAAGTTGTGAGTGTGGAAGAGTTGTCCTCACAACTCATCGGTCCCATGGTGGGGTGGACAGGAGAGAAGGGGCTCCCTCACCCCTCACCCCTCACCCCTCACCCCTCACCCCTCACCCCTCACCCCCTCACCCCTCACCCATCACCCCTCACCCCTCACCCCTCACCCCTCACCCCTCACCCCTCACCCCTCACCCCTCACCCCTCACCCCTCACCCCTCACCCCTCACTTATTGCAACAGACAAGGGAGCCGACCCTCCCTCTTATCAGCTGCAGCACTCAGGAAAGTAGGCCTTGCTCCTCACCTGGGCAGCCCAGAAGCGCTGACCCTGTTAGCGGAGGTGTGGGTGTGAAGAGCTGACCCTGTTAGCGGAGGTGTGGGTGCGAACATGGAATAGCTGGCCACAGCCCCCTCATATGCCATGTAGTGGTGAGGGCAAGGGATAGATGCCCTTCCCCTTGCCCCTGCCACCCATGGAGAGTGAGGGAGTTGACCCTCCCTCTTACCAGCTGCAGCACTTGGTAAAGTGGACCCTGCCCCTCATCTGGACAGCACAGTGGAGTTGACCCTGCTGATGGGGTCAGAGGTGAGCCAGTCCTGAGAATGTGAGCATGGGAGATCTAGCCCCACCTCTCGTCTGCCTTATGGTGGTGTGGATGGGGGAGAGTTGCCCTCCTCCTCCCTGCCCCTTGCCACCTGTGGCAGGTGGGAGAACTGGCCCTGAGGTCACACAAGTGGAAGAGTTGTCCCTGCCCCTCACCAGCTGCAGCCCTCGGGAGATGGCCCTTGTGCCTTGCCTGGCCAACCCAGTAGAACAGGCCCTGATATGAACCCAGGTATGGAAGTGCCGGCCCTGAGGGTATGAGAGCAGGAGAACCGGCCCCATACCTCGTTCATCGCTGCAAAGGGTGAACTAGCCAGGGCAACGCTGGAGAGCTCACCCTGTGGTGAAGATGTGGGTGGGGTGAGGGGGACCAACCCTGCAACTACCCAGAGCCAGAGTTCCCCAACTTCCACCCCATCTATGATCTACAGGAGCACGTGAAGGGGCTGGTCCTGCAGACCCCAAACTGCAGAATCTCCACAACCCAGGGCAACAACAGGATATCCAAGAAGAGTTCCAATGAGGGCCAGGCATTGATAGCTAGTGTAGCAGAAACCAGAGGTCTCGAACCAGACCAATGACTTTGCGATGAACACTTGCAAGTAAATATATATAAATAAAAGGGTCTACCAAGTGAGTCATTGTGTTACTGCAGCTTCCATGATGAGACTTTTCCGCTTCTTTCTTTTTTCTTTTTTCTTTTTTTTTTTGTCTTTATTTTTTCTCTTAAATTTTATTTTCAGGAAGAGGTTACTAGGGCAGAGGGTGGATAAGAAGGGATGGGAAATGAATGGGATGGAGATGCATGGTGTGAAAGACACAAAGAATAAATAAAAAGAAAGCTAGAAAAACGAATCGTGGGATTCCGATCTTGTTCTCTTTCCCTTTATTTATTGCGCAGACAACACGTGCTTCTATGACCATGTGCTGCCTCACGCCGGGCCTGAGAGCAACATGGGCAACTGATAAACTGGGGCCTCGGAAACTGTGAGCAAAGACCAACCTTTCCCTTCATAAGGTGATGGCTACAAGATCTTAGTTACAGTAACGAAAAGCTGGCTGCCTCAGTGCCTCAGCGGTTTCTTTCCTCAGGGAGACTCACAGTGAGTGTTGGCTAGAGGGGGCTAGGCAGGGCCTTCTGGTTGTAAGCACCTTGGTCTTCGCAAGCCACAGAAGACACCATCCCTTTCAGAACTGCTGTAGAGTTCTGTGTTATCCAAAACCTGCTAGACCATGGTATAACGAGACACTGACAAATATCAAATATTTAAGATTGGGGGGAAAGGGGGTGGAGGGAATGGTTTCAAGATCTTGGCGCCTTCATTGTAAAAGCCTCTTTCTCTTTTCTCACTCAGTACTATGGCTTGTGCATTTTAGCAAATTTCTTTCTGTGTCAGCACAAAATAATCCTATATGATACACCCATGAGTGGTGGTCCAGACCTTTCTGGCTTTTGTTCAGTTAAATATTTCTTTTGGGCTATGTGATGGCTCAGAGGATGAGAACACGTGCTGCCAACACTTGTTGCATTTGATCTCTGGAACTCACGCAGCAGGTTACGGCTCCAAACCTACATAGATCCTAACTGGCAGGGGCAGGGTTTGAACTTCAGCTTTTCAAACCTCATTGTCCGTGGGTTTTTTTTTTTAATCAAACTTATTACTCTTGTTATTCCTCGGGTCTAGGACATAAGGATCATTGTAAGTCCAGCCAGAACAGACAGTAGTGCTGTCTGCTCTCGGCTGGGAGAAGAGACACTCTGCAGAGACTTGTGTCCCCCTTCAGCTCTCGGACTTTTGAAACAGTGGGCTCCAAAGATTTAAAATTTTCCCAGAAACACCATGCTAGAGGAAGGGAAAGGCTGAAGCCTGGTGCCAGTCACGGGAGAGCTTGCCCCCCACGAAGAGACTTCCCGTGGTTCTGAGAAACACTTCTCAGGGGCTGAGGATGGGTGACTGACAGGTAAGACCATGTCTTGACTGGGACTCAACAGTGCATAACCTCTTGGCATCATTTCAAACCTAAACCTCATGTCTGTGGCCAAAGATGGCTCTGAGGTGATGGGGGTGTCACCGGACCCCTACATTTGCTCCTCTTCCCTATGTGGCCACACCGAATAAATCCCTTTTCCTTGCTTTTCACTTTCTTTTCTCTTTAGTTGACATGTTGGGAATGGATGGGCAAACGTTGCTTGTGAGAACTAGTAGGGCTCAGACTTCGACCCTAAAAACTCAAGGAACAGTGACATCAGTGTAGACAAGACAGAGAAAAGTGCTACCATGATCAGAAACAAGATGTGATCCGCATGCCTTTGTAAGAACAAAAACGAATGGGAAAGCCAGGATAGCGTCCCAGAGGTAGCAGAGAGGGCTTCAGTAAAATACACTGTTGTACTGAAGTGAGAAAGGGTGGATTTAGAGAGATCACAGAGGCTCTGAGTTCCAGGTGGTGCAGAAAGGTGGGAGTCAGGAACCACTACAGAAGACTACAGGTTCTTCCTAGTGCAGCTGAAACGCCGAGGTTCTCCGAACGTGACCCTAACGAGGACCCGTAGTAATAGAGGCTACGAAGCCTGATCCAGGCAAGGCTTCTAGTGGTGGGACTGGAACACAAAATCTTTGACCTGCAATCTATCCGGCCTGCAAGATAGACGTTCTGGGGTAATAGAGGTGCAGAACGTGTGGGTATGCCAACCAATGACTGGTCTAATTTGAGACCCACGCCATGCCTCTCTGAGAGGGAGTCCATGCCCAATACTGCCTGGATGACCAGGACCAGAGGCTGAATAGCCCAGGGACACAGCATAGAAAAAAAATCAATGATTCTTAATGATAGTCTGCTATACTCATAGATCGGTGGTTAACCCAATCATCACCAGAGATGCTTCCTCTGGCAACTGATGGGAGCAGGTGCAGAGACCCACAGTCAGACAATAGGTGGAGAGAGAGATCCCAAATTGGAGATCTCCATTCGGTCCTTCCTTTCAGAACTTGGGGAACCATGCAAAAGAGGGAAAATAAAGATAGTAGGAACCAGAGGAGTCAAGGGCATCAGGAAAACATGGCCTACAGAATCAACTAAGCAGGGGTTATAGGGACTCACAGAGATGGAACAGCAATCACAGAGCCTGCATGGATCTGAGCTAGGTCCTCTGAAAATACGTTATGGTTGTTACTATCTCTCAGACTCTCACCTGCTTTCGGAACCCTTTTTCTCATCTCCCCAAGCCTTGTCATAAGGGTTTGTGCCTAGTCTTACTGCATCTTGTTATGCCGTGTTCAGTTGACATCCCTCGGAGGCCTGCTCTTTTCTGAAGAAAAATAGAAGAGAAGTGGATCTTAGGGAGAGGGGTGGTGGAGAGGGACTGGGAGGAATGGAGGAAGGGGCAACTGTGGTCATGATGTATTATATGAGAAAAAATGATAGAGAGAGGGAGAGAGAGAGAGAGAGAGAGAGAGAGAGAGAGAGAGGGAGGGAGGGAGGGAGGGAGGGAGGGAGGGAGGGGGAGAGGGAGAGGGAGAGAGAGAGAGAGAGATGATTACGCCAAATGATTGTTACAAGCCATGGAAGTTTATACATGTTTATTTATCTCTTATAGGATGACCTGTTAGAAACTCTAAGTATTAGAACCCCCTTCCCAAAAGATATAGTTTTTAGAACCCCCTTCCCAAAAAGTTATAGTTTCTTAGCCCAAGAGTGACTTCATCAAAACTGAATAGTAGAAAAATAATTTTAACCACAGTGTGTCATATTGACTGGGGCGGGAAAAGTCTGAGAATTTGCTGGAAGCAAAACGACACAAAGATGGTCCAGCAAAGCCTGTATCTTCCCCCTTATCACACAAGGAATTATTTTTTAATATACACTTGTGCAAATAACTTCAATAGGAAGAAGAATTTGATGTCATCAAAATGAGCAAAGCAACTGAAGATTTGGATAAAAAGATCTGTGTTTTATTTGGTATAGGATAGATTGATTAGGCAATGTGAAAAATGAAAGCTAAGGCCAATTTCATGGAAAATAATTAAATCTGGAACATTAAAATTCCCTTGAAATTTGTATCTCAGCAAGTGCGAGCTCCAAGAATGAGCTCTCTGTTCTTCATGAAAGCTGTTCCTTACAATTAACAGCATCTAAAGCCATTTACACAATAATCCATCATGTTATCAAGTGTAGTGGTGCATGCACTTAATGCCAGCACTGGGCAACAGAGGCAGGCGGATGTCTGTGAGTTCCAGGCTATCCAGGGCTGTACAGTGAGAACCTGTCTGAAATAATGATGAGACTAATGCATGCAGAAATGCAAGCGGCAAGTTCAAGAGTTTGGGTTTTAAAATGAAAGAAAGAAAAACGATCTACAGTAAGTTTTATTTTTAGAGTTACTGCATTTTCAGCCAAACAGAGATGAGGCAGTTACTCATTAGATGACAAGGGCTTTTTGTTTCCTCCTTCAAGTCTCTTCTGAGTTAATCCATCTCTGACTCAGTGTCACTTAAACCAGAACCTGCTTGCAGGGACTTGTGTAGCCGCCCCAGGCTGAGTCTCTGTGGGATCCTTGTCCCTGTGTGCTGCAAGGGTAAAAATGTAAAGGCTAGTTAATTGAAATCTGGGTTAATTACAAATAAGTCAGATTTTATTAAGATTGCTAAGGGACCAGACATATCTTGGGGGAAAATGTAGCTTAAAGAAGTGAGGTGATCTGCTCGTTGTTTGAAAAATTACAAATTTCAGTGACACAGATTTATTTGCAATGGAGTACATGCAATCCTCAGAGAAGATGGAGCACGACAGGCCCATGAAGGAGCACCACAGTGTGGAACACGGGACGAACCATTCCTGATTCAAAGCTTCTAGGCTAGGAAATCCATTCACAGAAGGGATAACGGCTCAGGATTGTTCTAGGGAGAGCTAAACAAGAGAACTGAATAATAGATAGCTAGAGAGAGGGGTGAGTGAGAGGCGAGAGACTGAGATGGGGGAGACCGGGGAGCCCATAGGGAAAACAGAGGTGTTACTACTGGGGTGTATTCTCCAGAAAGTTCAGCAGCTCACAGCAGCTCCATCATTGGTCAGATGACTGGTGTGGGTAGGATGGTCTGGTGTGCTGCTTGGTTGTTAAGGAGCTGTAACAAACACACTCTTCCTAGGTTGCACAGTTAACTTGGAAAGGTTGAATGAATATGTGTGGTTAGGGAAGGATAAAGGGCTGAAGAAGCCCCAGGTATATTGCAGGACCTTGACCAGGGTGCTCAGTTCTGCGAGCCGGTCTCTCTCTCTCTCTCTCTCTCTCTCTCTCTCTCTCTCTCTCTCTCTCTCTCTGTGTGTGTGTGTGTGTGTGTGTGTGTGTATTACGGATAATAAAATCCCCTATGAATCTGCTGAAGACCATAATTGAGGTGATAATGCAGGTGCTTGCTTTTATATGCTTTATAAAAATACTTTAAATGTCAAACAAATTGAAGGAGGAATTCCAAAGCAAGAATTTTGTTTAATTTTAGATTGTTGTAGAATATTATTTTAACTGGGCAAAGATGTGTTACATTGTTTATGCTGCAAAATATTGCTTTAACTGTGTAAAGGTGTGACCTTTGTTTATGCTGCATTTGTTTAATGATGTAAGGATATTTGTTTAACTATGTAAAGATATATTGCAACTGTTTTACCTTGCCTGCCTAAGGCATCTGATTGGTCGACTGGCTGCATGGCCAGTAACTAGACAGGAGAAAGGATAGGTGAGGTTGGAGGGCAGAAAGAATAAATAGGGGAGAAAACTAGGCTTAAGAAGGAAGAAAAGAATAAGAGAAGGACAGAACCAGGGAGATGTCAAACAGACAGACAGACGTACAGAAGCACAGAAATAAGATATACAGAAGTAAGGAAGGTAATAAGCCCTGAGGCAGTAGATAGATAAAGATAAACAGGCTAATTTAAGTTAAAACAGCTAGCCAGAAATGTACCTGAGCTAGGCCGAGAATTCAAAACTAATAAGTCTTTGTGTCATAATTGGGGAACTGGTTGGTGACTTGAACATTAGACCTGATCAGAGTCTCTCTTTGCAGTGGACTGTGGTTAATACAAAATCTCATAATTGATCAAGTGCAGAGAATAAGTAACCACAGTGTGCTGTTAAATGCCAAAGCTTTTCCCAGGACAGTCTACTCACCCCAGAAGGAACCCAGGACACACCAGATATGGATACCACCAAAATCCAACTTGGTGACCTAATGAGTTTTATTTGAGCTACTTACTCCTGTAAGTATGTATGGGTGTGAAGTTACTTACAGGAGTAGAAATATCTCAAGGTTAGCTGCATTGCAAAGCCCACCCCAACATGGGTGACAGCTCACAAAATCTGGGAATCTGGAGCACACAGCACAGCCTAAAAGCAGTTCAACAGGTTGGAAAGTGTCCTTTCCAGAAACCCCAGTGGGTCCAACCCTCTTTCAGGCAGCTAGTCTTTTCCTAGAGTTTTTTTTTTTTGAGCTTGATTTGTCTGACAATAGCAGCAGCCTTTATTGATTTCTCTGGGAGGGAGAGGCCTAGTGCATTTTTGCTATTTTTGGGTCATTTACTTTCTGTCTTAAGGAGCTTTTGCTGGGAGGTGGAATGTTTCGGTCCTGAAGGAAACCACTACCCTAGTGTTCAGCCTCAAATGGGAAACCTAATTACCATACTCTCTCCACCAAGATTTAAGGACTGTTACTGTGGAATAATCCTTTTGTACCCTATGTGAGCGTAGGCCACTATGAAGGGTTCAATAAACGAGCCGACTAGCCAGTAGCTGAAAACATAAAGCTAGGTGGGAAAGCCAAACTGAGAATGATGGGATGAATAGGAGTGGAGTCAGAGAAGTCACTATCCAAACACAGAAGGAGCGGAAGATGAATGTGCCATGCTAATAAAGGTACTGCCACATGGCAGAGTGTAAAGAAGGAATATGGGCTAACTTAAAATGTAAGACCTAGTTAGTAATAGGCCTGAGCTATTGGCCGAACATTTAAAAGTAATATTGTCTCAGTGTGTTTATGTGGGATTGCTGGTGGGACAGAAACTTCTACCTACAGACTGTCATGAAAAAGGGTCCAGAGAGTCAGCAATATCCACCAGAACTGGAGTGAGACAGAACCAGCTACCTAGGACAGAGAGCAAACAAGCTCCACCAGGAGCAGAAGTCAGGAGCCAACCCAGTCCTGGGACACTGGCAGATCAGGATTGAGCCAGCGACCAGATCCAGAGTCAACAATCTCCACAGGAATAGGTACAGGGGAGTAACTGCTGAGCGAGTGAGACAGAGACAGAGACTGCTGAGGGTCCAGACTAGAATCTGGGACCTTCAAGGGAGTAGACCTAAGCCAGGACCCCTGTGGGTCTGGGCCTGAGCCTAGGACCTACCAGGAACTAGGCCTGAGCCAGGACCTCTTCCAGTCTGGGCATGAGGGAATCTGGGACCTCCAAAGGAATAGGCAGGAACTAGACATCTCGGCGATGGGGCCAGGCATGAGTCTGGGTACTCAGAGGGAGTAGGCCTGAGCCAGAACCTCTGTGGGTCCAGGAATTGGTCTGGAACATCAAAGGGAATAGGCAGTAACCTGGAATCTCTGTGGGTCGAGCATGAGTCTGGGACCTCTGAGGGAGTAAACAAGTTCTGTGGGTTTGGGTGCACCCGAGCCAGGAACCTCCGAGGCAGTAGACCAGAGCCAGAAACCTTTGCAGGTCCAACTTCAACCCAGGGACTTCTGCAGGAGGGAATCCAGACCAGGATTTACAGAAACAGGTCAAAGCTGGAAACCTAGGCCACATTTGCCCAAAGGCAAGGAACTCCACCTTAGGCAACAAATTCCACAAGAGTGACTCTGAATAAGCACCTAGGAAAGAAAGGTCCTAGCTCTACTGGGAGCAGAAGCCAGGAGCAAATCCAGTCCTCAGAGGCAACCAAGTCCTGGAACACTGGCGGATCAAGATTGAGCCAGTGACCAGATGCAGAGTTAGCGATCTCCATCAGAACAAGTTCAACTCAAAGCCAAGGACTTCTGCAGGAGGGGATCCAGACCAGGATTTACAGAAACAGGGCAAAGCCGGCAACCTAAGTAAAGTAGGCCTGAGACAGAAAGCTGAAAGGGAGCAGGGCAAGGCACAGGAGTGCTGAGCTATCTCTAGGAATACCAAGTAACAAATAACAAATGGGATAACTAGAACTGTGACACTGACTGTAGCACCAGGAACAACCATCTGAGCTTTGAAGATTATTCAACAGAATCTCAGGAAGCCCCAACCACACCTATTACAGGAAAAGATGAATAGAAAAGGTAAGATCACACGCTACACCACGAAAAGCAACACAACACCAGTAAAACCTAAGGACCCTACAACAGCAAGACCTGAACAACCAAATATGGATGAACCAGAAGAAAATGAACTAAAAAATAACTTTAAGAGAATGTGAGAAATTCTTAAAGATGAAATGATAAATTCCCTTAAAGAAATTGAGGAAAAGACAAACAAAAAAATGGACGATATCAGCAAATCACTTAAAGAAAACCAAGAAAAAGAAATCAAACATATTAAAGAAACTATTCAGGACTTGAAAACTGAAAGAATAAAGAAACAATAAAGAAAACACAAGCCAAAGGAATTATAGAAACAGAAATCATGAGAAAAGGATCAGGAACCACAAACGCAAGCATGAACAGAAGAATACAAGAGATGGAAGAGAGAATCACAAGAGTTGAAGATACAAGAGAGGAAATAGACTCATCAGTTAAAGAAAACATTAACTCTAACAAAAGCTTAACCCAAAATATCCAGAAAATATGGAACACCATTAAAAGGCCAAATCTTAGAATAATAGGTATAGAAGAAGGAGAAGAAGTTCAACTCAAAGGCACAGAAAAACTATTTAACAAAATCATAGAAGAAAACTTTCCCTACCTAAAGAAAGATATGCCAATGGAGATGCAAGAATCTTACAGAACACCAAATAAAATAGATCCAAAAAAAGTCCTCTCAACACATAATAATTAAAACACTAAACACACAGTGTAAAGAAAGAATATTAAGAGCTGCAAAGGAAAAAGGCCAAGTAACATACAAAGGTAGACCTATCAAAATTACACCTAACTTCTCATTGGAGACATTGAAAGCCAGAAGGTCATGGTCAAGCATTATGCAGATATTAAGGGACCACAGATGCCAGCCCAGGCTACTATACCCAACAAAACTGTCAATCACCATAGGAGGACAAAACAAGATATTCCATGACAAATCTAGATTTTACCAATACTTACCCACAAACCCAGCCATATACAAAATACTAGAAGGAAAACTCCAACCCAAGGGAGATGGCTACACCAACGAAAACACAGACAACTGATGTCTCATAACAGCAAATCCCCAAAAAGAAAAAAATGCACAAATTAACATCACCAATGATGAAAACTAAATTAACAGGAAATAGCAATCATTGGTCATTAACATCTGTTAATGTAAATGGACTCAACTCACCTATAAAAAGGCACAGGCTAATAGACTAGATATGAAATCAGAACCCATCCTTCTTTTTCATACAGAAAACACATCTCAACTTCAAAGACAGACATCATCTCAGAGTAAAGTGTTGGGGGAAAATACACCAATCAAATGGACCTAAGAAACAAGTGGGTATAGTTATCCTAATATCTAACAAAATAGACTTCAAGCTAAAATCAGTCAAAAGAGACAAAGAATGTCATCTCATATTAGTCACAGGAAAAAAATCCATCAAGAGGAAATTTCAGTACTGAACATTTATGCTCCAAATACAAGGGCACCTTCATATGTGAAAGAAGCACTTCTAAAACTTAAATCATATATTAAACCCCACACACTAATAGTGGGAGATTTCATCACTCCCCTCTCATCACTGGACAGGTCAATCAGACAAAAAATGAACAGAGAAATAAGAGAACTAACAGATGTTATGACTCAAATGGAATTAACAGACATCTATGGAATATTCCACCCAAACAGAAAAGAATATACCTTCTTCTCAGCACCTCATGGAACCTTCTCAAAAATTGACCGCATACTCAGTAACAAAACAAATCTCAACAAATACAAAAAATTTGGAATAACCCAATGTATCCTATCAAATCACCGTGGTATAAAACTAGAAGGCAACAGCAATACCAATTCCAGAAAGCCCACAAACACGTGGAAATTAAACAATGCTCACCTGACTCATCAATGGGTCAAGGAAGAAATAAAGGGAGATTTTAAAGACTTGCTAGGAGTCCCAGGTAACCTTGGGTGCATGGGGGGGGGTGGTGGGAGGGTTGTTGGAAGGGGAGAGGGTTAGAGAGAAGGGAGTAGGGGAGGAATGGAGAAAGCTCGGTTGACCGGGATGGGGGGAAGGGAGGAAGGATGAATGTGGGATCAGGGAAGAATATATTTCAACTAAGGGAGTCATATTAGAGTTTACAGGAAACTTGATTATATATGGGATCCCAGGTCCAAGGAGAGATCCCCAGATTGTTCTCTGGACAGAGGAGGGGGTGCCTGAACCAGCCTTGGCCCGTGACCATACTGATGTATATTTTGCTTATCACCATAGATCCCTCACCTGGCGTTGGATGACGATACAGATGGAGGCCCGCGTTGGAGCACCGAACTGAGCCCCCCAAGTTCCAAACGAGGAGCAAAAGGAGGAAGAAAATGACGAAGGACTGCGAGGGATACTATCACCCACTGATACAAGGGGTCGGATCTAATGAGAGTTTACCAAGGCCAGATGGACCGTGACTGAAAGAGCATGTGATCCAACCAGATTCTCTGAATGTGGTTGGATTTTCTGAATGTGGCTGGCCTGCAGTCTTTCCGAGAAGCCATTGACAATGACACTGGGACTGGTTTCCTCTGCATATACTGGATTTTTGGGATCCAGTCTGTTTGGATGCTCACCTTCCTGGACCTGGAGTGAGGGGGGAGGAACTTGGACTTCCCACAGGGCAGGAGACCCTGACTTCCCTTGGGGACAAAGAGGGAGGAGGAGAGGGAGGGGGGAGTGGGAGGGTGTTGGGAGGAGGGGCGTAAATGGAAACTTTTTATAATTTAATAAAATTACTAAAAGAAAAAAAAAATAAAGACTTGCTAGAATTCAATGAAAATGATCACACAATATACCCACATTTATGGGACACAATGAAAGCAGTGTTAAGAGGAAAGTTCATAGCACTAAATGCTGACATAAAGAAGCTGGAAAAATCCCACACTAGTGAAGTAACAGAACATTTGAAAACTTTAGAACAAAAAGAAGCAAACTCACCAAAGAGAACTAGACAGCAGGAAATAATCAAAATGAGAGCTGAAATCAACAAAATAGAAACAAAACAATACAAGTTAACATAATTAAGGCAATATACAGCAAGTCAAAAGTCAACATTAAACTAAATGGAAACTCCCAGAAATTCCAATGAAATCAGAACAAGACAAGGTTGTCCACTCTCTCCATATCTATTCAATATAGTTTTTGAGGTCCTAGCTAGAGCAATAAGACACCAAAGGGAGATCAAGGGGATACAAATTGGAAAAGAAGAAGTCAAACTCTCACTGTTTGCTGATGATATGATAGTTAACATAAGTGATCCCAAAACTTGTACCAAGGAACTTCTACACTCATAAGCACTTTCAGCAATGTAGCGGGATACAAGATTAACACACACACACAAAAAAAATCAATAGACCTCCTGTACACAGATGATAAAATGGTTGGGGAAGAAATCAGAGAATCAACACCCTTCACAATAGCCACAAATAGCATAAAATTTCTCGGAGTAACACTAATCAAGCAAGTGGAGGGCTTGTATGACAAGAACTTTAAATCTTTAAAGAAAGAAATTGAAGAAGACACCAGAAAGTGGAAAGATATCTCATGCTCTTGGGTAGGTAGAATTAACATAGTAAAAATGGCAATCTTATCAAAAGCAATCTACAGATTCAACGCAATGCCCAGCAAAATCCCAGCAAAATTCTTTAAAGACTTTGAAAGAACAGTACTTAACTTCATATGGAAAAGTAAAAAAAAAAACAAAAACAAAAACAAACAAAAACACAAAAAACAAAAAACAAAAAACAAAAACCTTCCAGAGGCATCACAATCCCAGACTTCAAACTCTACTACAGAGCCACAGTACTGAAAACAGCCTGGTATTGGCATAGGAATGGACAGGAGCACCATTGGAACCAAATAGAAGATCCAGATATCAATCCACATATCTTCGAACACCTGATCTTTGACAAGGAAGCAAAAAATATCAAATGGAGAAAGAAAGCATATTTAACAAGTGGTGCTGGCATAACTGGATATCAACAGTTATGTAGATATCAACAGTTATGTATTATGTACATAATACAGCATTATGTAGAAGAATGAAAATAGATCCATATCTATCACCATGCACAAAACTCAAGTCCAAATGGATCAAAGACCTCAACATAAATCCAGCCACACTGAGCCTTATAGAAGAGAAAGTAGGAAGTACATTTGAATGCATTGTCACAGGAGACCACTTCCCAAATATAACCCCAGCAGCACAGACACTGAGAGAAACAATTAATAAATGGGACCTCTTTAAACTGAAAAGCTTCTGTAAAGCAAGGGACACGGTCAACAAGACAAAATGACAACCTACAGAATCGGAAAAGATCTTCACTAACCCCACATCAGACAGAGGTCTGATCTCCAAAATATACAAAGAACTCAAGAAATTGGTCACCAAAAGATCCCATAATCCAATAAAAAAAAAAAATGGAGTACAGACCTAAACAGAGAACTCTCAACAGAGGAATCTAAAATGGCTGAAAGACACTTAAGGAAATGTTTAACATCCTTAGTCATCAGAGAAATGCAGATCAAAACAACTCTGAGATTCCATCTTACACCTGTAAGAATGGCCTAAATCAAAAATACTGGTGACAACTTATGCTGGAGAGGTAGGTTGTGGGGAAAAGGGAACACTTCTGCATTGCTTGTGGAAATGCAACCTGGTACAACCCCTTTGGGTGTCAGTGTGGCAATTTCTCAGAAAATTAGGAAACAACCTTCCTCAAGACCCAGTAATACCACTTTTGGGTATATATTCAAAGGATGCTCAATCGTGCCACAAGCACATGTGCTCAACTATGTTCATAGCAGCTTGGTTTGTCATAACCAGAACCTGGAAACAACATAAATGCCCCTCAACCCAAGAAAGGATAAGAAAAATGTGGTACATTTACACAGTGAAGTACTACACAGTAGAAAAAAATGACGACAGCTTGAATTTTGCAGACAAATGGATGAAGCTAGAAAACATTATTTTGAGTGAGGTAACCCAGACACAGAAAGACAATTATCACATGTACTCACTCATAGGTGTTTTTTAAACATAAAGCAAAGAAAACCAGCCTACAAGCCACCATCCAAGAGAACTTAGACAACAATGCAGACACTAAGAGAGACTTACATAGATATACTCTACATGGGAAATAGAAAGTATAAAAAGACAAGATCTCCTGAGTAAACTGGGAGCATGAGGACCTTGGGGGAAGGATTGAAGAGGGAGGGAAGAGTCAGGGAGGGGAGCAGAGAAAAATGTAGAACTCAATAAATATCAACAAAAAAGAAGGAAAGAGGGTCCAGAATAAGAGCAGAGATTGACAAAGACTGAACTGAAACTATCTTCTGGACATGACAGAACGCTTGTCCTCAGGAACTCACAGATGCTGTGGCTGTCTGCAGGAGACTTGCAGGAGAGCAAGCCATGCGCAGCTCTAGCATGGAGAGGGAAGAGGCTCAACCCTGTTCAGTTCATCATCATCCCTAACTGAGGGGCTGTTGACAGTTAATGGTTTCTGGTGAGAGGGAGAGTCAGTTTTCTTTAAGAGCATGGCCCCTAGGAGGTCAATCATGCTCCAGGATCCAGCCCCCACGCCCATGTGTATATGGACAGTACTAAGTGGACTCAATTGGCTATTTAAAAAGAAGCATATGAAGTAGTGGGATGGGAAGATGGTCCTGGTAGAGGTGAGGGAGGAGTGGGGGTGATATGATCAAAATACATTGGATGCTTCTGTTAAATTCTCAAAGAATTAACAAAATCATCTATTTAAAAATAATAAATTTCCAAAAAGAATTCTGCTTAAAAGAAGGTTGCTTCTTAATTCTTTCCTGTTCTAGAGTATTTTAGATACTTTCTTTCTGGTATTTGTCTTTAATAATTGATTCCCACATGCACACTTTTAAAGAAAAGAGAAAGCAATTACCATTTAATCCATCATTACCTTGTTAATAGCTTAAGTCAGTGTCTCCAGGGCTTGGCTTCCCAAGGAGCACCTAGAAGCAGGAGACACTACCACCCATGAAAGCACTCTGGATACATGAGAACAAGGACCATTGGTCCTGGGGAGAATGAATTCTGTCAAAGGCTACTGTCATTTAGATGGGTTGCCTGCCACTCCTCCCATCATATGATAGACTGAAAGCATCGAAGGTAGACCAGTTCTCTGTGTTAGCCCAGAGTGATGTAATACATAAAAATTATGCCAGGTCCTTCCACTTATGCCCTACTTTTACCCTTGCTTTTACATCGCCAACTGGGATAACATCCTGTTCCTAGAGCATTCAGACAAAACCAAGAGTTTTTTATTTTTCATATTCATTGTCCCTAAATAATTGTGAAGTTACATTTCTGTCTGTGAGCACGTTAAATACTTATAAATGAATGAATGTTTGAGTGTACTCCTGGAGACATACCCTTAGTCTTCACTCATTCATTGACTGACTTATCAAGAAAATCTGAGGGCTGCAGAGGCTCAGGTAAACATGATGGGTAAATGTGTAAGTGGGGAGTAAGCCCCCAACACTGCAATTTTGACAGCAAAGAATCACACCATTACAATGTATGCCATACAAGAATATTATGTGCAGACACTAAAAAAGGGGTATGAAACGGTGGGAAGTCTTTCAGGGTGTGCTTTTCAGGCATCATACACCTGTCCCGCGTGGAATTAATTGTCACCAATCATGTCACTTGGATTTTTTTACAGTTTAAATGGACTTTTGGAAACATAATTTAAATGTGTAGTTACTTTTCTGTTACTCTGATGGAACAGACCAGCAAAAAGCAACTTAGGAGTGAAGGGGCTAGCTTTGGCTTACTGTTCCAAAGGGATACAGTCCGTCACGGAGGGACGATGTGGCAGAAGCAGCCTCTACACACAGAAAGCAGAGAGAAGTGGGCTCGGGCTGTAAAACCTGGAGGACTTCCTCTGTCAAGACAGACTTAACCTCATAAAGGTTCCACAGTCTCCCAAACAGCACCACCAACTGGGATCAAACACTCAAACACTGAAGCCTGTGGGAACATTTCATATGCAAAGCACAATAGATCTCCTGGCCCATGTAGAGAGGATAGACAAGGAAGTCTGAATTCAATGCCTGTTCTGTTAAATACGTTTTAGAGGCAAAATGAAACACCCAAAATCCTTCTTTTAAGTCTGGCTGTCTTATTTACTTTCATGCGTGTGTGTGTGAGCACACACACATGTGCAAGTGAACTCCTTTTTAAGTTCATGTATACAATGTATATGTAATGTAGTCTTTGGAGGCGCCAAGAGAGCCTCCAAGGAACTAGAATTGCAGGTTGTTGTGAAACACTATATAGGACCTGGGAATCAAACCCAGGTCCTCTGCGAGAGCAGCCAGTGCTGTTAACTGTTTAAGCCATCTTTCCAGCCCTCAAATCATTATTTTAATTTTAGAGTTGTGTTCTAAAGAGCGTGTTAGTAATTTTTGTTGTCCGATGTGGAGAATAGTGTTTCTACCAACAAATAAAAGCAGCTGTTCCACAGGGCCCCTTTTTATCCTGTCTTGCAGAGTTTTCATTAGGAAACTATTCCTGCTATCTGATGGTGCCTTCTCAGCTTTCATTGCCAGAGGGAAGTGACACACTGATGACAGCTATCAGAGCTCTTTCTGCTTTATTGGAAAATTACTTGAAAAATTACCATATCATTAAGTTCTTAAAAAGTTTCAAAACCCTCTCACAGAACTCCTAAGACAGGCACAAAAGAACTTTTCCCAGAGCTTCACTCTGTTCAGTAACTGGATAAAACAGGTTGGCTGGGAAGTCTCCCCACCAGACAAGGAGCAAGTGGAACCCTCCCTTGCAGCATTCTCATCCCAAGAAAGGTATCTAGGAGAATCACTGGGAACCGCGTACATTTCTGCTAGCAAAGTTGTTGTGTTTCCCAGACGGCTACTACCTGGTGTAGGGCTTGCTATCTGCTTCAGAGGGCGTACTCATAGCCTGGGGACAAACATCTACAATAAAAGGAGTGCTTCACAGTGGCCTTCTTGGTACCCTGGGGCAGGAAGAGTGCTAAGTTTTTCATTCTTGAGAGTGCGGGGCAGAATGACATAGGAGCCAGTTTGGGGACGGAGTGGCAACCCTCTGAAGAGCAAAGGGACTAGGTGGAGCAGGAAACAGAGTGTGACAAGGATCTGGAAAGAGAGCTGAGAGTGCTGCTACAGGCTTTGTAGAGCACACACACTGATGTAAAGCACCTCGGCTGCCTCTATGCTCTACGGTATGTGCAAGCCAGGAGCTAGGCTGGAAATCAAAAGCATATACACAAAAACACACAGACAGAGACACAAGGACACGGGTCATCCTTGAAACACGAATGCCAACTTTATTGTGCTCCAGGGAAGCTTATATAGGGATCCTTGACTGACAGCCACACCCCAGCTCTTGGGATTTCCATCTGTAAAACCCACCAGAATTCACTCCCCTGCCATCAGGAACTCATGAGGGTCTCATGCTCAGAGCAGCTGCAAACACAGGAAAACAAGTTGTTTTGCTCAGTTCATTCCAGCAGGCAAAGGGTCTGAGGCAGGCAAAGAAAGTCAGGGGGCCAGGGGTCTGCAACCCCCAATACACTGAATTTAGCAAACATTTGGAAAACATTTGTTGTGTTTGAATATGAATTATTCCCCTAGGCTCATGTGTCTGAATACTTGCTCCCAGCTAGCTGTGCTGTTTTAGAAAACTGTGGAATATTTACTTAGGAGGTGGAGACTTGCTGGAGCCCGCCTTGAGGTTTTATAGCTGGGGTCCACTTCCTGTCCACTCTCTGCTTCCTGCCTGTAGACAGACTGATCCATTGCCTCATCTTTCTTCCAACATGGGCTCTCTAATAAGATGGACTGTGTCTCCTCCAACTGGGAACCACAGTACTCATCCTCCTTCAAGTTGCTGCCTGGTAGATATTTTGTCACAACAATGAAAAAAGTAACTAATATAACACTGTAGGTTCTTTGAGAAAAAAAAAGATACAATCAATGTTGTAATTTAGGAAAACGAACTAGAAAGAGGTCTAGGGATGGGGTCAGGGCAGGGAAGGAAGAAGGTATAACATGTACCATTATGCTGAAGGAATACAAAACAAATCATTCATTTGCCAAATTAATACATATATGGCTAGTTTATGTCAAGTAGACACAGGCTAGAGTCATTAGAGAGGCAGGAGCCTCAATTAAGAAAATGTCTCATAAGATCAGGCTATAGGCAAGCCTTAGGCATTTTCTTAATTGGTGATTCATGGAGAGGGTCCAGCCCATTGAGAATGGTGTCATCCCTGGGCTGCTGGTCCTGGGTTCTATTAAAAGTCAAGATGAGCGAGCCATGGAGAGCAAGCCAATAAGCAGCACTCCTCCCTGGACTCTGCATCAGCTCCTGCCACCAGGTTCCTGCCCTGCTTGGGTTCCTGTCTTCACTGCTTTTGATGATGAACTGTGATATGGAACTGTCATGAGTGAAATAAACTCCATTTGTTCCCAAGTTGCTTTGGTTCATAGTGTTTCATCACAGCAATAGTAACCCTAACTAAGACAATATCGAACACCATACATTATTGTTCAGTAATAAAAATGAACTAGTAAATAAAGCCCTGAAGACACCACTCATTTTGGACACAGGGCATAGAGGAATCAACCTCAAACTGATCAGGAAACTCTTTCCTTGCTGTCTAGAATACATGGTGCCAGAGGTGCTATGGAGGCTGCTGGGAGAGAAAAAATGTCAATGGACGTAGATGCATTGGGGCTGGAGAGATGGCTCAGTGGTTAAGAGCACTACCGCCTGCTCTTCGAAAGGTCCTGAGTTCAATTTCCAGCAACCACATGGTGGCTCACAACCATCTGTAATGAGATCTGGTGCCCTCTTCTGGCCTGCAGGCAGAGTACTGAGAATACTGTATACATAAAAAATAAATAAATCTTAAAAAAAAAAAAAACTAGATGCACCCAATGATGTGATAATAGCATGACGGTTTCTGATTGGATATGAGACCTGTTCTACAGGAAGGATTTTACGCCTGGTATTGCAAACCTGGTTAAAAGCACATGATTGGGCAACTTAGAAGTCCTAAGAGACCGTAAGTTACTAAGAGAGTAACCTACTGTTTCTAACTGGTAATGCTCCACAAATGCATCCTAAATATTTACGTTTGTGCCTTTAGATTCGTATTGCTCTCAGCTTTGGTCACACATAATACTTTTTGCAGTGGGTAATGGTTAGATGCAGATTCTCACCCCTGGTTGAAGTGTTACCAGTGTTTGGCTGTGGACAGGTCATCACCATCGAGCTCCCACAAGAGGTGGCGAAAGAATGTAAGTGATGGGCGTGGAGGAAAGCTGTGAAATGCTGACTTTGGACACAGCACGGCTGTTGTGCACACCAGCTCACAGCAGCTGTGCCTACCTGCTCCAGACCTGCATAGTATCAGGCCCGTCAACATTTCAGCATAGGTGTGAAATAGGGAGACCAGGCCCTATCCCGACAGGAGGAACATTGGCAGTTGAAGACTGTTGAGGGAGGGAGCATCACTCAGCTCTAGGGACATGATAGGTTGCCGCTGGTCCAATTGATGGCCACATCCTCTTGTGCATATGCTCAGCACTAATTGGACTCAGGGTTATTAATAACAATAGAGAAAGCAGACATGGTTGGGGCTGAAGAGATGGCTCAGTGATTAAGAACAAGTACGACTCTTCCAGAGGAGCCAAGTTCAGGTCTCAGCATCCACATCAGGTGGCTCACATCTACCTGTAACTCCAATTCCAGAGGATCTCATTCCTCTGACCTCCATGGAAATTCACACTCAAGTGCGCATACGCATATAAACACATATACATGCTTAAAAATAAAATAAAAGCTACAAAAAAGAAAAGGAGGACTTGAAGGTGAGGGGGACACAGGACATGACACCAAGGGAAATGGGAAGGAGGTAATGGTGGATGGACAGAATCAAAATATATAAATATATGGAATTTTCTAGGAATAAAATTAATATTTTTACATGAATGAACATTCTATATTGAATGAATGAAGCTAGTCTCACATGAGAGTCTTACATTCCATGAGAGTCTACTTCTATAAAATTCTCTAGAAGTCACAGCCTTATTGGGCAGGGTGGTGGTACACGCCTGTAATCACAACACTCAATAGGCTGAGGGAGCAGGGACATTATTTCTAGGCCAGCCTTGGTTACATACAGAGATGCGTATGTTGTGGGGAGAAAAAATAAAACAAAACAGAACTGTAGAGATTGAAGACAATCAATGGTTACTAGGGATGAGGGGACAAGGAAAGGGAACATAAGAGAATTTACTGGGGATAGCACTGTACTTATCATAGTGGTAACAGCAGCCCCTTGAATCTGTGCAAGAATTTAAACTCATCGTACTATATACACGAAAAGATCACTTTTACAATATCATTTTTAAAATGCAAATTAAAGAAGCAGTTGGCCAAGTGTGACTGTACATGCCTGTAAACTTGGAACTCTAGAGACAGGGGTAGTTATCTGTGAGTTCAAGGTCAGCCTTGTCTACATAGTGAGCCACTACCTTAAAAAAGAAAATCACATTAGTAACTGGACATGCTTGTGGCTCATACCTGTAACCTCAGCATTTGTGAGGCTGAAGGAGGAAGACTACCATAGGCTTGAGGTCCGCCTGAGCTACAGGGTGAGATCTTATCTGTCCTGCTTTCTGCTGCTGTGACAAAAGACCTGACTGTCCTATTGCTGCGATGAGACACGGTGACCAAGGCTGCTTACAGAAGGGTGTACCTGGGGCTCATGGTGCCAGAGGGATAAGAGTCCATCACCGTATGGTGGGGAATCGTGGCAGCTAGAGGAGCGGCTGAGGGCTCCCATCTCAAACCCACAAACAGGAAGCAGAGAGCATGAACTGTAAATGTCACGTGGCTTTTGAAACTTCAAAGTCCACCCCAGTGACATACTTTCAGCAAGGCCATTTCTCCTAAGCCTCCCCAAAGAGCACCACAAACTGGGGATCAAGAAATATTCAAATGAAGATGGGGGACATCTCGTTCCAGCCTCCACAAATACCAAAAGCAATCTGGGGAAAAAAGCTTATTTTAGCTTACAGTTGCAGTTCATCACAAAGGTAAGTCAGGGCAGGAAGTGAAGCAGAGACCGTGGAGGAATGCTGCTTACTGGCTTGCTCCCCCTAACCTGATTGACTGCTCCTTTATCCAACCAGGTACCACCTGCCCATGAGTGGCACTGATCCCAGTGACCTGGGCACTCTCACATCAATCGTTAATCAAGACAGTGTCCTTAGACTTGTCTACAGGCAATCTGATGAATACATCACGTCAACTGAGGAACCTCTTCCCAGATGAGTCTAGCTGTGCCAGGTTGACAAAACACCTGTAGCAGGAGATCCCGCAGAGCATTGCATCTGGCTTGGATTCCGGAGTGTTAGCGCCTAGGCTTTCAACTGCCTTTTGTGATAGTCTCTTTGTCACTGACACCTTTTGTTTGAAGTGTTCGATTTTCATATGGGTTCTTCCTGAAGAGTCCAAGACCTCTGCAAAACTTGGCCATGAGAGAGGACTTGGAAAACCGAGAGTTCTCGTGACTGAGACTTGCTTGGGCCTTTGGTTCCTTCAAGAGGCTTCAGATTAAAGGTTTGGGTGTCCAGAAATTGACTTGCTAAGGTATAAATTGTACAACAATAAAAAAAAACCAACCCTTTTAACATGAGAACATGAGGGGGCCTGCTTGTTGGGGTATCTGTCCCGCCTGGGACAGCCAGCAAGCCCCAAAGAAAATCACAGAGGACTCCATAAGATTATAAACTGATTGGCCCATTAGCTTAGGCTTCTTGTTAACTCTTGTAGTTTATATTAACCCATTATTCTGATCTATGTTAGCCATATGGCTTGGTACCTTTTTCAGCTGTCAGCTCACATGTTGCTTCTTCGGTGATCTGGGCAGGAATGGAGGAATGGGCTTCCTCCTTCCTAGCCTTCTCCTGTTCTCATTGCCCCGCCTCTACTTCTGTCTGGTTGACCCGCCTATACTTCGCGCCTGGTCAATCAGCGTTTTATTAAAATACATGATTGACAGAATACAGATAATTCTCCTGCACCACCCCTTTGCGAAGCAATGGGCAGTCAGTTCACCCAAAACTGGCTCCCTGCTGCTCTGCTAAGTCAAAATTCACCCTGGAGTGACCCTAATTCTTCCAGACAAACCCTACCAGGACACGGACCCAAATCCAATTTCGGGAGGGAAGAGTTTACTTCATCTTACAACTTCTTGGTGATAATTTATCATTGAGGGAATTCAGGGCAGGAACCAAAGCAGAGGCCATGGAGAAAACTAGTTACAGTTTCACTTCCCATGGCTTGCTTCGTTTGTTTTTTCCTCTGCCACAGGACCGCCTTGCCCAGGCATGGCACTGCCCACAGTGGGCTGGGTACGCCCACAGCAATCATTAATCAAGCAATTGCCTTCTGGACATCTCCACGGCCAAGCTGTTAGATTCCTCATCGAGGCTTCCTCTCCTCAGGTGTCTCTAGTCTTTGTTAAATGAGTAGGAAAAATGAGACATTTTCTACTGCTTGAAACGTATGACTGAACATACTATCATAAATAAAGCTTGCCCTATGAGGAAGAAAGGAAAAAAAAAAAAGACAAAACCTTAGGTTATGAAATTGAGAGTTGGCGGGTAGGTCTGTGTAGTTTGTACTTTTACTACTGATGGGAGCATTCCGGAAGGGGTTTTTGTTGATTTTTAAGGCACTGTTCAGCCTACACTGAGGTTTTGCGAGATACACACACACACACACACACACACACACCCTTAAGTTTACAATCCTTCTGTCTCAGCTTCTAGTGTGCTGGGATTGGAAGAGTGCATGACCGTGCCTGGGCCAGAAGAATGTACTTCTGAAGATGTCTGTAAGGGTACTTAGCCTTCCAGTTCTCCTGGAATGAGTCACCATTTCACGAAGAGGTCTGGGCTTCCATCACTCGACCCAGAGCACGTGGGGAGTCACAGCTGTGCTGCGAGCTGTCAGCAAGGCACTTCCTCCTTGTTCTCCAGAACACCTGCTCCTGGAACTCAACCACTGTGGGGAATTTGCAATTCATGGAAAGGCCCAAGAGAAGAGAAACTGAGTTTGTTGCCCACAGACCGGGCTGATCGCCCAGCCAACAGGTAGCTCTGATTTGGAAGCCCTGTGAGAGAGCCACGGCTAACAGCGTGGCAGACAATGCAAAGAGTAAATAAAGGATGCTTCTGGCAAGCCACCAAGCCCCGTATGCGAAGGTGTTTAGGAGCAAAATAGATGGTTACTGTTGTACCTAGCATGCTGTGTGACACTGCCACTATAGCACACACACACACACACACACACATGCACGCACGCACGCATGCATGCACACACTGCTTGTTTTAACTCCGTTGGTTCAGGGTTGCTTACATGGAGCAAGAGGGAATGAATCAGGTGTTTTTCTCACCAGTGGAGTGCCTTCCTAAAACAAGCTGTTCAAAAGTCTCCTCAGGACAGGGTGAGGGAATTGGTGAATATTTAACTGATCAACAGTGTTAGAAGTTTTTGCCAACTATATTAGAATTCAGCACTCTTATTTTCCATGATAAGGTAAACCCAGTACAGACTATATGATCCAAGGGAGGTCTCTCTCTCTCTCTCTCTCTCTCTCTCTCTCACACACACACACACACACACACACACACACGCTGCCACCGCCACCGCCCCACCACCACCCACCACCACCACCACCATCCCCCTACCACTCCCACCACCCCACCACCACCACCATGTGAGTCCTATAGTGGGTCTTTTACATAATATGGAGTTTGTGTCCTTTCTACTGTGCCAAGTCCCTTTCCAACAGGATTCTAGGAACAGTAACTACAAGAAACAGAGCAGGTGACACATGGTTGCACACAATTACCAACCTGTGGCACTGTAAATGTGAGCGCCCACTCACTATGAAGAGAATTCAAATTCACACAATCACAGATCAAGAGTGGAAAGTCTCTGAACTTGACCAAGGGGACACAGATCTCTGTAAATAACTGTCACTAAATCCCTAGGAACCAATTCCTTTCCTCTGAGCTGAATTCAAGGGTTTCTGAATAGGAATGAAAGACAAAATAAGCAACCATGTGTCCATTTGTTTCTTTGTCCTTCCAGTACCTAGCAGACGCTCTCCTGCTGAATCAGGTCCTAGACATGAGGGTAAAAGGCATGGGAATTCTGTCTCTGAGGCTCTCCTTGTGTTCTGCTAATAGTGTAGGGTTTGAGAATATGGATGGACCTAGTGAGTTAGTCAGTCAGTGATCTAAATGTCGCTGTGGCACCTCAAAGGATCACCAGGCTCAATTCTGACAGCCAGTCTTCTACACAGCCAGTAGCACCAACACTGAGCTGTGTGTGTGTGTGTGTGTGTGTGTGTGTGTTTCTGTGTCTCAGTGTCTGTCTCTCTGTTTCTGTCTCTTGCCCTCTGTATCTGTGTGTGTCTCTCTCTACTCCCTCCCCACAGGGATGTCTCTGTGTCTCTGTCTGTCTTGCCCTTCCCTCTCTCTTTTCTCCGCCCCTCCCTTATGCCTCTGTATCTCTGAGTCTTTCTCTTCCTTCCCTCTCTCCTTATCCCCCCCCCACCGCCACACACATGGGTTTCCTTATCCATGGAAGCATCAGGAGCTGTGAGCGTGAGCACATCCACACACTGCTCTTGGTGATGAAGATCTTACTGACCCTATTTTCCTAAGTACAGTGTAGGCTTTGTCTGAAAAGTAAGCGTTCTTTTCAGAAAACTAAGCACCAAGTGTGACAAAACAGGAATATAGTAAGAGATGGTCTCATCTGGACGATAAATATTTCTTTTTAGTACTCGAACTATTTGGCTAAGGTTTCTGTCCACATCAAATTTTCACCATCACCAAAGATCATCGGGGGTTTTTTCAGGCTCTGTAGTCTATGTTCTGGAGCTGTTGATGTCTGTTTCCCCTCTATTCTCAGAACAGAATCAACACTCCAGTGCTTTCCACTGAGTTTCCCCAAAGGCTTGTTTTTCAACATACAGCAAAACCCTTCTCAGAATCCTACACTCTGGCAAGCGCTAGTGCACAGGCTTAGGAAAGAACCAATCACAAGAAAGGAAAACAGGCTTTTTGGCGCTGTCCTAGTCAGGTGCCACGTCCAGCAGGACTTCAGGTAACATACTGAATCTTAAGGGCCCTCAGTTTGCTTATCTGTGAAGCGGGGATAAAATACAAAGAGGCAGGCTGAGGTGGGAGCTGTAGACATATAGGCACTCCCTAAGTACCAGCTTCCCTTCGTTTCCAACCATATAGTTCAGGATTTACTACTACAACACACCATCAGCGATTAGACCACTCAGGCTGCACCCCACCCTTCCTGACGTTTAGATAAGTAGGTCCGGCACTTCTTCATTCTCCTCTTAAAGGAGAAAAAGCACCGAGGGTTAGGGAAAGCAAAACTTTGCGGGGGAGAGGGGAAACCAAACACTTCATCATCCTGGTACCTCCCTTTTCCACATCTGTGGTGGTGTGGCTTTTACACACAGGCCACATTTTCTTCCCAGTCCCACGCTGGGTGCCGAGTTTGGCCTCCTCGTCTGCAGGTGTGAGTAGAGTTTATTCCAGCAGATATCAGGGAGCCGCTGACAAGGAGGGAATGGAAGGCTGTGGGCTGTCAAAGCTCTCCAGATAATTCTTCAAACCCTTCTCCGGTGCTGCAGTCCTGTTACCCTGTGCTGTTCCTTTAAATTGTTTGACGTCAGAGAGGGAATGCTATAGCAACCGTCTGTCAAAGTAGAATTAACTCCAAAGAAAGATGGGGGTGGGGGCAGGAGCAATACCCCTGCAGAAGCAGCAAATTGCTAGGAGACATTTATTTGATGACATTTTCAGTATAAAACACCCAGAGAAATGTGAACAAAGTCGCTTGAGGTGCACGTGGTGTTTAGGGATGCTGGGGAAGGCCTTCCAGGCATCAGTGACAACACAGAGCAACTTCCAAGAGCTGGGAGCAATGTTGTTCATAAATGTTTTCAGCACCTTTAGGGGCTGAGGGGGCCGGTACCACTAGCTTTATGTTCCCAGTGAACCTCGGGCCTCCACCGACGGGTGAGTCGGGCGGCTTGGCTGGACTGACTACGGATTTCAGCGCTCCATAAGTGCAGAAGACATCTGTGGCTCTCCTGGCTCAACCCTGCAGCCCGCTCGAGCAGAGCACTCCTGGGCCGGCCCAGTCGCGAAGAAGTCCAGCACATTCTTTAGACGGCGCGTCCAGAGGAACACAGATAAATCGAAACTGCCTGGGATGCGCTTTCCGCTTAGCAAAACCCAACTGAAGCTGCACGCCGTGCCCGCGCCCACCCGGTGCACCCCAGCCCAGGCCACGCGCGCCCCCGCCAGCCCCTCCCCACTAAACCACACGCACCCCTGGCCCTGCACGCACCAAACAGCCGCCACCCAGGCCAATCGCACTCTGTGTTCTACGATCCCCTCGAGCGCCCCCCGCCCGCCCGCCCCGACCGCGCTCGCTCCCGGCAGCTCCCACCCAAGCCCCGCGCGCTGCAGCCTCGGCGCGTTCCCAGACCCTTTCCCCGGCCTCGCGCGCCCCCGCCCCCGCCCCGCGCGCCCCGCCCGGGTCCCCGCCCCGTCCGGCGTGCAGGGCTCTGGGTGTGGCCGCCGTCTCGTGTGGCGGAGCTTGCTCACGGTTCGCTCCCGGCAGCCGAACACCCAGCAGCAGCTCGGTACTGGAGGCCCGGCTCCAGGTAGGTGGACTACCGTGTGGACGCGGGCAGCGCGTTGCGGGTCTCCGTGTAGACGCGGGCTCCTAGGCGCTCGACGAGGCCCGGGACAGCTCGAGGGTGCGGCCGCCCGGGGAGCTCAGACGGTGATGGCAGCAGGGCGCGGGTCCCCCCAAGTTCTCCACGGGTTGCTGGAGCCTCATTGGGTTTTGTTTTTGTTGCGGGGGGGCTTATTCTTTTTTGGACAGATACGATGCTCTCGACTTAGTTATTTTTAAAGGGGGGGGGCGAGGAACGATAACGGATTTTGGATATTTGCAAGTTAATAACAGGAAAAAGCATTTTCTTGTCTTCTCCCAGCATCTCCTTCTGCTTCAAAACACAAATGATCGCCGTGTACTGTGTGTGTGTGTGTGTGTGTGTGTGTGTGTGTGTGTGTGTGTGTGTGGCATGTGTGTATTTGCACTCCACTAACGAAAGACTGCATTTTCAAAGTTGAGAGACGGCTTCGTAGCAGTGCTGGGCGATTTTGTTTTCTCTGCTCCTCTCTTTCCCTCTTTCCTTAAAGGGCAGAAATGTAGCCTGATGTGGACCCGCACGCTACCAGGGAGTTGTCTTAAGACTTCGAAATTTATTAGGCCCTTTCAGAATCGCGAACTGAGTCGATGACATTTTGTATTTTTCAGTTTATCTGGATGTGATGCCTGACACATGCTCCTGAGAGGAAGGGCTCTTGCAGGGGTGGACCAAACTGTATAACATTTGGTCTCTGCCAGTGTTCGTTGCTGTCTCTGAAAGTTTACTGTATATTTTAATATTTTGATTAAGAGCATTTAAGGAGTTTTCATTTTGCATTTGGGTTTGCTGAAACCGAAATAGAAACTTAAAAAAAAATGTCATTTAGTGAATATTGCCAGATCCCTTGTGTCGCCAGGTTCTTAGACGTTGATCCTGTGTGTTGTGCTTCGCTTGATGATGTGCCTTAAGCCTGTGATCATTAGACAGGAAGCAATTTTGAGTTATTGGTCTTTTATGAATAAGCATATCAGTGTATATTTTTACACTTTAAAAATAGATCCTGGGACACTTTCAAAACTGAGAATGGAAGCCAAGTATTGGAGATTTTTATGCCATTACGACAAAATGCTGGAGAATGGATGAATTCCCTGTTTCCTTTCAGGCATGTTATTTAAGTTGGGTGACTTGGTTATTAGTTTCTTTACCTCGCTGACTAGTTTAATCTGATTTATTGATGGAATTATTCCCCAAAGCTGTGTCCTGGACCACAGGCAGTGAACTGTGCTATTCTGTCATCTCTCAGTCACCTCTCAAAGGACACATTGCACCTTCCACAGGCAAGGAGATGTTCAATAACTCGCTGAAATCTTGTAACTGTTAACTCAGGTCAGGTTCAGGGCAAGAGTCCTCTGTCCCTAGAGCGCCTGCTTTTCTCTCTAGAATGCATTCATTTAGTTCTAGGCTCAACAAGTGGTCCTCAGCTACTCATTCATGTATACATAAATTTCCTAGACATGTCAGAAACCCGTGCTGGTTTTTCTGGTGTGATTAGTACCACTTACTAGTGTGACTTTGTACAGCCAACCATCTGTCATTTCCTCCTTGGCATCCCTGGATCCCTGCCCCCCTTCCTAGGGCACAGTTACTCTGTTGGCATTTAATACTAGTGATGACTTAACTGTCCTTCCAAACTAATGCCTGTTTTAACTTGGGCTCGAGAAACAACTGTAACAACTTTGGGAAGGTGGAAACAGGATAGCAAGCAACTCCAGGCTTTGTGGGGCTCCCCTGTAATCCCCTGCTACAGCAGCTGAGGCAGGAGGGTGGTAAGAGGGGATCTTTCTGGGCTACATAGCAAGCCCCTGTCTCCCAACATCAAGACTGGATGGCAGCCTGCTTCCTAATGTGGGAGTTCGTTGCTGTCCCTTACGCGGTAAGCCTGGAGGCGTTCTCATAGCTGTCTTTCTGCCACCTTCCGGTTTTCCTGAAGCTTCTGTGTGTCCAGTTTCTGTTGGTCCCTTACTCTGGTATATAAATATTCTGTTGCATCTACTTAAAACACATTTTTCCCCCTCGATGTTGTATGCTGCCTCAGTTACTGACCTATTTCTTTTTAAAAATATTTTTAAAATCATTTTAAATTGCATGTGTTTCTGGGCACTTGGTGCCAGGACCTAGGGGGTCTGAAGCTTCAGATACTCCTGAAGGTAGAATTATTCCAAGCCTTTGTGAGCCCCTTGGGTATTGGGAACTGCACTTGTGTCTGTGTCTTGGAGAGCAGTGTGCTCTCTTAAGAATGAACCCTCTCTCCAGGCACTGCAGTCTTATTTTGCTCTTCATTGAGAAAGAGTGATCTTCCTTGTCAACTGGTGGGACCTGGGTAGAGGAACCGAAAGAATTTTCCTCGCCAGTTTGGCCTTTGGGCAAGTCTGAGGGACATTTTCTTGATTGCTAATTGATGGCGCTAATTGCTTCAGGTGGCTCTGGAAGCTGCAGCCCACTGTGGGCGCCATCCATAGGCAAATGAGCCTGCGCTGTGTAAGAAAGGTAGCTGAAGTGGTCACGGGAGCAAGCTGCCTGTTTCCGTGGTTTCTGCTTCAGTTCCAGCCGGAGCTCCTGCCCTGACTTCCCTCAGCGCTGGGCTGTGACCTGGAGGTGTAGTCAAATAAACCCTTTCCTCCCGTGGTTACTCGGAGGAAGTGTTTAACAACAGATAAGCAAAGTGAGATAGTTTTGTCAGAAAACAAAAAAAAAAACAAACAAATCCAAACAAACAAACAAAAAAACTTTTATTATTTTGTGTGTGTGTGTGTGTGCGCGTGCGTGTGTGTGTTCACTCATATAGATGTGCATGCATGTAAGCGAGTGAATGCACGCCTGTGCCTGTCACCGAACAACTTGCAGGAGTCATTCCATTTGGCCCTGGGGTTTGAACTCTGATCTTCAGGCTTGTTTACAAGTGTTTTCCCTGCTGAGTTATCTCATTGGCCCTGAGACTGGCCTTTTTGGAGAAAACAAAAATAAATGCAAGGCAGACAACCCCCTTGGAGGTGGGTAAGAACTGAGTACAAACAGCGAATCACCTACCATCAGAAGGAACACATTTAACCCAGGTAGGGCTTGAACACGGGACCGACCACTTTTGATCTCAACATAAAATAAACTGGGGAAGGAAAACTTGAACTCTGCAGGCAGCCCTTGCTAGCATGGCAGCAGTACAGCGGCCCTGAAGCCATCTTGTGTGTACTGTCACAGTAAGAAGATGACCGTGGTGGTATGAATGAGAAAGGCCACCATAGGCTCATGTGTTTGAGTGCTTGGTCCCAAGTTGGTGGAACTGTTCGGGAAGGATTAGGAGGTGTGGCCTTGTTGGAGGAGGTGTTGAGAGTAGGCTTTGAAGTTTCAAAAGCCCATGCCAGGCCCTCTGTCTGTCTCCTTCCCTCCCTCCCTCCCTCCTTCCCTCTCTCCCTCCCTCCTTCCCTCTCTCCCTCCCTCCCTCCCTCCCTCCTGCTGCTCAGGATGTAAAGCTCTCAGCTACTGCTCCAGCACCATGCCTCTGTTTCCCACCATGATAATCATGGACTGACCCTTAAACTGTAAGCAAGCTCCTAATTGAATGCTTTCTTTTATAAGAGTTGCCTTGGTCATGGTGTCTCTTCACGGCAATAGAATGGTAACAAAGACAAATGAATGAGCTTCTTGATATTTTAGGAGCTAGACTTTTTACTCTGAGAGACAGAAAATAAGGAAAAGGGGCTGGATATGGAGTTCAGTTGGTAGAGTGCTTGCCTAGCATGCCAAAGTCCTGGCTTTCACCCCTAGCACCCTATAACCAGGTATGATGGCACATGTCTGTGATCCTAGCCCTTGAGAGGTAGAACAGAGGGTCGGAAGCTCTATCTAGATCATCCTTGGCTGCATAGCATGTTTTAGGGCAGGTTGGGCTACATTAGACCCTGTCAGAAAGGAAGGGCGAGAGGAGATAACGAAGGGGCAGTGAAAAAGTATCTGGCATTCGATTGGGACTAGTGGCATCAGTATGATCCTATGATTAAACCTATGATTAAAAGATGTAAACACACTTGTATACATGAATATGCACATACTTGCAGTGTACTACTGCATACATACAACACACACTCTCACACACTCACACACATTCTCTCTCTCTCACACACACATACACACTGTCTCCTGTCTGTCTCTGTCTCTGTCTCTCTCTCTCACACACACACTGTCTCCTCTCTCTCTCTCTCTCTCTCTCTCTCTCTCTCTCTCTCTCTCTCTCTCACACACACACACACACACACACACTCTGTCTCCCCCCCCCTCACACACACACTGTCTCCTCTGTCTTTGTCTCTGTCTCTGTCTCTGTCTCTCTCTCTCTCTCACACACACACACAGAAAGAGACTCTTTCACACACATACTGTATCCTCTCTCTCTCTCACACACACACACAGTCTCCCCCCTCTCTCTCTCTCACACACACTGTCTCCTCTGTCTCTTTCTCTCTCTCTCTCTCTCACACACACACACAGAGACTCTCTTTCACACACACACACTGTCTCCTCTGTCTCTCTCTCTCACACACACACACAGTCTCCCCCCCTCTCTTTCTCTCGCACACACACGCACACACACTCACACACACAGACTCTCTTTCACACACATATTCTCTCCTCTCTCTCTCTCTCTCTCTCTCACACACACACACACACACACATACACACACACCACACACACACTCACTCTCTAGCTCTGGCTGATGAAAGCCTGGAGGCGTGGCACTGAAGTAGCCATGAGCATGGCCAGTCCCTTTTCTAAATGACTCTAGAGCTGGGACTGGGAAGCTATAGGGTGAGCCTTGAATTTTGTGCTACGAAGTAGAGTGTGTTGCAAGCAGTGCTGGGGAATTTCAGAAGGATGTAGCTTGGAAGTCTCCCCATAACACGGTCTGGAGGAACTCAAGCACCAAATGAATAATGACAGCCCATTAAAAAAAAAAATCCCCAGGTACTTGAGAAGCCTACATGATCCCAAAGCAGGCCTACCAGCCACCAACCCCCCTTTCACTTCCTATCCTCCCTCCCATCTCCCTCTCCTTTAGCATCACATTGTCTGCCTGTTGATGCAGGTTGGTTGCCTTAGAGGCTCTGTTTTTCCTGTTCTGCCTAGGGCCTCATGCCTGGGACCAGCATCCTGCCATCCCCAGCTACACCCCAACCCTATTATTGTTTCTTTTAAAACCGTCTCCCTGTGTATGCAGGCTGGTTTCTTACTTGTGACAAGTCTTCTGACTCAGTGCTAGGGCTATAGGCGTGTGCTACCATGCCTGGCTTGCTTTTCATTTGAAAGATGTGGCTCATTTTCTGATATCACTCAACTTTACTTAAATTGATTTATTTTAATACAGCCTCCCTAATCACCCGTGATCTAGCTTTGGGTGTTTTTCTACATAGTTTTTGACTGTAATTAAAGTTGGGTCATGTGCTATTGTGTGTTACTTTGGGTTCATTTCCTAAACAGACGAGAATAGAGGACCTGGCTTAGTGGCTGCTCTGTCTGTTGTGATAAAATATTCTAATAAAAGCAAGCTGGAGGTCAGGGTTTTATTTCAGCTCCCAGTTTGAGCTGCAGTCCGTTGCTGTCTGAGAAACCGCAGCAGCGGATGCTTGAGGTAGTTAGCCACACTATCCAGGCTGCAGAGAAGCAGAGAGCAATGGGCGGAGCACCCATGCTACTGCCCAGCTTGCTTCCTATCTTTATAGTCCAGGACCCAGTGATGGTGCCACCCACAGTGAGTGGACCTTCCCACTTCCATTGATGCAATAAGAATAATCCCCACAGGCATGCCCAGACACTCATCTTCAGGCTAACACTACCCTTTATAGTACCACAGCAATAAGAATCTTGGTTCTTGATAATTGTAACTCCAGAGCCTGGAACGTTCCTGGTTCATGGTTGGCATAGACACTGGATGGATGGATAAGGATGTGGCTGGCCGAATGAGTGTAAGCACTCGTATTTTCCAGCTCTTGTGTTTGACGAATGCTATTTGACATGTACCAGACACTGCACAGAGACTCCCCCAGCACTGCTGAGTGATGCTGTACAGCTTCTCTGGAAGCCAGTGAGTTTCCAACGCTTTACACAGCTACCTTTCTCTTGGCTGCCCTCTGGTGGAGGTAATTCTTTTGTTTTTGGTTTGTTTGTTTGTTTGTTTGTTTGTTTGTTTTTTGAGACAGGGTTTCTCTGTGTAGCGTTTACTGTTCTGGAACTCATTCTGTAGACCAGGCTGGCCTAGAACTCACAGAGATCTTCCTGCCTCTGCCTCCCAGTGCATGCACCACCACTGCCTGAGGGTGGAGGTGATTCTAACAAGCATGTGTGAGTGAATAGTACCAGAGAGAAACAAAAAATTGGAAAACTCAGGTCACAAACTGGATGGTTGGTTCCCTTAAAGAAATCATTAAACTGGGAGCTCATCTGGTAGCGTGTTTGCCTAGTGTGCAGAGAACCTTGGGTTTGGTGCTCGCTGCTGCAGAAAACTAGGTGTGGTGGCCCATGCTCTGAGGGCTCCAGTGTGCACTGCCCAGCGTGGCGTGGCGTTGCACAGAGGGCTCTAGTGTGCACTGCCCAGCGTGGCATTGCACAGAGGGCTCTAGTGTGCACTGCCCAGCGTGGCATTGCACAGAGGGCTCTAGTGTGCACTGCCCAGCGTGGCGTGGCGTTGCACAGAGGGCTCTAGTGTGCACTGCCCAGCGTGGCATTGCACGGAGGGCTCTAGTGTGCACTGCCCAGCATGGCGTGGCGTTGCACAGAGGGCTCTAGTGTGCACTGCCCAGCGTGGCATTGCACAGAGGGCTCTAGTGTGCACTGCCCAGCGTGGCATTGCACAGAGGGCTCTAGTGTGCACTGCCCAGCGTGGCATTGCACAGAGGGCTCTAGGGTGCACTGCCCAGCGTGGCGTGGCGTTGCACAGAGGGCTCTAGTGTGCACTGCCCAGCGTGGCATTGCACAGAGGGCTCTAGGGTGCACTGCCCAGTGTGGCGTTGCTCTGAGGGCTGCCTACTGTGTATTCCCTTGCATTCTACTACAGAAGTGTTCGTTCCTACCTATGTGGGTTGCTGTCCCAGGTCCATCTGGGGTATGTTGAGGCAGTGTAGGCACCTGTTGTCCCAGTGGTGGGGAGGAGACAGGAGATTCCCCTGGGCTCACCGGCTAGGTAGCCTAACTGAATAGGCAAGCTCCAGATTCAGTGAGGGACCCTGTCTCAAAAAATAGGGTGGAGAGTGTTTGAGGAAGACACCTGATGTTAGCCTGGGGCCTGTGCACGCACATATACATGCACTGCACACATGCATACATGAGTACACCAACACCTGTTGCCAACTGTCTGCACATGCACATATGCATGCACTGCACACATACATGTGTGAGAACGTCGACACGACTGTACCCCATACACGATAACGACTTAGTGTCTTTCATGCCTCATGTAAGCTTTTGCAGTCTGTGTGGTGAGTAGCTAAGAGCTTGCAGGTCTTCATCTCTGATAGACAAAAGGCCCTTGACGCCCACAGCGGCAGCGTTGTCCGGACGGCAGAATGCCTCGCTGTGGTAAAAGTTGTGTGGATGTTGTAAGACGTGCTGTGAGGAGGCCATTGTGTTACACAGCTGCCTTGCTTTCGTTTTCTTACTATATCTGTGCGGTTGCAATGGCTCATTGGTGTCTTCTGGTACGTGTTACTGGCACAGCCCGGCTTTTCAGTGGTACCTGATAGGAGGCCCTGCAGCACTCTCAGTCTGTGACAGCTGTCTAAAATTTCTGGAGGAACCAGATACTCATTGCCAAGACACTTAGTCAAGCTGCAGCAATCTAAAGAGCACCACAGCTATCAAATGCTTTTGTAAAAAATTAGTAATTTCAAATTGCCACATTGACGTCAGTTCCACCCCTACAGTTAATTGTGAGGCACCGCTCCAGTTCGAGCTGAGCAAATTCACCACTGGGGAAAATCTTTGGCGATTACACTTGGCATTTCTGCTTCTTAGAAGGGATGTGTGAGGGCTGCAGAGAGAGATCAGAGTTTAAAATGCTTTCCAGATAGGCATGATGTCAAATCCCCAGACTCTACATATACAGGGTGGACAAGGCATTGCCAGGGGACCCTCAGAACAGCCTGGCTACCAGGACCAGCCATATCAGCAAACTCTGGGTTTAATTGAGAGACCCTGTGTCAGTGAATCAGGCCAAAAAGCAGATCGGGATGGTTCCCACACACTTAAAAGCATGCAGAAATACACCCTACACATGGAAGGGGGGCGGGTAGAGAGGAAGTATGAGTGTCTTATATACATTGTAAGCACTTGGGTTTGTGTTTATATGTGTGTAGGTACAAGTGTGTATGTAACTGTGTGTGTGAGTGTGTGTGTGCGTGTGTGTGTGTGTGTGTGTGTGTGTGTGTGTGTGTGTGCACAGAGTACAGCCTCCGGTGTCATCCCTGAAGCACCTTTATTCTTTGAGACCTAGTCTCTCACTGGTCTAGGCAGGTTGGCTAACGAGCCTCAGGGACCGCCTGGCTCCAGCTCTCTAGTGTTCAAGAAGCGAAATACACCTTACCCCACTGACTTTTGTTCGTGGGTTCTGAGGGCTGGAACCCAGTTCCTTGTGCTTGCATGGCGAGCCCTCTGCCAACGGAGTCATCTCCCGGCCCCCAGGTGTCCCATAAGTATCTCGGATTCCTTTTTATCTTTCCTTCTTCCCGGGAGGGGAGTTTCTCAATTAGCTGTGTGAACCTAGACTCTTGAGAAAAGCAAGGATCTGAGAAATGAATAAAGCAGGGGCTACGAAGAAACAGAAGGTGAACAGCCAAGTCCAAGAGAGTGTGAGAGGCTGGATCTTGTGGCGGTCACAGAGATAGAGTTTAAGGTACAGAGGTGGGATTCGTACTCCAGCAGACTGAAGGAGACACCCTTTGGAGAGAGGCATCGTGGAGGATGGGTGTTGCCAGGTGCCAGGTGTGTGTGGACTGCAATCTCAGCCTTTCCCTGCTGTCAAACAACTTGTCTCAGCCTCACGTTCTGTTCTCCCTGTGTTTTGTTTCATTGATTTTAACTCATGGTTCCCAGGGAGCCTCGGGGGCTGGATGGAGCGTGCTTGGTTATGAGTAGTGTTCGCTCTCTGATCGCTGCCCAGCGGAGGAATCAGACTGTGAGCTACTGCTTATGACAAGTTGTGTTCCTAGACTGTTTTATCATTCTTTCCCTTAAAGAAGTTAAGGTGTGTTATTTATACTTTTTCTTCTTTGGGTTTTTTAAGCTAGGGGGACTCTTTTGGCTCAGACTGACATCAAGACTCCCTATGCAAGCAAGGCTGACCTTGAATTTCTGATCCTCCTGCCTCCACCTCCCCAGACAGAGATCACAGATGTGTACACCTGGCAATATTCATACATCTTAATACACTGTTTGGTTTTCATTGCTTTTGTTAAAATTCTGTACGCGATATTGTACCGGGCTTTTCTCTCCATGGCGTTTTTGTGACTTATCTATGTCGTGTGTAATGGGAACCCTGGCTTTTGTTGCTGTCACTGTGTTTGCATTCCCCTAATTTTGGAAGAGTTTCACCTGGATATTGGTCCTGCAGTGCTCCCTGCTTGACCCCTCTCTGTGCACGTGCCCTGTTCATCGGTGATTGGTTGTAGCCTTGGATTTCAGGAGTTGCTTTTTAAAAGTGCAGATGTGAGACTGGAGAGATGGCTCAGTGGTTAAGCACTTGCTTGCCTTACAGAGGACTCAGGTTCAGCTCCAGTTCCAGAGATGCATCCAGGCATGCATGTGGTGCATAAACCTAAATGCAGGCAATCATATGCATGGTACAAAAAATAAAAATAAAAATTCTTGATGCTGTCTTTTCCTTTCTTTGCTCGTTTTCCCTCCCCTCTCCCCCTCCTTCCTCCTGCTCTCCCTCTCTTCCCCTTTCCCCCTCTCATGTAGCCCAGACTGACTTGGGCTCACTGTGTAGCGGAGGTTGACTTTGAATTTATAATCCTCCTCCCTCTGTCTCTCAAATCCTTCTTGAGACTTTTAGGCTCATTGTAATGATTGTTGTGTCTCTTTAAGAAACAAGCCACGCCCACTCCCTCCCCCATCCGCTGAGGCAGGCTGATCTTCAGCCTCCAGCCTGAGCTTGCTCTCTTTTCTGTCTTCCTCTCGGAGAGACAGCTGCTTTGCTTCTGCCTCTCTCCCCACTTCTCCGCTTCCCCCTTCTCTCTCTGTCTCTCTGTCTCTGTCTCTCTCTCTCTCTCTCTCCCCCCTTCTCCCTTCCCCCTCTATAACCCCCTGAATAAATATTCAACCTCACTCTGCATGTTGTGCCTATCCATGTCTCTGTCTCTTGCCCACCCACCACGTGTCTCCCTGCCTGGGACCAGCCACCACTTGGGAGCATTGGTGGTGCACCCTTTAATCCCAGAACTTGGGAGCCAGAGGCAGTTTGAGGCCAGCCTGATCTACAGAACAAGTTCCAGGACAGCCAAGGCTACACAGAGAAACCCTATCTTAAAAAATAAACAAACAAACAAACTAAAACTTAGATGAACGCATTTTTGTTGCTATGTTGATCTGCATTCTGCCATGTGGCTCCTCACTACCTCTCCTCAGTACAGTATGTCCTACTTCCTCCATGTCTGGCTGGCAAATCCCGCCTCTCTTCTTCTCACAGAGTTTCTAGCTCTCCCTGGAAGTCCATTCTAGCCTCTCCTGCCTAGCTACTAGCCATCAACTCTTTATTAAGCCAATTAGAAGGTGCCTGGCAGAGACACATCTTCACAGTGTACAAAAAAACTTATCCCACAGCACTGGGAAGACAGAGGTCTGCAGACCTCTGGTGCTGATAGGCTACCAGTCTGACCAGCGTGGTGAGCTCCAGGCTAGTATGAGAGACCCTGTCTCAAAAGATGGTGGACAGGGCATAAGAAGTGATACCCCAGTGTGCTGGATAGCTTTATGTCAGTTTGACACCAGCTAAAGTCATCTGAGAGGAGGGAACCTAAATTGAAAAGATGCTTCCATCAGATCTGACTGTAGTGAGCTTGTAGGGCATTTTCTTGATTGGTGATTGACTAAGGAAGACCCAGCCCATTATGGGTGGAACCATCCCTGGGTTCTGTAAGAAAGCACATTGAACAAGCCATGAGGAGCAATACAGTACACAGCACCCTTCCATGGTCTCTGCATCAGTTACTGCCTCCAGGTTTCTGCCCTCTTTGAGTTCCTTCAATGATGAAAAGTGATGGGATGTAAGCCAGGTTAGCCTTCCCCTCTCTGCAGGTTGCTTTGGTAATGGTGTTGTATCACATCAATAGTGACCCTAAGACACCCAGGTTGTCCTCTGGCTTTCACAAGAGCTGTGGGGGGGGGTGTGTGCTCGCTTGCAAGCACAAATGCATGTATGCACAGAGAATTTGAGAGTGGCTAACGCTGCAGGATTTTAACACAGAAGGACTTACCTTCTGAGATGCGTGCTCTAGACATGAGCAGGAAAACACAGATCAGGTGAGAGAGGATGGTGACTTGGCCAGATTAATAGCAGTAGAGGCCCGCAGACTGCATCAGCCCCTGGGAGAGGGGACAGGATCGCTAATGGGATAGACAGGAAGTTCTGAGGGAAGTGGAAATGGATGAGTCCCAGGATTTTTTAAAGCTCAAATAATTACAGTAATAGAATCACCACTGACTGAAATACAGAGGAATTGGGGTATGTTGGAGATCAGCTTTGAAATATTAAGTTTGAGTTGCATGTAAAGCCACCCAAGTTGGGTATGGTGGTCCACACCTCTTCTATTGCTGTGAAGAGACACCACGACCAAGGCAACCTATAAAAGAAAGCATTTAATTGGGGGTTTGCTTACTGTCTCAGAGGGTGAACCCATGACCATTATGGTGGGAAGAGTGACAGCAGGCAGGCTGGCGTGGTGCTGGAGCGGTAGCTGAGAGCTCAAATCCTGACCCATTGACTGGAGGCAAAGAACATGGGCTTTTGAAACCTCAAAGTCCACCACCAGTGACACATCTCGTCCAACAAAGCCACACCTACTCCAACAAGGCCACACCTCCTAATCCTTCCTAAAGAGTTTCACCAACTGAGGACCAAGCATTCAGATATATGAGCCATGGGGCCATTCCTATTCCAGCCACCACATCTGTTATTCTAGCTCTTGGGAGGTGGAAGCAGAAGGATCCATTCAAACCAGCTTTAGGCTGGCAGCTGTGGTGTATGCCTTAATCTGGGGGGGGGGGCGGCAAAGTCAGTTGATTCTCTGAGTTGGAAGCTAACCTGATCTACATAGTGAAACCCTGTCTCAAAAACAAACAAACAAGGACAGACAAAAAATCACAAGGCAGGCTCTCCGTGGACCTGTCTGTTATCAGTTCCTATGGTTTGGTCTTAAGTACCCCATCTCAAGGTCTTCCCCCTCATCTTCTGATCATCGTTGACCTAAAATAAGTGATAGAAAGACCAACTCTCTGTAGATGGTGGGGTTTTGCGGCACCAAATGTATAATGGGGGGACTGACTGCTCGGAGGTGTGGTCGAGGAGAAGGTTTCTGTTGTAGACACAGAAGAGCAGAGCCAGAGGCAACCGAAAGAGTCCAGAGCAGGGAGAGAAAGTACTGCACTGAACATGGCCAGTAGACTGTTCTGGGCCATGAGCGAGGAGAGAGGGGTGGAGGGAGCAAGAGAGGAAGAGGAGAAGGCCAAGAGAGAGGGGCCAAAGAACCAAGGTTATATAGAATTGAGAAGCCAGGGGAAGGGAAGCCCGTGATGTTTAGGGTAGGGGCAGGGTAAAAAGAGCTGAGAGGAGCCATGGATAATTGTGATTCTGAAAAAGGCTGGAGGCCAGCATGTCTGCATCTGAGGATGCTGGGATACGAAAAGGGAAAGGGGGAAAGAAAAGAGGAGACAAAGAGGAATGTTTATCTAAGCTGGAAGCAAAAAGCATTGCTCACTCTGCTGTGTCTGGAGTTGGTGTAGGCTCATGGGGGAGCTGGCTATGTTCAAATCACTTAGGTGGGATGTTCCTTTGCAGAAATTCCTGAATATTCTGTTGTGGGCACATATGTATGCAGGTTCCCCTTCATAAAGAGTTTATTTCTGAACATTCCTTCATAGGTATGCATGTGTGTGGACAAGCGCATTCCGTCATCGAAGGTTTGGCAGAAAAGACTCCATGTTGGTCTTGACAACCTTCGTGTCATACTTTTGCATAAAATCGCTTTGTAGGGGGCTGGAGAGATGGCTCAGAGGTTAAGAGCATTGCCTGCTCTTCCAAAAGTCCTGAGTTTAATTCCCAGCAACCACATGGTGGCTCACAACCATCTGTAATGGGGTCTGGTGCCCTCTTCTGGCCTGCAGGCATGCACACAGACAGGATATTGTATGCATAATAAATAAATAAATAAATTAAAAAATCGCTTTGTAAACGATCTGGTTGCTTATATATCAAGCAGTTTGACGTTCTAGTAATAGTGCTTGTTTTGTTTACATTGGGAAGGACTAAGAAGATATGTTTTCATGCTTCACGTGTCGGTTAAAATAGAAATTAATTGACCCCCTCCCCTTAGTCCTCTGCATAGGACGCCTGAGGAAACCGGCCACGAAGGATGAGCGAGCTGGAACAGTTGAGGCAGGAAGCTGAGCAGCTGCGGAATCAGATCCAGGTAGGAAGGGCCCTGCTTGGAAGCCTAGCCGCTTAGCTTCGTTTCTGCAGTTTAGTTTACCGTCAGCACTATCAAATCCTTCATGAGGCTAGAAGCGGCTGGCCTGAGCAAGCTGTGAAGTCAGACACCTGCAACCTCAGCACTCAGGAGAGGGAGGCGGGAGGGTCTGGAGTTCAAGGTCAGCATTTGTTACTTTGTTACCTTGTTACTCAGAAGCCAGCTTGGGCTAGGCAACACCCTGTCTCGTGGACACAGTATGGAAATGGTTAAGGTGTTTCCATCATGTTTCTAGAGAACTCTCCCCCAAATCATTCCAAACAACTACCCATGCTGGCAAAGGGCACCTTACACTGAAAAAAATGAATAGAAAAATGAGAAGCACACGTAGGGCGGGTGAGATGGCTCAGTGGGTGAAGGTGCTTGGTGCCAAGCCTGGTGACCTGAGTTCTGTCACTGACCTACACAATGGAAGGGGAAGAACAGGCTCCTGACGTCTGTCCTCTGACCTGCACATGTGTGCTGTGGCGAGCATGCCCCCACACGGAAGGTAAAATTTTAAAATGAATGAAGAGTAGACTGCCGAATCTAGCTGACAGACAAGTGTGATGAGTTCTCATCCAGGAAGGGATCGGTGTGACCGAAACCAGTCTCCGCACAGATGAAAATGTAGTGATAGCCATAGTTATTATATGCCAATGGAAAGCATTTAAAAAGCCTCTTCTTCACACACTGAGATTTTGAATAGGATCTGTGGGGCAGATCTTAGCACATAACTTGAAGCAATTTTATCTCGATAGTATTATGTTGCAAAACAAGCATTCTAAAGGACAGAGGTGCACGGTAGAGAAGGGACAGATAAACCGAAGGACACCTAGAATACCAATCGGTGGCAGTGGCACAGGCCTTTGGTAGCTCTCTGCTTAGGCTTGGGCAGGAGACTTGAGTTCAGGGCTAGCCTGGTCCACCTCAAAAACAAACAAAAGATGCTGAGACTTTTGGATCCTTCTGTGGGGAAGAGCTGCCCCGGGCTGTGGGAAAGCTCCAGGGGAGGAGTCTGTAAGCGAGTCCGGGGAAGTAAGTGGCCCAAGGGGCAACAAACAGTGAAACAGACACTTAACTTTTGGGAACTGGGGAGCATCCAGGAAGGAAAACTAGAAATGAAAGGATGCCATACATAGCCTCTTGGCAGCCGGTGGAGGAAGGAGACTGTGCTCTAAGTAGTTCAGTAGCTGCCTGCTTCTGTTTACAGAGAAAAGTGCAAGTGAAGCGCAAAGCAGGAGAAGCCCCGCTGACCTGGGATGTGTGGGGGCCTTGCCAGCACGGATGATTGGCTAGTTCAAGACCAGTGGTTCTAAACCTGTGGGTTGCGACCCCCTAGGGGGGTCACAGGGGTCTCCTAAGACCATCAGAAAACACAGATATTATACGACTCCTAACTGTAGACAAATTAGAGCAATGAAATAGCAATGAGAATAATTTTATGTTTGGGGTCAGCGCCACATGAGGAGCATTCGGAAGGTTTAGCATCATACACTGTTCAGGACAGTGTAAAAGTCTGTAGAGATGCTGTGAGAAAGAAGGGGGTGAGAAGACAAAAGGACGAAGAGCAGCCAACAGAACGTGCTCTCCAGGGAGAGACTCGCTGCCTTTAACGGGAAAGGTGGCTTTGCTGCACCTGGGGGTGTAGTTCAGTGGTGGAGCCGGTATTTAGGACGTGTAAAGTTCTGAGATCCATCCCAGCACTAAATATAAAAAATAAAATTAGAAAAATCCCAAGCTGCATCCCTACACGCTGGACCCATACACCAAAAGTGCTTATTGATGGCGACAGTCACAGTGTTTGAATGCAGGATGCTTTTACAGTTTCAGCTCTCAGGGACTAGAGAGATGGCTCAGAAGTCAGGAGCACCGGTTGCTCTTCCAGAAGATCTTGGTTCCATTTCCAGCACCCACGGGGTAGCTTGCAACCATCTTTACTTCCGGTTCCAGGGGACCAGCGCCTTTATTCCCTCTGAAGGCACCAGGCATGTGCATGGTATACAGACATATTCAGACAGAACACTTAGATAAAACAAATAAAATTTAAGCTGGGTGTGGTGGCGCACGCCTTTAATCCCAGTGCCTGGGAGGCAGAGGCAGGCGGATCTCTTGTGAGTTTGAGGCCAGGCTGGTCTATAAGTGAGTTACAGGACAGCCAGTGCTACCAGAGGAACCTTGTTTAGAAAAACACAAAACAAAACAAACAAACAAACCCAAAAGGTAAAACAAATTTATGATGTAAAGTTCTCGGAAGTAAGCCTGGCAGATCTTTATAACCTTCGATTAGGAAATAGCTGCCATGGCCTACACGGTCTGGGGATTGCCCTAACTGGGTGACAGAAATGAAAAACATGACAGGAATACTCACAGAAACCCTGGATCAGGTGGGCCACGCGCTCTTCTGGAGGCACACCACAGCGGCCTGTTCAGTCAGCGACTCAGCCAGGAGACGGTGGGTAGCTAAGAGAACTCCATCAGGGAGCCGTCTCGGGCTGCAGTCATCCAGGAGGGGGAAACTGGGGTTGGCAGGGTTTGCACACACTGGTTCTAGGTAAAGGTCAGTCATTTGTTAACACCCACACCCGGTCCAGGAGAAAGGCTGTACCAGTCCTGTGAACCTGACCAGGGAAGACTTTGCCACTCCCATGGGTCTGACACACTGGGGTCCCTGACATGGTCATAGTCATGTCAATAATACACATTCTCTCAGGACTCCAATTAAATATGATGTCAAAAATTCAACAACAAAAGAAAAAACTCAGAAAATTATATCTCATTATATAAATATTTATATGTCAAAAAACTATCAAGGGGCAAAAAAAAAATGGCTCAGTGGTTAAGAGAGCTTGCTGCTCTTACAGAGAACCCAAGTTCTGTTCTCAGAGCATACATCAGCAGACTCACAACTTACCTATAACCAGCTCCAAGGATTTAACACTTTCCTGACCTCTGCAGGCAATTCACACACATATATATATATATGCATAAATTAAAAACAAAATATATATTTAAACTATCAAGTTTGAAAATTGTACATCTTGTAAGGGTCAAGTATCTAGAATAAGTAACGAACTACTATTTGGGCAATAAAAAGACAACCTGGTCTAAAAATTGGCAAAAGCTTTAAAAGGGATCCCCTGAAAGACATAGAAACACAGATACACAAGCATACACACATCACACTCAGACACAAACACAGATGCACACCAACAATGTACATACACAGATTTTTTTTTTTCTGAGACAGGGTTTCTCTGTAGCTTTGGAGCCTGTCTTGGAACTAGCTCTTGTAGACCAGACTGGCCTCAAACTCACAGAGATCTGCTTGCCTCTGCCTCCCTGGGGACTAAAAACGTGTACCACTGCCCGGCACATGTACAGATTTATACTCACAGACAGGCAGACACACACACACACAGGAAGTGCATGGAAAGATTCACGATAAAATCCAAACAACAGTGAGACACTTCACAACTAAGATGGCTGTAACTAAAAGCACAGACTATCATAAGAGTTGGCAGTGACCTGAAGAGCTAAGGAGCTGGAGCCCTGGGCATCGCTGGTGCAGCAGCTCTGAACCATAGCAGGTAGACATCCAAAGAGATGGAAACCGTGGGAACACAGCATCATGCTTTGAAATTACTGGAAGGTGGAAACTATCTATGCCCAAAAATTCTCAACTACGAGATAGAATGCTGAAAAATCATCCATTAGAACCGTCCGCCTTGGGGCTGGAGAGATGGCTCAGAGGTTAAGAGCATTGCCTGCCCTTCCAAAGATCCTGAGTTCAATTCTCGGCAACCACATGGTGGCTCACAACCATCTGTAATGAGGTCTGGTGCCCTCTTCTGGCCTGCAGACATACACACAGACAGAATATTGTATACATAATAAATAAATATAAAAAAAAGAACCGTCCGCCTTAAAGTGGAGGCACATGGCTTGAGGCCATAACATACAGTAACATGGAGTAACATAACTGAAACATGCAAACATGCAAAGCAGAAGAAGCCGTGTTCTGTGTGACTTGATTTACAAGAGAGGTCTGATTGGCAGGTCCACACTGAAAGGACAGAGTGGAGGGAGGAGAAGCCGAGGCAGAAAAGGGGGTTGGGTAGATTGGGGACAGACAGATAGACATGGTAAACATGTCCTAGATTGGATCATGGTGTGGTTCAATTCTGAATGTACTGAAAAACTGCTAAATTGTGTACCTTAAAATGGCCGCTTTTATGTTAGGTAAAGTATATTTCAGAAAAATTTAAAAATAAGATGATGTGATACAGTAAAGGTTTATTTTCAATAAGCACAGCCTATTAATTTAGAGGTTCCCCCATCTTAACATGTTATTTTTCTTTGCTCTAGGATGCTAGGAAGGCCTGCAATGATGCCACGCTGGTTCAGGTAAAGTGTCCCCAGTTCATGTCAGCAGTTCATGTGACGCATCACAGTACGGGTGACATCCAGACCTTTGTTACCGAAGGTGCTGTCCACAGATACAGTGCTGAAACAGGAGTCTGCGGGACAGCAAGCGCCGTGACGTGCAAGAGTGTCTAGTTCGTGCTTATTCTTAAGCACTTTCTGAGTCTTTTCGTATATGCTGACTAAGCTGTTTTTCTGTGCACTCGTGTGTGTGTGTGTGTGTGTGTGTGTGTGTGTGTGTGTCCCTCAGAGGCCAGAGGGAAGAGTCAGATGTCAGATCCCCTGGAACTGAATTACAGATGCCTGTGAGCTGCCTGCCATGTGGGTGCCGGGAATTGAACCTGGGTCCTCTGGAAGAGCAGCCAGTACTCTTAAACTGCTGAGCCATCTCTCCAGCTCCATGGCTTTCTTACAGACTCTTCTTTAGTCACTTATTTCTAGTTTCCTCTGTGACTGGTGCACTTTTTTTTTCCTATCGAAACATAGTGTGTCCATATTATAGACACACTGTGACAGCTGGATACTTATGTGGGGCATCAAATCAGGGTCATTGCTTTGTGTTGAGAGACCCAAGCACCCCCCCCCCCCAGTTCTTTAAAAACTATCTGATGGGGGCTAGCCGGTAGATGTTTGGTGGATGTTTGGTGGAGGGCTTGAGGCCAGGCAATTGCCATGCAAGCTTGAAGACTTCAGTGTGATCCCCAGAACTGGAGCACGGTGGAAGCAGGAAAGGCGCCCACCACAAGGAAGTTGCCCTCTGACCTCAGCTTGTTCCTCCTGTTGTCTCTCTCCTCCACCACCCCCCCACACACACTGCACCCATACAAGAATACATAAAACCTTTAAAGTATTTGTGGGCTGGCGTGTTTCTCTTGATGAGCAGCTCAGAAGCCGTCCTGCAGGGCAGCCTGCCCACTCACCCTCTTCCTTCTCCCTGTGGTTGGAGTTTTGCTAAAGTTTGGATGTCTGTTTACTGCAGTTCTCCTCGGCTGAAAAAGCCTCCTCAGTCCCAGCAGCACACAGGATGACCCCTGTTAATCATGGTTTCTGTGAACTGAACTCACAGCGATGCTCTTGTTCTCTTTGCACCGAATCACCTTTGGCTGCTGCGAATTTGTCTCTGCTTTTTATCTACGCCATGTGTAAGGTAAAGAGTAACGCTGTTGTCACTTTCTAAAGATCACGTCTAATATGGACTCCGTGGGTCGGATACAAATGCGAACGAGGCGCACGCTGCGTGGCCACCTCGCCAAGATCTACGCCATGCACTGGGGATATGATTCCAGGTCAGTGGCTGTCACTTCGGAAGTTGTTTCGTCAGGAATCATTGTTTGTGTTTTCTCTCTTCAGAGCAAACCTCATTTGTGCAGTGTTGTAGAAAAGGTGTCAATTACGAACGCGCTCCTTGCACTAGGAATGAACATTCATTGCCAGGTGTAGAGCCCTGTGTTTGTTCCAGTGTGGAGCTCAAACCCAGAGGCTCCGACTTGTTAAAGTTTACAGAGTTTTTAGGGCATGCAAGATGGCTTCTTGGATAAGAGTCTTTGCCTGGCAAATGGTCCCGTAATCTCCACATGTGCGCCCACAAGTAGTCATAAAGATGCAGAGTAGTAATAGTGTTAATGCACAGCTTTTAAAGTTTCTAATATGAGAAATTGCTTCTCAAAAAGATCTTTATCTAGTGACCTATGGAAACTATTTTTTATTTATTTATTTTGGGGCACAACTGCATTTTTTTTTAAATTATGTGTACAACATTCTGCATCCATGTATGCCCGCACACCAGAAGAAGGCACCAGATCTCATTACAGATGGTTGTGAGCCACCATGTGGTTGCTGGGAATTGAACTCAGGACCTCTGGAAGAGCAGCCAGTGCTCTTAACCACTGAGCCATCTCTTCAGTCTCACAACTGCGTTTTTTAAAAATTTTCATTTTACGTTCCAACCACAGTTCTCCCTCCTCCTCCTCCCCTTGCCTCTGCCCCAGCCCACTGAGGAAACCAGAGGAGGATTTCTTTCTGTGTTTTAGAATTAATAAGCCTTCCCAGTGAGAAATCGTCCTGCACCCTTAGAGATTATTAGAGGAAAAAGCTCTTTAAGATATCGCCCGTCCAGCTCTGGCGACCGCTCAGAGTGGAGCTGGCCTAGTGAGCTAGGGACCTCGCTTAGGGACACTTGAGGCTTCTGCATTCCACATGTACTGTCATCCTTGAATCTCCTTCAGGTCCTGGCCCAGGTTAGACTTTGAACAATTTAAACAGCCAGGAGACACAAGTCTGGCCCTTTAGGCCGATGAGAGATTTGCACGGCAGATACTACCTACCGCCAGAACTATTTTAAGTATACCACTGTATACTTTTCCATTGTTATCCGGGTCCTCTTGCCCAGGGCAGAATGATCTGTTCTCAGCACTGGGGGCTTTATGGCAGGCCTGGACTTTGGTTGTGACCCTGTACTGCTCCTTGCAGCCCTTTAGAGGACTGTTCTTTGATAAGGGGACAGCCTAAAGGCTGCGTGTAAATCAGAGTTGTCTCCTTTGTTATGGGAACGGAGCCCAATGCCTGCTCAATCCTGGGAAACAACACTTTCTTAGCATCTTAAATTTCACTCATCTCTAACAGGCCTGGTCAGCAAACACTTTTGGTGTGGTTTTGAAGGAGCAGTCTATGACAAAAGTCTATTTTCTGTGATTTATTGTCTTCCAAGCAGATTAGTAAAACCTTTATAACAACATTATCTTTACAGAGGGGTGTTATAATGTGGTTTTTTTTAATATGTCAAAACTATTTTTTTGTTGTTGTTGTTTCTTTTGAGACAGATTACTGTTAAGTAGCTCCAGCTAGCCTTAAAATCACTATTCTGGTGACTCAGGCTCCTAGAATCACAAGTATGTATAAACCGACGACAGGATTGCTCCATAGTACAGTTAGGGGGAACATCCAGAGACATCCAGAAAGGTCCAGAGCAGAGACTGGGCCTGGCTGTGAGAGGAGGAACTGAGCAGAGAGATGGGGGAGGGAGACAGAGAAGGGGTAGCTGGGGGAGGGAGGTTAGGGGAGGGGCGGAGGGGGAGAAGAGCTAACAGGGACTTGTGAAAGAATGTGTGCTTTGGTGTGCTAATAGGCACCACAGAGAGCCTTTTGGAATTTGGGGAAATGGAATTTCCTTTATACCTGACAAGGTTTAGGCACCATTCCTAGCCAAGACTTAAATAAAAATACCAGTTAATAAGCAAATACTTGAGTAAACTGATGTCTAAATTATTGATGTTACTATACTTAACTAACTCACAAACGATCAAATCATACAAAATGAGTATTTTGATTGAATACCCCTCCACACACACGCAGGGTTTCTCTGTGTAGCCCTGGCTGCCCTGGAACTCTCTTTATAGACGTTTATAAACTCTCTTTATAGAGGCCTTGAACTGCCTCTTCCTCCCGAGTGCTGGGATTAAAGATTAGCACCACCAGGTCTAGCAATGGAATAATCTTTTACTCCCCCAGCCTAACACACATATGCTATTGTTTTTCTATGATCGTTTGGGTTTTTTAATCATTTTGTTGCTGTTTCTGAGTTTAATATAATCTTGAGCTATAAGTGAGGAGGGTACTGAATACACTAACACAGTGTATGTGCCTCTTTGAAGGGAAAAGATAAAATTATATTATTGACAACTTACATAAAGCTAAGGCAGATTTTTTTTTTCTGTAATTTAAGATAGAAATTTTGCCCTGGGCCAGTGGGAGAAAAGCTCTCGCCACCCGATGATCTGAATTAGCTCCCCGGGACCCCCATAGTGGAAGGAGGGTGGCTCCTGCCAGTTGGCCTCTGATCTCCGCATTCATAAAAATCAATAAATATGATTTAACAATCTAAAATGAGTTTGCCTTGATACTCTAGACTCTTAACCCAAAGTCTAATTACTGAACCAATGTTAATAATTATTTTTTTAAATTTTTTCTTCAAAAATAAAATATCACCCAGGAACCTGACTCCCCTTCCAGGTATTCTGCTAACTAATTCCTGGGTTACTACCTCTGTCAGCACAACGGATGAATTGATTGTCAGGTTTTCCTTGGTCCCTCTCAGCCCACTTTTGGACCTCCCCTTCCATAACCTTTAGATTGGAAACCTTTGACGGCAGAGAAGAAAACTGAGTGATTTTTGTAATTGTCCCTCTCTTCTAAAGCAAAATTCCAGAACAGAACAACAACAACAAAAAAATCCAGTGACCACATAGTCAAGAATTCATAAATCGGTGGGGCTTTCTCATAAACTCTCTGCAGCATAAGCCCCATCTGTGTTTCCAGCTGCATGACGGGAAGGCCCCAGGTCCTGGGACTCCCCAGAATTTTCCTGTCTCTGTTCATTCATCATTACCCCTCGTAGGATACATTTTATCTTTAGTTCTCGGAAATGCCAGTTTCTGGGGCTGGAGAGATAGTTTAGTGGTTCAGAATATGTACTGCTGTTCCAGAGGACCCAAGTTCGATTCCCAGCACCCACACCAACCAACTCCAGCTCCAGGAGATCTGACACCCTGGCCTCCATGGCACCTACACTCCAGTGTGTGTACAAGCACACGTATACATAGTTAAAAGTACAAAAAACGTTAAAACTCCGTTTCCTACACATTGCCCTTTTTTGTTGTTTGTTTCTATTTTTTGAGACAGGGTTTCTCTGTGTAGCCCTTACTGTCCCAGAACTAGCTCTGTAGACCAGGCTGGCCTCCAGCTCCCAGAGATCCACCTGTGCCTGCCTGCATCCTCCTGTCTGGGACTAAAGACACTTGTTATTAACGCCCAGCACACACATTGTCGTTTTATTAATGCAACAACCCTTAATGTAGTCCTTTCATCTCTTTGGCCTCCACGGTACCCACAGCAGGCTCTCGGGTGACAGCCTGGGCTGATGGGATGTGGATATTGAATCTGGATCTCCTGGTCACTAAACCTGTCAGTCAGTACTAAGCTACTCCACTAGTATCCACGGAAACCTTTATGGGTAGCTAAAATGTCACAAGGGAAAACCTGAATTGTAGACACAAACTCTTTTAGCCAATGGCTAGATATTCTACTTTCTGCTCTAAGCGTTTGGCATGGAACATCACGTTTTTAAAGGTTGGCAGAAAAGTTATTTCGGTATACAGGTTTTACTGTGTTCTCATCTGAAGTGTCCTTCAAAGATGAAATGCATAACTAATTAACCATTTTTCCTCTCAGTGTCCAATTGTTCTTGTGTTTCTCCTCTAGGCTACTAGTCAGTGCATCCCAAGATGGAAAATTAATTATTTGGGATAGCTATACAACAAATAAGGTAGAATTTCTTCATCTTTCTCTTAAATGATCTTGTATTTGTTTACCGCCTGACAGTTCCTTCTCATTCAGAGCCCCTCCTTCTGAGATGAATTTAGTCTAGATCTGGACCAGCTATTAGGACACTCTCGCTTTCAGTGTTGAGCTCTTTTCATTTCTAGGGACACACTGTAAGAACAATGTCAGTGTCAGTTTGAGCTTCCCTCCCTCCCTCCCTCCCTCTCTCCCCCTCTCCCTTCCTCTCTGTTTGTTCCCCCCACTCCGCTTTCCCTCTTTGACAGGCTCCTATTTAGCCCAGGCTAGTCTTGAAATCTATGTAGCTGAGGCTGGCCTTCAGCTCTTAGTTGCCCTGCCTCTACCTCCTCAGTGCTGAGTTTACAGCCGTGCAGCACCACACCTGCCTTGTGAAGACCGTCATTGTTATATTGATGCGAACTTTTACAATTTCCAGTTCCTAGATGAAATAAGCCTGACCTTTTGGTTTGGGGTAGATTATTGGTGAGGGTTCCTGGAGAGCTTTTCCTTGGCTTACTCCGGGGACACTTCGCTTTTCTGGGTGACGTAGAAGATAGACACATTGAATTTGGTGAAATCTAGTAGTGAAAATCTGGATTTTCTCACTGTACCCAGCGTGAGGAATCCTTGATTTCAGGTTGCTGAGTAGCAGTGAAAACATGGAGGGGGGCATATTTTGTAAGTCACGTGCTTTGTACATTGTATGCATTAGCAGTAATTGACTGTGCACTTGGAAGCAGTATTTGGTGAGGTGAATAGTCCTTAAGCCTCTCCCCTCTGGAGTGCTGAGGCCGAGACGCAGGACCTTGCCCGTACACAGCAGGTGCCGTGCCCATGAGCTGCACACTCAGCCTGAGTGAGACTTTAAAGGTGACTAATTTGTAAGCTAACAGCTTTTGTATCCTAATTGGTATTAAGTTAGTCTTATTCAAACCTAAACCAGAAAAACAGATACACTTTTATGATGGGATTTTAGGTCAAGAGGAAGCGTGGTAGTATCTGTCCCAGGATGTGGGGACACCCTGTGTGGGGTTAGTCTTGGTAGATCAGACACCTTCAGCCATTCCACCTGACCTGCTTCTAAGTCTCCTTGAGACTCTGGAATGGTTGCCTGTTACAAGGGCACTCATGCAGCCCCCTGGGAAAAGCCACTCGAACTGGCTCTGTCCCTTCTCAGTTCCCTCCCTTTTATGGTTCAGTGTTCAGTACAGGAGATTCCTCCTTTGAGCGTTAGGTGCCAATGATTTTGCTAAAATCTTTACTCATATTTTACATCTTATTCAATAGGCAGGGGCAAGTAGATCTCTTTGAGTCCAGTCTGGTCTACATAAGTAACTCCAGGCCAACGGGGCTATTTATGAAGACAGATTCTCAAAAATTAAAAACAGAATACGTATAGCTTTGCTTTTATTTAAAACACTGGAAGGGCTCTGCGGCTGGAGAGGCAGCTCACTTGGTTAAAAGCTCTTGCTGCTGTCTTCTAGAACTTACATCCAGGGCTCACAACTCCCTGTAGTGCCAGCTCTAGGGTATCCAGTGCCTGTGGTTCTGAGGGCATTGCCCATTATCACACAGGCACATAATTAAAAACAAAACCATCCCTAAAATGAACACTTCAAATACAGGTGACCTGCTAACACAGAAAGGGGCATCCATCCGATGTGCCTGTGGTGTTTCCAGGTCACGTGGCCTCCTTTCCCAAGCTCCTGCCTGTTCTTCGCTGTGCCTGATTTCCAGCAAAGCTTGCCTCATCCTACGCAGGTTTAGGGGTGCACTGAACACCCTTGTAGTCTTTCCCCCATAACGAACCCCATGCCTCTGGGCATTGTTTGTGTGGTAGATGCATGCCATTCCGCTGAGGTCTTCCTGGGTGATGACTTGTGCCTATGCCCCATCCGGGAACTATGTTGCCTGTGGGGGCTTGGACAACATCTGCTCCATATACAATCTGAAGACTCGTGAGGGGAACGTGCGGGTGAGCAGAGAACTGCCAGGGCACACAGGTGAGCCATTTGCCCCGTTCGGTCCCCCCCTTCCTGACAGCGGGCACACAGGTGAGCCATTTGCCCCTGTTCGGTCCCCCGTCTCCCCCTTCCTGACAGCGGGCACACAGGTGAGCCATTTGCCCCGTTCGGTCCCCCGTCTCCCCCTTCCTGACAGCGGGCACACAGGTGAGCCATTTGCCCTGTTCGATCCCCCGTCTCCCCCTTCCTGACAGCGGGCACACGGGTGAGCCATCCCCCCCCACCTCGATCGGCCCCCCATCTCCCACTTCCTGAGAGCTGAGCAAGGATACATGGCGGATTGTGTCTAGAGGAAAAGGGAAGCAGTAATTACTGTGGTTTGAAAAGTACTAGCTCCCAGAGGGCATGTGCTGGTGGTCATTGTTACTTCATTTTGTTGCGGGGGGGGGGTGGGGGGGTGGGGGGGGGGTGCCTCTAGGGCCTTGAGCTCACTGAGCATGCGCCCTGCATGGAGGTGGACTCCTACCCCTTTGTTTTCTTCTTTCAAATGTAACTGTATTGCTTTGTAAACATGATAAATTTTGCTGCCCCCAAAGTCCAGACAATCCTAAAATATACAAAAGAAAGCAAATCCAGCCTTCTGCACTGTCTGCTGCCCTGGAACAAGGTTCAGGACTGTATTGTCCGTGCAGGTGGAAGCATTATGTCACCTGCAGCACTGTCACCGTGCAGCGGTGCTTAGTCCCCAGGAGGCCCCTGCCACTCCTATCCTTCCTGTCTGTGGTTTGGGTGCTGCCAGCTGACCACTTTTCTGCAGGGTCTCACAATAGTGTTTCCCTGCCGTTTGGGGACTCTGGCATGCTGAAGGACAGGAATCATGCAGATGTTGCATTTCCCATAATGCTTTCACAGTATTTTTAGGGTCTTCCTCAGTGCTGGGCCCATTCTGCCATAGGTTATAGGCTATAGGAGCACATTCTCTCGGGTGTGTCCAACCTGCAACCTACAGACTACATGGAGCCCAGGGAAGCTATGAATGCAGCCCAACACACTGTCACAAATATACTGAAAATAAAAACACTCCTCACAATTTTTAAAAATCCAACTGATTGGCTCTTAAGCATGAATTTTGTAGATGACAGTGTTGTGGTCACAGTATCAAGGTTAAACACTGTGCTGCTGCTAACAGGCTACCGTGCTTGACGTGGCCACTTTGAGTGCTCCTGTGTGATGCATGAGAGCCTCAGAAGACAGCGAGGGGGCTGGAGAGATGGTTCAGTGGTTAAGAGCATTGCCTTCTCTTCCAAACGTCCTGAGTTCAATTCCTAAGCAGCCCAAGCGGTAGCTCAGAGGCTAAGAGCGCCTAATGCTCCGCCAGAGGACCCGAGTTCGAGTCCCATCTGGCTCACAGATGATATAAGCGATCAATAAATTGCTATCAAAAATCAAAGAAAAAAAAAGACAGTGAGGAACCATTACAACAGAGCCACATGACCCACTGACAAGGCCCTGTTGCCCGAGTATAGGTTTTTATCCCGTTCCTTGGTTACTGGATCGATGGCCTGACATTTCTGCTCTCCGCTGCAGGCTACTTGTCCTGCTGTCGCTTCCTAGATGATGGACAGATCATCACCAGCTCAGGAGACACAACTTGGTGAGTTCCTTCCCAAAGAAGCCTGTCTTCGTGGGCACAGACCCTGGGTCGGGATGCGGTCATTTTGTGTCTCCCCTTGTATTTCCTCACAGTGCTCTGTGGGACATCGAGACGGGGCAGCAGACTACGACCTTCGCAGGACACTCGGGTGACGTGATGAGTCTCTCCCTGAGTCCTGACCTGAAGACCTTTGTTTCTGGTGCTTGTGACGCGTCTTCAAAGCTGTGGGATGTCCGGGACGGCATGTGTAGACAGTCTTTCACAGGACACATCTCGGACATCAACGCTGTCAGTGTAAGTGAAGCACACTTGGCTTTTTGTTCTGTTGGTTTATTTTGGGGACAGAGTCCTGTAGCCCAGACTATGAGGCTGATGAAACCCCTTACTCCTGATCCTCCTGACCCTGCTGTCTCCACCTCTCAAAACTGCACTGTGTCTAAGTGCTGATCCTGACACCATTATAACAAACAGATTGCTTTCATGGATTCTTACAACCAGTGTAAGAACCACTCTTACAACATGAAATCCTCAGTAGGTCTTGATTTTTAACGTTTTAATCCATAAATTTGAGTGCTTATTATTTTTAGATAAGATACAAGCCTTATTTCCAGAATGAGTAGGGACAGGTTGTTGTTACTGAGTAGGCATTCAGTGTGTTTTGATGAGAAGCCATTCGGTGTCGAGGGGAACTCCACAGAGCACAATATTCAGGAAGGGGGTGCTGCCCTCTGCAGAGAGATAGCCAAATCAGGGAGGTGCCTGTTCTGCCATGTGCCAGCTTTGAAACCGGACAAGCTGCATAGTGTCAGCGAGCCTCACACCCCAGCCTTCCTAACAGGTTTTATCAGAAAACAGTGTGGAACTACGTGGATCATTTATTAGAAGCCCAGAAACGTGTGTGTGTGCCTATACACATGTGTGCATGTGCTATAGAGGCCAGCAGTGGACATCTGTTACCTCCTCGATTGTATTTCCCCCTTCTTTCGTGATTCAGGGTCTCGCTAGCCCTGACTGGCTTGGAACTTACTGTGTAGACTGTGGCTGGTTTCAAACACAAAGATCCTCCTGCCTCTTCCTCCCAGGTGCTGGAATTCCAGGTGTGAGTCACTGTGTCCGCCTTCCTCACCTTAGTTTTGAAAGCATCTCTCAGTGAACCTGGAGCTAATCAAGCCAGGCTAGTTTGCTCTTGCGTTCTGGCTACCCGCCTGTCTCCTGAGCCCTCCAGTGCTGGCTTTACAGATGTGTACCCCTTTTAGAGGCACGCTGGGGATTGAATTCAGGTTCTCTTGAATTCAGTAACTGAGCCATCTCCCCAGTCCTGCTACTTCATATTTTTAAGGGGGAAAAAAAACAAACAAACCCAGTCAGACAACCACAAGCACGCTAAGCAGATGCCAGATTGCTGGAGATTAAGGGGGATGTGCTAGTCTTGGACTTTTGAGAAACATGAAAATGACACTGAATGACCGTACAAATGATTATTAAGTGATGATTGGGGGCGGGGTTCAGAAGAATGTGGGCCACCACTTTGAGTCAGCTAAGTGTCCCTGTACAATTCAGATGCCAAAGGCTGTAGATGTGAGGCATTCTAGAGGAACCATGCTTGTCAATCCAATTAAGACATTACAGTTCCGTAAGAAGATACTTTGTAGTGTGTGTGTGTGTGTGTGTGTATTATTCCCACTCTAAAAGTCATATTCATGTGGTTCTGCAGATTACGACTATCTAGGTCGCTTTCTATTGCTATGATGAAACACTAACTGCTGTACCCAGAGTCAGGACCCCCAAAAACCACCAAGAGATTTTATTATTATTCCAGCCTGCTGGGTTCTACCATCTTATACAAGGGCAAGATGGCAACCACCCGAGAAGGAGGCAGGAGCATCTTTTAAGCCATACTGAGGGGATTGTCTAAGGAAGTTGGGTCATTTTAGATATGATTGACATATTTAGATATGATCATATTAGTACGTCTTCATTGGCCAGGGCTAGCCAGGGTTGGTCAGGGCTACAGTTTTCCATTGGGGGCAGGCCCTGTCTTTGAACTGCTGTGGGGGCTGGCTCAGGCCTGGCCTGGCCTGGGACTGCGTGTACCAGGCCTCCTCCTGGCTGTTGGGGGTGCTGAATATTGATTGTCCTTTGTTCTTGGCTTTTCCTAAGAAACCACTTGTTCAGTCTCTGAAAACTGGAATTGAGGCCTGGTCTCTGAGAGAAGAGTGATCAGCCTGTTATGGCATCTGCTCCGTCCTTCCCTAACTAACAGAAACTTGGAGAGGAGAATTTATTTCAGCTCACACTTCTAGGTAACAGTCCATCACTGAGCAGTCGGGGCAGGAACTCTAGATAGGAACTGGAGGCAGGAGCTGAGGCACAGACTGAAGGAATGCTGGTCCCACTTGTGTAGTAGGAGGAGCGGGCTGCGTCCAGCCACCCGACTAGCTTAACCCCTGAAGTAACCACACCAAAATTAATTAAATTACTGCCTGGCCCATTAGCTCTAGCCTCTTATTGGCTAACTCTCACATCTTGATTCAGCCCATTTCTAATAATCTGTATGTCACCACGAGGCCGTGGCTTACCGGGAAAGATTCAGCATGTATGACCTGGTACCTTCATGACAACTCCCCGTCTCTGCTTCCTTCCTCTCAGAAGTCTGTTCTGTCTACTCCACCTACCTGAGTTCTGCCCTATCAAAAGGCCAAGGCAGCTTCTTTATTCAACCAATGAAAGCCACACACAAACAGAACCTCCTACACCACGCTTGCTCCTTAAGGATTGCTTGGCTTGGTTTTTACAGCCCAGGATTACTTGTCCAGGGATGGTCCAGAGCACTGTGAACTGGGCCCTCCCACATCAATCGTTCATCAAAAAATGCCTCACAGGCTTGCCTACAGGCCAGTCAGATGGAGATAGAGGCATCTGAGCTAAGGTTCCCTCTTCCCAAACGACTCAGGTTTGTGTTGAGTGGACAGAACCTGAGCAATACAGAGTCAAAGAGAGCAAGTGCTTGCTTCCCCTCTTTCAGGTCAGCCTGCTTATACTGACAGCATCAGGGAAGGCACACCTGCCCCAGCCATCATGGGTCACTTTTACAAGGCTGAGTGTGTCCTCTTATAGTCAAAATTACCAAGGGTTTTTAAAAGATGTACAGTGTGTGTGTGTGTGTGTGCGCGTGAGCGCATGCTTGTGTGCACCTGCATGAGCAGGTGCCCTTGACGGCCAGAAGAAGGCATCAAATATGGAGTCCTCAGAGGTGGGATTAGAGTGGACTGCAAACTGCTTAATGTGGGCGCTGGGCACTGGGCCCTCGTCATCTGTATGAGCAGCAAGTGCTGTCAGTTTGAAAAATCAGGAACAAATGTTGAATTTTATCCAACACTTTCCCTTTATCTGTTGAAATGCGTGGGGTTCCCCCCTTCTCTGTCCCAGCCCCCACCCCGGGGTGTGTCTGTCTGCCTGGGGCTGAGTGTTGAATGCAGGCCAACAGGAATGCTAGGCAGGTGCTCATTTGTGTTGTTTGTTTCTTCTTTCGGGCTTGGTAAAAGTTAATTTGTTTATTATTACTTTAAATTTTGTGTGCGAGTGATGTGTGGTAGGTGCATGTGCGTGAGTATGGGTGTGGAGACCTGTGTGTACACAATCAAAGGCTGTAGAGACCTGTGTGTACACAATCAGAGGCACAAGCAAAATCAGCTGGCCTCCTCTGGAACCGGCTCCCTTACTACTTGAAACAGGTCTCACTCAACTGGAAGCTTGCCTTCCTGGCTGAGCTGACTCATCAGCAGTGTCTCAGAATCATCTGCCTGGCCACAGTGCTGGGGTTATGGACACTCAACCACGCCCACAGTGCTGGGGTTAAGGACACTCAGCCACGCCCACAGTGCTGGGGTTAAGGACACTCAGCCACGCCCACAGTGCTGGGGTTAAGGACACTCAGCCACGCCCACAGTGCTGGGGTTAAGGACACTCAGCCACGCCCACAGTGCTGGGGTTAAGGACACACTCAGCCACTCCCAACTTGTCACATAGGAGCTGGGGACTCAAGCTCCACGTCCTCATGTGCTCAGGCACGCCGAGCAGGCGCTGTCTCCCAACCCTACAACAATGAGTTTACAGAGACTGATGCTGTTTGCACTGTTTGTGGGATGAGGCACTAAGTGCCATCTTTGTTGAGTTGTTAGTAAACACTGAGGCCGCTTTGGAAATGACATAGTTGGGAGAAAAATATTGTATAAATAGGCTAGGCCTTAGGACAAAGACCATGCCATGGTCCCAGCACAGGAGACTTGCTGCAGATTTGAGGCCAGCCTGGGCTACAGAGTGAGTTCTGGGACAGCCAGTGCTAGACAGAGAAACCCTGTCTCAGAAACCAAAAGCCAAACAAACAGCAGCAGCAAGGAAAACAAAACAAAAGCCAAGCGTGGCCGGGAGAGATGAGGATACAGAAGGAAGCGGCCAGCAACACCAGCAGAGGGAGGAGGCTAGGGAAGGCTTTGAACATCAAGGAACCAAACCACGAGGTGCATGGTGGGAGGAAGGAAGACTTTAATGGTCCCGGGTCCTGCAGTCCTCCGGGAATCTATGAGTAGAGCATTTCCTGTTTGGAATGATGAAACCGTGTTCACCCAGAGCAGTCGCCGCCATTTCCAGGAACCTGTGAACCTTGTCGAGCTGCTGCCCAGCAGAACTCTGCCCGTGGGACTCCTAGCGAAACAGTCGGGGAATGTCTCCCTGTGCTTACTAACAGCTGGAAATAACACTGCCCCACTATATAAGTCCTTCTCACACTTCCAACTCTATAGTCAGATCTGAGAACATAATTACAACATATCTGTATTTAGTAATCAGAAATACATTTAACTGAAGCAATTATATCCCTCAAATAACTTATTTATTTGAAAACCTAAGGGTAGGTTATAATACTAAATTATTAGTTATTAAATGTTAATATTATTTTAAAACCTAGTAGTGTAGTTCAGTAGTTGAGCACTTGCTCAGCGTATGTGAGGCCCAGGCTGATCCCCTACACAGGAAAAGAACACAACGTTGTTGCCAGGAATTTAGTGGATGATATAGCAGAAGATCAATAGAAAAACTAATTAACAGCTGGACAACTGCTTAAGAATGAAGAAAGTTAAGTTCGAGCACTACTTTACTAAAGGCTCTTTATTAAATAGACTCCAGATTGATAAGATTAATATATGAAATTAAAAGAACTAAAAACAATTATGCACTGTTCATTAGGAGTAATGAAGGAAGCTGGGGAGATGCTCAGCTGGTATTCACTGTGCGCATATGAGGACTGGCTGGTCCACAGAACTCAGGTGAAAAGGCTGGCCTGCGGGGACCGCCTGTTGTCGATCCCAGCACTGGGGAGCAGAGACGGGAGAGAACCGTCTCTGCGACCAAAAGAGGAACTAGAGAATGACCTAAAACACCTGACGACTTCTGGCGTCATCCTGTGCGTGTCACCCTGTGCGCTCCCGTACAAACCCGTAAGGAATGAAAGAAAGCGGGGTGTGGTGGCTCATGCCTAGAATCTCAGCACTCAGGAGGTCGAAGCAGGAGGATCAGAAGTTCAAGGGCATCCTCAGCTACTCCATGATTTAAGGTCAGCCTGGGATATAGGAAATCCTGTCTCAAAAACACAATCAAAGAAATATAAGTGAAGCCTAAGCAGACCTGACTCTGTGAAGCCTTAACACGCTGCGGAGTCACATTTGAGCAAATAAAACCAATGTACAGACATTTTGTTTCTACACAGTAAGAAATCAGTGTCGGTAGCTCAACTTCAGAAAACAAAGCCGTCATGAGAAAGCAGTTCCCAGAAGCTGGAAGTGCTTTGACTAGGCACATGTGGAAAAGCACACTGACCAGGGCTGCAGCATGAAACGCTACTCAGGTGCCAGGCATGCCTGGGGCTGTACCCCTCCATCGCCAGTGGAGGGCGGAGTTGTCTGTTTTCTGTCTGTGCAGGTGTTGTGTAGACCAGAGGCTGATGTTGGGTGCCCTCTTCACCTTATTCAGAGGCAGGGTCTGAACCAGTTGAACCAGTTGACCTATACTAGTCCAGCTAGTTAGCTTGCTTAGGGGACCCCTTCTCTGCCACCCAAATGCTGAGGTACAGGCAGGCCTCCACACTCGGCCAGCATTTACTGAGGGTACTGGGCATACCTCCACACTAGGCCAGCATTTACCTGGGAGCTGGGCTCCATAGCATGGCACGAGGGTGGCATTCATTAGCAACCCCAGTGTAGTCTTCACAGGCACACGAGTGCTTTATCTCCCGAGCCATCCCCCAGTCGCAGTGTTCTGTATGTTCTAAAACCTTTCCAATTTATTTCTCATAGTAGAATTCTGAAATATTTAAACAGACATCCTGTAAATAGTAATACTTGACTTACGATCGGCATGGGGAGTTTTGGTTTGTTCTGACTCTGACTCGCGTGCAGGAGCCTCCTCTTAGGCATCCTGGTGGCCCCTGGTCCTGGGAGGTCACTGCGCTGATGCTGACCCTAGTGTGAACATGCAGTCTGTGCCCGCTGTCCTGGTGCAGCACACTGTTCCTGACTCCTAAATGACAGGCACCCAGTACGTCTGGATCAGACAGGCGAAGGACCACAGGCGGCGTTATTAATACTGTGTGCTGAGCAATGGCTCATGCACTTTGCATGTGCTATTTAGCCTAAATCGTCAACTAAAACAAAAGCCCAGAATATTAAAAAATACATATGTATTAGGCCAGGTGTGGTGGCTCACACCTTTGTAGCCCTAGCACTTAGGAGGATGGAGCAGGAGTATTGTGCGTTCTGGGTCAGCCTGTGCTACATGGTGGGTTACTGGCTCACATAAAAAGAAACTTCTCAGCAGTCACTGAAACGGAAAGAAGCAAAATTAGACTCTAAGCCTGCCCTACCTCCTGTCCCCAGTTGTCTGTCTCCATGGTCTCCGAATGCATCTATTATGGTGTAGACCAATCTCACTCACACCTCCAACACCAGCCTCTCTGCCTCCATTGTTTTTACGTTGTTTTTTTTTTTTTTTTTTTTTTTTTCCCTTTTTAGTTCTTCCCAAGTGGCTATGCCTTTGCCACAGGCTCCGATGATGCCACCTGCCGGCTCTTTGACCTCCGTGCAGACCAAGAGCTACTGCTGTATTCTCATGACAACATCATCTGTGGGATCACATCTGTGGCTTTCTCCAAGAGCGGGCGCCTTCTGCTAGCCGGCTATGATGACTTCAACTGCAGCGTGTGGGACGCGCTGAAAGGAGGCCGGGCAGGTCAGTGATGTAGCCAAGGCAGGTTCTGTTTCAGGAAGCCTGAAAAGGCTCCCACAGACACTGAGGCTTGCTGGGCATCCGGGAGCTGTCAGAGCAGCAGCTGGGCGGCTTTCCTTCGTATCTTTATTACCTTTGATGGTAGCTGGAGGAACATTTATCCTACTGAAGAATGACATTAGGTCCTAGAATGGTAAATTAGGGGTCAGGAGCAGTAAATATAAATTGGTGCCTTCTTGCACAAATCAGTTTTCTTTTTCTTTTAAAGATTTATTTATTTATTTATTTGTTATGTGTACAACATTCCATATATGCCTGCACACCAGAAGAGGGCACCAGATCTCATTTTGGATGGTTGCGAGCCACCATGTGGTTGCTGGGAATTGAACTCAGGACCTCTGGAAGAGCAGTAAGTGCTCTTAACCTCTGAGCCATCTTTCCAGCCTTTTTTTTTTTTCTTTCTGATAGTTTTCTTTTTCTTACATCCTGGTTGGTTTGCTTATTTATTATTCTGAGACAAATCCTTATGCTTGGAAGTCACTATAAAGCCCAGGCTGGCCTTGAGCTCAATGTTACCCTCCCTCAGCCTTCCAAATGCTGGAATTGCTGGTGAATGCCGTCATCATACCCTGCTAAGCTGTCACTTGGGGCTAAACCATTGCTCTCTAACCTGACAGGAAGCATGGTTTCTGCAGTGGCTCATGCTCTTGAGACTGACCCTGAGGATATAGGCAGATTGTCTTCCAGGCCTCAACAGGAACCCTCCCATTAAAAACCAACATAGCAACCATATTGGAACTGGGATTAAATGGAGGAATTTGTAATTTAACTGTTAAACATTTACATTTGTAATGTAATGTTAAAATTATACTCCAGAAGCTGGGCGGTGGTGGTGCATGCCTTTAATCCCAGCACTCGGGAGGCAGATGCAGGTGGATCTTTGTAAGTTCAAGGTTGGTCTGGTCTACAAGAACAAGTTCCAGGACAGCTAGGACTGTTACACAGAGAAACCCTGTCTTGGAAAACCAAACAAACAAATGTATGGTGTGTGTGTGTGTGTGTGTGTGTGTGTGTGTGTGTGTGTGTGTGTATATATGTATGCATACTCCGTATACACACATGGGTGTGTGTACTTTGTTACTATAACACAACAAACATATTTTCTGCACCCCAAGATAGACTGGTAGGGTGCAGTGGTGTACACCTGTAATCCTAACACTCAGGAGACACATAGGAGAATCACAAGTCTGAGGTCAGCCTGGGCTACACATCAAGACCTTCATCTCAGAAAAAAAGCTTGAAATAGCATGCCTGTGTTACTGCCAATTTTCTTTTTCCACACATCCCTGTCCTCTGAAACTCTCCCCTGTGCTCCCCACCACTGTCTGACTGACTCAAGAGGAAAGCTGGGATTACAGTTTAACAAGTCAATTCTAATCTCCATTCCCACCAACCAACCGTTTCTTTCTCCTAGTCAGGAGATAGGTTAATGGCTGATTCCCTAGTCTTACGCTGGCATTTGTCATGTGACTGACATCATAGAAGTGCAAATGGGAAGGTGTCACCCTTTACTGTTCACTTGTTAATGCAGTTCTGTTTTGACACACTTGCCCCCACTTAGTCCCAGGGATCCCCATCTCTACCACTGTGGACCTTGTAGCTTACAGCCCTGTTGCTGTCTTTGCCTCTTTCGCTCAATCCCCACCTTTAGAGCCCCCAGAGTTGTTGGACATAGAGGCTCTCAGCTCTCACAGGAATTATCTTCTGAAGTCAGCTAACAAATCACAGAGTTCAGAGTTGGTACCTTGCAAGTAGATTTTTGTAAACAACATGTTGCCCAATGCCAGCAACTCCATAAATAAGGAATTCTGTATTTGGCTGTTACCTCAATCTGCTAGTATCCATCAACTCATTTCTGACATGCTTGAGTTCCCAGTTTGCTTTGCTGATAGCTGTCTTCATGGCTGGCTTAGTACAGTGTCTCACTTTAAGGCCAAATCCAGACTTGGGAGCCCTTCTCTTCCCTGTCCTTTCCAGGTGACTGGAGAGGCCACCTCTGTGCTTTCTTCTTACATGGCATTCCAACACCATGATGGTAAAGTTGCCATCCATACACCGCCAGACTGGAAACGCTACAGGGAATACTTAAACAGGATACACTTCTGAGAATGGAAATATGTTTAAAGAGAGATGGTGGCTCTGACATTGCATTTGAACCTCGGAGTCCCTGACGGCTCCGTGATTAGGAGTGCTGACAGGTGAGGCGGCTCTGAGGGAGCCAGCCACTGTTCACGCATTCCCTGACACGAGATAAGGAAAGGATATTTTCATCTTCATTTGAATGTTTGCATTTTCACTCAAATCTTGAGAACTGTTTATTTTGTCCTGTGCAGTAAAAAATAAGGATGGGTGAGTCTCAGGTCACTGCAGTTTGTGTGTGGTGATGAACAGAAAGAACGAAAGGGGTGGTTTGGGTCTATTTTGGAGATAGGATGGAAGGCAACTGTCTTGTTCTTGTTGGGAAAGCACACTGTATAGAACTTCCACTTAAAAATGTGTTTTTATTGAAAGCAGCACAGTTCAGTAGCAGAACTGGAATATCATGAACTTACTGGAGATGTGGAATTTGTTTTTACATATTTTCCTAGGCAGAAAAATTACAAAACTCCCAGGTACTATATGACACACGCTTGTTATCCCAGCACTTGGAAGGTAGATGGAGAAGGATTGGGGTCTTAAGATTATCTTTGGCTGGGTCGCAAATTCAGGTTCAGTCTGGACTACATGAGAACCCTCTTCTCAATTTTCTTAAATGGTTGACAGTTTATTGCCTTGGAAAACTATTCAGCCTCTTGTTGCTCCTAACTATGGTTTAAGGCTCCTAAATGTTGTAAATAACAGGGTTCATTTTAAAAAGTAGGAGGTGAGTCACCTTTTGAACTGGAAATACAAGCAAGTGTCTACAAGACACTCTTCTCAATTTTTTTTCCCTTTTTTTTTAAGATAATGACTTTTCAAAAATCGGAAGCACAAATTGATGTTTTCGTTTTTTAAAAAAAAATTCACATAACCCATGGTGTGTTGTACTGTGCCTGACTTGCCCTGATGGCTGTGTCCTCAGGATGCCTGTTCGTTTTCTAATCACCATCTGCATTGTAACTTTTGCAGTTCTGAAACTCCGGTTTTAACTCTGTATTGACCTTTCTTTGTAGGTGTCCTTGCTGGTCATGACAACCGTGTCAGCTGCTTAGGTGTGACTGATGATGGCATGGCTGTGGCCACCGGCTCCTGGGACAGTTTTCTTAGGATCTGGAATTAACAGTGTCCTAAGTTCTGCTCCCCAATGGCTATCTGGAGATCCACGCTACAGCCCACAGCTGTGAGAAGAAACTCTACCTTCTGTTTGCAGATGAGGGTTTCTATTGAGATGACTACGTATGAAAGAAAGCGTCTTTGAATAAAGTACAGCCAAATGGTGGTCAGAGACAATCAAGACTAAGGTCCCATGCTGCAGGCGAAGGGCCTGGGTATTGAGCAGTTGTGTTGACTTTAAGCCCAACAGATTCCTGCTTGTGCTAGTCCTTTTTCTGTAGATTAGAATGCACATTCTGTAGCAGGTGACTGTTGTGTTTGCATTTTGTTAGGGACTCCCCTTGAACTCTGTATATATGAGAACCATCACATTTTTAAAGTATTGTCATGGGAGAGCCAGGACCCGTAATAGGCAGATGTGATGTTGTAGATATATGTGCTGTCTGAAGGAGTCCCCTTGGGCTCTGACATCGCATTTGAGTCACGATGGCCTCCTGATTAGGAGGGTTGATAGATGAGGTGGCTCTGCAGAAGCCAGTGGCTGTTCATGCATTGCCATGCTAGGGATCTAAGTGCTCCTTTTGAGTCATTTGAGGGGACAGATGATGTGAAGGCCAGGGGGGACACTGAAATGTCATTACAATTTATTATATTATAACCAGTAGACATTGGCATGTATTTTAATTTTTGGTATTCTAAAAGGCTGAGCCCTTTGAACCTTTAGATCTTGCTGTTAATTTCACATTCTGAAACCAAGTTTGTAGAATGTACTAGTATTTCAGAAGTTTGACAAAACCTGACTTGCCCCTGCTTCTGAAGACTCCTCTCAGTATTCTCTGTGATGGGTAGGAAACAGTGGCTCACCTTTAACATTTTTGAGAAATGTAAACTCATCCACTAACTGGCACTAACATACATAAGATGGCTTTATGAACTCTGTGTAAGATCTGAACTGGTATAAATTATCTGCACCCTTGACCTTCTGCTCTTCTATTTTGGTGGTGCTGCAGAAGGAATCTAGGGCCTTGTGCCCACCAGGCTTGCTCTGCACCCCTGGCTCCTCCAGACCACGACATACCTGTTCCTATGCAGCTTGCAGTTGAGTGTCCAGAGCTGGCCCCTAGAGCCTAAAGCATTTGTTTCAGAGGGTCCGCTCACAGCAGGCTGTCCAATTGCTCTGTCTGTCACTGGGCTGTCCTGCCTCTCCTCTTGTTTTCTCCTACAAATTTAAATGACTGACAATAGCAGACTGTTACCTCTTGCTGGGTGCTGCCTTCATGGATTACCTGGATGTATACAAAACATTGTTTGAAACTCAGTAACACGTATGTTGCTATTTAATAGTTTGTTAAAGTTGATCACCTGTAACTAACTTTAACACTTCCAAACTCTGGAGTTTTCATCCTTATACTGTGACTGTGCCCATGTATGTGTCTGCTGTGATGAAATCAGCATCAGCTTTATTAAGGTCAGTTGCGCTTCACGTACTACAGTGGACAGAGCCTCCTCCCACACAGCTCCAGGGTTGGACCTGACTGGGGCAGAACAGGAATGAAGAGCCGACAGACACAGGAGAGTTGGGGCTGTGGAAGAAACTGCAGCCCCCAGGAAGTGAGTTTGTTACATGGAACAGCCCAGAGTTGGTGCTGCTGCATACAGATGAACAAGGAGGCAGCTTTTACGGTATGCAGCAGGACCAAGGAGACAGGGCTAGCTAATCCGGGTGAGGTTACTTTACGAAGCATAGCTCTCTGAAATAGGGCACAATTTACTTAAAAGGAAAGAATAAAAAAAAAAGACAGTGCTGGGCTGGAATCTAGCCCTCCTTGTATGTGCTGCCCAGAAGGCGCTCTACCTCTGAGCTGCACCTGCAGCCTGCCCCACCCAAGCCAGAGTTGAAGCACATTAGAGGATCACAATCATTTCCCCACAAGGGTGTGTTTCCAAGACTGCTGTGTAACTCAGAACTCATCCAAAACTCTGTTCAAAACAGCACTTCTAATATGTATTTTAAAACGGGGCTAAAGGATTTAATCCATGGTAAAGTGCTTGAAACGCAGGGCCCTGGGTTCAGTCCTCAGCTGTGTGTCAGTCAAAAGTCATACAGAAGAATTCTATGGCCCTAAATATTTTAAAATGGAATTCAGGGCAGGAGAGTTGGCTAAGCAGATAAAAGCACTTTGTTACTCTTGCAGAGAACCTGGGTTCAATTCCCAGCAACCATGTGGCAGCTCACAACCACCTGTAACTCCAGTCTCAGGGAATATGACTCCCTTGGACACAAGGCAAAACATTTGTACACATAAATCTATGTTAAAAAGGGGGTGTGTTTTCATGTTATTAAAAGCTTGTGTAGAACAGAATTTAAAGATTTCCCTTACAGTGTAGCTGGAGAGTAACCATGATGAACATATGGCTCACTGCACACAGTGCCAGGGTTTGGCACAGTAGTGACCTTAGTCAAGCTGCTTTCTACTGGTGGGTACCTTTAGGGTTTCTCTGCAGTTTGTTGTGGCTAAATACACTGGCTTGCCTGAGACTTCCCGAGATTAGCCTATATAATGTGCCTTAGCAGGTTGATGCTTAGCATGCAAAACATCAAACAAAAGTCGTCTTTGAGACCGGCAAGATTTTTAACATTTTGCTGTGGCTTCTGCCTTGGCCTCTAGCTGAGTCCACAAGCATCTTTTCCCGGAGAGTATTATAAAGGCACATGATCTTTTCTAAAACATTGTAACCACCATGTAGTTGAGTGAATGCCTCAAAGTGCTGTTCAGCAAGGACAGCTCTACCTTGAGATAAGCAAGTTCATTTTTGGCAGCCGTGCTCCATGTAATACTCCAGGTCCTTAACTAGCTTGGACTTAGTTGTGATACACGTATACTGTATTGAATTCCAAATTCATAAAAGCAGTTGAGTGTTGGGCTCTGGTCCTTCAAGTTCAAGTCTAGTCAGTGGCTGTCATTTTAATTTAGAGTTGGCAAGTTGATTGATGATGTGTTTCTGAGATGTAAGGGACTTGAATCTGTTACATGACCTAGTGCAGCCCTGTAACCCTTCACCTGGGGGGTTGCGTGTGAGGGACCACAGAGGGACCACTGAGAGTTGAGGCCAGTCAGCCAGGGTCAGATGGAAACCTTATTTATCCCAGGGACTGGAGAGATGGCTCTTCTCATAGAGGACATGAGGATAGTTCCCAGTTCAGGTGGCTAACAACTGCCTGTAACTTCAAGGGACCCAAAACCCTCTTCTGGCCTTCTCAGGCCCCTGCACACACAAACGTAATTTAAATAAATCCCCCTTTAAAGAAAAAGAAACCCTATCTTAAAAAAAAAAAAGATCATAAAAATGACCATTCTATTGTTGAAAGTACTCTCCAATCCCACTGATGACTTAGGTTTAGGAGTAAAACTAAGACTTTGTTTTAGAAGTGAAACTATTCAGGGAAATTAAGTGGGTATGAACGTCTTGGATTTTGAATCATAATGCGCATTCTTTATTAACTAGCCTAGAAAAACTGAATAAGCAGACCCCAGATGGACCCTGCCATCACTTAAATACGGAACATCCCTTTAGACTCTGCAGATCAGACCTGGCTTGTACTGTGTTTGTTCTCTGGCCACTGTGGAAAACGTGGTTTAAAATGATGTCTTAGCTCGTCCTCAGGTGAGCTGGTTTTACCAAGATGATCTTAAACTGATCCTGTGGAACGTGAGGTGCAAAGCAGGCTCACTGCTTGTTCACTGCTCACAACAGGTGCTCATGGGATGTCTGAGTCAGCACTGTTAGCCACAGGCAGATGGAACATCTTGTATTTAGGAAATATTTTCCATGTTTATAGTTTTCTAAGAGTTTTTTTTTTCTTAAACCCAATGGCTGATTTTGTAAAACAGGTGTAATAATATAGCATTATGAGGAAAAGAACTTTTCAACTATACGAACTGTATCCAACAAAATCTTCCATAGCATAGTCTGTTAACTCGGACTTCTGTAATACAGCTGTAGGTTGTCCAGGCCCTTCTGTCTTTATACAACGGTGCTCTAACCTATCATTTTCTCCTTGAAGAGGCTTCTCTTCGAACATCTGCATCGTCTCACCGAAGCCATGAGATAGCATAAATGTGTCTTGAAACAGATTTGAGAATTTTTCTATAAGGCACCTTGGAAATGTCCTCAAATATTTTCAATACAGAAAGTCAGCTGACTATGAATGTCAGCCATATGTCTAAAGCTTTCCCATATAAGCAGAGGACCTGTGCCAGGATCCAACAGTGTTGAGATAGAACAGTGATCCCCTTATTTGTACACTAGCTTGTGAAATGCTGTTGTAGTGAGCTGTACTATACTCTGTAATCAATAAAGTGCTTTTCACTGTCTTTCATTGTACCATGTTTTAAGTCAAATTTTAGTGAGATTTTTAAAATTAAGTCCCAGAACTAATTCAAGTTCAGTACTTCCATAGTTAACTCTACTTCCTTTGTTTAAACGCTGTTTTTGTTGTTTTTTAATAAGAAAGGAAGTAAGGGAGAGACTGGCGTGTCACTGACCCAAAGCTGGCTTTTAGTTTATTAAAGCCACCAATTTCTCATTCACAGATAGGTCATTCCTTCCCTTGTGGAGCACAAGAGCATGTCTGTAATTCTAGTAGTTGTGAGACAGACACAGGAAGATCCCAAGTTTGAGGCCAGCTTGGACTACATGTAAGACCCTGTCTCAAAAGAAACAACATCCATGCTTCCCCTGTAGCTCACTTGGGGTAATTTAGTTCCATTTTTTTTTAAATTGAAAAAAAAATCTATTCAATGTTTATATCTCATTACAATTTTAAGATTAATGAAAGAGTTTGAATTAGTTACCAAGGCAAACATAAAACATTAGAGTCAGGCATGACACATGCCTTTAATTCCAACATTTGGGAGGCAGAGGCAGGTAGATTTCTGAGTTTGAGATCAGTCTGGTCTACAGATCAAGTTCCAGGACAGTGAGGGCTACACAGAGAAACCCTGTGTCGAAAACACCACCAACAAAAAAGGCTTGTATTCTACCTGTTTAGGGAGTCCTGCTGGCTCAGTACTTACAAGTTGCATGCCTACCATGGAAAACCTCTCAAACTGCCACTGACAGTGGCAAACCGGGGATCTCTCCCTGTGACTGACCAAAGGAACTAAATGATAGTGGTGCAGTAATCGGGACCCTGGGTGTGAGATCGTGACTATCATGAGAATGACTGGGAACAGAAAATGAAAAGTCACTAACGGATAAACGCTGCACTTATCAACTAACGGCAAACAGGTTTATTTTCATCTTGCAAGCTTGCATACTTATAAAAATGTTTTGTAAAAAGTTAAAGATCATATAGTTTATAAAACTGTAAACATACACAGTAAATCATCAAGTATGTGTGTAGTAACTGGGCAGTAACAGTCATGATTACATTCTGTGTAATGCATGAGCCCAGCCACAGGTGCACTCTAGTCTGGGAGAAAAGCTGGCTTCCACAGTTAAACACTCTTCTCAACAGCCACGACTTCATCAGCTGGGAGCTGCACTCCTATCTAGTGACAGGAAGCATTCTGAACTATGAACACTCGTTCCCAGACTTCAGAGTACACTGAGACCACCTGCAGGCTTATTGAAGCTTGCTGCAGACTCCAAACTTGCTATGATTCTACAACGGTGTTGAGCTTGAGAACCTGCACTTACAAGTTTCAAAGTAATGTTGATAACCCAGTGATCAAACCCAGAGAACTACACTGAAGCATGCTAATTATGTGGCCAAAAGTTAAAGTGCTCGATGTAACTTTGTAACTTAGGTTAGCAGACTTTGATTTCAGATAAGTTTTTCATGTAATTTTCACCTAATCCCACTTGGTTACCATTTGGGGGATATTTTATCAGCAGTAAAAGCAAAATGTAGTCATGTGTGTTTAAATTTGAATACTGCAGCCCCAAACCCATTTTCCTAAAGGGTAAGTAATTCTGAAACTTTTCGATGGTCTAAATAATGGTGTAAAATATTGTAACATTCTTTAGAATTTTAAAAATAAGAGATGTATTTATGGTGCGCGCACCTTTAATCCCATCACTTAGGAGGTGGATCTCTGTGAATTCAAGGACAACCCAATGGAGTGCACTGTCCCCTGGATGGCACAGCTGGCATCTAGAAAATACTCATACGTTAGCACTTTATTTTCATAAGTCGGGTCAGAGAAGCAACCTTCCTTGCCATTTAAAAGTATTTCCATAGACACTGTCAACCAGCCTCTAATACAGAGGCACACATAATACCTGAACCATAAACATTTCACTAACACAGTGATTTTTGTGGTTGTTTTTGTTTTGTTTTTTCAAGATGGTTTCTTTGTATAGTAGTCCTGGCTGTCCTGGAACTCACTTTGTAGACCAGCCTGGCCTCGAACTCACTGAGATCCACTTGTTTCTACCTCCTAAATGCTGGGATGCCACCATTGCCCGGCAAGAGTGATAATTTTTAATGGGGTCCAAAGAAATTCATGTAATTAAGGTCAAAGCTTCTAGTGGGGACAAGCCCAGTGTGTCAGTGAGATTCCTCCCAAGGATCCATTGGTTACAGTCACGTCACCATACGCCACGTCACTTCCTGTGCCCCGTGCCAGCCATCCCTTCTGGCCGGCCACCTCACGTTTAGGCAGAAGACCTCTCCTTGCTAGAGACAGCAGAAGATCAGAGCCAGATACTGCATGCGTGACTACAATGACAGGCCCTCCTATGATTTCACATGAGTTTTAATGAGGATAAAACTGTGTAGTGATGGTTACATCCTTGCTGTGAGGGCGAAACCCAGGAGCAGCCCACACTCCCTGGTGTGAACAAATCATCTGATAAAGAAATTCCATATTCCCATTAAAGAAGGCATCAAGAACTAGTGATGGAAGATGAAAAGATCTCTAACTCCTGGATGCCAGGAAGCAGTTATTCAGAATCAAAGACAGAAAGCCCTGGTTAAGTGTCGCAGGACCCCTCAGAGGCTGCACAGCTGGTTCCACTGATTCTAAAGGAATCCATCATTTAACCCAACAGTTCAGTCTTTAAACTACAGCTAATGATGTTATTGCGACACTTCAAAAAGTGTGCCCCCCCAAGACAGGTCATTACCACAGTCTCTGCAAGGCATCGGTACGCAGAGTAGTAATTCATACTGAGGTTATTTCATAAAAATAGTTCTCCCCTTCTTCCAAGTCCGCTTCCTCCACTGCGATCAGCACAGCAGCCTTTGTTAAGATTCTTCATTGCTTGAGTGCAGAAACTGATTCGAAAAATTCTCCAGCTCACGTTCAAGTTGAATGGCTTTATTTCTAGTTAAGACAACAAATACAGCTAATTATCCTAACAGTCAATGAGAAAAATACGTTCTAAGAAACAGCCCTCTAAGCAGCTGTGGCCATCCTTATTAAAACTCATATATGATTGTTACCACGTGGCTCCTGCCATGCTCACAGTGAACACCTCAGAGTCTAGAGCGATAATAAGAAGGTGTGGGCCTTCAGTATCAAAACAGCCTAAGAGAGAGCTTAAAAAGGAGTCACATCTTACATCACGGTCATAACTGTAAAGTGTAAAGTACTGAATGACTCACACGCTACATGCAAAGAAGCTGGCAAAGAACACATTACAACTATACTTGATGTAATAAACTGTCTATGAGAGGAAGCCCTGACTGAACTGCCAGATACAGATCTACGCAGCATATTCGCATACCATGCTAGGGCATGTACTCACAAAGAAGGGACTCTATTTGGAGAGAAAGAGTTGTTTTGTTCTCTCTGCACATGTGGCTGAGGTCACAGAAGTGAAATGTACGTATGCTGGTGAATATATTTCTTCAGGCGTCACTCCTGAGACATTAGACAGGATGGCTGAGCCTAAGTTGGTACAGTTGTGATCCCAACCTGCCATGCGCTGCTAGGCTAGACTGACTTCCAGGAGGACTGCACTTGGGCACACTCAGGGCTCACAGGCACTCCACTCCTGGACTGCACCCTTGCAAAGGCAATGACAAAGGTGAGTGCTGTGCTGACACATTCTCATTTGACTAATTACATACGCACCCCAAACTCAGGTCATGAGGACCATCCTCCAGTCTGCAAACACTAGCCATAAAGCTGTTCTTTGATGCAGAGCTATATGCTGTGTGACCCCTGAACCAGCAGTGTTGCTCAGGTGGTACACAACAACACGCCCAGACGTGCTGGCACGGGAGTGAAAATAACAACCGCAGAGTTAGACCTGACGGTGACACTCCACTGCTGTCTCCCAAAGGATCCATCATAAATCATAACAAAGCACAAGTCCAATTTATCAGGACACTTGTATATTCACTCTTCAAAGCAAGTGTCCTCAGTCCTCAGGAAGAACAGAAGCTATGTTTTTGGTTTTATTTCTTTGTTTGGGTTTTCTTGTTTGAGTCTCCAGTGGCCCAGGCTGACCTTGACCGTGCTGACACAACACCCAACTGTCATTTTAAATGACTGAACTTCTGTTCTGAAAGAGAACTACCCTAGCCTAACAGAGAGTACAAGTCCAGGACATTTCCTTTGGCTTAGATGGGTTCCTGCTGCAACTGACTTCCACTGAAACTTCAGAGCACGAGGGACAGTTACTGTCTTTCTAAAAGATTTCATGTGTGTTGGCCTACATGTATGTACTTGCACTTGCTTGACTGGTGCTGAAAAACGTCAGAAGAAGGCACAGAATCTCTTGGAACTAGAGTTATAGGTGGCTGCTGGGTGCCCTTTCCTGTATACAGTCTTCAGTTTTATGAAGTCCATGTGGATGCTGGGAACCAAGTAGGGTTCCCTGGAAAAGTATCAAGTATTCTTTTTTTTTTTTTTTAATTTTTATGACTTATTTATCTTTATTTTATGTGCATAGGTGTGAAGGTGTCAGATGCCCTGGAACTGGATTTTCAGACAGTTGTGAGCTGCCATGAGGGTGCTGAGAATTGAACCCGGGTCCTCTGGAAGAGCAGTCAGTGCTCTTAACTGCTGAGCCATTTCTCCAGCCCCTCAAGTATTCTTGCTAAGCCATCTCTCCAGCCTCAAACATGAACTCTTAATTTAAAGCAACAAAGAAAGTTAATTTAAAAGTTCTAATACAAAGTCATTAGTGACTTCATATAATTACACTTTGGATGTGAGATGAAATTAGATATTCATGTTATTAAGAGGGGAAAAGTTTACCTTAAGAGCTTTGAGTTGTTTTGTATTTTCTCCAGCTGATCTATTTCTTTGGATAATTTAGCAATTTCTTCTTCCAAATGTTTTTGAGTAACATCAACTTGTTGGCACAGTCTAGCAAAAGTGGTAGCCATTTCTCTAAAAAATAAATAAATAAATAAATAAATAAATAAAAATGTAACGTTTTCTGAAACAAATACATATTAGTAAGAAAAACTTGGTTTTGTTTTTGAGACAGGGTTTTGTTTTGTTTTGAATATAGTCCTGGCTGTCCTGGAACTCAGATCCACCTGCCTCTCTCTGCCTCTGGAGTGCGGGGACTAAAGGTATGCACCACTATGCTCAGTTAAAGAGGAAAACTTCAATACTAGCTAAGCCAGAAGGCCAGCACGACACTTGGAAGCTTAGGGTAACTGCAGGCTCCTTTATTTTACCTGAAGACAACATGCTCACAAGACTTGGCTTCAGCTGCCACCGGGAATACAAATAAGACCAATGCTAGGACTGCTAGAAGAAAACAAAGGCAGCGCCTACAAGACAGAGGAGAAAAGGACTTTCTGGAGAGGACCCCTCAGCTCAGGAATTTAGGCCAACAACTAACAAGCGGAACCTCATAAACTGAAAAGTCTCTTTACAGCTAAGGACACAATCAACTGGAGGAAGAAACCCACAGTGTGGGACAGGTCTTGTCAGTTATAAATCTGAGAGATTAGTATCCAGAATGTAGAAAGAACTCAGAAAAAACAAAAGTCAGGAAAACAAACCACCCAAGTAAAAAAAAGGGGGGGGGGCTTTAGAAACACTATGGAAAACTGCTCAGCAGCAAAGAAAAATGCAATCATGAACTTTTCAGGAAAATGGACAGAGCTAAAAAAGATCACATTGAGTGAGGTAACCCAGACTTAGAAAGACAAATACATGTGCTCTTATTTATGGATCCTAGTTCTGAATCCTTATTACACACACACACACACACACACACACACACACAGTTTAAATGCAGTTTTACTACTTGGGATGGTGGTTCTCTCCATAAAAGTCACAGAATGTTTAACAAAAACCCCAGTGCAACTCAAAAAAACCTCCCCTTGTGTTGCTAGGCAGGGGAAATCCAAAAGATTTCCCAAACACAAGCTACTGCCGTTGTCCTTGGTTGCACCCCAGAACTTGAAGGGAAGACCTTACTGCTGAAGACACCACACGCTGGACACAGACTGGGCTGAACTGATTAGAATTGGCATGCAAGGAGCACAAATTCTAATGCCATTCAAAGGAGCTATGCATGCACGCTGCCTAGGGAGAAAAGCGATCAACAGTCCTGCCAAGCCATAGAGCCTAAAGGCCACAACATTGACCCACTAACCAAGATATCTCCAATGCGGTTATATCTTGGGGGTGATCATCGGCTGTCTAATTAATTGGATTGAAGGCCCGCTCAATGGAAGGAAATTCATGTCTACTGTAAACCTAGCTAACTACTGATGGCTAGTGAGGTCAAGGACCTTAGAAGACTAGAGGAGACACCATTTCCCTAAATCAGTATAATTTCTAATTCCATTCTTAAAACTTATCCTTGCATCCACAGGCAAGTAACTGTTGCTCTCAGACCCTCAAGGAAGTGTCTTTCTATAGCAGATGGAGATGGTTATTATTACTATTACTATTTCAGATAACAATAGATTGCTGGGTGGTGCCTGCCCTGAATGACACATCTAGAATGCAACCTCCAAACCTAAGGCCCAAGGAGCACTGCTGAAAAGGAGGCAGAAGGTTTCTAAGAACCAGAGAACCAGGACATCTGATACAAGATGTGACATGAAGCTACATCCATGAAATTTCAACAACTGGGTCACCCAAACATGACACGCTTAGTGACAGTAACTAGATGGCATGCCGATGCAAGATGGGGGAAAAGAGGGCCTCACCCCTAAATGAAAATCTACAGACAACTAATGGCTGCCGGGAGAGGGATAATCATGTAGTCAGCCCTAAATACATGCGTATGAACAATACTGAAAGGATTCAGGAGGGTGTGTGTACAAACAATAACTAAGATTTCATGAACTTGGGGGACATGGGAGGAGTTGGAGAAGATGAAGGAGGGTGAAAATGATTTGAATACAGTACGCACATAGGAAATTCTTACGAAAATAACAGAATACACACACCCAGGAAATACCAACATAGGAGATGGAGATTTCCTCAGAAGCCTAACAGACTTAACTCTTCCCATCTGCTCAATAAAAACAAAAACTGTTAAGGGTGGGGGATGGCATTCTTTTGTTGTAACATGAAGGGGCCTGCTTTTTTGTTGGGGTTTTCTGTCCTGCCCGGCCCCCTAGCTATTTAGTCCCAGAGAAAAATCACACAAAGATCTCTATTAGTTATAAAGCTGATTGGCCCATTAGGTCAGGCTTCTTACTGGCTAACTCTCACATCTTGATTAACCCATTTTTCTAATCTATGTTAGCCATATGGCTCAGTACCTTTTTCAGTGGGGTAACTCACATCCTGCTGCTTCGGTGATCTGGGCAGGAGTGCGAGTAATCAACTTCCTCCTCCCCAGAATTCTCCTGCTCCCCTTGCACCATTTCCACTTCCTGTCTGGTTTTCCCACCTACACCTCCTGCCTGGCCAATCAGCATTTATTTAAAACATGATTGACAGAATACAGACAATTCTCCCACACCATTTTGTAAGATAAATCACTGAGATAGGTGGGATTACCAGAAGCCAAGGTCACATCCAGTCTGAGTGCTCAGGACAGTGCTCTGAGAGCAGTGTCTGCATTTTACCCAGGAATGTCTCCTCAGTGTGCACCTCAGACATAATTATCTAACACATTTCTCTCTGCGACTGTCTTATATACTATCACCTATCTTCTGGCCTATTTAAATAGCCATTTTCTTCATTCTACAGATACCCACTATGACACTGAAGCATTTTTCATTGTTTTACTAAATACTGACATTTGTCTAGTATGTCATAACTAATTATTTGTGGTTGCCTCCATTATAATGTAAAGGGAGGGCCAAATTAATTTTCAACTTTTCATTTCCCATAATTCCTACAATTATGTTGGGTGAATTTTTTTTTTTTAGAAAGGGAGGTATGGAGTTATACCATTTATTTGTAAGACCTTCACTCAAGTCCAAGTATCTTCATCAGAGAAAATAATTCCCATTACACAAATGAAATTACAAAACAAGAGCTCGAAAAGTATTTAGTGCACACTGCATGAACAAGTCTCTGAATCACAACTCTACTTGTTTTGACCTGTGTCTCAAAACAGTTAATTATCTGTTAATTTCTGTAAATCCTGCCTCTTGTCTAAATCATTCCAAACACCATGCAAAGTAACTGGTTTAGGAGCTCAATGGCTGGTAACAGCACTCCCAGGGCTCCCAATTACCCAGATCTAGTCTCCACATGCTTACAGTCCTGTCCTGGAGACCACACGCCCTTCTAAAACACACTGCCCACACAGGAATTTCTTTCTTCAAGGTTTTTTTTCTGAAAGATTTATATATTTATTATGTATACGGTGTTCCAACTGCATGTATACCAACATGCCAGAGGAGGGCATCGGATCCCACTATAGATGGTTGGGAGTCACCATATGTTTACTGGGAATTGAACTCAAGACCTCTAGAAGCACAGCCAGTGCTCTTAACCTCTGAGCCATCTCTCCAGCCCTCTGCATGTTCTCGAACACATTACCTTTCGCCCAGTCTACCTATTCTGCATGTGTAAACCTCATGTCTGCTTGCTTCCAGGAACCCTTATTAAGGGTTGTTCTCTTTCAGGCTTCCCTTACAGGAAGGAAGACGTCACTTTGCTTTGTCCTTTCCTGCATGTTACCTCTTTAGGTTGAGCTCCTCTGGGACTAAACTGTCTCAAACTCATTTAAATATACAACACTGCACCTGGTTTAAAGGGAATTCAATACACTTCTTCTAATATTTAATTGTTGTAAAAGCAGAAACTGGGGGATTGTGGTTAAGAATAGTTGGTTCTCCTGAAGAGGACCTGGGCTTGATTCCTGGCACTCATATGATGGCTCACACCTATCTGTAACTTCAGTTCCTGGGGATCTGGTGCTCTCTTCTCATCTCCAAGAACACTAGGCACACATGTGGTGCAGACACATATGGTGGACCATGGCCCAAGAATAAAATTGTGTTGAGAATTCTGAGTGCTTGTGAGAAAACTCAGAAAACAGTACAAGAGTCTTGTGACCACAGTTTCTTCAAAAACATGGTTCTTGGAATGTGTTTTGTGCCCCTCCCTGATGTAGCAGAGAGTTTATTTCAGATTATTCATTACAACTGGCTATTGCTATTTGCTTTTATGCCCCTATGGAAAGACATATTTCTGCTGTATGAGGCTTGTCCTTGTGATTGTACGCTTTACCTGTGTGACTCTGCTTAACCTTCAGAGTATAAACCGTCTGAGGCTCTGAATAAACGTGGCTACTGCATGAGACTTCAGCTTGCTTCCTTTATTGCCTCCATCTCCCAGGTCCTACTGCCTCTAGAGCAGTAAATAGACATATATGCAGGTGTAACATTCAAACCCATAAAATAAATCTAAAAAACAATGGCAAGTATGGTAGCCTTTTCCTTTAATCCCAACACTCAGGAAGCAGAGGCAGGAAGATCTCTGTGAGTTCAAAGCAAGCCTGGTCTACAGAGTGAGTCCAAGATCAGCCAGAGCTATACTATGAGTGAGATTTTACTCAGTAACAACTTTAAAAAAAAAGAAAGGAAGGAAGGAAGGAAGGAAGGAAGGAAGGAAGGAAGGAAGAAAGAAAAGAAAAAGAGAAAGTGGGTAGACCTAGACCTCTAAGAAAATCCTGTTGAGATCTAAAACCACTGCTGTTACAGACTTGAAGTTTGGACTATGGTAGTAAAAAGCACGGTCTAGTCATCACAAAATCACCAGGGCAAAGAGGACTCAGGAGATTGAGGCAGGAGGATGGCCATGAGTTAGAGGCCAGCCTGGGCTACAATGAGACCCTGTCTTAACAAAACAAAACAAAAAAAACAAACAAGCAAAAACAAGAAGTCTGTCCACTTAATTGAGCCCATTTAATGAATGCTAAAAATTCAATCTTCATAATGAAGGAACCACAAGCATTTGAATAGGATCATAACTTAGAAAAGGTTTGCTAAATAACTATTTATTAAAGAAGGCTCTCCTTCCTTCTAAAGCATTCCTATACGCCAACTTCCAAGTGTTCAACCCTAAGCTACCAGGGAACGAGGAGCGGAGTGCTGAGAGGGGAAGCAGGGGCAAGGGGAAGCAGGGGGAGCTCTTGCTATCGTGGATGTGACTACACATGTGCTCACCAACTGCAGAGATCCTCTGCAGGCTGCACCTCCCTACTTACTGCTGGACTTGGTGGCTGCAGTTTGCACTTGTGAAGCTCACAATCATCTGCAGCTTTTCGGTTGCATAGTTCACAAACTGCTGCTTAAATGCTCTCTCTTTTGCGCGGGTAGTCCAGGTCAGCCTTTCATAAAGATACAAAGCTCCATACGTACTTAAGGCAACAGAGATGAGTTTCCAGCCCACTGTTTTCCAAATCTGCAAGACAAAGTCACAGCTCACTGTGAGAAATAAACATATTAGAAGGAGACAGGAATCATCTTCTAAAAATGTATATACCTTCCTCATAAAGAAATCTGATAGAAAAAATATAAACACTAGGATGGAGTTTCACAGCCTGCCACAACTGAAGGGCTGAATTAAGCTCCCTCCCTTGTAAAGTTTTCTTTAATTTTTCTTATGTATGAGTGTTCTGTCTGCCCACATGAATGTAGGCCAGATGTGTGTGTAGTGCCTGTAGAGGCCAGTAGATGGCATCAGAACCCCCAGGACTACAATTACAAATGGCTGAGCTGCCATGCGGGTGCTGAGAACCAAGCAGGGGTCCTCTGAAGAGCAGCACATCTTAACCATCTCTCCAGTACTAACTTGATATTATCTCAAAAAAAGGAAGAAAGAAAATTATATTTTAGGTTGAATGTTTCAAACATTATAACAGCACATACATGCTGGTAATGAATAAAAAACTAAACACAACTTACTAATAATCTTTAACACTTAAGACAGCTCCCATTGGTATTCAGAGACAGTCCCGCAGGACATCTTGTTTGTTGTCAAAGATTAAACAAGCCCCCACAAAAGAAAGGCAAGTTTTCTACCAACTTGGTTCTTTCTTGTTATGTCAATATATAAATAAATCACTTATTTGTGTGCTGTAGTGAGAAAATAGGTCATTTTATTAAGAGCCAGATACGGTCAGGAATGTAATTCAGTGATATAGTGCCTATTTGGCATGTGCAAGGCTCTGGGGGCACTGCCCAAAGGAAAACAAACAAACAGCAAACAGAAACCAACTCAACAGCTTTCATCCTAAACTTACAGGTAACGGTGTAGGTAGGTAGGGGTGCATGTGTGCATGTGTTTTTAAAGATAAGTTACATCTGTAAAATCTTAGTCATTACTTTTTTGTTGTTTTTGAGACAGAGTTTCTCTGTGTAGCTGTGGCTGTCCTGGAACTAGCTCTGTAGACCAGGCTGGCCTTGAATTCACAGAGATTCACCTGCCTCTGCCACCGAAGTGCTGGGATTCAAGGTATGCATCACCACTACCCAGCTCCTTAGTCACATTTACAATTTACAAATTTTCAGATGCTTGATAGTTCCTGAGAATATGATCATAACTTTATTGAAGAACTGTTTCTTACCACTCCCCCAACAACTAAGATGCCCATTGAGGTTCTAGATGTGAGAGATGCCAATCCTGTGATCAAGGTGATCATGAGCTCTTCCTGAGCTGCACCATCTGGGGTTGCTGGGTTAGGAGAAGCAGTGGGAGTTGAAGCCAAAGATCTAGGGAGCTGGAGAATTTAGGAAAAAAAACAAACAAAAAAAAGAGTTACATTTATAAAGCTGTTTGTTTAACAACAACAAAAAAAAAGTAAAGCAATTTATGGGAGGAGGGGAAGGTTCCAAATAATGAGTAGAATGCAACTACACAAAGAAAATAAAAATACACTAGAAGTTCTTTTTCTTGTTGGCTGTGGGGAGGGTTGTGACAGTGTCTGACACGGTTGCCAAGGCTAGCCTGAAACTCAAACTCAGAATCTTCCAGCCTCAGCTAACAGACTGCTGAAATGGCAACATGTACCTTCACAGGAATTATTTTCTATGGGAACTAATGATATAACGAACAATAAATTTAATAGTAAATCAGTAAGAATTAAAACTGGTTTTCCAAGAGTAACTTTTCTTATTTTTAATTATGTGTGTGTATGCAGTATACCCCAAGAATAGAGGTGTTGGATCCCCTGGATGTTACAGGCAATTGTGAGCTGCCTAAATGTGGGTACTGAGAACTCTGAAAAGCAGTTTGCACTCTTCACCATTGGGCCATCTCTACAGCTAATTCTATCTCCCAAGAATCAAACTTTTGTTTTGTTTTGTTTTTTGTTTTTCAAGACAGGGTTTCTCTCTAGCTTTGGAGCCTGTCCTGGAACTAGCTCTTATAGACCAGGCTGGCCTCGAACTCAGAGATTCGCCTGCTTCTGCCTCCCAAGTGCGGGGATTACAGGAACGGGCCACCAACCGCCCAGCTAAGACTTTTTTTAAGAGTTGAAGATGTAGCATAGTACTAAGACTTGTGTGCTTAGCACATGCAATGTCCTAGCTCATTTATGAATTAAAACAAACAGCTGGGCAGTGGTGATGCACACCTTTAATCCCAGCACTCGGGAGGCAAAACACATCAAAGATTAAAGAATAAGCCACACTGAAAAATATATTTGGACATCACCTATCTGTAAAGTAAACTGTAAATTTACATGCAGATGATAGAATCCCTAAACTTAGTAGTAGCCAACAATTACAATCAGAATGTGAATAAAAATATTGCTCAAGAGGAACACACCTGGGCACTGGTGGTGCACATCTTTAATCCCAGCACCTAGAAGGCAGAGGCAGGTGGATTTCTGGGTTCGAGGCCGGCCTGGTTGCCAGAGTAAGTTACAGGACAGCCAGGACTAAAAGACCCCCATCCCCCCAAAAGAACACAAGGGCAAAGGGTTTATTTAATAAGCACGTGAAAAGGTGCTCAAATCAGTCATTAAGGAAGTGTAAGTCAACCCCATGATGAGATATATCAGTTCACGCTCACCAGGATAAGATAGACAATAAAACAAGCGTACAAATTACACCTAGAAAATTAAGCCTTCACAGTGCTTAGGGGCAGGGTAAAATGTGACCAGCTTGGAAAAAAATTTGGAAAATCCTAAGAAACATAAAACATAAATGCCAGGAGTGATGCTCACCTGTAATCCCAACGCTCAGGAGGCTGAGATAGGAAGATCATTACATCTGAGGCCAGTCTGGGCTACAAAGTAAGACCTTGTCTAAATACCTAAAATAGTAGGGCACGGTGACACACATCTATATCCCAGAACTTGGAAGGTAAAGAAGATTTCACATGTGTAGGTTACATGAAAGCCTTTATTGAAGATGAGATGTTCTGTCTGAAGAATATTTAAAGTTTTCAAAAAAGCATATACTCCGCAAACATAAAGAGAAAATATAGTTTATGTATGCAATAGAATTCTACGTTATGTCATTTGCAGGAAAATGATAAAACTAAAGAGAACCATATTACATGAATAAATCATATGAGAAAGACAAGTACTGGATGGCTTTTCTCACTTGCAGGTCCTGGACATGATAGGTACATGTATCACATATATACTGGGGATATGCAAGCAGAAGCAGAATTGTTTAGGAACAAAGGCGACTAATGAGAGAGGTAGAAAATGAGAACAGAGTGAATAGTGGAGTTATTAGGAGAGTCAAGGAAGAGGCCCAAGCACCTTTAAATGAATATAAAAGAGAAGGTGTATATAAACATTATCTTAAAATTTGCTTAGTTGAGCCCACTTAAGTCTAAAATAGTAGTCTCTCACTGTCCTCTACTGACACTAATGAAAAGACTCCCTGGAATGCTACACAATCACTTCTGCAGGCTTCGTTGGCAATGACTTTCTTGCAAAGACAGCCACCACACTATGGGCCAATGGACGGTGGAGAAATAAAATGTGTTCCACCTATTACTCTGCCACCTGGAGTGCTACAGCACTGACACTTTGAGGCTGTACCTTGAAAACATCCTACTTGAGCTCTGCCTAGGCACCTGAGACACTAGGGAATGTGTAGATGGCAAATCCAAACTGACCAACCTGACTAGTGCTAACCCCACAGACATGAATGATGACCGGTCATAAATGGGCAGGAGGGAATCTCTGGAGAAGAACAAAAGTGTTCTGGGTTTTTGTTGTTGTTGTTGTTGTTTATTTAAAAAAAACTTTAATTTTAATTATGTGTTTATGGAGGGGGTATGTGTACATAAGCCTATAATGGCCAGAGGGTGTCAGATCCCTGGAGATGGAGTTACAGCAGTTCTGAACTACCCAGGGTGGGTGCTGGGAACCAAACTCAGGCCCTGCAGAAACAGTGTACATTCTTAGTCACTGAGCCACTTCTCCAGCCCCAACAGAAATGCTTTAAATGTAGACTATGGTGAAGTTTTTAATTTATTTTTCTGTTTACTATTTATATGCACATGTATGTGTTTGTGTGAATGCATGACAGTGTGCAGAGGCCAGAAGAGGCTGTCAAATCCCCTGGAGCTGGAGTTACAGGTGGGTGCTGAGAAGATACTCAGGCCTTCTGCAAGAGCAAGAGTGCTTTTAACTCTTGACCTATCTCTCTAGCCTCTGGGATAGTTTTTACTCCATAAACTTCCTCGAAATTCTAAAATTAACAAAAATCAAAGCTTATTCTAATTTATTTAAAGTCTAGAACCAAATTTTAAAAATACTTCCTGTAAAGTCTGAGGATCTGAGTTCAATCCCAGAAGCCAAATGGTAGAAGCACAGAACCGACTCCTACATATTGTCCTCTGACCTTCACATGTGGCACATACATGCACATCAACATGCATTGTACACACAGGCAAACGTACAGATACAAAAATAAGTGAATGGAGAAGCTGCAAACATGGCATTCATAGTATTAATGGGCAAACAAACTCCAACTCAGAAGAGGCTGGATGAGACAGACACGAGCTCCTAAGGAAGCAGATTCGAGTAAGCCAGCTTATAGGTGAATCTGCATGCACAGCGTTAAGAGTGCCAACTGGGGCGATCAAGACACATACCTGAAAGACAGGCTCTGAGAGCCCAAGCAGCACCCTCTGTGCATTTGTGGAGCCCAGGAACCGATGCACAAGGGAAGACCAGCCCAGGGAAAATCGAAACACAATGTCCTCTTGAAAATCTGAACACAACTTGTGGCAATTGAGATCATAGCTGAGATCAAATTTTTTGCAAGGTATTAGTGTATGAAGCTTACTCTGTATACCAGCTGGAAGTAATGGCTTCAAGTTTTCTGGAAAAAAGATTATATTTATTTTAACAAACAGGAGTATGTGTTTTACCTTCCAGGCAATGTACCCAAATGCAAACAGCCCTTTATGAAAGAAGTGGGGGTGGAGAGAGGGGAGTGAGGGAGTGTGGGAGGAAGGGAGAGGAGGAAGGATGGAGGAGGGAGGTTATACACAACTCTGGAGACATGAACATCACCAATAATTTCTTGTTGAGATTGAAGCATCGAGGCATTGACTTCATTGGTGCACCGATCAGCCAAGTTTCTTCCCATACCATCTTCTATGTGCTTATTTAATTCCTATCAATAGTAATTGTAAATGTCCAAATTATTTTTTCCATATAAAGTAGGTAGCTTTTATAAAGACTGTTGAAATGATCTTTTGGGTGGATGTTGGCAATCGAACCTAGAACTTCACAGTTGCTAAACACATGCTTGACCACCGAGCTCCATCCCCAGTCCCTCTGAAATTTTACCTGTGAGATAGTTTGTATTTACTACCAGAGCTTGGGAGCTGTCATTCTCTGTATAGGAACTGCCAAGAATTCAGTAAAAGAGCCACTAAACACACGAATAAAGCAAAGAGCAAGAAAGCAGCCTCAGAACGAATGGCCAACAACTTGAACTTACACTCTTATACACTTTCAGTACACTGGGGGTAGGATGAAATTCAGAACAAAACTCATCAACCAAAACAGACAGTCGACAAATTTCATCTGTCATTGCACAAGAAACCTGAAAACATTAAAAAACTCAGTGTTAAAAATTAAAGTCATTCACAGCCAGCCAGGGCTGCAAAACAAGACATCCCCTCAAATAAACAAACAAGATAAAATAAAAAAGATTAGCAACTGCAACTGCTGAGAATATCAAATCAAGGGACATATTCCTTTAAAGTGAGAGACAGATGCATTTAGTGCTAACACACTGCTGCTTCCAGACACCATGACCAGAGACGATGTTACCTTGTTGGCCACCTCCTCTGTGACCTCCTTGATTTTCTTCTTAACATCTAGTGTTAGGAGGTTCATCTGGTTTCGGATGAAGTCCAGTCTATCAATTTGGTCTTCCCTCTCTTCCATTGAATAAACCCTATTTCATTTGGAAGAGTGATCAATATGTGGGCCATGTTAAAGTCTAAAGCAATTAATTAAGCAAGGTCATTCATTTATATCTGGAACCATTCTTTAACATGACACAAGAAAAAAGAAATCTTGTGTTCAAAGTCTCAAAGGACTACAGTTGCATTTCACCTGGCAAGTCCTTCAATGTCGATGGCTTAATATAAATGACCTTGACTCTCCCGAGTTACCTGCATCCCACAAAAACAGTAAGGATTCTAAGTCTCCATGACAGCAATTCAGTTAATAAACAAGTGAAGCAGACAGTACAGTGGGAAGCCACAAGCTCCTCCTGTATGCACTCTATGAATAAGCAGGCACCCAAGAGATGGCATGGCCCACAAAGCTCCAAATATCCACTATCTGACTCCCTATGAAGGTCTGTGGACCGCAGATGACAGGAAAACTAGGACTTGAGAGCTTTTTAAGAAAACCAGCAGCATTAGTTTCCAGGACATTGTTCTCAAATCATATCTTTTGTCATGTTTAGTTCAACATTCTATGTTTTAAAAGATGGAAGTCAGACAATTAGACTATATTTGTTATTTGGTGTGCATCAGGGAGGAGTCAAGCTCGAATGGGCTTCAGCAGCAACACACTCAGCATGCAAGCTGTGCAGAGAGACGCTGCCGGGGCTGAGACAGACGCAGGGCACAGCCTCAGCTGCCATCATTTACACGTGTTGCTGAATAAGCTGCACAGTCAAGGACAGGCAGAGATGCCTTACGGGCTGGGAAGTGTTCTGAGTGAAAATATGTAATTTCAAAACTTCAATTTTAAGTGCCAGTGACAGAGGACTTATAAACAACCAAGCAACCTTCAGTTTTATCAAGGCTTAACAGGTGAAGCTTCTAATCCCTGTGTTTGGGAGGCTGAGGCATGTGGAGTGCCATGGGTTTTAGACTAGACTAGCTCAAAAACATTCTTCGATTTCACCCTATCTTGACTTAATCTTTGGTACTTTCTATGCTTCCCTGAACTGGGTTAAGCTTGCGAAGGCATGAGGCCTGATAACATATTTGTCACAACTAACAACATTTTGCAATTTGTTCCAAAATGTGTCAAGTTTCATATTTTAAGAAGGCCTTAACCCAAGCTCTTCCCACCTCAGCCTCACCAGAGCTGGGATCACAGGTGTTTGCCACATCTGGGAAAGCTGTCTGCTTCAGTACCTTCGCATACTATTCAAGGTTACAGGAGAAGGGCTGTGAATTGACTGTAAACAGCATCACCTGGTTTGGAAATCTTCTTACGATTCTGCTTGAAGATCGGTCCTCCTCTCCCATGACGCTACTCAACATTTTAAAGTCACAATTCATACACAGTCACCCAGGGAAGGTCATAAAATTAATAAATCATCTTCAAATATTCATTTAAAAATACATAAGCAGGCACCAGTAAAGTCACAAAACTGGTCTTAGTGCCAAAGTATTTTTCGTACCATTTCAAACCTCAGGCCTAAAGATCTAACACAATGAAAGTAACATTTGGGCCATAATAATGGGGATGCCTACCTCTTCTCTGCTGCTGCCACGTTTACTGAGTCCAATATGTTTTTCACAGTGTCTAGTATCTGTTTAGCTCTGATAGTGTGCTGTTCAAACTTTGTTTTCACTGCTGACTGCGAGATACACTCCTGCGAGGGGCCCAAGCCATAACACATTACTGCAATTCCATCCAAACACTTTCAGGAATTCAAACACAAAAACTTGCTGGTTGTAATTTATTTTTATTTTTTTTTTAGGACAACATGAGCAAGGATAATTTAAACCAAAACCAAAAGGAAAGATGGAAAAAAATTGCATGATGAAACACAACTTAAAATTACAAAGATTAAGCAAACTGAAGGACTTAAAAGTAAGAAGAGCTGTAACAGCAAGTTTATATTTTTGTGCATCTTCACACAGTAATGTGCAGGGGGCTGACCACAGAACAATTACAACAACAACAACAACAACAAAACTAACAAATGGCACTATTCTCAGGGTCACAGATGTCCCACGAGAAATACTTATTTGACTTTGTCCATTTACCTTGTTTCAATCATGTTTGTAATATATAACCAAATAAAGACTGAGTTGTTAGAATTCTTTGTGGTGTTGTTTTAGAATTCTTATTTTAAAATGACTTATATAACGTGATAATATACCTAAGGTTACTGAAAAGAATATCTAAGGAGTAATATATGAGCAGTTAAAATTATCATTAACATGTTAAAATACACATAGAGAGCCACTTGCAGCTATCTCAAAGACCATGAGAGTGCAGCACAGACAGCGCCAGGCCTGAAGGACACTGAGCTTGACTGTCTTCCCTTCACAGCAACTGCAGCTACAATCAGCCAGTGTCTCCCAACAAATACACCGCTCCCCTTCCTTTCTCCTTCTGTTTTGTTTTTGTTGGAGTGAGTGAGTGAGTGAGTGAGTGAGTGAGTGAGTAGAGTGTGTGTGTGTGTGTGTGTGTGTGTGTGTGTGTGAGAGAGAGAGAGAGAGAGAGAGAGAGAGAGAGAGAGAGAGAAGAGAGAGCGCATGTGTGTGTTTTGAAGTAGGTTTCGTTCTCTGGTGTCCAACTCACAGCAACCCCCAGCTTCACAAGTGCTGTGGTTATAGGTATGCATGACTATACATTTTATATATAACCTAGGCTCTATATAACTCAGGCTGGCCTTAAAATGAAATGGAAAGCGCATGCCACTACACTGTGTCAATAGTGTGTTTTGTTTCTTGTAACTTGCATATGTCAGAATGCATCACATATACCAATGGACATATTTGATTTGTAAAATTGTTTCAATTTTTAACATGTGTAATATATGTCATACTTTTTTTAATGATTCATCATCAAAAGTTAACACAACTGTTATAACTAACCTCATTTAATTTTTACTTCCAAGAAAGTAAAATTCTACAATGATACAGTATTTCAAAACTCAAAGTAGTTAGAAAAAAGACCACATGGTCTTTGAACAACGCAAGAAACATCAGCCCACATGGTGTCAGCATCAGCAAGTAAAACTTGCTTATAGGAAATGTTCTGACTTTCTATTTCTATTTGGGTCATATTTCTATTTGGGCCATACAATCCTCCTGCACCAACTACTTTGAATCCATCACTGGGAATGCGATAGATAGATAGATAGATAGATAGATAGATAGATAGATAGATAGATAGATAGATAGATAGATAGATAGATAGATGATAGACAGACAGAGACATATATAAATGTATGTATGCAAGCACATGTGTGCATGCGTGCATGTGATACTAATTGTGGTCATGCCTTTCTGAAACTGACTATTGTTCTTCTGTCAATACTGACAGAAGCTTTCAACCTTCAATTCTCAGTTGTGTGAGTTACATTGGAGTCATCTGTAAGCCCACACTTACTGAATGTGCTATTCACAACCTCGTAAGGCTGTCTCACTCAGGAAAAACCTAACTTTTCGCTGTGTAGCTATTTCTTCAGTATTTTCTTTGAGGTAAGGAAAGCAGAACAATTCTTCTTTTAAGCTTGTAATGACAGTCCGTCCCTCCCTGGCTACCTTTCTTCTTTCTTCCCCCGTACCTTTCTCATGAAGCTCCCTGAAGCATCACTCATTCTTACTAACCTACTGACAGCAAGTTGCCTACTCCTGTTCTATGAGTTTGAAGCAGAGGATCTGAGACACACCCTTCACTAGAACCTGTAATCATTACCCACCTCTGAGAATTTTTAAATGGTCCAACTAAGCTTTGACTTTTACATAACTGCCTTGTAAATGTGCCAAATAACAAAAGCATAAAAACAATTTTAAGAGAAAAAAGTTAAAAGCAATGTTCCTCGATGAAGTCGATCTAGATGTCAGTAATGAAGACCCAGCGCAGAAAAGACAGCACAGTGCGAGAGTTGGACTAGACAGAGTGAAGGGACTCAACGTCGTCAGCACGGGAGGTACAGACTCAGTTATGAGCAAACACAAGGAAGCAGAGAAGCCTTTCCACCGAGGGTATCCACAATGGGGAGTTCTAGTCATCTACAGGGTCTGAAGGAGCACTGTGAGAAAGTCCTTACACACTCTGAACTAATGAATTTTTGCTGGGAGCATGAAAGTGCAGTTTGCAGAGTTACATTATCAGAAACTATTGCATCTTTGTACCAAGTTAAGAAATACTGATCAAACTACTCTCAATTCCATCTTGTCAGAACATGTTATAGACTTTCAAATTTAAAAACTAAGAACCAAAATGAAAAGCACAGATCAATCTATTTTCTGATTTCTTGTTAACATCTAAAGAAGTCAGTTTATTAATAATGCACAGTTACAAACACCCAAGAATGCATTTCAGTATGTTTTAAACTCAGAGTTAAAAAAGAAGGATGAACTTACCTCTTCCCTGGATGTAATATTCATGGAGATATGCACATTTTTTATACATGCACATGAGCGCGCGCACACACACACACACACACTGTTTAAAAAAAGCAGTCTCACTAAACTGTCCAGGATAGCCCTGAAATCATCCTGACTCAGTCTCCCAAGTAGCTTAGACTATAGCCATGTACCCAGCTTTCTTCTTGTACCTTAATGGCCAAACATCCATGATGTCACTACCAAAACCAGGCTTGGAGTCACACCTGTGGTCTCCAGGACTTGGAAGGCTATAGTGGGAGGACCACTAAGACCCAAGCATTCAAGACCAACTTAACAAAGAGACCTTGACTCAAAATAAAAAACAAAACACATCAACACTTGTCTTTTAAGAAAGGCCAGCAAGGTCTACATAACAAGTTCCAGGCCAGCCAGAGCTGCATGAGAAACCCTGTCTAGAAAGAAAAGCAGTTGATATTAATTCCTTTTTAAAATACATGTCTTCACCTGTCTTTCTCTCACCAAATAAAAGATTAGGGAATAATAAACTTTTCATTTAAAAAGTTTGGCTTGGTACACTCATCATTTATATCCTCTATTAAGGCAATTAGTCCTTATAGGGAATAATTATGGGCAGCAATTTTCTAATTCTACAGTCTTTGTTCACTTGCAATTGAGAAGGTGATAGGAAATCAAACAGAACTATACTAAGCAGGGCTGTGTAAGGACTTAGAATGTCAACATCCAAAGAATGTTTCATAAAAAGACAGGACAAGTTTTAAGTTTTTGGGGGAAAAAAAAACCAAATGCTTACAATCCAAGATCAATTTCCCCCTATGCTGGCTAGGGTTTTTTGTCAACTACTACCCAGCAACCATCATCTGTCCCAACAGAAATTACTGTCTGCTCTTGCTCCACAGGTATGAACACAAGAAATAACCATTCACTGCACAACATAAGCAATACTAGACCACTTTTCATTTATAAACACAAATAGAATACACCTTTCTCAATTCTCACAGGTCATCCTTTCTGCAGGGCCTTCATTTCTTCAAACCTTTCTTGTTTCACTTGCTGCTGTAAGGACTACGCTTAATAACAGTAGAGGTTACTGACAAAGGTGGACAATTGAGATTATAGTCATTCTCCAACCAGTACCATGTACAAGCCAGTAGTAATGAAATTCCTACCTCAAAAGTCTGTTCAAAATTCTGAAACTCTTGTAATCTTGCCTGAAATCCTTCAGCCAGTGCCCCACCTGTAACACAGGCAAAGAGTTTGATTTTTGTTTTTTGAGACAAAGTCTTACTACGCAGATGTACTATCTTGAACTTGTGGCAATCCTCCTTTTTGAACTTCCAAAGAACATACATTACAGGCATGAGCCATCATGCCTGACTTAGGCAAAGATGTTTAAATCTAGTATAATAACTTCCCTTTACTTATGACACAGATGTTCCAAAACATCATATCTGCTGTAAACTACAAGATATGAAACCCTCTATTATACTACATGAGTTAATTTGCTTTCTTCCTATTGTTGTGCTAAAACACCAACTATAATCAAAAATAGCTTGGGGAGTAAACATGGCTTACTTTTTCCCATCATAGTTCATCGTGAAGTTAAGTCAGGGCAGGAACCAAAGCAGATGTCAAAGAATAATGCCGCTGCTGGTTTGCTCTCCAAGGCTTGCTCAGCTGTCTTTCTTACACTACCCAGGACAACCTGTGGGGTGGCACTGCTCACAGTGGGCTGGCCCTCTCTCAGTCACTAATCAAGAAAATGCACCACAGACATGCCCAGTGGTCAATCTGATAGAGGCATTGTTTAATTAAACTTTTCCTTTTCCCAAATGATCTTAGCTTGTGTCAAATTGACAGAAATCTAACCAGGACACTATGTTCTATCATCTACACACATACACATAGTTAATGCCCTTTTTATCTTAGAAAGCATTTAGTATGCACTGAAGTCGTATCTTTTTGAAGTTAGAGGTACAATAGCATATTAACACAAATTTCCTTTTGCATCTTCACAGTTTCACAGATTTGTTCTTACTGTAGAATCATAACAAACAAGCATTTCACCTTTTCACCTAAAGGAAGCACTTTGTGGCCATCACTGGGTTGACTAAACTGCCTGTATCAGTGGGCATGCTCCATTTGGTCTATCTTCAGCACAATAAAGGTTCTCCGGCACAACCATGCAGTAACATGCTGGCTCATTAAGACAGATGGGTACTGAACAAAAGGAAGACTCCTGCTGCATGGGATGATGAAAGAGCTCACCATACTACTCTTTTTATTTTGTTGTTGTTTTTGTTTGTTTGTTTGTTTCAAGACAGGGTTTCTCTGTGTTACAGTCCTAGCTGTCCTGGAACTAGCTCCTGTAGACCAGGCTGGCCTCGAACTCACAGAGATCTGCCTGCCTCTGCCTCTCGAGTGCTGGGATTAAAGGCGTGCGCCACCACCGCCTGGCTACCACACAACTCTTGACAGTGTGATTTAACACTTGCCATATAATATTACTGCACCACAGCTGAGCACAGTCACAGGCAGCAGGAGACAAGGTTTCCAGTATGCTACTGTTTAGTTATGACCTACATTTATATTTAAGAAGGAAACCATAATTACTACATACCACCTTCTGGCAACCCCTGGGCTTTATGTTTTCGGGAGTTGAGAACTTCCTTGGCTGAAACAAAAAAGATCCGATTCCGAGCTTCCAAAGGACTCACAACTTTGAGCTCTTCTACCAAGAAGTGAAGGCATCTTTCCATGTGTTGTCTGCGCACCTGCAAGTAGCACAGGAATTTTAACAATTTAAATAAAACAGAAATAATAACAACTTTCAAACACAGGCCTGTACTAAATTTCAGGTATAGTAACTGTCATGCTTTGAATGAGAAATATCCGACCTAGGCTTGGGAATTTAAATAATTGTACTCAGTTGATGGGCTTGTTTGACAGACAAAGTGTCATAGGGCTTTGAGAACTTAAGGCCTCTCCCCACTTTGTTTGTTCTCTCTACTTAACGCCTGCAGTTCAAGATCTGAACCCTTAGTTTCTGCTCTAGTTGCCATGACTATAGCTTGCCTCCCCACCAGAACAGACTTTTATAAACTTTCTTCTATAAGCTGTCATGGTCATACTCTCATAGTGACACATATATGAAGTCTGATCTGGATGGCAGGAAATCTCTACTTAATAATCTTCCTTCTGAACATCAAATATTACTCAAATATTATAAAACATCACAAACGAGTTTTAACACCCACCTAATTGTATGGAACAATGTAATCAATTCTATAACAAGGGCATAATAAAAACGCTATGTACATTAACAGTAGTGGGCAGAAATGGGCAACGTTTTTAGTTTTACTTGTGCTTATTTTCTAAACTGTCACCTGTGGGGCTGTTAATAATACCTCTGAAGTCAGAAAATAAGTACTACAATAAGAATATAAAATAAAGCTATTGTCTTCATTTTAAATAGAAACATAACAGCCTATTTTTCTTAAGAATATGGAAACTTGGGGGCTGGAGAGATGGCTCAGAGGTTAAGAGCATTGCCTGCTCTTCCAAAGGTCCTGAGTTCAATTCCCAGCAACCACATGGTGGCTCACAACCATCTGTAATGGGGTCTGGTGCCCTCTTCTGGCCTGCAGGCATACACACAGACAGAATATTGTATACATAATAAATAAATAAATATTTTAAAAAAAAAGAATATGGAAACTGGGACTAGAGAAAAGGCTCAACATTTAAGAACCCCTGTTGTTCTTTCAAAAGGTTATAGTTCCAGTCCCAACAACCATCTCAAACAGCAAAGCAAGAAACCAAAACAGAAAGAGGCCAGAGTCACGAGAAGCTCTGGGAGTCAGGCAGGCTCAGTTATTTCATCTGCGTTCTGATTCAGGTATTATGAAAATCCGCCGAGTCAAGCACTAAATGATTCGGGTAGGCATTTTCTGTTACACATTCTATACTTTAATAAAAGTTAAACATGGGGCTAGAGAGATGACTAAATGGCTGAGAATATAGTTGCTCTCCCACATGGCAGCTCACAGCCGTCTGTACCTCCAGTTCTAGCAGATCCAAGACCCTATTCTAGTCTCCTCTGGCACGGAAGGGGCGCATAAACATACATGCAGGCAAAACACCCATGGGGAAAAAAAAGTGAGACATGAAAAGAAGTCTCTAGTTCTGAGAAAAACTATAGCTTAGTGTACCAGATACCCGTCACAAACCCCTACAGGTTTTCAAAATCATACTCTTATTTTTTTTCTTTTAATTTTTCAGACAGAGTCTAGTATGACTCAGGCCAGCCTCAAACTGACAGCTCATATTGATTTTGACTTCCTGATCCTTTTGCCCCCACCTCCCAAGTCAGGCATTAGATAAGAGTGTGTATCATGACGCCCAGCTATATTCATATTATTTCAACAATCACAGAATAACTTCTCGTGATGTCCTCTGAGGTCGACTGTTTTCTCAGATAACAATGTACACAACTATAGTTCAAAATAGGGGTGAAACTTACATCCTCCATATACTCCGGCTCTGAGGCAGAAGCATCCCAACGATTGTTCAGAATGAAAATGTTTGGTTTGGAGAGCCGCTCATTCACTTTATGGAAAAAATGTTTCTCCTGAAAAATACCAAGAACAACATTTTAACAAGCATTTTCTATTTACACTTATAATGAAAACCCTCAGACTTAAAGTCTAAATCATTTAAAGCACAGTGATTAGCATCCACTAAGACCCTTGTGAACACTCAACTTGCCCTTGGAAATCAAAACACAAAACCAATGGCAAGGGTTCCTGCTCTTGCCAGGTCTCTCTTGAGATTCAACCAACACTCACCAGTCTGTATGTATAGGACAGAAAGTGATTGATTGATAATAGCCCCAGAAGTTAAAAGTCACTTCAAATCGTTTTTCAGAGTTAGCTAAGCTGATGGTTATGGTAGGGGCACACCTTCAATCCAAGGTAGAGGCAAGCAGATCTCTGTGAGTTTGAGGCCAGCCTGCTCTACACTGTTAGCTCCAGACAAGCCAGAGATACATAGTGAGACCCTGCCTCAAAAACAAACAAATAAATTTAGCTGAGTTCACTGGCATACTTGTATAAACTCAAATAACAAAGCAAATATCATATAAACTGCTTCTCGGTCTTTTGGATAAGTTCAAGCGAAGATCATTATATAAATACTGTAAAGTAAGTGTTGTGTCTGTTCACAGCAAGATGCCATAGCTAGTTGAAAATAGGATCGGCTCCACAAAGAAAATAATAGGCACTAATGATGGGTTTAGACATGCTGCTAATGGAGTCTTTCATAATCCAGGCTGGCCCTGAACTCATTATATATCAAAGATGGCATTAAATATCTCATTCTCCTGCTTCTATATACAAGATTACAGACATGTGACTACAGCCAGCTTAACAGGTATTTCTGAAAGAGGAAAAGTTCAGAAGTGGACAAACTGCAAGAAAAGAACAGCATCAATAGGACTGGGGATGCCACTCAGAGGCAGTGTTTGCCTCACACATGCACAACCCTGAGTCTGACTGCTAGCACAAAAAAAAAAAAAAAAAAACAAAGGAGATTAGCATAATCAGAGGCACCAGAGTCAGACTGAGGCTGAGTCGTCTGCTCATCTGTGGGAGTGAAGCCCTCAGGTAATGTATGCTGTTTGACATGGGCCTCTGACACACAGGAAAATGGCAAAGCCTTTTTATGGTTCACACAGGGATGCTGACAGTGTGTGCAGAAATGTCCACAGTAGCTTTCTCCCTGCAGATATTTACAACCTAAAGACCGCTCCCACTAAATCTGCCTCTTGTTCAGCTGTTTGTGATACCCCTGCCCCCTTATCCATCTGTAATAACCCCATATCCTGGTTCAGCTGTAGGCAACAACCCTGCCTCTCTGTTGCACACATAGAACAGACACACTGAGCACCTAGGGCTGTGGTTCTCCATCAGATAATCCAGTCCTCCCAATCCCACTCTCTGTGTGTTTCCATCTGTTTGCCTTTTCTTCACTACTCTGTCACTTCTAGTCACATCTGTCCCTAGAAGCTGTAAAAGGACTTGGCACTTAGCCATCACCAAACGATGATGGTCCTGTGCAACACCTCAAACAGTTGTGGAGCTTCTCACAGAACGAGGAAACAAGCTGTCCAGTTATTACAGCAGAAGCCTGGTATTTGTGATAGTAAGACCTTATTGGTGACACCTTGGCTACAATGGTACTCAGTCATTCCTACACGTCCGGTGAATAACCTTTTCAATAGCATGCTACTGTATGCATACTAGATATCTAAACTCTGAAAGCTTGTCTGGACTGAATCTGGTCACTAAGGATAAAGAACCTTCCAAGCCGGGTTGGATGAACGTGAACCTACATCAAGTTGGGAAAGGAGGAGAACTTGAAAAGTTTTGCCGGATGCCTGACAGGGAAACAGGAGGAGAGATGGCTTGAATTTTTTTAAAAAGACTCCTAAGTATACATCTCAACAACCTTGGCACCATGTTCTTCCAGGATAACACACACACAGGGTAACTGTCAGTCTCATGTTTGTATCACCCTAAACCCACAAACACTAGAAGCTAAAGTCACTGAGCCTTAGATTGTTCCTGAAACCAGGCAACACTACAGGAGACCAGCAACAGCCCTCCAGTCCTAGGGAAAGCAGGCCCTCAGTGAACTTTCCAGCTCATCACCAGGACTGCCCTCTCTTTACAGAATTAAAGTGAACGCCACCCAAGCACAGCAGTAAGAATAAATCCTACCGTGTTCATCAGTGTGGATTCTGAGTTTGCAACCAAAACAAAGACATCAGCATCGAGGCAGAACTTATCAATCCAGATATCCAGCTCTGTGGTAACATCTGTACCTGGGCTAATGGGAAGGAAGCAAACACTATATCATATGATGTTTGTTAAAAAGCAAAATTTGGGTTACAGATTAAAAGAAACAAACAAACAAAAAACATTTTCTATCATTTCAAGTCCAAAAGGGAGACATTCTCTCAGCCATCAAGCATTGAAATTTTAATTCAATGTTTTTGACAAAACAAGCAATCTTTTCCATTTTAAATTTTTATGCTGGAAAATCTGGGGGAAAGTACCAATAATAGTCTGTGTTAATATCAATAAATTGTTCCAATCAGCTATATCCAGTATAGCTTAGAGATGAAAATGCTTAGAAGTTCACCCAAACAAAAACAAAAACCCTCTGGGATCAGGCATGGTGGTACACATCTTTAACCCCAGCACTCCGAAAGAAAAGCAGGTGGATCTCTGTGAGTTCAAGGCTAGCCTGGTCTATATAAGAGACCCTGTGTCTCAAAAAAGGGAGGGGGGAATCATCAAAACTGAACGGTTTCCATAGATCATCAAACTGTTCATTGAAGAAACAAAAACATAACAAAAATGTTTGAATCCTTTGAATACTATAGTTAAGAAAAATAATCAACCAATGTGCACTACACTTCATCAAGCACTAGTGAAATGATCTTAAAATAATATGCCATGGGACCTGCTACTATAGCTCAGGGCAGAATAAATATATGGTAAGCACAAGGTCCTTGGTTCAAGCCCCAATGCCACAAACTAAAGTAAAATTTAAAACACATAAAAATGCATATTAGTAAAAGCAATGGAAAAATTCTATAATCATTCAGTTACCTTCAGAGCATACAAACCTCCTAGACTTTTCAACTGAAAGAAAAAGGGGAAGGAGGAGTAGACTTCCTAACTGCAGACACACTGTGGCCAGCAGTTCATGCTCCTGGGGGCTGCTGCTCTTGCCATATCTTCCCTACCATGATGAACTCCAGCCTCCAATCAAGAACAAACCACTACTCCCTCACACTGCTTCTTGTCAGGAATCAGATCACAGCAGTGTGATAAGTAGCATTATTCTACCAAGTAAACCAAGAGAAAACACAATTTGTATGTAAATTTACCTGTCTACTAAAACCAGGTCATCTCTCAAGAGGGCACATTTTGCTTTGGGCCAAAATACATGCACGAGGCAGCCAGCTTTCAAGTCTTTGTCCATATGGAGAGCATGCGCCAGCTGATTAACTGTCTAAAGTGAGAAGGAAAAAGAGGTTTAATAAAAATTAAAGATACTATGGTTTGGCACATCCATTTTAGCCCAAGCTAGTGCTAAACGCAGCCCAGGTTGGCCTTGATCTCACTACCCTCTCTCTGCCTCAACAGTACTGGGACTTACAGGTGTGACCACCAAGTCCAGCTGAATAGCACCCATTTTTGCAAAGTTGAACTTCAAATGGTTTGAAATAAAACCACCTGACCAATTGAGAAATGAGTGTTTTTTTAAAAAAAACACATATATTTAAATGTATATGGGTATTCTGCTTGCATGTAGATCTGTGTATTGTGTGCGTGCCTGCTGCCTTCAGAGGTCAGAATGGGGCATCACATCCCCTGGAACCGGAATTACAGGTGGTAGTGAACTATTATATATATGGGTACTGGGAATGAAACACTGGTCCTCTGCGAGAGCAGGCAGTGCTCTTAACCACTGAGTCATCCATCTCTCTAGCCTGAGAAACCAGGGTTTTAAAATAATCCAATACAGGGGAAAAATTTCCTCTTTGAAAGTTCACTCATACCACCTATAAAGCAATCAGGGTTTGGAAAGATAAACACTTAACAAAGAGGACCCTAGCAACAGAGCCCAATGGGACTACTGAATAAGGCTGTTTATTGTAAAGGATGAGTTATGGATCTGTTGTTTCTGCAAATTTATATTTTCTGGTTCTTCTGAAATGAAGGTGACTGTTTAGTTGTAAAGGGGAAAATCATTTAGAAGTGATACTAGAATCAATTTAAATGCCCCACTGAAGTAAGGGAGGTCAATTCAAATACGTCTAGCCCAGACTGGCCCCAAACTCATGGCTATCCTCGGGCCTCAGCTTCCTGAGTGTTAGGATTACAGATGTGAAGCACCACACTCAAATTAGTGAGGCAAAGCCTGTCTTTCAAGATTTTTTTTCCTTATCAGGCAGTAATTCACAAAAAACCTTGAAATCCTTGTCATTAAAATTCCAAACCATTTCTATTTCTCAAGATAACTTCTCAGGTATATTAACTTATGAAACCAATGTACATATTTAACATTAACTCATATATATGTAAAATAAACACAAGGAACTTAAAGCAAAATTAGAAAAATTAAGGAAAGGACATAGCACACACACCACCATAGCTGTGGCTGGGAATGCGGCTCAATTGTACAGTGTCTGCCTAGCCCATGCTATGTCAGCACTGCATAAACAGAACGTAGTGGCACCTGCCTCTGTAACTGTGGCCCTGGGGATGTAGCAAGGCCATACCTGCATACCCAGTTAAGGCCAGCTTACACTACACGTGACCCTTCCTTAAATAAACTAAAATAAAAAGGCAGAGGTTGGAAAGATGGCTCTGAGGTTAAGAACATTAGTTGCTCCTCCAGAGGACTTGGGTTTGGTTCCTAGCACACACACATCCACTCCAAGCCCAGGAAATCTGAAGTCCTCTTCTGACTTCAACAGGCAATGTATCCATGTGATACACAGATATACACACAGACAAAAACACCCATACACCCCTACAAAAAAATAAGGAAATAGAGAAATATCTACTTTTCAAATGTATTCAAAGTCTGAAATGAAGCTGAAGTAATATTCTACAGAGACAATGTTAGATACTTTTGTTAATTTGGTTTTTTTTTAGTTTATTTTTTATGTGCATGGGTGTTTAGTAAACATGTTTATCTGTGTACCACTTGCATGTTTAGCGCTCACCAAGGAGAGGGTGCCAGGTCCCCAGAAAATGGAGTTACAGGTGTTCTGATTCACCATGTACGTACTAAGAATGGACCCTGAGTCCCTTGGAAGGACAGCCAGTGACATTAACCACGGAACCATCTCTTCAAGCTCCTATTTATTTGGTTTTGCTGTTGTTGCTGTTGTTGTTTGCTGTTTTTCGAGACAGGGTTTCTCTGTATCTTTGGGGCCTGTCCTGGAACTAACTCTTGTAGATCAGGCTGGCCTCAAACTCACAGAGATCCACCTGCCTCTACCTCCCAAGTGCTGGGATTAAGGTGTGCACTGCCACTGCCCAGCTTACTTGTTTTTAATATGGCTTGCTTTAATAAATGCTTTGATAGATGGATAAGCCTATATAGCAATCTTAGTACAGGATTTATAAAATTAAGATCCTAAAGGCTGGGCAGTGGCTCAGTGAGCACTTCCAAACGTATATCCCCTGGGGTAGCACCCTACCATTACAAACAAACAAAAGATGAGGGAAATGAAATGCAGGGCTAGAGGGATGGTTCAGCAGCTAAGACTGGGTATTGCTCCGACAGAAAACCTGAGTTTGGTTGTCAGCACCCACATTAGTATGTCTCACAACGGCTTTTAACTCCAGCTGTCCTCTGGCCTCCTCCAACACTAACTCATGTGCACACCTCCCCCAATTTCTACCATCACTGACATTTCTGAGTATGCATGTAGACGGTTGGGCAGGCTCACACACGCACACGTGCGCACACACACACACTTAAACTAAAACAAAATTGATGGCACAGCAGTTTAGAGCACTTGTTTCTGCGTTTGGTTCCCAGCATCCATATGGTGGCTAACAACCATCTGCAACTCCAGTTTCAGGGCATCTGACACCCTCTTCTGACCTCCACAGGTACCAGGCACATACACTGTACACTGACATGCATGCAGGCAAAACATTCATACATATAAAACTTTCTAAAAAATTTTTAAAAACTGTAGAAAATAAAATATCACACAGCAAAGTTTTCCAAGACTTAAATGATTCAACACAAATAATTCAAATTTCAATTTGGCAAAAAGTCTTAATTACAAAGTAACAGTGGTACCTGGGGTGGTCTGAACGAGAATGGCCCCCACACTCATATTTGAGTGCTTGCTCTGCAGCTGGTGGAACTATTTGGGAAGGATTAGAAGGCATGGACTTGTTGGAGGAGGAATGTCACTAAAGGCGGGTTTCCAGTTAGCTCTCTGCCTCATGCTTGCAGACAAGATTTGAACTCCCAGCTACTGCTTTAGCACTACACCTGCCTGCCCACTGCCATGCTTGCTGCCATGATGGTCATGAGTCCCTCTGAAACTGTAAGTAACCTTACAGTAAACTCTTCTAAAATTGTCTTCATCACAGTGTTTTGCATGGCAATAGAAAACTAACTAAGAAATGCCCTAAATTGTATGTCAGAAGTTTGAAGGGTGTGGCCTAATCCCAGCATTCAAGAGGCAGAGGCAGGGCATCTCTTTTGGTCTATACAAAAAATTTCAGATTAGTCAAGGATACATAATGTCTCAAAAGATACTAAATTTTAAGATTGAGGAATACTTTCATAACCATCTCATTTTTCTTCTCTCAAAATTAATTTTAAGGATGTGCACCACCAACAAAGGTAAATAACAGACTAAACTAATGACCTAAACTCACCTACGGTTTACCAAAACCAGAAATAGCAAGGAGCTGGGGATGTAGTTCCATGGCAGAGCATTTGACTGGAAAGTACAGGGTCTTATGTTCAATTCCCAGCATACATGCACACATGAGCACATACAGAGGTATGGATCTTCAATACTAAACTTTTGTGTTTGTGAGATCTTTCTATTTAAGATGGCTATGACTTGGTAGCACTCTTCAAATCCCAGCATTAAGGAGACTAACCAGGAAGTTCTAAAATGCAAAGCCAGTACAGATTACAAAATAAAGTGCTGTTACAAAAAGAGGTTGGGAAGATAGGGTGATGGCCCTGTAAAATGCTTTCTATACAAGTGTGAAGACCTGAGCTCTGGTCCCCAACACCTCACTTAAAGATGGGTGTGCCACTGCATGTTGCTAATTCCAGTGCGGGGGAAATGGAAGCAGGGAGATCTCTGGTGTTTGCTGGCTGGCCAGCCTGGACAATCAGTGAGTTCCCGTTCAATGAGAGACTATATCACAAAAAACAAAGTGGAGAGTAACTGAGGATGACATCTAACATCAACTCCTGAGTTCCACAGGCATGTGCATAGTATTGTGTGCACGCATACACTCACATGCGTGCACATGGGGGCATACACATAAATACTTGGGTAAGGTATGGCTCAGCATTAAAGCACTTGCTTAACCTGGGTCCAAAAGGTACTAAAGACAATGTCTTTCTAAATTCTATCAGGCCAAAGTTAGCATCAAACATTCTAATTTCTTAGTATTTAATTCTTCTGTTGGCTGAAGCAGTATAGCAACACTGAATTAAAAAGTTTATAAAATAAGGCCAGTGGCCTGGCTCAGTGGGTAAAAGTCACTCGCTGGGATCCCATTGTGGAAAGTGTGAGCTGACTCTCAAGTTCTTCTCTGAGCTCCAAGTGCACATCAAGACATCTGAATACACAAACACACACATGCATGCACATATGCACAAAATAAACAAATATAATAAAAACCTATAATTTTTAAAAAAGATATTTATGAAATACCTAGGAACATAGATCAGGAATTAAATAGCTCAGTTACTATTTTCAAGAACCTAAAATGCCTCTGGCCTTTGTTTCGCAAATCTGCATTTACTCATGAATATGCTTAGTAACTTTTCCTAAGGTAAAAGAATGTCAGTAAAATTTTTAAAAAAGACAAAGTGCATGTCCTTTACATCTCAGCACTCAGGAGGCAGAGGCAGGCAAATTTCTTTGAGTTCAAGACCAGTGTGGTCTACATGGAGAGTTCTAAGCCAGAAATATCAACATAGTGAGACTCTATCTCAAAAAATAAGAAAAAGAAAAGTTAAGATTAAACAGCAGTTTTCAACAATACACTATTGTTATTAAATCAGTTTTTTAAAAAAAAAACTCTTAATTTGGGTGCTAGAGATGGCTTGGGGGCTAAGTGCACTGGCTGCTCTTCTAAACGGTTCTGACGTTTAGTTCTCAGCATCAGATGGCAGCTCACAACTGTCTCTACTCCTGTTCTGGGGGAATCCAATGAACCTGGTGGACACAAATGCAGGCAAATACACATAAAATAAAAATAAGACCTTAATTCTATTTTTATTTAAAGTTAAGGACAGGGATAGTAGCAGAGTTTACCTAACATACATGAAGCCTTGGGTTCTATCACCCCATCCCCCCAATAAAAATGTTAACAATTTTATACTTCCAATAATTTATCTCTCAGAAGTCAAAATACAAGCAATGGCTTTGCAAACTGTCAAAGTGGGTATCACTAGTAACCATGCCTAGCCACATGGACATCTTACAATTTCCAGGTGCATTTTGGGTTGGGTAGTATACCTTCACACTTTTCTTTTCATCTGACCCTTCGGTCATAAGGTAGGCTTTATCTCCATCGGTTCCCTCAACACTCAGGAAGCAGTTGGTTGTGTGGCCAATCCCGCTAGGGAGAACTTTATCCCACAGCATTGCATTGATGACAGAGCTCTTGCCACTACTCGTCCTGAGGAACATGCAAAACAAGGAGTAAAAACAAGCTTCACTGTGCTCAAACCAACATTCCACAGTTCAATTTCACAGACAGCACCTTTTATAAAAAGACCACAGAGCACACCTGTGATCTAGAACTTGGGAGATAGAGACAGGAGGACCAGTTCAGCTACACAAGACAAAGTAAAACAAAGTTTAAAAAAAAAAAAAAAAAAAAAGTAGGCAAATTAGAAAACCAGACAAGTGCTGTTAAATATTAGCAGTGTAATTAGAGAAGATAAAGTGCTAAAACTTGTGCCAATTTGAAAACAAACATCAAAATTCTGTGGTGCATTTCCTATTTCAAGATGAGGTCTAATGTCCCATCTTCTCAGGGCTGGACTGTGTGACAGCGGTGGTTTCCAAGGATGAACATAAAAGGCAGTGCAGCTCCTTCCTGTTTACTGGGAATCCTGCCACAGAAGAGGTCAACTGTACTGACTGCTTTGCCACAGTTAGGACAGGCTGAGGGAGGTCTGGCAAGGGGTGCTAGCTGAGTCTCCATGTCACTCCAGCCCAATAACAGATAATTCTACCCCTCCAGTGTTGAGCAGCCCCAATCTTCAGGAACAAAGATAAGCTGTCTCCACTGTATCGTGTCTGAACTAGGAATCAGTGTGTACAATAAAATGGATGTTTGTTTCGGTTTTTTGAGACAGGGTTTCTCTGTGTAGCCATGGCTGTCCTGGAATTCACTCTGTAGACAGGTTGGCCTCAAACTCAAGATCCACCTGCCTCTGCCTCCTGTGCTGGGACTAAAAGTGTGCGCCACCACTGTCCAGCAGTGATTCTCAGAACAGTTTGAGACCCCTAACTCTATCAGAATCTGGGAGATTACAAATGATATCAAGTCCTCAGGTACATTATGAACCACAGAATCAGACTATAAAGTTACACCCAAGCACAGGTAATCTTCCTCCTGTGCCTAACAATACTGGGATCATAGCTATGTGCCACCATGTATGAATTTCTTCAACTGTTTTCATGAAGCTTTATTTCCAACTCTCAAATCATTTAGTGACCAGCCCTAACCTAAAATTATCTAAGGGCTACTCTATCTCACCCAGGCTCATTAGCATAAATCCAGGCATGATCAAAGTAGCTCATTATAAGTAATAAAAGCTATTCCTACCACTTAGGAAACTCTAAAGGTTTTAGCAAGTCTGTTATAGGAAGAGACATGAATGCCAAATAGACATCTTCTCTTCTAGCATCCTAATTACTCCTAGTTTTCCTGAGCTGTGTGGCATCTCTAATTCATGGATGGTTCCTCTTCTCCCCTCTCTTGTTATTACTCTTCCTTTTCCCTGTGAACTAACTTGTCTAGGTTGCAATTTCAAATATCCAACTTGGCAGTTTGGAAAACTTTATTTGAATGGCTAATAAGCACACACAATACACATGTACATCACATGAACACAAACACCTGTTCACAAACCTACCACAATAAATGATACTCAACCAACCAAGTAATTTGTGACTCTCACCTTTCTAATTAATCTCTAGGATACACATACTTATCCGTATGTGTACCATGTGCATATAGTGCTATGGAAGCTGGAGCAGGACACTGGAGTCCCTGGAACTGTGAGCCACGGGGTGGGTGCTAGGAAGTGAATCCTGGACCTCTTCAAGAACAGTAAGTACTCTTAAGCATTGCACGTCTCCTGGCCCCTACTGACTCTCTGATATCTATCAACCTTCCTGTCTAACCACACAGACTAAGACCTTCGAATGCCTCACCTCCGACCTCCTATTCCCATTCAGCCTATCCTCTGTGCTCCATATCCAACATCATAATTGTTAACTAAATCCTCTCATTTTACCTTTCAAAGCATAAAGTATACAGAACTTATTTGTGCCCTAGGAGGTCTTCAGCAAATTTCTCTCTGCTTGCTGTGCTAATGCTCTTGAGTATCTCAAACCTAACCAAGAACATTAACAGCTCCTTCTCCCTTTCCACTTGCTACTCTCTGCAAGAAATAGGCGGTAGGGCCAGCTCATATCCAAGGCTTATTCCTCACCTAAGGCAGGTTTAAAGGCCAACAAACACACAGCAAGTTCGTAATATGCTGCAAAAATACAGATGTTCCTGGCTCCCCAAAATTACAGCTGAGCGATCACGTGGTAACTAGGAACTGCTGCTCCCAGCCACACCCTAAGTGAGTCTTCTACTGCACAGGAATGTGCAACACTTCCACATCATGTACGGGCAGGAATTGAAGTCAGTCACTGTAAGTCAGGGGCCATGTTCTATCTCTTAGCCTCAAGGAAGACAACAGTCCCCACCATCTAGAGGTGTCTTCTAACTACTTCACCGTAATCTTAGGTAAAGAATATTCATGGAGTTGCCTCTCTCTAAACTTGTCTAAGGCCTGAGAATACTGTGCCAAGTAGAAGTAGCAGATAGTAAAACAAAATAATAGAGCAATGTGAAAGGCTTAGAGGAACTTTAACAGGATACTTTAAGAATAGAACTGGCTGGGGATGGAGCCATGTGACTGAATGTCTGCCTAGCATGTGACAAAGACTGGATCAACTCCCAGCCCCACCGCAACACTACTACAAGTAGCACTACTAGAAACAGAAATGAAACAAGAGAAGTGACTTGAAGAGCTAACGTGGGAAAATAAGTTCAAGGCTACCCTTGGCTACCCTGTCTCAAAAAAGCAAAATCAACAAATAGAATCTGAGGGGGAATCCTTCAGATGCAGTGGCGAGGAAAGCTTTTTGAGGTTAAATAGGAAAAATGATCTGCGCACCAACAATTATAACTGCAAAAGTCATAAGATGAGAAACAGCTTGACATGAGTTTAGTAAATAAATGCCATTATTGGTTAAAAAAATAAAAAAGATAGTTGAGACAAGAAGTATAAGGCTAGTCATTTGTCTTTGTGTCCCTCAGCAGAGCAGGGCTCACAAGTGAGCAGGTAGTAGTTAACAGTCCTTTTTCTTTGCAGTCAAGGTCATCAGCCTAGGGCCTTGTGTATACAAGGCAGGCTTTTGATCACAGGCCACATCTGCAGCTCAACACCTGATGGCCAGAGGAGAATATCACGTGTGACAGAGAGCACCCTATCACTTAGACATATTGACATATAGTGTTCCCTGCTCTTCCATCATGAGTTGAGTCTTCTGGAAGACATACTTAGTAATCTATGAGCGGAGGCGTATGCCTTTAATCCCAGAACTCCACTCAGGAGGCAGAGGCAGACAGATCTCTGTGAGCTCAAGGCCAGCCTGGTTTACATGGCAAGTTCCAGGATGGCCAAAGATACATAGTGAGACCCCCATTCTCAAGTAAATTAAAATAAAATAATCAATATAAACCTAGAAAAATAATTCATAACCTAGGTATGGTGGTAGGATTTAAGGTCAGCCTCGGCTACATAGCAAACTGGAGCCAACCCTAGCCTAGGCTACATGAAACCCTGTCTCAAGAAGAAAAGGAGAAAAAAAATACACAACATGTTCTTCATTACCTATCTCTCCGTCTTTCTTAGGGAATCCTTATGAGAAGAGAGTCCTTAAAAGCGAACATATACCAGCTCTCATAAAGCTTCACGCTCAGTCAGGAGATGGAAAAGGTAACAGCTGCAACACTTAACCTAAGAATACTTAACCTAAGTGGGAGAAGCAAGAGGAAAACAACCCACTGAAACACCAGGAGATATGAGAATGAAAACCTGACCTGTGCAGCTAACCCTAGATGAAATCATGAAGCTTTACCTGCCAAAAAATGCCACTTTCATATGTCTCCGCGATAGCACCTCCCCAATGACGGCAAGCTTGTTTCTGTAGCCTTGTATTTCCACCAGATCATCCTCAGTGGCTACTCTATCAAGTTCAGGATTCCTGTAAGTTGCTGCAAAGTTGAAATAGTATTAGAAAAGCAATATGAATGAATTCTGCTAAGCATACACAACTGGATACCTTAGCATATCACTTGAAAAATAAAAATCTTCATAGTATCTGAGTATTTGGCATATTCTTTATTATTTTTAAGATGTGTGTGTCAGGTATTTAATCTAGGACCTCATACATTCTAGGCAGGCACTCGACCACTAAGCCATAACCTTGAATTCCTAATAAAAGGTGAATGCCCACAGTGATGACTTCCCTGCATTAATTTCAAAAATATTAAAGATTTCAAGAACTTGGTAAAAGGGATTACTTAATATTTACCTAGCAGTCAAAAATACAAACCATATGACACAAAAATCCAGTTTTAAAGAAAGAAATAAGAACCTAATAGCCATCTATTTTTGTTCAAGCCAATCTTGAGCTGGAAAGAAGTTCACATACTAAGCCGTGAAGTTTCCTACCCCTCTGACAGAAAGGTGGGATTCAGTCTGTGAGCTAGAAAAGCCCTTTTTCCCCATCACTCCACATCTTGACTCCCCGGGAAGGAATACAATAGTCCAATCAGTAAGAAAAGGCAGAGAGAAAGACATACTGACTGCAGCAGAAGCTGGGCTGCTCAGAGCAGGCAAACTGTACACACAGCCCTAACCAAAGATGGAGGAAGTTCCAAGATCACAGGTTTGAAAAGGAAATGAGCCAGGAGATGGTAGTGCACACTTTTAATCCCAACACTCAGGAAGCAGAGGCAGGTTGATCTCTGTGAGTTTGAGACCAGCCTGGTCTACAGAGGGAGTTCTACAATAGCCAGGATTGTTACACAGAAGAAAAAATAGAAAAGAGAAAAGGAGCAAAACATTCACTTTTTCCTCATCCTGGTAATAGAAGAAAAAGCTAAAACTGTCTCTTTTTGAAGATAAAACAAGGAGACTGAAACTTTTCCCACCGATTTTACATTTCGAGTACATTAATAAAGCATGTGCAACTGGGGAGTAGTGGAAAGACTGGCACTGAACTTGCTACTACGGAGCCGAGGACCTTGAACTCCAGATCCTACAGATTTGCACCACCAAGCCAAGATTGTAATGCTTAAAGCCTTACCTTACATATTATACTCCTTGCTATTTCTCATTTTACACTTCTTGGTTTATGTTTCTATTTACACCCCCCCCCCTTCTTGCAACATTTTTTCCGAGGTTTTAGAACAAATCAAAAGAATTCAGATTCTAATGCTGCCTTTTCACTAGTTCCCAGCAGTGTTCAATCTCTAATCGGCAGGAGACCAATAGAGATTTTACTGCATTTAACTTCAGTTTTACTCACTAGCAACTGGAGCAAATAGACTTTTTCACAAGTCGCTGTGCTGGCTCAAATTCTTCCCAAATCGAAAACAAACTTTTTCACTCAATGAAACTTGAGTAATGTGACATTTGGAATTGGAGATAACAAAAGTTCCAGACCTAAGGAGCTCACAATCTGGTGAGGGAGATTTAAAGGAACAAGTGGGAAAAAGTTTGATTCGACTAAGAGATTAAATGCTTTTCTGTTGTCACTGGAAATAGAAATTCTGGAGTGTTTTTTTTTTTTTTTTGGTTTTTTTTTTTTTTTTTTTTTTTTTTTGGTTTTTTTGAGACAGGGTTTCTCTGTAGTTTTGGAGCCTGGCCTGGAACTCACTCTGTAGACCAGACTGGCCTTAAACTCACAGAGATCCACCTGGAGATTCACCTCCCAAGTACTGGGATTAAAGACCACACCCGCGCCGCTGCCACCCCACGGCTATCACTACAAACATTCTAAGAATTCCTCCCTTTTTCATTGTTAACTTAACAGGGAGATATGTTAAGAACCTAAAGAAATTCGTTAGTTCTCTCTAAATTAGTATATCTTGATAAGACAGTCGAGGCTACCTACCTTTGAGCAGTTATACAAGCACAAAAGGAAAACATTTATCCTCTCCCAAAACAATTACATCTCATGTGACAGAAGAGATAAAAGACAGATTCTAAAATTGCTCACGAACAAACTGGGGAAAAGGTCTATGTAATGGCTGCATAGAGATGCATGGTGGCTGGGCACATCCTAGCTCTGTGGGCCTGGGGCAAGGTGCTATCTTCACAGAGCCTTAAAATGAGTCTGCTCTTAACTTACCTACTGGTCTTAGGAGGAGGAATTTTTAATTTCATAAAACTTTGACTAGTATCTTACTCATTTCTTAACTATGAAATCGCTTTAACTCACTATGGTATTGTCCCCAGAATACAGAACAACGTGACTTCAATAAACCTGAGCAAAGCACACACCTGTAAACCCAGCAGCCCAGCAGTTGGGAGACAGAGGCAGGTGGATAAGGAGTTTAAATTCATTCTTGGCTACACAGTCGGCCTGATCTCAAAACAAAATAAAGAACTAAAGTTGAAATAATAAAACACTTGTATATATTTCAACAGAAATCGTAAAAAAAATTAACCTTCAATAAACTGTGATCCTTCAGTAACAAACTCCAGCAACTGGCCAAAGATCGCAGTGATGGCCTTCTTTGCCAGCACAAAGTGCTTCAGTGGAGACACACTTTCTGCCATTATGCACCTAGGGTGAAAAAAGTTAAAAAGCAATAATGAGCCTTTGGGTGATACATGCCTGGAGTCTCAGCTATGGGGCAGGCTGAGGCAGGAGGTACACAGAACCAAGGAAATCCAATTCTGCTTGGATAACACAACATAGCAGGGCTTTCCTCATCTCCAAAGCACTAATTAAACTGAATAACAAGGGGTCTGAAAAGGTGGTCCAGCAATTCTTCCAGAAAACCCTGGTTCCCAGCACTCACATCGTGGCACATGGTGGCTCCTAACTACGACTCTACTTCTAGGGGGTCTGATACCCTCCTCTGGCCCCAGGGACCAGGCACACACATGGTGCACATTCTTACACGCAGCCACAATACCCACACACATAAAATAAAAATTAAAACATTCATTAAAAAGAGAATAGCCATTTTAAACAAATAATAAAAACTAAACTGAATAATAAGGAAGCTGTGGTGTCACATTCTGTAATTCCAACAGAGAGCAGGCTGAAGCAGGCCAGCTTTGACAAGACCTTCCTTAAAACAAAACCAATCAGGCAAAACACTTAGAGTCCCTAAAAATGGCCCAATGGGTAAAGGCACTCACTGCTAAGCCTAAGGACCTGAGTTCAATGCCCAGAAACCAACTGATGGAAGAAGACAACCAACCCCAAAAAGGTGTTCCCTGCCTCCAACACAAGTTGTGAAACTCCAACAATCCCATACATAAATCAAATGTAACTTTAAAAACTATATGATAAAAATGTGTATATTTCTGGGACTGGGCAGATATCTCAGTGGTTAAGATCACTTGTTCATCTTCAAGAGAACTCAAATCGGGTTCCCAGAATTCACACGGCAGCTCACAACCATCTAACTCCAGTCCCAGGGGATCTGACACCCTCTTCTGTCCTCCAAAGATACTAGGAAAAACATAAACATAAAAAAGAAATAAAAAAACTAAAAACAAACAAAAAATGTTTTAAAAATCATACATATGCTAATACCTGCCAGTTTGTGTGTGTGTCAAGTCCCTAATGGCAAAAATTAACCTGACCAAATAGACCAAATAGATTTAAGATAATTTTTTAGGTAATTTATTTTTTTAAGAAACCATTTTAGTCAGTAACAGAAGACCACTCTTGAATGCGCTCTTACTAAAACTGGTGAAATCTGCCTCCTTGGTGCTGCCTATAATCCAGTCACTCAGGAGGCTAAGGCAGGAAAACCTGTAAATTCAAGGCCTACAAAGGCAACACTGAGTTCGAGGCTTGCTTGGGTCTCTTAGTAAGCCCCTGTCTCAGCATGAGAAGTTTAGAAATGGGATGCAGCAAGGGAGGGCATGGTGGCTCTGTGGTGAAGCACTTGTCAAGCATGTGACACCTGCGCGGGTTCAGTCCTCGACTCCGGAAAAATAAATAATGTAAAATCGGTAAAGGCTAATGACAAAAGTCTTGGGTGCATTTCCTCCTTTATTTCCCTCGAGTGAAGATGAAACTATTGTAGCTAAGCCGTGGCTGCCACCGTCTTTTAAGCCCATCAGGCAACTGGATTAGGGAGAGGAAGCCAAGATTGCAAATCATAACTAAGTTATTAACTTTCCCAATTCACGTGTAGAGAAGAAAATTCCCAGGTCACAACTGCAGTCAAGACACTGGGAAAGCGGCAGCTTTCATCACAATTAAGGACTCAAGATTTCTTTTAAAAAGGAGGCTCCAGTGTCTGTACGAGAAAAAAAAAAAAAAAAAAGAACCTAAAAAAAAGGAGACATGAAGGCTCCAAGCCAAAGTCCCCAAACTTCAAAAAATGTTAAATTTAAAATAAAAGACGTTGTGCCTGGAAGCTTCTTATGAAAGACACCAAAGACAATTACCCACTAACCCCGGTGTGCGTGAAATGAAGCGCCGTGGTCACCCGGAGGGTGGGTCCCTCCGGAATCCTGAACTGACGGAGGAGCGGAGGAGGTGCGTGGGGACAGGAAGCCGCTTGGGCCGTGAGCTGGCCCAGCCGGGTGGACTCCTACCTGGACAGGCCTTCCCGCAAACCGGCCCGGCCCGCCGCCCCAGCCGGTCAGGACGCCCTCGTTCCCCCTGTCCGGAGCTCGAAGGTCACCCCGGGCATCCCCGCCCGCCAACGGACACTCACTCCGTGCCGGCTCCAACAGTCACCCAGCAACCAAAGCTCCGCAACTGCCCCTGGAACGTCTCATCCTCCCAAAAGAGGGGCGGCGCCCAGAGGAGTGACGGCGTGGAGGCTACTTCCGGTCTCTCGCCTCTCCTATTGGCTGTTACTCCGAGACCGGAACTGCGTCTATTCCGGGAACCATTTTTCTTCAGGGCAGAAGGCGAGGTTTGTTGTGGGCAGGGACTCGTAACAGAAGCTTTGACTGCTTTTCCGTCCCACCTTGCAACTTCTCCCGTTCGTTTCTTCCTTCAAAGTTTTCAAAGCTCAGCGGAACCTTGGCGTGAAAAGATGCCTATGGTTGTCTTAGAGTGTGGGTTGCGAAGTTGGGATGCGTGTGAAAGGTGTGTTACTTAGGAGTTAACTTGTCTTTGACTTAAACTTTGGTAGACATCACCTGGAAATCTTGGTAAACTATTGATTTTGATTCATTGATCAGGTGAAGCCGAAGCGCCTACATGGTACACATCCCGGGAGAGCCTCCACAGCATATGTCCTTTCCAGAATTAGCAAGTGAGATTCTTTTGCAAGAGAAGCCACTTCATCTCTGTGAATGGCAGGTATCTCATCTGTAAAATACTAAAAAAATGCCTACTGTATGGGTAATGGGAAAGTGAGGGGGTTAGAACACTGATGAACACTTGGAAGAGGTGCATAAATGAATACTGTGGTTCTATTGGATAGGCGACTGTCAATCAAATACAATGGGTGAGATCATTTCAACCTGTGCTTACTGTTATGGGGTGGGGGAAATCAGGGCAATGGAATAGAGTATCTGAAGAAAAAGGAGGAAGGTGGCGGCGCTAACTTGGTGTTTCCTAAGAGGATGTCATTTCTCATGGGTTTTTTTCCAGACCCTTACTGGGAATATCTTGAGGAAAAGTGCCCAAAGACTAATTGAAAGGATAGTGGTAAGATGGATGAAATAAAGGACCAGCGTGGTGGTGGAGTGTAGGGGGAAAAAAAGGGAGAGAGAAATAAATGTTAGAAGGAAGGCAGGTGTAGAATCATAAAAACTAAAAAAAAAATCATAAAAACTAAAAACTAAGATCAGAAGTATGAATTTTTTGAGGCAGCCCAGATGGGCCTTAAACTTGGAATTCTTCTGAAATCTGCCAAATGTTGGTTTTATAAATGTGTGTACACCACCACATCCTGCAGAAATTTGGTTTTGATTAAGTGTGCTGGAAAACTTTTAGCCTGGAGAATAATAAAAGTTGATATTTTTTGTTTGTCTTCCCTGAGACCACTTTTATTTATTTGTTTGTTTGTTTAGGTTTTTCAAGACAGGGTTTCTCTGTAGCTTTGGAACCTGTCCTGGAACTAGCTCTTGTAGACCAGGCTGGCCTTGAACTCACAGAGATCCACATTCCTCTGCCTGGCAGGGATTTAAGGTGTGCTCCACCACACTTTTTTATTTTTAAACAGTGCTAAAGATTGAACCTAAAGTCTCATGCATCAAACACTCTATCTCTGAGCTACGTCTAGCCCTGTATCAAAAGTCTTTTCCAGAATAGGGAACAGAGGCACATGCCTGTAGCAGCAGCTATTAGGAGTCTGAAACAGAAAGATTGCTCAAAGTCCAGAAGTTCTAACACTGTATGGGCAATATAGTAGGGCCATCATCTGGGGAAAGTGGGGGGGAAGCTGGCATGGTAACTCACTGACCCCAGCATATGGGAATGGAAAACAGGAAGATTGCCCCAAGGTAGAGGCCAGACTGGAATCAAAAACTAAAGACCTGTCTCAAAAACTAAAGGCAAGATTTATTTTCAACAAAAGTCTAAAACTATTCATTTTACATGTAAGTGATGCAGAGCAATCTCATGCCTTGCTGTGGGAGTGTTGCTGTGTATTACACAGAAGCTAAGATCTTTATTTTCGGGAATTAGCAAGTAACAGCATCTACACTGGCTAAACTATCTGAAAAGGAAGTGTAAAACTTTAAGATAATTCTGAGCCTTCTCACTCTCAGCAGTAGTGTTCCCCTACCCCCTGGGAACCAAGGACCTGACAGCTACACATACATGTACTGAGATATTAGAAACTTCCCATTGCCCTGAATAGGGGTAAGATAACCCTTAGGTATTGACTCAGTTACTGATGTTTTGACTCAGGCCCTGGGATAGGGGCAAAGTGACCCTCAGATGTTTTCTCTTACCTCATCGGATCTGGCAACCACTCTCCAGCCAATTATTGGTAATGGCCCTTTTGAATAAGCCAATCATAATAGTTAAAGAACAACTCCCAGACACCCCCCTTCCTTCTGTGGCTTTTTCCTTTAAAAGTAGCCTGTACCAACTATTCGGGGTCTTTCTGGTCTCCCGAATGCTGAAAGACCCTGTTATGACAGAATTAATAAAATCCTCATGCTTTTACATCAGATGTGGTGTGAGATGGTCTCTTGGGGGAAGTCCTCCTCAGTGGTTGGACTCTAGGGTCCAACAGAAGGGTGGAGACTCTTGAGCACAAGTGAACATTGAGTTCTGTAGGTAATTTCTTCTTGCATTCTTCTCTTAAGGCCTTCTACCTGACTGGCCAATCAAGCCCACATGCAGGTCAGAGGCCATTGAGTCATTTTGCTAGCCCTTAATGCAATTTCTACTGAAATGCTTATAAGCTGTTGAATGGAATTAGGGTGAATTTCTAAATTTACATGAAAGAAGGAAAATTATGACAGTCACTAAGACAACTCTCAGAAAGAGCAGGAACTAAAATTCACAGCCCTGATGGAAGTATGTATACTAAGCTCTAACACTTGATACACAGCGAAATTATTGTCATGAGTTCCTATGCGAAATGAATTAATATTGGAGAAGTTGATTTACTTGAATGAACACATAAAAGTTGAATTTAAATCATACATTCACACAAGGAAATTCAGATGGATAAAAACTTTAGACGTAAAAAACAAAATAGGAAAAGTGTTGAGACAATAGGTAGGGAGCTAGAGACATGGCTCAGTAATCAAGAACACTAACTGCTCTTCCAAAGGACCCAGGTTTGATTCCCAACATCAACACAGCAGCTCACAGCACCAGTTTCAGAGGATGTGCTGCCCTCTTCTGACCTCCAAGGCCACAAGGCATGTACACAGATATACATACATGCAAAACATCCATAAACGTAAAAGTGGTTTTTAAAGAAAAAAACTAGGAAAGCGGTTTTGTATTTCTGTAATCTGTTAGAGAGACTTTTGTAAGCAAGACATAGAAAGCACAATTTATAAGGGGGAAATTTACATTTAAATACCCCCACCACCACCCGCCCTATTTCCTTCCCTGGCTTAGAGCTCACAACTCCGGGGTTAAGAGCACTGACTGTTCTTCCAGAGGTCCTGAGTTCAATTCCCAGCAATCACATTGTGGCTCACAACAATGACCTATTGAGATCTGGTACTCTCTTCTGGCCTGCAGGCAGAACACTGTATACATAATAAATAAATAAATCTTTTTTTAAAAAAAGAGGGAAAGCATATAATAAAAAAAAAAGAAAGAAATCGCAACTCTACTGTTATAGCATCCCAAGCATGAATAGACTAGAGGTCTGTGCTCTCACTGAAATTTGATTACCTCTGACTCCTGAGTGCTGGAATTAAAGACATGTGCTACCATCACCCACATGCCCAGCTCAATTTGAAGATTTATCCAGAAAAAGCAAATTGAGCTGTTGTGCTATTTCTTTGACGAATTCCACATAGCTCAGTTCCATGCTGTTAGATTGCTGGTTTCCTTCCTACTTACAACCCCAAACCAGCTGTTCAGAAAGTCTTTTAAAAATGTGATCTACCATGGCACTTAGGAAAAGTAAGCTCTCAGCTGCCATGCTCCTTGTAAATTCATCAGTCTCTATTTTTAACTTCAATGGCAATTGCAATCTTAGAGTTACTTTGAAATAATTCATGGTTCTTAATAATGGAGCTTCATAATTTACCTTTGCATTTTAGTTTGTCATGACAGATAATGGATTTTCATAGAAACTCAGTGTTCAGTGACCTCCACTATATTTGTTGTTACAAAATGCTTTTTCAAGGTATGCAGGCCCATGACTATAATCCCCAAACAGGAGAAATAGGGACAGAAGGATCAAGAGTTCAAGGCCAGTCACTTCAGTTGACAAGCTCAAGGTCAAGCTATATCTAGACCCTATCTCAAATTTAAAAAAGGACAGAAAAATGGAAGCAAAGGACCAAGCATATACCCGTCACTCCATGTTCAGGATGTGAGAACAAGTTCAAGAACAGCCTGTTCTACAGAGTGAGTTCCTGGTCACCAAGGACTAGAGAGTTGAACTCTGTTTAAAAAATAGTGTCAACCCATTTTCTTAGAACACCCATCTCCTCTGTGAGAGTTGGGAGGTGGTAGTGTTTAGCAGTTTCCTTTAAGACAAAACATTCCTGCTGAGTTTTTTTTTGGGGGGGGAGCAGATAAATGCTCTAAATAAAGACAAAAATATTGCATTCTGTGGAAAATCATCCTAAAACTCTAATAGAAGCCAGGCAGTGGTGGTATGTGCCTTTAATTCCAGCCGGGGGACGGGGGGGGGGGGGGGGGGGGGGGGGGGGGGGGTGTAGAGACAGGTGAATCTCTGTGCATTCAAGGCCAGCTTGGTCTAAAAACAAACAAACAAACAAACAAACAAAAGCTCAGGAAGAAAACACCTGAAAAGCTTCAGGAAGTCCCTAAACTGACCAGATGCACCAAGCTCCTCACTCTACAAATGTCTGTAAATAGTAAGGACTACTGAGAGACAATCTCAGATCTGCTAAGCTGCGTGAAAGTGGGCCAAACCAACTGGGCTAGATGAATCTCACTAGTTCACACACACACACATACACACACACACACACACACACACACACACACACACACACACACACACGCATGCGGGCATCTATTAAGTTCTGTATCTTGATGTACTGCTGCTTAGAATCCGAAATAGATACATTTGAAATATACAAATTCAGTAACCTAAGCCAATGTTGCCCTGAGGCAAGGAACTTCACCTTGGACAACAAATTCCACGGGAGTAGAATTTAACAAGACTCCTAGGACAGAGAAAGCCAGAGTAAACAAGCTCCACCAGGAGCAGGAGTCAGGAGCAAACCCAGTCCTGGGACATGAGCAGATCAGGATTGACCCAACGAACAGATCCAGAGCCATCGATTGCCACCAGAACAGGTCTAACTCCAAGCCAAGCAAGGACTTCTGCAAGAGGAGATCCGGACCAAGATTTACAGAAACAGATCAAAGCTAGAAGCCTAGGCCAAAGTAGGCCTGAGACAGCAAACTCCACGGAGCACTGAGCTACCTCCAGGAACAGGAATAAACAACGGGGTAACTAGAACTGTGACACTGACTGTACCATGAGGAACAATCATCTTAGCTTTGGATTCACTGGCACCTAGAAGATTATTCAAGAGAATCTCAGACAGCCCCAACCATATCTATCAGAGGAAAAGATGAGTAGAAAAGGTAAGATCACACGCTACACCACAAAGAGCAACACAATACCAGTAAAACCTAAAGACCCTACAAAAGTAAACCCTGAACAACCAAATATGGATGAACCAGAAGAAAATGATCTAAAAAAAAACCTCAAGAGAATATTTGAAATTCTTAAAGATGAAATGAGAAATCACATTAAAAAAATGAAGGAAAAACCAAACAAAAAATGGGGAAATATCAGCAAATCACTTAAAGAAAACCAAGAAAAAGAACTCAAACATGTAACAGAAACATTTCAAGTCTTGAAAACTGAGATAGAAAAAATAAGAAAACACAAGCCAAAAGAATTATAGAAACAGAAATCATGAGAAAAAGATCAGAAAACACAACTACAACAACAAAATCAAGTACAAACAACAGAATACAAGAAATGGAAGAGAGAATCTCAAGTGCTGAAGATACAATAGAGGAAATAGACTCATCAGTTAAAGAAAACATTAAATCTAACAAAAGCTTAACCCAAAATATCCATGAAATAAGAGTCAACATAAAAAGGCCAAATCTAAGAATAATAGGTATAGAAGAAGGAGAAGAAGCTCAACTCAAAGGCACAGAATTTATTTAACAAAATCATAGAAGAAAACTTTCCCTACCTAAAGAAAGATATGCCTATGAAGATAAAAGAAGCTTACAGAACACCAAATAGACTGGATCAAAAAAAAAAAAAAGTCCTCCTGCCACATAATAATCAAAACACTAAACATACAGAGTAAAGAAAGAATATTAAGAGCTGCAAAGGAAAAAGGCCAAGTAACATATAAAGGTAGACCTATCAGAATTACACCTGACTTCTCATTGGAAACAATGAAATCCAGAAGGTCATGATCAAACATTATGCAAACATTAAGAGACCACAGATGCCAGCCCAATCTACTATACCCAGCAAAACTGTCAATCACCATAGAAGGAGAAAACAAGATATTCATGACAAATTTAGATTTTACCAATACCTAGTCACAAACCCAGCCCTATACAAAATACTAAAAGGAAAACTCCAACCAAAGGAAGATGCCTACACCAACAAAAACACAGACAATTGATGATCTCATTACAGGAAATCCCAAGGAAGAAAAAACACACAAATTAACATCACCAACGATGAAAACTAAATTAACAGGAGATAGAAACCACTGATCATTACTATCCCTTAATGTAAATGGGCTCAACTCACCCATAAAAAGGCATAGGCTAACAGATTGGATATGAAAACAGAATCCATCCCTCTTCTGCATACAAGAAATGCATCTCAACCTCAAAGACAGACATTGTCTCAGAGTAAAAGGTTGGGAAAAAATATACCAATCAAATGGACCTAAGAAACAGGCAGGTGTAGCTATCCTAATATCTAACAAAATAGACTTCAAGTTGATGGGGAAACTCTATCAACCAATCACATCTAGCTAGGGTGTGGCTACCTGGAGCCCAGGTAGAAAAACTGGGAGGACGCAGGTGCATGCTATCTCTGCATGGTGCCCGCCGGACAGATAGGACATTGGATCTCCCACTCTTGTAGCGTGAGTTTCCCCCTTTTAACCATTAAAATATAACTGTAATTCTTAAGCTGGCCTGGTTATTTATCGTACCGACCTAATTTGCAACACTTGGTGCCCAACGTGGGGCTTTTAGAACCTCTTGTAGTGCTGGCCTAATGTGGACGTGTAGCGTTCATTTGGGCATAGATAGCCACGTCTCTGCGTGCTCCCCATTCCACCCCTGCGTCGCGCTGCTGCATGAGCCCCATAGCCACATCCCTGCAGACACCCGATCTGCTTCCCTCTGTGCACCCTCGCCGCTCACACCCAGGCCAGATCCACCATATAAACAAGCTGAAAAATAAAAACCATATGATTATCTTACTGGATGCCGAAAAAACATTTGACAAAATACAACATCCCTTCATGATAAAGGTCTTGGAGAGAGCAGGCATACAAGGAACATATCTAAACATAATTAAGGCAATATACAATAAGCCAACAGCCAACATCAAATCAAATAGAGAGAAACTCCCAGAGATTCCACTGACATCAGGAACAAGACAAGGTTGTCCACTCTCTCAATACGTATTCAATATAGTTCTTGAGGTCCTAGCTGAGCAATAAGACACCAAAGGGAGATCAAGGGGATACAAATTGGAAAAGAAGAAGTCAAACTCTCACTATTTGCTGATGATATGATATTTTACATAAGTGATCCCAAAAATTCTACCAAGGAACTTCTACAACTCATAAATACTTTCAGCAATGTAGCAGGATACAAGATTAACTCAAAAAAATCAATAGCCCTCCTGTAAACAGATGATAAAAGGGCTGGGGAAGAAATCAGAGAATCAATACCCTTCACAATAGCCACCAATAGCATAAAATATCTCAGAGTAACTCTAACCAAACAAGTGAAAGACTTGTATGACAAGAACTTTAAATCTTTGAAGAAAGAAATTGAAGAAGACACCAGAAAGTGGAAAGACCTCCCATGCTCTTAAGTAGGCAGAATTAACATAGTAAAAATGGCAATCATACCAAAAGCAATCTACAGATTCAATGCAATGCCCATCAAAATCCCAACAAAATTCTTTAAAGACCTCAAAAGAACAGTACTCAACTTCATTTGGAAAAGCAAAAAACCCAGGATAGCCAAAACAGTCCTGGGCAATAAAAGAACTTCTGGAGGCATCACAATCCCTGACATCAAATTCTACTACAGAGCTACAGTATTGAAAACAGCCTGGTATTGTCATAAGAACAGACAGGAGGACCAATGGAACTGAATAGAAGACCCAGATATCAATCCACACATCTTCGAACACCTGATATTTGATAAAGAAGCAAAAAAGAATCAAATGGAAAAAGGAAAGCATATTTAACAAGTGATGCTGGCATAACTGGATATCAACATGTAGAAGAATGAAAATAGATCCATATCTATCACCATGCACAAAACTCAAGTCCAAATGGATCAAAGACCTCAACATAAAGCCAGCCACACTGGGCCTTATAGAAGAGAAAGTGGGAAGTACACTTGAATGCATTGGCACAGAAAACGACTTCCTAAATATAACCCCAGTAGCACAGACACTGAGAGAAACAATTAATAAATGGGACCTCCTGAAACTGAAAAGCTTCTGCAAAGCAAAGGACACGGTCAACAAGAAAAAATGACAGCCTACAGAATGGGAAAAGATCTTCACTAACCCCACATCAGACAGAGGTCTGATCTCCAAAATATACAAAGAACTCAAAAAATTGGACACCAAAAGATCCCATAATCCAATTTAAAAAATGGAGTACAGACCTAAACAGAGAACTCTCAACAGAGGAATCTAAAATGGCTGAAAGACACTTAAGGAAATATTCAACATCCTTAGTCGTCAGAGAAATGCAAATCAAAACAACTCTGAGATTCCATCTTACACCTGTAAGAATGGCCAAGATCAAAAACACTGAAGACAACTTATGCTGGAGAGGTTGTGGGGAAAGGGGAACACTTCTGCCTTGCTGGTGGGAATGCAAGCTGGTACAACCCCTTTGGATGTCAGTGTGGCGATTTCTCAGAAAATTAGGAAACGACCTTCCTCAAGACCCAATAATACCACTTTTTGGTATATATCCAAAGAATGCTCAAATGTATTATAAGGACATGTGCTCAACTACATGCATAGCAGCTTGGTTTGTCATAGCCAGAACCTGGAAACAACCTAAATGCCCCTCAACTGAAGAATGAATAAAAAAAAAAAAGTGGTACATTTACACAATGGAGTACTACACAGCAGGAAAAAATCATGACAGTTTGAATTTTGCAGGAAAATGGATGGAACTAGAAAACATTATTTTGAGTGAGGTAACCCAGACACAGAAAGACAATTATCACATGTACTCACTCATAGGTGGTTTTTAAACACAAAGCAAAGAAAGCCAGCTTACAAACCACAATCCCAGAGAACTTAGACAACAATGAGGACACTAAGAGAGACTTACATAGATATAATCTGCATGGGAAGTAGAACGTAGAAAAAGACAAGATCTCTTGAGTAAATTGGGAGCATGGGGATCTTGAGGGAGGGTTGAAGGAAGGAGGGGAGAGGCAGAGAGGGGAGCAGAGAAAAATGTAGAGCTCAATAAATATCAATTAAAAAAAAGAAATGTACAAATTGAATGCAGCCATGGTGCTAGTAGATAGATATAAGAAAATCCATTCCTGGGTGTATAGGCTGTGCTATGTATGGTACATGTACCAAGGGAGGAAGCTTTAAAGTTTAGAGGTTAGATAGAAGAAAGAACCAAAAGAATCCTCCACTGTGTTTTAGTGGGGTCGCCATGGCCTGGTATGGTAGTGCATACCTATGTTGCAGGACATTCAGTCACACTGTAAACCCCAAGTTTGCATTTGCATTAATTAAACAAAATCAACCTTTTGTCAGGAGGTTGGGCTAGCAACTAGTTGACAGAAAGTAATCTTAGAGAGTCAGAGGGTGTCTGGAAGATGATAGACAGATGCACAGGATGTAGTAGGGAGGGACTCTGTGTGGTATGAGTTTATTTTGTTTTGTTTCATTTTGGTGGAGCTGAAGGACACTCTTTTGAAGAGGCCAACAAAGAGAAAAGGTCAGCTAGTTGCTACTTAATCTCTCTGAGCTAGCAGATTTTAACCTTAGCCTCTGACACCCAAGTCTTATTGACAAATAGAGGTCTATTTGACTGAGTGGTGGTTGTGTATGTCTTTAATCCCAGCACTCGGGAGGCAGAGGCAGGCAGATTTCTGTGAGTTCAAGGCCAGCCTGGTCTACAAGAGCTAGTTCCAGGACAGCTAGAACTGTAACACAGAGAAACCCTGTCCTGAAACAAACAAACAAAAAAAAAAACAACAACAAAATAAAAAGAGTAGTGTGCTCTCATCATCTCAGGCAACAGAAGACTTCCTTTTGTTCAGCATATTCAAAACAGTACCCATCTGCTGACAGAGGTTTCTGTCCTGCCCAGTCCCTCAGCCATTAAGTCTCAAAGAATCACTCAGGGTCTACATTAATTATAAACCGATTAGCCTGTTAGCTCAGATTTCTTATTAATTAATTCTTACAACTTACATTAACCCATTATTCTTATCTGTGTTAGTCACATGGCTTGGTACCTTTCTCTGTGAAGCAGTCATATCTTGCTGTCTTGCGTGCTCTGTCTGTCTTCCTCTCTGGGTGACAACTGCAGACTCACTCTTTCTCTTCCCAGAATTCTTCTGTTCTCATTGCCTTGCCTATACTTCCTGCCTGGCTACTGGGCAATCAGCATTTTATTAAACAAGTACAAGAAACAAATCTTTACAGGGTAAAACCAATGTCCCACAGCAGATCTCTTTGAATTTGAAGCCAACCTGGTTTACAACAGCTAGTTCCAGGACAGCTAGGACTGTTACACAGAGAAACCCTGTCTCAGAAAACCAAAAAAAAAGGGGAGGGAGGTTTAAGTTTGACAATTGCTATATAGCTGGTGCCTGTGGGAACGGAATTCCTGCTGGGCCATGGCCTGAGTTGCCAGGCCGCTGCCCATGAACTAGTAACTGCAAAGCAGCAGTTTGCCAAAGGGAAACAACATACCTGCAACCCCAGCACTTAGAAAGTGGAGGCAGGAGCACCTGGAGTTCAGGGCCATCCTGAGCTACATAGCCAGGCTTGGAGCCAGCTTGAGCACATGTGACACTTTCGAACAAATTAAAGTTCACAGACCAGGCAACTTCAGCATTTCTCATAGTGAAGAAGTCTGGAAGTCAGAGACTGAGGTCCAGCATGGTGAGGCCCTTCTCCCAGCATGCAGACTGATGGCTCCTTACAGTTATATATGGATGGATAAGGTCTCTAGGTCCCTTCTAAGGACACTGCTGTCTTAGTTAGGGCTTTATTGCTGTGACTAGACTCCAGTTTTGATTTTTGTTGTTTTGTGGTTTGTTAAGACAGGGTCTCTCTCTCTCTCTCTCTCTCTCTGTCTCTCTCTCTCTCTCTTCAAGACAGGGTTTCTCTTTGTATCCCTGGCCATTGTAGAACTTGCTCCATACAGACATGATTTTCTTCATAGCCCTGCTTCTCTTGGACCTTACTCTGTAGACCAGACTGGTCTAGAACTCGGAGATTTGCCTGCCTCTGCCTCCTGAGTTCTGGAATTAAAGGTGTGGGGTTTTTTTTTGTCTGTTTGTTTGTTTGTTTTGGGTAGCAACTCTTATAAAGGAAACCACTTAATTGGAGGCAGGCATACAATTTAGTTCATTGTTGTGATAATGGGCAGCATGGCCACATGGTGCTAGAGAGGTAGCTGAGAGTTATATATCCAGATCAGCAGGCAGCAGGAAGATCAAGTGATACTGGGCCTGGCTTAAGCTTCTGAAATCTCAAAGCCTACCCTCAGTGACACCCTTCCTCCAGCAAGGCCAAACCTCCAGTAATGCCACTCCCAGTGAGTCTGTAGTGGATATTTCATTCAAACCACACAGACACTAATACTTTAATGGTTTTATGGGTGAATTACTTGCTGTGGTGCTTTGAATGAGACTGGTCTTCATATGCTCATATATTTGAATTTTTGGTCCCCAGTTGGTGGAATGTTTGAGAATGATTAGGAAGCATGTCTATTGGAGCAGGTGTCATGGGGCTTCATAAACTTTCTATCATTCTGTCTCTTGTAGCTCAAGATGTGATCTCAGTGTGCTTACTACTTGCTGCCACACTGCCCAGCCATGATGGACTCTTAACTCTTGAAGCCATAATCCTAATTAAACAGTTTGTTTCATAAAATGCCTTGGGCACAGTGCTTTGTCACAGCAATAGTAAAGGGACTGAGACAGTCTCCAAGGCCTGTTTACCTCATACCCATGACATTAGCAAGGAGAGAGCTCCAACATGAGACATTCAGGAGTCACACTGGCTCATTGCTACTTACTTTGCGAGTTGGGAGTACTTTTTATCTTTCAAAATTCTTTTGAAGCCAGTGAGGGTGACACAGACCTTTAATCCCAGCACTCAGGCAGCAGATCGGGAGAATCTCTGAGTTCAAGTCCAGCCTGGTCTACAGAGTGAGCTCCGGGACAGCCAGGGTACACAGAGAAATCATGTCTGAACAAAAGCAAAACAAAACAACAACAAAGAAATCCTTTGAAAACGTTAGTTAGTTGAGGTCAGAGTGGCAAAGATTGGAAGCAGAAGAACAAGATTATGAAGAGGTAAAGTAAAAAGAATTTGACAGGCAAGAAGAGTGGAAATATAGTGTTCTTAGATTTCAGAACTCCACTATGCATGGCCTTGAAACACACGACCCTCCCACCAGAAACTGTACTTCGTGACAGTGATTTCAATTCCTGATCTCAGCTTTATTATGAAGGCAAAAGTAGTTCTTTCAGTTGCTATACTTTTTAGTAATGTAGACCGTCTGATAGAACACTAACTTTTCCCTAGGCACAGTGGCACATGCCTGTTATCCCTGCACTAGAGGTGCAGGCAGAAGGACCAGGAATTTAAAACCAGCTTGCCTGGCTACATAGAGAATGCTAGGCCAGTCTGGTCTATATAAGACCCTGCCTTTAAAAAGAAAAAAGAAAACAAGCCTGGTGTTGGTGACACACACCTCTAATCCCAGCACTTGGGAGGCAGAGGCAGGCGGACCTCTGAGTTTGAAGCCATCCTGGTCTACAGAGCAAGTTCCAGGACAGCCAGGGCTACATAGGAAAACCTTGTCTCAAAAATAAATAAATAAAAAGAAAGAAAAAAAAAGAAAGAAAACCTAAATAAAGTTTTAAATTTTTTTACAAAATCCCTCTTTAAAATTACTCTTATAAATGTGGTGGCATACACCTTTAATACCAGCAGTCATGAGGCAGAGGCAGGTAGGGCTCTAGGAGTTTGAGGCTAGCCTGGTCTACATAGCAAGTTTCAGACCTGCCAAAGGATACAAGTAACAAAAAAATTCCTCTCTCAAAAAACAAACAAAAAAATCTTAATATAAGGTGAATAAAATTAGATATATTTTAATAGCATGAAAATTGTTTCCATTTATATTTTAAAACTCTGTGTGTGTGTGTGCACGCGTGCACGCTTGTCGATAGGTGTACCACATATGTGCAGAGCAAAAGAAGGTACCAGACCCCCTTGAAGAGTCCAGGCATAAGAAAATAAAAATGTAGATTCCAAAAATAAGAATGTAGAAATAAAGAAATATAAAGTTATAAGTCTAGGAGAATGAGAACAGACTATCAGCAGCTTTCTCAGCAGATCAAGGATCATTCATTCACAGTGAGTTATTTTCTCAGATGCTTGGGAAGCGTAGGTCATTTTACAACTGGCTGTTTTATTTACAAGGCCAGAGTGTTTCTCTACAAATTGAGAGCAATGTCCTGACCATCCTTGATAAATGGCAGATGTGAACTGAGTTAACCTTTAGGAGACAGAGATATGTGACCTCTGGGTCAGACACTGTCTCTGTTATGGGAAACTGGCGCCACCAGAGGAGCGGCATAAGACCTCAGTTTACACCCGGAGGTACCAGGAGACAGTGGATAAATACAAAGGTTTAATTAATGAGCTCTGATAATAAAGGTTGTAAAGTATGGCAGTCAATATCTAAAGATTTACCTGGAAACGGTGTGAAAGGCTTTTCTTCTAAATTCTCAGCCCAGGAACTAGTTAATCCTAATTCCCCCTTGACATTAGCACTCACTCCCCTCTCCAGGGTCTCTGCTGATCAACCCAAGGGTCAGGACAAGGTTGTAAAAATTCCTTTACCCAGACCTAATGCTTGGTGTCCTAACTATAAAAGGTGGGGTCAGAAATTAGTCGATGCCACAGCCTAACAAACACCATCACTGGCTGTGGTCTCAGCTAGCAGATATGCTTCTGTGCCCCGCGGTGTTTTATTTTTATTTTTTATTTTTAAGTTTGCTTCTGGTTTTCCTAAGATCTGGTTTCTGGAATAAAGTTTGCTTCTGGTTTATTAGACTTGGTGGTGTTCTCATCTTTGCGCGACCCCCCTGGACCCAACACCCCTGTCTAGTATTCGTGAGCCAGCAGATATGAGTACAGAACCCACACCCTGGTCTCTGTAACAGTAGCAAGTGTTCTTAACTGCTGAGCCTTCCCTTTAGCCTCTTTACTTTTTAACCTTTAATCCCTGCTCTCAGAAGGCAGGCAAGAGGATCTCTGTGAGCTACCAGCCAGGGCTACATGGTAAGACTGTCTAAAAAGATATCTTCTGTGTCTGTTTACGGATGGATCTATGCTTGCCATTGCATGAGTCTGGCAGTCAGAGGATGCTCTGCTAGTTTTATGGCAGCTTGACCTAAGCTAAAATAAATTGGGAAAAGAGAACCTTAGAAAATGCCCCAGCAGATTCCCCTGTGGGAAAGCCTGTGGTACATTTCCTTCTTTAGGTACATTGATGTGGGAGGGCCCCCTGGGCAGGTGGTCCTGGGGTTTTGAAGAAAGCAGACTGAGCAAGCCTTAAGGAATATGCTAATAACTTCTCCGTGGGCATCAGTTCCTGCTCTTAAGTTCTTGATTGATGTCCCTCCATGATGGACTGTGAATGTAGAACTGTAACCAGAAATAAACACCCTACACACCAAGTTCCTTTTGGTATGGTGTTTGTCATGGCAGTTGATCTCTTAAGACAGAGGGTAACTCTGAGGAACCGGTTCTCTTCAGCACGGGGATCCTAGGACCTTTCCTACTGAACCAGCTCACCTGTCCTTGTTTCCATTTAGTGTCAAGAAACTATTATAACAAATTGAGTTTGGGTAAAGGTGGTTAACAGTTTGACACTAAGTAAATAAATTTACTAAGGAGAATAAACTTCATAAGAAAGTTGTAATTGGCTGGGCGGTGCTGGCACACTCCTTTTTAATCCCAGCACTCAGGAGGCAGAGGCAGGCAGATTTTTGTGAGTTCGAGGACAGCCTGGTCTACAAGAGCTAGTTCTAGGACAGGTTCCAAAGCTACAGAGAAACCCTGTCTCAAAAAATAAAAAAAGAAAGAAAAAGAAGAAGAAGAAAAGAAACTAGAAAGCTGTAACTGATGCTTTAGTAGGGAAAAGCTTTATAGAAAAAAATTATTTTTCACATTAGCATGAAGAAATTTCAGATAACTGGTAGTTCTTACAAATCTTAGTGTTCAGACTTACAACATAACCTTATATAAAATTTAAAGTTAGGTAACTGCTTTTGACTTTGTGAACTTGCATGTCATGCTGGAATCATGTGCATCTTGCTATTAGATTCAAGATTTCTGTAAGTCGAGAACTGTGAAGAGAAAATTCCCTGGCTCACTCTGCTGAGCAGGCTAACAGAGGATTCAGAGGGCTGGGCCTGCAGGTTCCTTGCTTCCCAAAGACATCCTGGACTTGATCTGGAACAAACACAAGTAAATAAAGGAACTGGGTCACGATAAGAGGCTGCAGAGGAGTCTCCAGCTGGAGTCCAGCCTGGGCTACAGCACTTTGAAAACCCGTTTCAAAGGCACTTGTCTCCCCACACACTGTTAATGGGAAACTTTGCCAATGAACCACATTTACTTCTCCACTAAGATCAATAGTTGGTCTTGTAAAACTTTAAGACAATTCTGAAGCCATATCTGAACCCTCTCAGTACTTCCCCTCCTCCCCTGGGAACCAAGGACATAACAGCTATGCATGCACGTACTGAGATGTTGGGAACTTTCCATCTCCCTGAATAGGGGCAAAATAACCCTTAGGTGTTGACTCAGTTACTGATGTTTTGACTTAGTCCCTGGGAAGGGGCAAAGTGACCCTCAGAAGTTTCCCCTTACCTTATCTGATCTGGCAACCACTCTCCAGCCAATTATTGGTAACAGCCCTTTTGAATAAGCCAATCATAATAGTTAAAGAACAACACCCAGATACCCCCCTCCATCCTTCTGTGGTTTTCCCTTTAAAAGTAGCCTGTACCAGCTATTCAGGGTCTTTCCTAGCCTCCCAAATGCTGGAAGACCCTGTCCTGACAGAATTAATAAAATCCTCATACTTTTACATCAGCTGTGTTGGTGAGAGATAGTCTCGGGCAACTCCTCCTCCGTGTTTGGAATCTAGGGTCCAACAGTCTGAACTGTTAAACTTAAATCTTAAAGAAGTATTGATGTAGCCGGGCGGTGGTGGCGCACGCCTTTAATCCCAGCACTCGGGAGGCAGAGGCAGGCGAATCCCTGTGAGTTCGAGGCCAGCCTGGTCTACAAGAGCTAGTTCCAGGACAGGCACCAAAAACTACAGAGAAACCCTGTCTCGAAAAATCCAAAAAAAAAAAAAAAAAAGAAGTATTTGTAGAAGGCCGCAACCACACTCTCCACCATAGATGGCGCTGCACCGCCAGGTGAGCTAGAAAGCTCACACGTGTTGGTAACTTTCCACTACTCCCAAAGTATCACCTGGGACTGGGAGCAGTTGACCAATCCAAGAGTGACACGTCCGAAGCTAGGACTGTTTCATATATAAGGGATGGGTTCCATCTTATCTGGGTCTCCGCCATGTGGCTTATGCTCTAGCTCCCAAGAGACATAAAGCTTTTCTGCAGAAGGATCCTGTGTCCCGCGTGGTTCTTGCAGGCGAGGCCGAGCGCAGGGCAAGTATTGATGTTTTTCTTGAACTCATTTTCCAACAGGATTGTGGTTGATTTTTAATTAGAATTTTCAGATTTATGTAACATGGTATTTAACAATGGGTCTTGTAATCAGGCTGACCCTGAATCCCCTACATTGTTGGGGTTGACTTTGAACTGCTGTCCTCCTGTGTTAGCCTCTTGGGTGTTGAATCACTCAGATGTGTACTACCACACCTGGTTTATTTGGTTCTAGAGCTCAAAGCCAAGGTTTCACATGCAAACTGAGCTACATCCTCACTCCAATATGCTGCATTTTAGTCATTAAAACTGTGCTTGTGGTCGTACAAGCCTCTGAGGGCTGGGAGGCAGAAGCATAAAGTTCAAGGCCAGTCTGGACTCACAGAGCGGTCCAGTTCCGAAAACTAAGAGGGTTGTGCATGTAGCTCAATGGGAGTACACTTGCTTGGCCTACGTTTGACCCAAAGCACTTAAGAAAAAAATTCTGCCAGGTGGTGGTGGTGCATGCCTTTAATCCCAGCACTCAGGAGGCAGAGGCAGGCAGGTCTCTGAGTTCAAGGCCAGCCCCTGGTCTACAGAGTGAGTTCCAGGATAGCTAGGGCTACACGGAGAATGGAGAAACCCTGTCTCGAAAAACAACAAAAAAGTGAAATTAGGAATAGTGTTATTTTCTCAAAGCCTATCTATTTTTCTCATAACAGTTCAGAAACCATCACCTGAGATGCCAGAGATCCCTGGGAAGAAGCTAATGTGTGATGAGTACATTTAGAGAAGTCTAGAAAAGATTATTTCAAATGACATAGCAAATTTATACACAGGAAAGGCTTTGAATAGTGCACAACTATTTTCAACTTTGGGAGGACTGGAAAATGCTTTGGAACCTCACAAGTAATAACTCAGTTCAAGATGACATTTAAAAACAGGCACTCACTGCTGCTGTTCTCCTGCCGAGACTAGTGTTCAAGACATTTCCATCAGAGACTGCTCTGACTGGAATGTGGTTAAACCCCAAGAGTACAGAATGCGGAGTGCTAGAGGGGGCCCTACCTTTCCTTTTCAGGATCTATAAGCAGTTAATGGTTAATGAGGTGGGAAAAACGTTTTCTTCAGGGTTGTCCCTTACCTTAACTGTAAAGCCCTCCCCCGTGGTCCTGTAAACAACCGCTGTCTGGATGAGAGGACTAGTGGTGAAGAGCGAAGAGCCGTGGGAGTGGACACGTGTGTGGAAACTATCCCAGGACAATGGAAACGCCTGCTTCTAAAGGGGAGAATCTAGTAGGAAATTTTCTCTGTGTGTCCAGAAGTCAAGACATTAGGTGTCTTCAATGTTCTCCATTTTTTTTTTAATTACATTTTTGTGTGGGCAAGTGTGTTAGAGAACAGGTTGGTTCTCTTCCACTACATAGGTCCTGGGGACCAGACTCAGTTTGCCACACTCAGGAGCCTTTATCCACTAAACCATCTTGCCAGTTCTGAAAATTTTCTCTTTACCTGGGTATGTTTTCCCAGAGATCATTGAGCTAAACGCATAGGTCAACTACACCAGCAGCTTAAGGCCTGTGAACTCAAGGGGATCTGGTTTCATGCTGGCCTCATCAAAAAAATGTGAAACTGAATGGCAATTAGCTTGTTCTCGTCCATGATTGCTACCAATGAAAATACTGACTTAAAAATAATTATTCAGGTCTGCTTCCTGAAAGCCAGCCCCCTTGAACTAGATGTTTCCTAGCAAGCATAAACAGCAGAATTACCAAGAATCTAAGGTGTGAAGTTGTGAAAACAGCACAAGGACAAAGTTCACTCAGTGAAGTGTGAAGACCTGGATTCCACTCCTGGGTGGTACGACCTTGACTCTTTGACAGCTTGCTATTTTACAAGAAATTTAAACTGCTAAGATTTCAAGCTTTAGGAGATAGTTAACTGGAAAACCCTACCAGGAATGTTATAATCAGAAGTGAGTTCTAGAAATGCAGGCATGCATAATAGAAATAGATGCTGAATTGTGAGACTATTCATTGAGTTATCCATTATCAAATAGTGTTATGTTTTTGGTTGAGATGGTATTTTATTTTATGGCTCAGGCTGGTCCTGAATGCTGTTTTTCTACCTTAGTCTCCTGTGCTTGTGGGGCTGGAGAGTTGGCTCAGTGGTTAAGAGCACCTGTTGCCAAAGACCCAGGCTTGATTCCTAGCACCCACATAGAGGCTCACCACCTCCTCAGGAACCAAGCATGCATGTGGTGTACAGCTGTACATGCAAGCAAAACACTCATATACATAAAATAATAAAAATAAATAATAAAAAAGCAGTGTGCTGTATCTGAAAGCCTTGAGCTCCTGCTGTCTAAACCTCTATCTCCAGAGTGCTTGGGTTGCCACTGTGTGCCACCACACCCTGGCCCAGACCCATCTTCAGTGAGCTTGGTAGGACTGGCTATATGATTGGTGATCCAATAGAGACATGGAGATGTGGGACAGGCAAGTCAGAACACTCTGGCACAGATGGTCACTGACAAGCTGAGAAGCTAGGGTTGGATCCTTCCTCAGTGGTCCTCAGGAGGAACACCGCTGCCAGTGGTGCCAGAGCTGAGAACTGCTCTGCAGTGGTTACAGCAGCCGCGCTGCAGTGGTTACAGCAGCCGCTCTGCAGTGGTTACAGCAGCCGCTCTGCAGTGGTGACAGCAGCCACTAGGATGCAGACAGACTCAGCAGTACATTACACCAGAACCTAACTATGCCAATACTTCAGTGGGTCTTCTCAATCCATACATTTTTGCCACAAGTTGGGCCATGACTTCGTAGGATTATGACTGAGGATGAAATGCTAGGAGCTCTGGTAACAGGCACTTCGATGAAGATTAAAGTGCCAGTTGGTTATGAAGGAGTGTGAGGTGGTTACATGCTTAGTTTCACACATTCCCAGCTCTGTTTACATCCTTCAACTTAAGCAGAGGCTTTAGAAATGTTTGTTGGTGTGGTGTTTAAAGCCTGCCTCCCCAGCACTGAGAGGCTGAGGCGGGATTTTGACAGCTGGAACCCAGCTTGGGCTACAGAGTGAAGCCTCGTCTCAACCCAGTTATAGCAGTTACTAACTTCAGTTCCAGGGGATCTGATGCCCTCCTCGGGCCTCCATGGATACTGCACATCTGGTGTGCTTACATACAGGTAAACATCCCGCATTAAATCTAAACACCACACTACACATATATGCTCTGTGCCCTAACTCTGGTAGTGCAGAAGTTAGACTTCATAGAAGGTGGTCTTCAGTTTTAAAGACAAGACGGCAGCTCCTGTGGTAAAGAAAGAAAACTGTGGTCTGTTTCTTCAGCACCTTTGTTTGCATTCAGGAACTTGAAAGCATAGGCAAGAAACTGGAAAATAGTCATCAAAAGTGACAACTACAGACTGTCATGCAATTGAAAACACCTCCATTAAATATAATTATATACTGAAAAATGCAGTAATGCCAGAAAACAGCCAGAAAACTTGTCAAAGGCAAATTATACAAGGTATGTTTCAGATCACCCATTTTAATATTAAAAAAAATATTATTTTACATAAACATTATGTAAAGGTAACAGTCAGGTAGTCTCATGGACTGGAAGGTGACTGATTAATTCCCTTTCATTCCCAAACCTCATCAGGCAGTCAGTGCATTTATGAGGCAAGTCAGCTGAATGCTTGAAATCAAGATGAATTTTAAGATCTTCAATTTGTCCTGTTGAATATTCACAATATTGGCATAAATAAATCCCTTCAGATAAATGTGAATTTAGATGCTTGCAATATTCTAACATGCTGGAAAAGCCCTTCCCACAGTCATCACAAACGTGGGGGAAGATTTTAGTATGCTCGATAGCAACGTGTCTGTTCACGTTTGTGTGAAGTCTGCTACGAAATCCACATACTTGACACACGAAGAAGTTCTTGCATTTGTCAAAGGTGATCTTGCTTAAAAGGCTGCACTGCCCGTGCCCACCACCGCTGCACTTGTCACTGAGCTCTATCAGTCTTCGAGCATGCTCATTGACCACGTGGCTGTGCAGGTCCTCGGGGTCGCCTGTCTCGTGCTCACAGAACTGGCACAGGTACTGCTCGTCACGGCTGTGCTCCTGGAAGTGCAGGTAGAGCTCACTGCTTGAGGAGAACTGCATGTCACACTGCTCGCACCAGTAAAGGTGGTCGCTGAAGTGGGTGTCCGCAATGTGCTGGCTGAGGTTCTCAAAGATCACTGTCTTATAGTCACAGTACTTACAGATGTAGGGGTCTTCTTCATGAAGTTTGGCATGCTCAATGAGAAGCATATTGGTAGAAAAGCTTTCCTTACACACTCGACACACATTCGAATCAGTGCGCTTGTGTTTCAGGATCATATGCTGCTTTAGGTCAGAAAAGTATTTACTGTTGAATTCACAAAGTTCACACTTGTAGAGGCCACTGCTGTTGGCTCTCAGTAAAGGCCACTTCTGTTGGGCAGTCACATTCAAAGCTTGGCTCTTGTCAAGTATTTTACAGAGTTTAGCTGGTGGTTCTTCATCAGTCTGGTCTTGGAGGCTCTCGGAGGAATTGTTCTCTGTCTCTATATCATAATCTTCAGAAATGGCATGAACTTCTACAGCAATTGGGACATCTTCTGAAGTGTGAACCTCTATAGGGCTCTCCTCTTGAGTGTGCTGAGGCACGGACTCAGGTGAATCACATTCTTCATCACAGATTTCCACATCAGCAGACTTTTCTGAAACAGAGGAAGCCCGCTGTTGTAGTACTGTACACAGCACACCCAATTAGACACCACTGTCCCACTGCACTAAGCCCTTCAGAACCAGTTGTCCCAGTACTGTAGCACTGTGCTAAGTCCCATTAGAAACAACTGTGTGAACAGTAGTTACAGCATGCACTGCTTTTACCTGCTCTGTACAGCATACAATAAGTGCTATTAGGTAATGAGTTCCCCTAACCTGTGGAAAAGACAGTGTGGTCTAGAATTCTAAGCACAGGGCTGGGAACAAGGTAGTTCTGATTCCTGTTTCTGGCCTTGGTTCCATCTGTAAATTTGGGCAAGTCATTTGATGTCTCAGGATCAGAATCATCATCTGTAAAAAGAATTTGGAAAAACATTTTATATCAAAGCATTAACCATCACAAAATACTTAACACCAATAGGAACAGCAGACTTAGCCATGAAAGGACATATTGCCTATTGCAGATCCCTACAGACACTGAGAATATACCAGAATAATCCACTGCCTTGTTTATACGCCCAACTTACTGGAATACACTCTGAATTTCCGAAGGAACGAGAATGAATCATTCCTTCAGTTCAGCCTTGTTCCCTCCCAGTTAGCATGATCTAAGGGTCAATAGAGAACACTGGATGGCAGTATATATGTGTGTGTGTTTTTAAAAAACAATTTTGTAAAAGAACAATTTTAAACTTAGGGGGAAAATCATGAAAACAGTGTAAAGTACTCCTAACATATCACAACATTTCCACTATTAATTATTTACACTAGTATGGGGCATTTGTTGCAATTAATGATTGATATATGGCCACTGATACTGATATATTATTACTAACTGAAGCCCATACTTTCATCCAGACTTACTTTGTTTTTACCCAATGTCCTTTTGGATCCCACATACATTTAGTCATATCTTTCTAGGTGACTGAAAATTGACTGTCTTAAGGACTATTGTCAGCCATTTTGTAGAATGCTCTACTAATGGAACTTATCTATTTCTTTTTTTCATGATTAGATTGGAATTATGAGATCCTGGAAGGCAGACCTGCCTACCATCCCTTCCAGAATGCACATAACTGCTGAGCTACCCTCCTGACCTGGTCAGTGTGGCACCTGGTTTCTGTGCTGTGAAAATGTCTTTGTCCTCCCATACTCTCCTCTCTGAACGTCACTGTGATGCCTACACCAAGAGGTGGAAAGTTGGGTTCCATCTCCTTAAGGGAGGAATTCATGCCAGGTGGTTATGGTTCACACCTTTAATCCCAGCACTCAGGAGGCAGAGGCAGGCTGATCTCTTGAGTTCAAGGCCAGCCTGGTCTACAGCACTCCAGGATAGTCGTGGCTACACAGGGAAACTTGTCTTGAAAAAAAAAAAAGGGGGGGGTTCTTTTGTGCAGGCAATTTTTCTTTTCTACCCCTATATATGCATGATCATCTATAGCAGTATAGATTCATGTTTCTCAAATTATTTCAGCTTTGGCTATTGGAAGCTTTCCTTTTGTCTTCAATGCTTGGGTGGAAGCCAGAGGCTCATGTGTGCTAGGCAATCTCTCTGTCACCTGAGCTCCACCTAGGCCTCAAGAGTGCCTTCAGCTCATCCGTACTGTGTGTGTTGCTGTTTTTCAATACTTCCTATTTTCCAGCACTACAAGATATTCCAAACTCATCCTGTCTATCTCCTCCCCAGATCTGGAGCCAGCCATGGCTACAGGGGCTTTAGTTCGTTGGTATTTTAAACCAAGACCTGAACACAAAATATGCTCACTGCTACTAGTTGCTTCTTTTAGGCCTCACAACTGCCTGAAACAGTTCTAGTAACTATACAGATGCAGATGCGTGAGCACCTTTGTATGCGAGCATGAGAGTCTGTACTGAGCCAGGTGTGGGCTCACACTGCTAAGGAGCAGCAGTGAGTGCAGAGAAAGAAAAGTGCGCATTTCTTATCATTTACCAATGCTCTAGAAAAGAGGGGCATCAGAGAATTTGAGACTGAAAAATACCTAACAGCTGCTCTTGACCCTTCCCTCTCTCAGCACTCCAGACTGAGAAGACACTTGACTCCAACTCCACTTCTAGTCACTCTGGCTTTGGATCAACTCTTAGCCAAATAAAAGAAATTAAAAGTTTGCTTAAAAATGAAAGTTACTTATTTAAAAAAAAACTTTTTTCTGATATTATAACAATTAAAATCTTTGCCTGCCTTGGAACTATAAACCCACATTTCAAACTACCTTTTCAGATAATTCCAAAAGGAAAACATGCAAAGACAGCCTTGTTGCTCTTTGGGCTTCTGTTTTTTGCAGTACTACAGAGGAATCAGTTCTTACCCACAGGGGCATCCCTAGGTCCCGTCAAAGCGAGTTACACCGAGTACTCTGGAAGATACAGGCCTTACCTTTGTTGTCAAAGTATTTTAAGTCAGGCTGTCTCATAGAGCAGACACTGTAACAATGATCAGAAAAGATTCCACTGACTCCATCTGTGATTCTGTTTATTCCAGAAGAATCTGAATGTAAAACAAAATGAAGACAATTCCCAGCTTAGTGCCCAGATGCATGAGCTAGTCTGACATATTTTTTTGTCTATTTCCCCGCTATGTTAAAGACTGAACCCAGTGCCTTACACATACCAGGCAAGCCCTCTGCCTATAGCCCTAGTCTGTATTTTCATGATTTTAATGAGTTTCAATAGGAAAAATGTAGTGTGTTCCTCAGTTTTACACTTTAGATCAGACACTGGCGTTTGGCTTTAAAAAAGAGCCATAGACTAAACTGTAGTAACGCTTAAGAAGCTGAGTGACTGCTGCACACCCATGGTGGATCAGCAAGGCTTTAATTCTATAATGGAACCTTTACAAACAGGGGCTGGAGAGATGGCTCAGATACTCTGTTGCCAGGTTCAGTTTACAGCACCCACATGGTGGCTCACAACTGTAACTCAGCTCCAGGGGATCTAACACCTTCAAGCCTCCACCAGCACCAGGCTTATGGTGCATATATAAACATGTTGGCAAAACACTCATACACAAAAATAAATGTACCTTGAAACATATACAAGGAAACATTTGCCTAAAGTTTGAATCTCACAAAATATACATGTATAATAAATGCTGTGTTAAGGATTAAAACAGTGAATTAGCTACCATGAACTACTAAGAAGGCATGCCATGCCACCTAGGTGCCAAGAAAGCGTAATACATGAGGAGAACTAGTCTCAGGAGCAGAGAGAGCTTCTGAATACCAGTCATTCCAAACACTGCCTGGTAAGCATCAATAAATAAACAATAGACCAAGCTCACTTTCCCCATAAAGGACATGTGCAAGGAGTAAGCTAATGGGTATGCTGTATCAAGTATGTGTGCTAGAGATAGTCACAAAGATGATCTTCTTTCTTTGTTTTTTTATGACAGGATTTCTTTGTGTGACCTTGGCTGTCTTGGAACTCTGCTCTATAGACCAGGCTGGCCTGGAGTGCTAGGCTTAAAGGCATGCACTACCAGTGATCTCATTTTCCTTTTTTTGTGATTGGATCTCATGTGGCCCAAGCTGACCTCACTCTGGATCTGTCCTGCCTCCATCTCTCAAGTGATGGGATGAGGCGAAACCAGGGCTTCATGTATACACTGAGCTATACCCCCAGCCCAGACCTCTTATGGTAAAAGAGCAGAACCAACCTCTATCACAAATTACACAATCAAGATAAAAATTGGGGATATAGAGAGATGACTCAGTGACTAAGAAGAGCACTTGGGTTGCTCTTGCAGAGGACCTGGGTTCAGTTCTAGTTCCTCCATTATGGTTCACAACCATAATGTACTTCCAGGGGATCCAACACCCTCTTCTGACTTCTGTAGGCAACAGGCACGTACATGGTACCACATACACACGCCGATAAACATGCAAGACACATAATATAAAGGTCACAGTTCCAAAAAGTGTTCAAGATAAAGCTTTTTTCCCCTCAGTATTTTCTGCAAAAGTTATTGCTGCACCTTAAGCACAGTTTGTGACTCTGGATGATACGTGAGGAGTAAGCTGGGAACTCTAAAACGTCAAAGGTAAAGCACCCTGTAGACTCCATCTACAAGACATACGGGAAAATGGTCCAGACAGCATCTTATCATTTATGCAAATAGATGGGAATAACCACTACACGGAAGTTAATCCATTACTCTTTTGAAAATAATAATTATACACTAACCTGAATAACGAGAAGGATGTAAAGTCTTCCTTTTTCTTTTTTTAGGATATTCATTCATATCTTTTCAATCTAAAAAATGAAAAACATTCAGACATGGTACAATAACTAATATTATTGTATAAATTCTTTTGAGCCAAAGAATTTATTAGCAATAAGAAATGTGGGGGGAGGGGTGGAGAAATGGCTCAGCAGTTTTCTAAGAAGACTGGCTACTCTTCCAGAGGACCTGGGTTCAATTTCCAGCACCCATGTGGCAGCTCACTACTATCTGTAATTTGAATCTCAGGGACCGTGACTCCCTTCTGTGGCCTCCAAGGGTACCAAGAATGTATGTGGTACAAGACATCCATTCATATAAAATATTTTATAAAGAAATCTGTGTGGAACATGAAAATAGGTATCACAAGAACAACACTGCACAATGCCTCTCTCTATTGAAAATCGTCTGAGACTATATTGGTCTACATAAAGAGTTCCAGACCAGCCATGGTTACAAAGCGAGACCCTGTCAATCAAATACACATACCACTGCCTCCCCCCTCTACTTACCCCCCCAAGCCATTATATCTTTAGGCATATAACATTTCTACAGATTTCAAGTTAAATATGAATATCTTTCCTTTAAAAATATAGTTGTGAGTCTATTAACACAATGGCTTCCAGAAAAAAAAAAGATGGGTTATACAGAATCTTGGAATATAAGTAATTTTCAAGAAAGAAAAAAATCTTAATAATGATTATGATGTCATATTCAACATTCTACTGAGAAGTGTGGCAGCCACCAAACAACTAAATTCCCATGAACCATTAGAAAATTTACTAATTAGTTCAGCTGTATTCCACTTACTTGGTATAATTATCAATACTGCAGCAAGAAAAATGAATTACAGGCAAATTTCCACAGACGGCAAAAAATACCTACAAGTAAAAGAGACCAACAGTCATAAGCAATAGCATTACTGAATGAGCCGTAGCTCATGGGTAAAATGCTTCCACATCTTAAATTAGCCACAGAAAAAATGAACTCAGACATAATATTTATGCTTTTTAAACTCATAACAATTGCATATATTGATAAATACCCAATTTGGGAGGGGGGGAGGCGTGGTTTTCGAGACAGGGTTTCTCTGTAGCTTTGGAGCCTGTCCCTGAACTAGCTCTTGTAGACCAGGTTGGCCTTGAACTCACAGAGATCCACCTGCCTCTGCCTCCCGAGTGCTGGGATTAAAGGCATGTGCCACCATCACCTGGCTAAATACCCAATTATATGTAAAATTTTCATATTTCTTTAAAAAATTTTATAGTTATAGCCACAGCTGTATCTTGACATCAAAATCACAGTGTAAGTCTGCATTAATTTATTCAGTCATTAGAAAAATCACAAATGGCCAGGTGGTGGCGGCAGCGGAGCACGCCTTTAATCCCAGCGCTGCTGTGGGAGCTACTTTTGCTCCTTCAGCCAATAGCCTTTGAGATACCAGCCCACTGGGGTGTGGTATCTTTCACTTTAAAAATAGGCCAAGGCAGCCGGCCCTCCCTCCCTCCCTCCCTCCCTCCCTCCCTCCCTCTCTCTCTCTCTCTCTCTCTCTCTCTCTCTCTCTCTCCTTGCTTCCAATTCCGCTCCTGGCTATCAGACGCCTTTCCTGGTCGTGCAGGAGGCTGTTGTCTAGGACGGTGATCTGTAAGTTTTTTCCTTTTAAATAAATAACCCTTTTATTAATCTTAATTCCAAGTTGGTGTGGGATTGTTTTGTTTTGTGACTTACTCCATTACAGCACTCAGGAGACAGAGACAGGTGGATCTCTGCGAGTTAGTTCAAGGCCAGCTTGGTCTACAGAGTGAGTTTCAGGATAGGTTCCAAAGCTACAGAGAAACCCTGTCTCGAAAAACAAAAAACAACAACAACAAAAAATTAATAAAAAGAAGGAAGGAAGGAAGGAAAGTCGGTCACAAATGGCTGGTTGTGGTAGTCCACACCTTTAATCCCAGCAGCTCTCTGAGTTCAAGGCCAGCATGGTCTACTTAATGTGCTGTAGGCCAGCCAGAGCTATTACACAGAGAAACTGTCTAGAAAAAAAACCAAGAAAAATGTCAAAATATCCAAGCTCCTTCTCCCATTCTCCCATCTCAGCTTAACATCTGTCCATTGGTGCAGGGAGGGAGCACCTACATGCTGCTTTTCTCTCTCCACTTTTTCCCTGTGAGTTTCTTGAGACAGCGCCTACGTAGTCCTGTCTAGTCCTAAGACTCCACTTATGGTGGTCCTGCCCTGGCCTCTGGAGTCATTGCCCGAGAGGCACACACTACTAGGTTAGTCACTGTGCTGCATGTCACATGATCACACAATGAACAATGAACACATGTGCAGTTCCCATGTCTGAAGCACATTCTTCTCACTTAAGTCATCTTCCCAACAGTCCCACGAGGAACACAGAAGGGCTCCCTATCAAACTCACCTCATTTTAAGCAATGAAGAAACCAACTCCGATAAAGTCCATTATGACATAGCAGAACCAAAGATGGAACACTTGTCTTGGGACTGCTGGCGTCAATTAACTCTGTGTGTGTGGACCCTCATTGCTCCATACCGCCACCAGCAAGTTCATCTTGCCTCACGTTCTTAGCCACAGGTCAGAGGGGGGAAGCGATATCTGGGAAACTGACAGTCATATTCTTATAGAAACATTAGATACATACACAAAATGCCTCACCCAACACCATAAACAGCTTTCTTTTGTTTTTAGAGACAGTGTTTCTTGTAGCCCACATCTTAATATATATTAACTAATATGTCAAGAGGATATTTCAGATTGTTCAGAACATAAAAGGGAAACCAAACATGGAAATACAATGATTTAAAATAAAATAGCAAGTTGGATTTGGCCTGTAAAGAGAGAGAGAAGACAGGTGAGAGTCTGACTTCTACTTAGGACCGAACACCACCAAAGGCTTATTAGACCACTCACAACCAAACCTGCTAATCAAGCTTCACATAAGCAAACAGTATGGGCTTTTTGTATGCAAGTGTCTTCATAAAGACATTTGGAGTGTGCACACATGCAAACTGCCACAGCACAGGAGTGGAGTGTCCAGGGGATTGAACTCAGGTCATCAGGCGCCTTTACTTACGGAGCCATCTTGCCAGCTCCAGAAATTTAGCTTCTTAATCAAATATAAATCAGATAAACTTGTGCTCACTAATTCTCCTATCAAAAAGATTGTGAATCACCTGAAACTAACCTCTGCCCCCAATAATACACACATCACTGTAGAAAACCAGGACATTTAAAATTAAACCACCTAAAATCTATTCACTTAGAAAAAGTCAAATTTTGGTGATGTATCCAGTTTATAATGTAGTGCTTAAAAAAAAAAAAAAGCCAGGTGGCCAGGTGGCAGTGGTGGAGGCAGGCAGATCTCTTGTGAATTTGAGGCCAGCTAATCTACAGAACAGGTTCCAGGACAGCCAGGGCTGTGCCCACAGACAACCTTGTCTGGGGTAGGCGGAAGAACCACCCCCAAAATATCAAACAAAACCCTTCTATTTTGCTGAGTGTGGTGGTGCACGCCTTTATTCCCAGCCCTCAGGAGGCAGAGACAAGAGGATAGCTTTGATGTCTTGGTCAACCTGGTCTACATAATGAGTTCCAGAACCAGTCAGGAGTACATTGTGTTTCAAAAAAGAATGAACAGATGGGATGTGGTCATATGTTAACTCTGAATTTAATCTATATTTGGGGTTGTATTTGTTTGCTTGCTTGCTTGTTTCAACTCAAAGGTCTGCCTCTGCCTTCACCAGAGTGCAGGGATCAAAGGTATGCACCACCACTCCTGGCTGTGTCTTCATTTCTGAGAAAACATGAAAGAAAAAGTCCCACTTTAAAAAGCCCCAACCCCATTCTCAGGCAAAGGGCAGTCTGGCTGGCAGCCTACGTGTACATCCCTAAAAATCTGGGAGCACAATATGTGAAATCTTATTTTAAAAATCATCTTTCATAGCTGGGCCATGGTGGCACACGCCGTTAATCCCAGCACTTGGGAGGCAAAGACAGGTGGATCCCTGTGAATTCAAGGCCAGTCTAGTCTATGGATCTCAAGTTCCAGGACAGTTGGGGCTACACAAAGAAACCCTGTCTCTAAAAACTTAAAAAATCATCTTCCGTGTCAACAGCAGAGCTCAGGGGCTCACAGCTGGCATCCCAGCACTCAGGTGGCTGAGGTGAGGCTACACTGAAAGACTATCTCCTAAAAATAAAATAAACGGGTAACACACGTAGGCATCTTGGCACCTGACATCTTCAAAACACTGACTAGTAGTGCTTCCCTTTTCATGCAACTCTAGATGTCTCTACACAATGCAAAGATGGATTTTTAAAAACCTTGTTTTCGTGTGTGTGTGTATTGTGTAATACAAGAGAGGGTGTCTAATCTCCTGGAGATGGAAGTTACAGGCAATCATGAGCCTGCTCCAATTGGCTGTTCTCTCCAGCTCCCAACACAGGGTCGTTGCGTTTTCAAGACGTTTAAATTACTTTTATTTTTCACTACCATAAAAGTAAGTATTTTCAGGACCGGTGTGATGGCTCAGAAGGCGCTTACCGGCAAGCCTAACCTGAGTGATTCCCGGAACCCACATGGTGGAACAGACTTCTTGAAAGTTGTCCTCTGACCTCTACACTTGCGCGTGCCACACGTGCGCATGCATGCACACAATAAACACACATAATTTCAAGCATAAAAAGAGAATTTTCACATTCTGATTGAAGCTCGGCGTTGTGGCTCACGCCTCTAAGTTCAGCCTGGGCTACACAAGACCTTGTCACAAATAACAGGAATTGAAGCGGCTTTCGGAAAGTGCTGGTCCCATTTGGCCTTTCCCGAGGCCCGCCGTCCCTGAGGATGCAGGGCCGGGTACCCGCTCGCGGGGAGCGGCCTCCTGCAGGCCGGCGTGGGCCTCCTCGCCGCAGAGTCCTCCCGAGCCACGGCCGCCGACCCGCACCCGGCTGGGCAGGCCCCGCTTGCCCCGCGGCCCTCGCTCGGCGCACAGGCCCCGGCAGGCCGGCCCTCACCTCACGCAGCGGCGTAGCTCCGCCGAGGCCCGCCCGGGTGATGGTACGGAGGGGGCTGCCGGGCGACCGCCCGCGCCCTCCCCCGCCGCCCGAGCCCTCCCTGCCCTGCCCGCCAGGCCCGGCTGCACTCACCCCGTCGCTCCGCGCATGCGCTGCTGCAGGCCGCGAGGGCGAGGGTGGGGGAAACCCCTGAACCCCGGGTTGAGGGCGTGGCCTGAGAACGAAGTGGGCGTGGTTTCGTGCTGCGGGCGGAGCTTGACGACAGGACTCGGGCTGGGAGAGGCTAGCGGCCCTGCGTGGCCCAGCGCCCCCTGCGGGCGTCTCTCCGTCGTGTCCACCCCCCCCCCCCCAACTGTGCTCTGTGTTTTCCTACACAGCGGGGCCCTGAAGGCCGGCTGTGATCAATCCGCGGGTCTTCATGATCATTAGCGTTTCACCTGGAAGAATCTCTGCAGCCTGACGTCACACACACCGCGTGGTGGTTGCACTCAAGCCCTAACAAAGAGCATCCGGGCTAGATAAGTACAGGTCCGGGAAAAGGCGACACGTTTCGAGACGTGTCCTCCGGCCACACCCTAGATTCGAGAGGTCTTGGGGAGTGGAGGTGGGGTGAGAGAGGCTGAAGAAAATGGCTCAGTGGTTAAGCAAGAGTATATAAGAGTATTACTCCTCTAACAGAAAAAGCACCCACATGGGTGCTCACAACTGCCTGTACTGTAATTCCAACTGCGGGGTTCTGATGCCTCCGCAGACGCAAACAACACACACACCTAAATGCAAATAAATCCTAAAAGAGAAGTCTTGGTGGAGTGAACTGAGGCTGTCTATCACAAAGGATTGGATTTCATCATTTAAATACTTTTCGGACCTTGACAGTCAGTGAGCTGACAGAAAAGAATTAAATGAACTCAGGAGGCAGAGACAGGTGGGTCTTTGTGCGTTTGAGGCCGGTCTGGTCTACGCCCAGTCTACAAGAGTTAGTTCCAGGATGGCCAGAGCTGTTACACAGAGAAAGCCTGTCACGTAAAACCAAAAGAGAAAAAAAGAAAGAAAGAAAAAAAGAAAAAGAAAAAAAATTAAATGAACATAATTGTGAACATAGTTTTTGAATTATCCCTTGGACTGGATGAAGAAGGGTTCAGTAGTGGTCTGTGCTTGGCAGGGTGAGAACTGAGGTTTGAGCCCTCATCCTTATAGTCTAGAGTGTGACTGTGTGTTTTCTCGCCCCTCCCTCAGTGTTAAGAATGGACTCCAGGGGATGGAAAGAAGGCTCAGCTGTTAAAAATTAGCTGCTTTACTAGGAGACCCAGGTTCAATTCCCAGGACCCACATGAGGCTCACAACTGCCTACAAATTCAGTTCTAGGTAATCAGACGCTGCATTCTGACCATTTCTCTGTTTAACAGTCCTAGCTGTCCCGAAACTTGCTTTATAGATCAGGCTGGCTTTGAATTCTCAATCTGCCTCTGAAGCACGATTAATAAAATCTAAGAGACAGAATTTGGGGTTCAACTTGAAGGTCAGAAAACCAAAACGGCCAATAATGGCTCTTACCTCAATCTCAGTCTGAAAATGATGATCCTGCCTCCAGGAATCTCAGAATGAGACTGAGAGAGCTGTCTCTTCCCGTTTTATAGTCCTCTCTAGTGCTGGGATTAAAGGTGTGCACCACTACTGCCTGGTTCCTATGGTAAACTAGTGTGGCTACTGGGATTAAAGGTGTGTGCCACCACTGCCTGGTCTGTAAGGCTGGCCAGTGTGGCTGTTTTACTTTCCCAATCCCGAGGAAAGTTTTATTTATTAAAATGCAAATGAAATGCCACTACATACCTCTGCCTTCTGAGTGCTGGGATTGAGCATGTGCCACCGCATCTGGCTTTTAAAAAAAAATTAAGTAATGTAATTGCAGGCCTCCACTAATGAGCTGCCTCCCCACCCCCAATCTGATGCCAGTGAAAGACATCAGTACAATTAGAAAAATGGAGCTGCGAATGTTACTTGGTTTTGTAATTTAAGCACCCTGGGTTCAACCAATTGTAAGCGAATGGCTAAAATGAGTCAGGGTACCTTATTCCTAAAGTCACCTGCAAAGTCCCAGCTGCGGTTCCGTGTCTTGCCCCCTCTCACACGCTGTGTTCTGGCTGACAGTCACCTGCTACTCGGGCAGTCTTTACCGACCGCCCCCACCCCCACCATGCCGGGAAATCCAGCTGTGCGGTACTGGAGAGACAGTGCTTGTTTGTGAGGTTCAGTTTAGAGACCTGATAATCCATAGGCATTCTCGGCGTAGACAAATGAATATTCACAGACGTTAGTGTAACCCGAATAAAGTAAGAAAGGATTTGCAGATACATTTCACTCCTAGTATACTTAGTACCTGGCCCAGAATAGGGAATCGATTTGTGTGATCACTACAAAGACTATTGAATTCTTAAAGATGCTGCTGCGGATACTAGCTTCGGTGTGAGCCCAGTGGAGGCCACAGGGGGCGCCATGCCACCACTGTCATTTTCTCATACTTGCCCTTGCCTTGTCTTCTATGCAGCAGCAGTTTTATTCCAAAGCATTTTGCAGTCAAAAGTAAACACACATCCTTTTGTCTGCATCACTAAAAAAACAAAACAAACAAACAAGAAAAGCTTGCTGGGTGAACCACGGAGTCTCCTACGTCATAGTATTTAGATGTCATGCATCATTGTCATAGATGATTAACTGGAGTCTTTCTTGGTCTCTTTTCAAGCCTCCCCTCTTCTCCTTCCCCTTAGAGGGGCAGGTGGGTAAACTCTTGAAAACCCTAGGAAAACATTTTTACAGGAATATTTAACCGCAGTCCCCCCAACCTTTTGCTACACATGTATCATAGCTTGAATTTTTCCTGATTACACAGGTGTGAGTTATATAGTAGACAATAGAACAGTATAAAGAATGAAAAAATTACCAAATCCCACATCCCTGAACTGTGTTTTTGATCTGTCTGCTCATGACTTTTATACCTGCGTGCACATATATTTTCTCAAACATTATAATCAGATTATAATGTTAGGTGGCAGTGTTTTTTCAGTTAATATAATATAAATATTCCTTATGTTATTAAAATCCTAGTGGCACCTTACATTTACTGTAAATGACCATATAAGTTAAACCATGATATTTAGGCTGTTTTCACCTTTTCAAATACTTTGCCAAACTAGGCATGGTGGCAAATGACTGGAATCCCACTTGTAAAGTGGAGGCAGAAGGATCAAAAGTCCAAGGACAGTCTCAACTACACACCAAGTTGGAGGCCAGCCTGGCTGCAAACCCCTTGTCCCCACCTGTGTTCAATGAATATGCATTTGAATTCATTAGTGAGCCTCCTGCTTAGCATTTTAAGGAGACTGCAGTAGCCATTGTAGAGGGGTGAATACAAGAATATCTTTTGAACTTTTTAATGACAGGCTTGAAAGGCCACTGGGGAAATCTTTTCAGTCCTCTGTGGGCCATAATTGTCTGAAGTATTCCCATATTCTGAGTTTTGAAGTCCCAGTACCATTGTACACTGAATGGTAAGCCTGGGACCTGGAAGACCCGTCTTACTCTGAGGGCTAATATTATGTGTTAAGTTTAAGCTACTGTGCTTGAGAGAGCGGTAAGAAATGCCTCTAACCTGGAAGCAGCACTGGCAAAGGACAGACAACTTCCTAGAATGCTGAGACTGTTGTTCATGAACTATAACAAGCCGCATGTTTTGAATTCTGTAAATAGGCTTGGTTGCCCAACTGCACAGGGTGTGCCTGACTACAAGTAGGTGGGAGGTATGTACCAAGAAGCACGCTTGCCCCTGGCTGGATGAAGGTGTGAAGGACAGAGCCTTGTGGGCTTTGCCTTTAAAAGCCCCCGACTAATGTAATTAATTCAGCGCCATTCTCTGGGAATCCTGGGTGTGGACTTGGCCCGTGTCCATCATTCTGACCAATATTCACTAAAGCTTGCTTCCAATTTGGCTCAAAATTTGTGGTAGATCTCTTACTTTCGAACACTGCTGTAAAGGTTACTAGCCAAAGGTTACTCCCCTGCTGTAAAGGTTAACTAGCCAAAGTGAGCAGCAGAGCTTCCCCTCACCAAAGACTAATCACTATGGAAAGATTGCTTATTGCAATTCTTGAAACTTCTACTTGTAGTGATAGGGCAGGACTCTGCATATTTCCCATAATTCCCTTATCCTACCCCCTCCTTTTCTTACCCCTCCTCTTCCTCAGCCTCTTCCCCTTCCTCTTCTCTTCCTTCTTATTTCCTGCTCACCTTTCTTCTTATTTTTCTCCCAGGCTGTTCTGAGACTCATCTATAACCCAGGCTGGCCTCAAACTCCTGATCCTCCAACCTCTGCTTCACAAACACAAGGGATTGTGCCGCCACAGGCAGCTGGGAAATAGACACTTAACATCTCTGAAAGAAAGGAAAATAGAGAGAAAGAGCAAAGAAAGGGAAGGGATGATGGAAGTTTGTACTGCAACACTCCATGGTTGACTTAGATAAAGGGAACTTGCCTCTCCCAGGGCGCTGGGCAGGCGTTCTGTCAGCTGCAACATGGCCTGTCAACCACAGCAGCCTGGGGAGTCCCCATCTTCTAGGAATCTTGACTCTGGTAAGAACCAGACCCTTAGCTTAAACATAGAAACAAATTTCAGGACTAATTAGTGTAACTGTCCTGGAACTATGTAGACCAGGATGGTCTCAAACTCACAGAGACCCTCCAGCCTCAGCCTCCCAGATGCTGGGTTTAAAGGTGTGGGCCACTGCGCCTGGCTTCAGACTCTTCTTGTGCCAGCAACAAAAGAGCTGTTATCTGCTCCAGCCAGGCTGATCGAAACAATTCCAGACTTCATCCTATTCTAGGCCCCTGAACGCTAGATGAGCCTGTCACCTTTTTGACCCAAGTCAGAGGAGGGAGTGCTGTTACTGGGTTAAGGAGGCAAGGCTGTGGCTGAACCACATGCAAAAAGCTCATTGTATGTGGAGTGTGTTGTGATGGGTCCAACCTCTCTCTTTCTCTTGTAGTCATCGTTTCTTGATGCATTTATCTAATTATTCTTTATCAATAAAAAAATCAAGAGTCAGATATTGGGGTAAGAACCTGAAAGATGGGAGAAGGAGGGAGACACCACCAGTCGCCATCTACCTCTTCCGTTGCTTCCTCCAAAAAGGGCAGAGATCCTCTCTCAGCCCCGCCTTACTACTTCCTGTCTCCTATCTACAGTCCTCCATACCTCTATGGGTAATTGTGGTCAGCTAGTGGCTGGCTCCACCCTCTGACACCAAGCAAGCTTTATTTGTCAGAACACAATCAAAACATCACACGACAGTTTCCTTTGGGCCGCCAGCTCACAAGTAACGATATGGAAACTTGTTGATTATGAAAGCTGGGCCTTTAGCTTAGGCTTCTCTCAACTAGCTCTTATAACTTAAATTAGCCCATTTATATTAATATACATTCTGCTATGGCTATGTGGTGTTACCTCTCTTCCATCTTGCACCTCCTGTTTCCTCTCCGTGTCTGACTCTGGTGACTCCTCTGACACCGCCCTTCTTCCCGGTGTCCTTAGTCTGGCTCTCCTGCTTAACCTTACCCTGTCCAGCTATTGGTCAGTCAGCTTCTTTATTAAACCAATCGCAGCGACATATATTCATATGGTGTAAAGGAATAGTCCACAACACACAACCTCAGAAATCTTTTTCATCCGGTAGATTTTGTGTATATGAAGCAGCGGAAGAGAGGACTCAACCCAAATGAAGTGACTGATCCTGTTACTGAGAAGGCTGTGAGTGGCACGCTTACACTGTTCTGAGCCTCTGTCACATCAGAAAAAGAGACAGCTCCTTCCTGCCCCAGGTGAGAGACAAAGCTTGCACAGGAAGTTTCTAGAACATATCCAACAAGATTTACATTTTGTTACACGAAAATCCACGGGGAATAGAATGGCCCCAGGGAAAGAGGGCTTTAGTTCTCTGGCTTCTCACTCACCATGATTGAATCCACGGTTCCTGGCTGCATCTCCTCTTTGCACATTTTAATTAATCAGTTTTGTTGAGACAGGGTGTTCTGTAGTCCTGACTGTTCTTGAATTCCTGAGCCTCCCGCTCAGCCTCCAAAAGTATTTGAATTATGTGTCTGCTTTATCATGCTCAGCTAACACTCTCTTTTTTTTTTTTTAAATATTTTTTGTGGTTTTTTTTTATTTAACTTTATTTTATGTGCATTGGTGTGAAGGTGTCAGACCCCCTGCAACTGGATCTTCAGACAGTTGTGAGCTGCCATGTGGGTGCTGGGAATTGAACCCGGGTCCTCTGGAAGAGCAGTCAGTACTCTTAACCACTGAGTCATCTCTCCAGCCCCCCTAACACTCTCTTTTAAGAATCTGTAATTTAAAAAAAAAAGAAAAGAAAAAAAGAATCTGTAGTTTTAATGCTTACCTTTAGGTTTTTGATCATTTTAAGGTAAGTTTTCCATATTGTGTGAAGTAGCACAAGGTTAATTTAACATTTTAAAATTATATATGGTGTGTGTGTGTGTGTGTGTGTGTGTGTGTGTACGTGCGTACGTGCATGCTCTCCTGTGCATGCCACACTGAGGAAGTCAGAAAACAACTTGCAGGAGTCTGTTCTCTCCTTCTGTCATGAATTCCAGGAACTGAACTCAGATCGTCAGGTTTGGCAGCAAGGGTCTTTACACACCCCGAACAGTCTCATCTGCCCACAGAAAGTCATTTTAAACTTAAAAATAAAAATAAGACAGGGTCTCTCTATATAGTCTTGGCTGGCCTGGAACTTAGTGTGTAAACCAGGCCATGAACTCGTAGAGATTCACTTGCTTTTTGTCTCCTGCATGCTGGAATCACTGGCATGGACATCACATCCAAATACTTGAAACTTTGAATCTTTTAAACTCATCAGGATGGGGGTTCAAACCTATGTTAACTGGTCATGACTACATAAGGTGAACTGGTGTGATAAGAAACTGAAGGAGGAGGTGCTGCCGATGTGCAGGCGTGATGACAGAGATGGCCAAGGAGGACAGTCAGCTTCAGAGGCAAGGTCTTAGGTCAGTGCATTGTCCAGACGCTGAAGAGTGACTGCAATGCTGCCAGCTCTTAAAAGAAAGACGTTAGAATGACTAGGGATGACAAAGGCAGGGGGACATTTCTCGACCCCCAGGGTTCTGCTCTGCTGTGGTCTAGACTGACTGTCCTCTCAGGAAACAGAAGAACAAGACCCAGTGAGCTTCTTAGAGAAGGCATGGACGCCCTGAGCAGAGTGCCCATCAGAAAAGTAGCTTGGGCAGGCACAATGGCACCTGACTCTGGGTAGAAGCAGGGGAACTATAGGTGGACTTTTCTGTTCTGCTAGACACTCCCCCAAATAACCACACAGAGACGTCAAGATCATCCTTAGCTGCATAGTAAAAGTTTGAGGTCAGCCCAGGCTGCACAACCCTGAATCGACAGAGAAAGGGGGTGATCTGAATAGGTGTGAATCTACCTTTGTTGTTGCTGTTTTGGTCTTTGAGCATTGGAGATTGGGCCTGTGGCCTTCAACATGCTGAGCAAGGAGCTCTGAGCACGGAGCTCTGACCAACAGGCCATCCCTGAGCCTGCATTTTCCCCATGGAACACAACTCCCTGAGGTAGTTGGTGAAATGTTCCTGTTGTGGACAGTCCCTTGTCTCTGCCAGCTGCTCTTCTGCTCCCTTTCAGTGATGCTCAGCCTGGGACCTGGTCACGGAAACTGATCGGATGAGCCAAGCAAGTTTAATTTGGAAGTTCAGGCACAAACGGAAGGTCTGTCCTTGGGGACATGCCACCTCATTTCAGAGGCAAGAGACTAATTATAAGGGAATGCCTCAGCAGACTTAGAGGAGATGGAACTTATTGGGTAATTAGCATTTCCACCCTCGGGGAAGCATGAAGAAGTCTCATCTGACAGCTGTAAACTAAGTTACCCAAATCTTACATCCACTTTAATCTTGAAAAGATGAATTTGAGAATGCGCAGAACACATGAGAGACTAAGTGGGTATCCTCCATTGGCTTCTCAGAACAGTGGACCTGTTGAATTGTATGTTCTTACATCTTCTCAAGTCTCCTTATGTGTCTCTGGTTAGTCTGAAACTCATTATGTAAAGCTAACTAGTCTTGAATTTGCAAGGACCCTTCTGCCTCTGCCTCCCTAATGCTGGAATTCTAGGCAGGCACTGCTGAATCAGTGTTTTCAGTGTCAGTCCTGACCCTATTCCCAGAATTTCTTTTCTTGTTCTTCCTTTTTTTTAAAAAATTTTATTTTATTTAATGTGTGTGTGAGTGTGTGTACATGTGTGTGTGTCTGCGTGTGAGTGTGTGTGTCTGTGTGTCTGTGTGTGTGTGTGTGTGTGTGTGTGTGTATGTGTGTCCAGAATTTTGTGATGAGATGATCTGGGTAGCTCTCTGTTGCCTTAATATTTGAACGGAAGCTCGGAAACAGGAAAATGCTGTAAGGCATCTTCATAGGCAATGCCTTTATGAAAAGGACTCCGGTAGAATAGGAAATAGTGCCAAGACCTGACAAATGGAATTGCAGGAAACCATGAACAGAGTGAATAGAGCCCATAGCAATAACTGATGCCGATGACCCAACCCACTGTGAGTGATGCCATTTGTCTTGGTCAGTGTTCTATTACTATGAAGAGACACCATGACCATGGCAACTCTTACAAAAGAAAACATTTGATTAAGGCTGGTGTACAGTTTCAGAGGTTTAGTTTAGTATCGTCATGGCAGAAAGCATGGTGGCATGCAGGCAGACATGGTGCTGGAGGAGCTGAGAGGTCTACATTCTATAAGCAGTCAGCAGGAAGAGCAAGAGAGAGCCACTGGGCTCTCTGAATCCCTGCAGCCCACCTGCAGTGATACACTTCCTCCAGCAAGGGCATACCTACTAATAAGGCCACACCTCCTAATCCTTCTCAAGTAGAGTGCCCTGCTGACCAAACATTCAAATCTCTGAGCCTATGGGAATATGCATGTGAACACAAGCATGCAATCCAGCACATGTGCTGGCTTCCTTCCTCTGTGTGGGTCTCAGTGAATACATATGATAATTGTCTTTCTGGGTCTGGGTTACCTCACTCAAAATAATGTTTTCTAGCTCCATCCATTTACCTGCAAAATTCAAGATGTCGTTATTTTTTTCTGTTATGTAGTACTCTGTTGTGTAAATGTACCACATTTTTCTTATCCATTCTTTGGTCGAGGGGCATTTAGGTTGTTTCCAGGTTCTGGCTATGACAAACAAAGCTGCTATGAACATAGTTGAACACATGTCCTTGTGGCACGATTGAGCATCCTTTGGATATATACCAAAAAGTGGTATTACTGAGTCTTGAGGAAGGTTGTTTCCTAATTTTCTGAGAAATCGCCACACTGACACCCAAAGGGGTTGTACCAGCTTGCATTCCCACCAGCAATGCAGAAGTGTTCCCTTTCCCCCACAACCTCTCCAGCATAAGTTGTCATCAGTGTTTTTGATCTTGGCCATTCTTACAGGTGTAAGATGGAATCTAAGAGTTGTTTTGATTTGCATTTCTCTGACGACTAAGGATGTTGAATATTTCCTTAAGTGTCTTTCAGCTATTTTAGATTCCTTTGCTGAGAGTTCTCTGTTTAGGTCTATACTCTATTTTTTTTATTGGATTATGGGATCTTTTGGTGTCCAATTTCTTGAGTTCTTTGTATATTTTGGAGATCAGACTTCTGTCTGATGTAGGGTTAGTGAAGATCTTTTCCCATTCTGTAGGCTGTTGTATTGTCTTGTTGACTGTGTCCTTTGCTTTACAGAAGCTTTTCAGTTTCAGGAGGTCCCATTTATTAATTGTTTCTCTCAGTGTCTGTGCTGCTGGGGTTATATTTAGGAAGTGGTTCCCTGTGCCAATGCGTTCACGTGTACTTCCCACTTTCTCTTCTATAAGGTTCAGTGTGGCTGGCTTTATGTTGAGGTCTTTGATCCATTTGGACTTGAGTTTTGTGCATGGTGATAGATATGGGTCTATTTTCATTCTTCTACATGTTGATATCCAGTTATGCCAGCACCAGTTGTTAAATATGCTTTCTTTTTTCCATTTGATATTTTTTGCTTCCTTGTCAAAGATCAGGTGTTCGAAGATGTGTGGATTGATATCTGGGTCTTCTATTCAGTTCCATTGGTCCTCCTGTCTGTTCTTATGACAATACCGGGATGTTTTCAGTACTATATCTTTGTAGTAGAATTTGATGTCAGGGATTGTGATGCCTCCAGAAGTTCTTTTATTGCCCAGGATTGTTTTGGCTATCCTGGGTTTTTTTGCTTTTCCATATGAAATTGAGTACCGTTTTTTTTGTTTTGTTTTGTTTTGTTTTTTGAGGTCTTTGAAAAATTTTGCTGAGATTTTGATGGGCATTGTGTTGAATCTGTCCCACTTTTATTTTTAATAAACATTTTAAATATAGTTGTTAACGTGTGTAAGTTAAGTAAATATAAATAAGAGAAAAACATTTTTTGAGTCAAGTTCTCTCACTATGTAGTTCTGATTGGCTTAGAACTTATTATGTAGCTGGGTGATGGTGGCGCACACCTTTAATTCCAGAACATGGGAGGCAGAGGCAGTCGGTTCTCTGTGAGTTCGAGGCCAGCCTGGTCTACAAGAGGCTTGATAGTAAAAAAATAAAATAAAATAAAATAAAAAAAGAAGAATTTATAGAACAGGCTGACCTTGAACTCACAGAGATCTACCTGCCTCTGCCTGAGTACTGGAATTAAATCTGTAAACCACTACATCTTCAAAGCATTTATACATTTATAAATTGATAATATTAAACATCTTTTTAGTAACTTGAAATCTAAAGGTCATAAGGTTATTTATTCTAAGTCAGGTAATAAAATATTCTTTAGGTATCTGGCTGATTTGTAAGCAAGTTGAAAGATTAAAACATTGACCGGGGTGGTGGCGGCTCATGCTTTTAATCCCAACCCTCAGAGACAAAGACTGGTGGACTCTGTGAGTTCGAGGCCAGCCTGATCTACAAGAGCGAGTTCCAGGACAGGCTCCGAAGCTTCAGAGAAACCCATCTCAAAAAACAAAAACAAACAAACAAAAAGATTAAAGCATTGAAGAAAAAAATTAAAACATTATAGATAGCTTTTTGTTGCTGTTGTTTTGGATTTAGGGACAGGGTCTTGATAAGTAGCCTAGGATGGCCTTGAACTTCTGAACCTACAGCTTCAGTGTCAGTTAGGATTATATGTCTGTACCCAAAGTTAACCCCGACTAGATTGGAGCCTAAGTGAGGTCCTTGCAGAGTAATGACTAAATCCAAGATCAGAACTGTGATACCCCAGAAGGGAGAGTGGAAGATGCACTCAGAACCCTAACAGGACCTTCCTGTCTTCATTGATTTTCCTGCTGCTGCTATAAAGTACCCCGGCAAAAGCTAATTGCAGGAGAAAGGACTTATTTTGGCTCTTAGTTCTGGAAAGATACCGTCCATCATGATGGGGAAGTCACAGCAGCAGCTGGGAAGGCATGGTGTCTGGTCATAGTGCATCTGCACTCAGGAAACAGACTGGACAGGAAGTGGGGTTGGATTCTAAAACCTCAAGGCCAGCCCCTCATGGTTCATTTCCTGTACAAAGCTCTACCTCCCAAAGGCTACACACACCCTAAATAGTTCCACTGCTGGGTACCATATGTTCAAACACTGGACCTCAGAAAGAGAGTTCTCCTTCAAATCATAGCCCTTCCCAAGTCTGAATTCACTGAGGGCATCAGCAGTGTGATAGTCTAAGCAGCCTGGCTGCCACGCTGTTTCTGGGAAAACCTTGAAACATTCTGGCACATCTAAAATATAAAAATAGCTGGAAAATCAACTTTTTAATTTTGTTTTGGAGATGGAATCTCATATAACCTAGAGTAGCCTTGAACCCATTATGTAGCTGATACTGACCTTAAATTCCATATCCTTCTGCCTCCATCTCCCAAGTACCAAGATTATGGGCACTCACCACCATGCGCAACCTAACTTCTTTTTTGTTTACTTTTTGATGCAACCCAGCAGGCCTTGAACTTGCTCTGTTGCTAAGTCTTGCCTTAAATTCATTATCTTCCTGGTATTTCAAGCATGCACCGCCACAGCTGGTTTATGGGCTGTTGGGGATGGAGCCCCAGGCCTTCATGAATGCTAGACCAGCACTCTTCCAACTGACTGCATCCCCAGCACCAACATTCTACATCTTTAAAAATATATATTTCTTTTTCTTTTTTATACATGTGTATGTTTTACCTGTGTGTATGTATGTGTGCCACATGTGTACAGTGCCCACAACATCAGATATCCTAGAACTGGAGTTATGGGTGGTTATGAGCCATCATGTGGGTTCTATTTTATAAAAACCCCAAAAATGTCAGAACAGGTTGAGTACATGAAAGGTCCTCAAAAATACCCAGAGGATGAGCGTAGTCTTGTAATAATTTCCTGGATTCTAATTCTGTGAGCTGCAAATCAGCCCAGAGTCTGCAGTAGCTTCTTGCCTATTAGAAACAGACACAGAAGTAGGCAGAGAAGGAGAGAGCCTGTTGTGTTTAGTTCTGTTTTCCTGCTGTTCTTAGTTACAGTTCTACTGCTGTGATGATACACCATGGCCAAGGCAATTTATTAAAGGAGCCATTTAATTGGGGCATTGCTTACATTTTTAGCGAACTAGACCATGACCACCATCATGGCAGGCAGGCATGGGGCTGGGGCAGTCGTTGGCAGCTTTACATCCAGATCTGCAGGAGGCAAACAGGCAGAGAAAGAAATGGAGGTTCGGCGTGGAGTGGGCTCTTGAAAACTCAAATGCCACCTGCAGTGGCTCACCTCTTTCAAGTGTGAGGCCTGTGTCAGAAAGCTGTAACTTTACTGTGAACTATGGATGGGGCAGAGTGCACTGTTCTTCCCACAAGGTGGCCTTCTAGAAAGAGCTGTGTAAACTCTGACCAGTGAATGCATTTGGAAGCAAGGACGTGAAAGGAAATACCTGGCAGGTCCACATGATCTTGGTGGGAGAGGCAAAGATCTGGGAGGAATATCTGTGGATATTTTCATATGACCAAAGACGATAAGACATAACTCCGGGTGTACTCCCTCATGCTGGGCTCTCCAGCAGATAGGGCTGAGGCAGAGCCGATCCCGCTGGTCTCTCCCTGGGGCTTAGCAGGATGTCGAGTGTCGATGACCCAGATCTCCCCCCGGCTATGGAGAAGAAACACACTGAGTAGGGAGTTTGTTGAAGCAGGATCTCGTTTAATTGTTTAGGTAGGAACTTATGATATAGGGTTGTGACAGGGAGTGGGAGTCTTGGGATGGAATGAGGTGGAGTAAGAAATAAGGGCCAATAACATCCTGCTATGCTAGTGGTGGCTGGGCAGAAGTGGGTTTAAGTTGGGCTGTGTTGAGTCACTCACATGCAGAAGTCATGGCCAAAGACAGGTCTCCAAATTCAAGCCAGGCTCAGAAAGTTACACTGGGTCTCATGAGGCCCAACACCCTCTGTCCTTGTATTTACCTAAGTTTACAGTAGATTTCACCTCACGGTTTGCTCACTTTAATAATAAAAATGAGAAGAGCTTTGTTTTGCACTACTCTTAAGCTCAAAAACCTCAAAAAAAAAAGTCCCCTGGTTTGTCTCCACTCAGACCTTTAGAATATAACTTTTGATCCTTGTTAGCCTTGCTGGCCAAGGGACAGATTGACATCCAACAAAGCCATACCTATGACAACAAGGCCACATCTCCTAATCCTTTCTGAAGAGTCCACCAACTGGGAACCAAACAGCCAGACACATGACCCCATTGGGACCATCGCCATCCAAACCCCCACACTTGGTTAGCACATTAGGCTGCAAGCAAAAAGCAGTGATGTGGGATTCCCCTTTGTATGCTGTGAATATCATTGGTTAATAAAGGAACTGCTTTTGGCCTATAGCAGAGCTGTAGGGGAACAGAGCTGAAAACTAAGCTGAATGCTGGGAGAATGGAGGCGGAGTGAAAAAGAAGCCATGGAGCCGCTGCTGGAGATTTATGTGCTGAAACTTTGCTGGTAGGCCACGACTTCGTGGTGATGCACAAATTAATGGAGATGGGTTAAATTAATATGCAAAGTTAGCCAATAAGGAGCTAGAGCTAACGGGCCAAGCAGTGATTTAAATAATACAGTTTCTGTGTGATTATTTTGGGACTAAGCAGCCAGAAACTAACTAGCGGCCTCCTTACCACACAGTCAGACCTGACTGACTGTGGGAAGCAGAGAGAACTCTGTGATTGAGCCAAAGACAGGGACATCTTTGGGAAGGGTACAGGTTTCCTCTCTGCTATCTGTGGCATGAACATGTGGCAGGAAGTGAGCAGAACGAGGGCACTGTGGGTACTTAAGCAGGGAAAACTTTATCCAAACCTTGGCAGGTGAATATCCTGCTGATATTTCCCAAGCATCTTATGCGGGGCCTCATCTCCCTATCCTTCTCACTGGGTTCACTCTGTGAGCCCCTGTTCCCTGGAGGAGGAGACCCTGCAGCAACATTTGCATTCTGAAGGATGGGGTTTCTCTCTTGTCCTCATATTTACATTTCAAGGCTTGGTCGGTGGTCCTTCAAGGGTAACACACAATTCTCTTACGTTCGTAAAAAGGAGATCGAGACATAAGAAGACATAAATCTGAGGGCTACGTAGGCTTCCACAGTGCTGCTCCTGATGGGCTTCAGTGCCTGGGATGCCCCACAAGTCAGCTGGAAACCTTACTGTCTAAATGCGGGGCTGGGGGTGTGCTACCAGAAAACAGTAAAACATATAGTCCGCACTACCTTTTACTGAATTGTGGGGAACCATTGTCTAAATTCCATGCAAAGTCTCTGGGTAGGGTCATGTCTGAACAGTGAGATCGTGAACTTCTGTTGCTAAAATTCCTTCCTGCGGAGACATGAATAATATCTGTCTACCTCCTCTCCTGAGGCACGATTCTGCTGAAGGTCACTCTGGGGAACCGAACCGATGCGTTTATTGCCTTTCCTTGCAGAGCACAGACGAGGGATCATCCACAGGGGTATGGAAGCTCCTTTCTCAACAGGCAGCAACTGAAAAGCCTTACTCAGCATTGCAGGAGCTTCCCCATAGCCCCAGAGATGGGGTTCCCTCTCAGTCTTCCCTGGCCAATATATGTAGCTCCTCCCCGAGGCCATGGACAATTAATGCAGAGTTGCATACAGCATGTGCTAGGGAGGAGCTAGATACTCAGGTGGGGCTCCAATCACCCTCTCCACCCCGCCATGAGAGGATATAGACAGACGCAAGCCAAGCTGGGATGATCTTTTGCAAGGGGGCACAGGTAAATGCTCCAAGATGGCAGCTCCTTGGCTTGGAGGACAGCCACTTGCAACAGCTTCCAATGCAGAGATGGTGAACTAGTAATGCCTTTCTGGCAAATCCCTTAATTTCCTGGGGATCTAGTTTCCTTGTGTGAGGAACACGGGAAACATGAACTTTATGGTGTTGTGGCTCTGAGGGTACAGCTGAGTGGCAGGGTGTGTGAGGCTCCTCATTTTCAGCCCAACAGGAAAGAAAGGACAAAAAGAGGGAACGACTCAGGGATTGTGATATTGCACCCATCAATTAGTTATGCATTTTTTTTGAGACAAGGTTTCTCTGTGTAGCTTTGGAGCCTGTCCTGGAGCTAGCTCTTGTAGACCAGGCTGGCCTCGAACTCACAGAGATCCGCCTGCCTCTGCCTTCTGAGTGCTGGGATTAAAGGCATGTGCCACCACCACCTGGCTAGTTATGCATTTTAGAATTTACATATTTCACTACAATTCTAACACTTTGTAGCCCAGATTGGCCTCAATTGCAATCATCTTGCCTCTATTGCCCAGATGTTGAGGTCACAGGCATAGACCACCACGCCCTCTTGACCTCCTCCCAGATGTTGTAGGTCATAGGCAGACTACTAGGTCCTCTTGACCTCCTCCCAGATGTTGAGGTCACAGGTATGGACCACCATGCCCTCCTGACTACCTCCCAGATGTTGAGGTCACAGGCATGTACCACCACGCCCTCTTGACTACCTCCCAGATGTTGAGGTCACAGGCATGTACCACCATGCCCTCCTGACTACCTCCCAGATGTTGAGGTCATAGGCAGACTACTATGCCCTCTTGACTACCTCCCAGATGTTGAGGTCATAGGCATGGACCAACATGCTCTCTTGCCTACCTCCCAGATGTTGAGATTATAGACATGGACTACCACGCCCTCCTGACTAACTCCCAGATGTTGAGGTCACAGGCATGAACTACTGTAGTGAGGGGCTGCGGGCAGGCCTGCTTTTCATCCTGCCCAGCTCCCACACAGCTAGCTTAGCCCCAGAAATAATAACACACAAATTGTATTCATTTAAGCACTGCCTGGCCCATTATCTCTAGAGAGTTAGTTACTGACTAACTCTCATATCTTGATATTAACCCATTTCTAATAATCTGTATCACACCACGAGGTGTGGCTTACCAGGAAAGATTCAGCATGTCTGACCTGGTGGCTGGCTCCATGGCATCTGCCTCATTGCCCTCTTCCCAGCATTCTATTCTGTTTACTCTGCCTACCTAATTTTCTGTCCTATCAAAGGGCCAAGGCAGTCTCTTTATTGACCAATGAAAATAACACAATAGACAGATAACCCTCCTCCATCATTTCCCCTTTTTCTGTTTAAACAAAAAAGAAAGGCTTTCATTTTAACATAGTAAAATTACACATAACAAAACAGTTATCAAGCAAGAATTACAGTCACAATATTTATAACTAAATCTTTATCATAATAATGGAAAACTATAACTACGACTATCCATTCTTTAACTCCATCAAAGACTCCAGAAGGATATATTACCTAAGTATACAAGAAGTAAGCAACTTCCAAAACTCTAGAAATGACAGAGACATCTCGCTGCCTGGACAGTCACCCAAAGTTCCTCTGTATCGTTAGGGCATTCATCTTCAGCCTTCAGGCCCATAGTATCCAGAGACATTTCCATGAAGCAGGAAATTTCAAAGGCAGTTCAGTCACTATCTGTTATATCCTGGAGAATGTCTCGCAGACTCTTTCATGAATCAAGAACCTCGAAAGATCATCTCACCTTTAGGCAAGTTTAGCAGTCCTCTCTCTGTGGGTTCTCTGTGTCCAGTTTATACAACAGTCCAGGCAAGAACAGTTTCTTGCCCAAATGGCTAACCAACTCCAAAAGGAGCCTCTTCGATGCCCTTCTTCCTCTTGAAGTAGATTGGTGCTGCCAGGAGCAGACGTGTCTCATTGTCATGAAAAGTCCTAAGTTATTAAAACATTAAATGCCATGTTCTGTAGTCTTTGAAAGATATGAATGTCTATCTGAAATATATCTATGTACTTCTAGAAAATCAGACTAACATTACTACAAGCTTTACTATTATCGATGATTATCCATTAACAACCTATATTTTCTAATTATACATTACATTTTTAAAATGAACTACACAATCACAATACATCAGTCAAGATCAGAAATATATATACATATAACAAAATTGACCTTAAAATCCATACCAATGAAATTATTCATATCTATATCATATCCCCCTTTAAATGTAAAAGAACATTTATAAACAATATTTGGGAATAGCCATCTGTAGTGAGGGGCTGCGGGCAGGCCTGCTTTTCATCCTGCCCAGCTCCCACACAGCTAGCTTAGCCCCAGAAATAATAACACACAAATTGTATTCATTTAAGCACTGCCTGGCCCATTATCTCTAGAGAGTTAGTTACTGACTAACTCTCATATCTTGATATTAACCCATTTCTAATAATCTGTATCACACCACGAGGTGTGGCTTACCAGGAAAGATTCAGCATGTCTGACCTGGTGGCTGGCTCCATGGCATCTGCCTCATTGCCCTCTTCCCAGCATTCTATTCTGTTTACTCTGCCTACCTAATTTTCTGTCCTATCAAAGGGCCAAGGCAGTCTCTTTATTGACCAATGAAAATAACACAATAGACAGATAACCCTCCTCCATCAAACTACTACACCCTCTTGACTACCTCCCAGATGTTGAGGTCACAGGCATGGACCACCACGCCCTCTTGACTACCTCCCAGATGTTGAGGTCACAGGCATGGACCACCACACCTTCTTGACTAATTCCCAGATGCTGAGGTCATAGGCATGGACCACCACGCCCTCTTGACTACCTTCCAGATGTTGAGGTCATAGGCATGGACCACCACACCTTCTTGACTAATTCTCAGATGTTGAGGTCATAGGCATGGACCACCACGCCCTCTTGACTATTTCTCAGATGTTGGGGTCACAGGCATGGACCACCACACCTTCTTGACTAATTCCCAGATGTTGAGGTCATAGACATGGACCACCACGCCCTCTTGGGTATCTCCCAGATGTTGAGGTCACAGGCATGGATCACCATGCCCTCCTGACTACCTCCCAGATGTTGAGGTCACAGGCATGGACCACCACACTCTCTTGACTACCTCTCAGAGGTTGAGGTCACAGGCATGGACCACCATGCCCTCTTGACCACCTCCCAGATGTTGAGGTCACAGGCATGGATCACCACGCCCTCTTGACCACCTCCCAGATGTTGAGGTCACGGGCATGGACCACCACGCCCTCTTGACCACCTCCCAGATGTTGAGGTCACAGGCATGGACCACTACGTCCTCTTGACTACCTCCCAGATGTTGAGGTCACAGCCATGGACCATCACGCCCTCTTGACTACCTCCCAGATGTTGAGGTCACAGCCATGGACCGTTACACCCACTTTATTTTGTTATTTATTCATTTTCTGAGAGGCACTGTCTCTCTCCTATCTCTGGCTGTCGTGGAACCCACTATATAAACTAGGCCAGCCTCAAACTCACAGAGATCCACCTACCTTTGCCCCTGCCCCTGACTCCAAAGTGCTGTGATAAAAGGCACATGCTTCGCACTCAGCTCTGACCTAGTTTCGATGTTAAAAATTAACGGGGTGGTCTTCAGGGTCATAGATGTGGCTCTGGAAAATACATCAAGTTTATTTCATCATTATAATCATCCTTTCCCTTTGGTCAAAGGAGATCTACAGTATGCGTGGTGGGAAAGGAATCTGGCCTCTTGTGGGAGGTGAAGGATGGAGCCTGGGGTGGGAGGCTGGGTGGTGTGACTGTCTTGAATCCATCCTGTTCCTAGCTTCACGGCTCACTAAAGAGGTTGATGTGTGTTTATTTCTCCAAAGTTCTTCCATAAATCCCCTTAATAACCCTACACAGGCTGTGACCCTGCCATCTCCAGGGGAGGGAGCTGATTTGCACAGAGACAGCCCACTGCACACTCCACACAACCCCCAAATCTGTGACCAACCCAAGCCAGGGGCTGACAGTCTTGCCCCTGCCCTGGCCCTGTGGGAGGAAGAAGCTGGCAGATCAAAAAAGGTTACCAGCTGGCTCCGGTGACTCACAACTGTGGGTCCAGCGCAGTGAATAACAAGACAGATGACTCAGACTTCAGCGGGGAGCAGGGAGACACTGCAGCAGCTCATTAAGACCGAGAGCAGCAGAGCTGAGCCCAGCTAAGGGCAAACCCCCTTCTAGTGGATGGGCCTCTTTTGAGACAGGGTATCTTGTTGCACAGGCAGGTCTTGGACTCTTGCTGGCCCGTCTTCTACCTCCCCAGTGCAGGGCTTACAGAAATCTTGTGTTTGCTGCTTCTTCCCAACCAATCTTTCGTCGTGCCTAGCTGTGTCCTGTTCTCCATTCCCTAGGCGTTTCCTTGCCACTAAGCTCTCAACTCGGTGTGTTTGTGCTGCCGTTTTCCATGACGTCCTCCAACCGGGTTTGCTTCTCTTTCTTCTGCACATTCAAGTACTTGGATTAACCGTGCTTGGGCCTCTATTTCTTATGTCTACCCACAGAATAAAAGGGTCCGTAGGCAGGAACTTCTCTGCTCATGCACACAGTTATACTGAGGGCTGGAAAGTCCTGGTTAATGTGTTGACTCACTAGACCCTTTCTGAAATGTTACTGCTTGGCCTGCGTTGCTGAGGCCACAGCATGCTGTGCTGACCACAGGCCTAGAGGGCGTGATGGCTCTAGTGCCCACTGAAGTGGAGGGCAGATGGCTGGGCATGCGTACTCTTTCCTAGCAGCCTCTGCTTTGCCTGTGGGCAGGCTTCTGTCCAGACCTCCCTTCTTGCTGTCCTAACATTTTTTTTTTTCTTGGACAGGATCTGTCTACATAGTCGGAATGTCCTGGAACTCAGTATTTAGACCAGGCTGGCTTCGAACTCGAGATTTACCTGCCTCTGCTTCTACCTCTCATATATGTGGTGGTATATGTCTATAGGCTGGTGTTGCTTCAGCTTTGAGAGTCTGACCCAGAGTAGTTTATTCGAGGCATATTTAAACGCAGCACAGTCTGGGAAAGAGTTTCTTGGTTACAGTGAACTCAGTCCCACGTGTCCAAAGCTTAAGACTTGCTTACTTTGAAACTTTTTATAAAGTACAAGTGACATCTTCCATAAAGATAGCTCCTATAGAGTAACTGAGAAAACAATCTCAAGTTTGGGGTCTGGGGAGGGTGTGGGGTGGCCTTGGCTACACAAATACTGAAAAGGTCACCAGGCTATTAATCACATCCATCCCAGGCTTCTGGGCAGAAAAACAGGTTGCATGTCTCGTCTCTCCCTTGGAAGAGACAATCACGCATATTTGATGCTCTTGGTTCTGCTGTGCTTATTATCTGTGAGAACAAAAACCTCTGTGCCTCCTACAGCTCAGCGAGGACTCTCTCACACTGACAAAATCCAAAATCCTGGAGATTAGTCCACGGGCTGGATTTCAGCAGCCCTCGTTTGGTACCAGCTGGTCTTCAGTTCATACTGGAAGCTCAAAGAAATTGGTTCTCAAGTTGGCAAAAGAATGCCATGGCAGCAGGATGGGGGACGCGCCCTCAAGAGTAAAGACAAGCAGGCAAAGAGTGGAGTTTCCTTCTGTGTCCTTTTATCTAGGCTGCCACCAGCCTGTAGCACCCACATTAAGGGTGAGTCTTCCTCCTGCAAGTAATCTCTTATAAGAGTCCAGAAGCTTGTGTGTTAGTTAGTTCCAGATGCAGTCAAGTTGACAGCCAGGATTAGTCATCGCATCAGCTATACGTGCGGGGCTCCCAGTGTCCTTACGGCCCTTTCTCTTAAGTTCACTTGCATCATAAGTTCACATTTAACTTGGGAAGAAATACAAATCATCCTGTACCGCTCAGGATGATTCCAGAGTTGCGGACTCAGCTCCCAACCAACTCTACACTCATCTAGCCTCAGCTACAATCATGAGCTTGGTAACTGCCTCATTAATCATGCCAGTGTTTGGGGAGGGAATCGCTCTCGTCCAGCCTGCGTGTGACTGAGTGACAGCGTGTGACAGCTCATTCTCGTCACCTCTCTTCTCGCCTCCTCTGCATATCACTTTCCTAGCTTTGCCGTCCACTTGATGTCTGAGGACACAATTTACTTGGCAATTTGCTGTAATGCCGTTCCCAGGATTCAATTTTAATTGGGAAAGAAAATCCGCTATGGATTCAATCATCATTTTCTTTTTTTCTGAGGCAGGATTTCTCTGTAGCTTTGGAGCCTGTCCTGGGACTCACTGTACAGACCAGGCCGGCCTCGAACTCACAGATCCGCCTGCCTCTGCCTCCTGAGTGCTGGGATTAAAGGCGCGCACAACCACCGCTCGGCTCAATCATCATATTTACTCTGTGTCCTGAATTCTGCATGTCCTGTAGGATCTGAGAACAAGGATAAAGAAGAAAAACGCCTTTGTCTGTGAGGACTTGCATTTCTGCAGGTCAGCAGAAGATAAGGGCTGGCAACTTCAGCTCCCAGGAGTAGCTGTGGTTGGGTAAAGACATGAAGGTTGAGCACATGGTTAATAAACCAAGGAGAAGCAAGGCAGAGCAGAACTGCAAGAACAAAAGACAAGAAAGAAAGGCTGTTCATGACAAGAAGTTTGGAAGGGGCTGGAGAGGTGACTAGATGTTTAAGAGGACCTAGATTTACTTCCCAGCACCCATATGATAGCTCAAAACCATGAACTCTAGTTCCTGATGGGTCCAATGCTCTCTCCTGGCCTCTGCAGCCACTATACTTGTATATGGCACATGGAGGTAAAATAGTCATGCACATCAAATGAACTAATTAATTAAAACTGACGGGGTTAAGTGACGGGGTTAATTAAACATGATGCTTTAGGGTTTTTATCGCTGTGTATGGCAGTTGAAATGAGAATGGTTTTCTTAGGCTCAGATATTTGAATACTTGAATATAATTGGTGGAACTGTTTGGGAAGGATTAGAAGGTGTGGCCTTATTGGAGCAGCAGGTGTGTCAGCGGGAGCAAACTCCGAGGTTTCAAAAGACTCAGGCAGCTCCCAGTGCTTTTCTCTGCCTGGTGGTGATAGATCGAATGTCAATCCTTACCTGTCCCTTCAGGCTACTGTCTCGGGCTCTAACTCTGACACTGTTAACCCAGTTAAACACTTGCGTGAGTCACGTTGGGCGTGGTGCTTTGTTACAGCAATAAAAAAGTAACAGACATGGGCAGAAGGCCTCAGTTGTAAAATCAGAATTCTGATGAGGTTCTAGCTGGCCCTGCTCAAGCACGTGTCTCTGGGTCAGTGTATCTCCTGTAGCCTGTCTGGAGAGAGCAGGGAAAATGGCAAGATTGGCCTATAGCCCCTCACAGCTTTCCTGCCCCTCAGTTGCTACACTCAGGTTCCTTCCCTCCTCACAGGCACCTCTTTCCCACAGAAGAGTGTCTACCCTTCGCTGTTCTGAAATAAACAGTCTCTTCTGTTGAGGTCAGTCTGGTCTCCTTCTGCTTCCCGTCTCCTTAAGCACCTCAGAAATCTAACAAATACACTGTGATGAAACACCACGACCAAAACCAACTTGGGGACGAAAGGGTTTATTTGGCTTGCACTTGCACACCCCAGTCCATCACTGAGGGAAACGAGGGTATGAACTCAAACAGGACCGGGACCCGGACACAGGAGCAGAGGCCACGGAGGAGCGCTGCTCACTGCTTCTCTTCCACGGCTTGCTTTCTTAGAGCACAGCGCCACCCACCGGGGCCAGCACCACCTACAATGGGCCGGGCACTCCCGCATTAGCCACTAATGAAGAAAAGGCGCTACCAATGTACTCCAGTCTTTTGGAGGCATTTTCTCAACAGCGAGTTTCTCTCCCAAAATGACTCATGTCTGAGGTAACTGAGTCTCACCGGCTGGTTCGGTTTAGATACAAAATGTCCCCGCAAAGGCCCACGAGTGGAGGGATTTGTATACAGGTGTTGGCACCACTTTGGAAAGTTCTGGAACTTTAGGAGCTAGAGGAAGCAGAGCACCAGAACATGTTTTATTGGGGGGGCACCTTTTGCTCCTGGGCACTTTCTGTATTTTTGTCTGCATCCTTCCCATAACAGGTGACGGGTTCACCTTGATCGCCTACCAAGCAACCACAGGTTGAGCCCCATGAAACTCCAGGGGCCAAACTAAATTCTTCCTCGTTTAAGTTGTTCTTCCAGAAACAATATTGTTTTGTTTTTCTTTTTTTTTTGTTTAATTTTACGTGTATGAATGTTTTGTCTGGTTGTATATTGGTGTGCCATATGCATGCCTGGTGCCCACAGAGGACGGAAGAGGGCATCGGATGCCGTAAGACTGGAGGTACAGCCGGTTGTGAGCACCATGTGAGTGCTGGGAACTGAACCTGGGTCTTCTGGAACAGCAGCCAGTGCCCTTAACCACTGAGCCAATTCTCTAGCCCACCGCCGAGTCTTAGAAATTCTGGAAAATCAGGTAATGATATAAATGATAAATATGTAATGATGGTCTGTGAGATAGACGTTGCAGGATGAGCAGTGGGCTGCATTCCCGCCAGGATCCCGGCTCCCACATGGCTAGCTTTACACCCAAAATAATTACACGAAAACCGTATTTATTCAAACACTGCCTGGCCCATTAGTTCTAGCCTCTTATTGGCTAACTTTCACATATTGATTCAACCCATTTTTAGTAATCTGTGTAGCACCACGAGGTGGTGGCTCATCGAGAAAGATTCAGCGTGTCTGACCTGGAGGCTGGCTGCATGGTGTCTGACTCTGCATGACTCTGCTTTCTCAAACTCACTCTGTAGTTGAGGATGACTCTGAACTCTGACCCTCTTGCCTCTACCTTCTGACTGGAAATAGAGGTGAGTGCTTTTGTGTCTGCTGTAAAGCTAATTTTAAAGATTGAATTGATTATTATTATTATTTTTGAGTGCGTGTACATGATCTGTTTGTGAAGGTGTGTGGAGTTGGCTCTCTCCTTCCACCTTTACCTGTTGTCTGGTCACGGAACCCAGGTCACCCAGTCTTGGCCAAATAACCCTCTACCTACCGAGTCATTTTGCAGGGTTATAAAGCTAATTCTTTTAACCAGAACAGACAATTAACCAGAAAAGGTGCCATGTTAAACCTGTACCCTAACATAATATTTGAAAAAAAAAAAGACTGTGTCTGGGACAGAACATTTCCTCTTGTTATGTGTAATAATGTATTAGGTATGTCTGTCTCCAATTACACCAAGTCCCTGGGGGCTCGGGACTTTCCATAACCTCTTGGTCTCTATGACAATGCGCCTTGTGGCTTCAGAGGAAGCACAGGTGGTGCAGGTGCCAGGCAATGTTGGGGGAGACCTGTTGACTGCAGAACCGCACAGGTACACGAGCATCTGTGCCCGAGTCCCCACCTCTCTCGGAAACTTCCACAAGTCCTGCAGCTCTGGGTGAACCAGAGAGAGCTCCTGGTGGCTGTGGCTAGGCAGGGAGTTGGGAACTCCCTCTGGAACCCCATTTCTGATGATGCTCAAGCTTCCTGAGTTCTAGAAGGGCACAGCTCGGGCAAGCAGCACCCATTCTGGCCAGCCGCAGGCCTCATGCAGCCCTTCAGCATCCCGGTCCAAATCACACTGCAGGGTGGCCGGAGGCACCAGGGGAGGTAAGTCCCCACCTGAATCTCCCACTAGAGGTCATCCTGCCAAACAAGCTGTGTGCACTTCTAGAGGACAGGCTGAGATTGGAGGCTCAACTTGGTAGGTGCTTTGAGGAGGCCAGGTTTCAATGCCTCCAAGGTACCCCAAACTATACCCTCTTATTCCCCAACCCCTACCCCACCCACCTCCTACCCCCATCCCACCACCTACCCCATCCCACCACCACCTTTGGTTGTTGTTTTGAGACAGGATCCCAGGTAGACTAGCTGGCCCCAAGTTCTCTATGCAGTTAAGAATGGTCTTCCTGCTTCTACTTCCCCAGTGCTGGGATTACAGGTATGGACTGATGTACCTGGAGCACGGGTGATGGAGGCAGGCGGTGTGGGTTCTGGATCCCAGCTCTCAGGCAGTGCTCAATACCTTTTGTGTGAAGAAATGAAGAAATGACTCTAGCCTTTGTTCTCATTGGTGAAGTCTTGATGATCCAGACCAGACTCAGGTGCCAGCTCCCCATCTAGGCAGCTGTAAGATTCTGAGTGTCTGCTACCTTCTTATCTTGAAATAGTGACACTTATCTACGTGTGCCCTAGCACAGGGGTAAACCATCCTTGAACGCTCTAAACTAGATAAGACTGTGTATCCTGTATACATTAGCTTTTTTATATTATTATTTTTGGTTTTGTTAGTTTGGGGTGGGGGAGGTTGTTTGTTTGGTTTTTGTTTTTTGAGACAGGGTCTCCTGTAGCCCAGGTTTGACTGCAAACTTTCTGAGGCTGACCTTGAACTCCTGATCTTCCTGCCTTCACTTCCCCAGTACAGACAGAGGTGGCAGGTGCGCACCACCCAGCTATGCCGCAGATAAGAGGAAGTGAAAAGGATCGTTTTAGGGCCCCAGCTCCCCCAGGGCGTGCAAAGCAGAAGAGTTTTAAGCTTCAGGGAAGTGGGGCTCCCACGCCTGTCCTAGAGCTGGGGCTGCAGAGGAAAGGAGAGCAGTGCCGGGGTTTTGAGTAAAGAGATATTAAAGATGTGCTGGCATGTTCTTGGGAGGCGTACACCTTGAGGCCAAACTCTCCCACCACAGGAAGCTTGCTACTAGGAGCTGGGTACCAGCTCACCACCCGTTTTAACTACCCTCCTGGGCTGGGGCGTGAAGAAGAGGGAGGGGCTGGATGGGCTGGGGATGAGATTCAGGCAGGTAGGAGGGTCAGACCACAGAGCAGAGAAAGTCTCCTAGCTATGGTCTAATGCTTTTATGAGCAATTACAGTGAGCCCCTGCATGGCAGGAGATTGAGCAGCGACCAGGCCAGCAAGTGAAAGTTTAGATGCTGCTCATGACGAGGAAGACAGTCAGTCTGTCCCCGGCAGCTGCATCTCACTTTCATTCCTGATATGCAGAGCTGGATATCAGCTCCCACCCTGAACTTGGTGGTGGCTTTTATTCAACCTCATTTGCTATTTTGAAAAAAAAGTTGTTAAGCAGTTTTGTAATTAAAAGCAAACACCCAGAACGGTGAGAACAATGACCAAAGCCTCTTTTTTTTTTTTTTTAAAGCAGAAACAAATTTCCAGAAGGTGCTAGTTGAATATGCTCCATTGTCCCGCGCTACCGTCTCGCCAGCAAGAACCACGCGGGACACATAGGATCCTTCTGCAGAAAAGCTTTATGTCTCTTGGGAGCTAGAGCATAAGCCACATGGCGGAGACCCAGATAAGATGGAACCCATCCCTTATAAAGGAAACAGATCCTGCTCTGGACGTGTCTTTTCTTGGATTGGTTAACTGCTCCCAGTCCCAGGTGAAACCTCGGGAGTAGGCAGGGACGCAGCGGTAGAGAGTTACAAAGCATGTGCGCTGGGATTAAAGGCGTGTGCCGCCACACCTTGGGGTCACAGAGGTCAATCTCTACCTTTGTTCCTAGAAGCAATGGAGAATGTGGTCCGGCCCTCCACATATCCCCCTTTTTTTACTTCTTTGCAGAAAGGCAACTCCCTAGGAAGGTAAAGATAGAGGTCGCACTTCCCAAAATGAAAACATAAAAATGGGCTTACACGGAATCTGTCCCTAGGCTCATGACACCTGGAACCTATCTGGCCTGCCCTCTGCCAATTTTCTGGGAAAGGGAATATATGGCAAGAAACCCTTAAGCAGAGCGACTTATCTCTCAGAGAGGGCCATTCTCTGTGCGATGCTCTTCAGCTCGACAACCTTCAGGGCTAGCTAAGCCAAGCACTCCACCCTGTGCAATGGACCACAGTCCTAGGGGTGCAGGAGCTGGTTGGCTTAAACCTTACTGCTTTAACATAGATAACCACACATCAGTAGAGGCCCCCTGTTCCAGGGCAGCCAGCGCTTGTGCAAAAACCACTTTGTCCCTCAGACTTTGGGATTTGAGTCAGCAGACCATCCAGAGGAGAAACACTATTCCATAGCAGGACCGTTCCAAACATTCCAACCCCCACCCATTCTTTGAAGTAGGGGATGAAGGACACAATCCAGGACTGGAATCCTTTGGCCAGGCTTATGTCCACTCGCGTGGAGTTGATTGTCACGATGGACCATCTCAAGGAGGACAGCAAATCATCAAAATTTTCCTGCAAGATACAAAGACAATTCTCGGGACAAGTTAGCCACTTTTATAAAGTTCTCATATGGTACATTGGTCACACATAAGGCTGGAGTTTTCCATTCACAGCCCAACTGGGCAAGCTGCCATAAGATATCCACCTGTTCTTTATTCTACCTCTAATAGATGTATCTATGGTAGCCTGTTGATCCAGGGCTGTAGCCATTGTGGTAGATAACTGATTGAGGGTCTTTGTTTTCCATGTTATGGGCCGTGCTGTCCCAGTGGTGCCTAGGAAAAACCCAGGCCCTGTTTGTTGATATAAGGTTTAAGATTTATTGGCTCCCGTACTCCTTGCCAGTACGGTGGCCTCGGGTTCCAGAGCCCGCCCGTCATCCAAGGGCTGTGTGCGGCCCTGGACCTGCTCGCTGCGCGGCTCCCCGTGTCCCGCTGTGCGGCTCCACCCCCAGGCGCCCCTGCCTTCCCCGCGGGGCTAGCCTAGTTCTCTGAGGCTGTGTTGGTGGCGGAGTGTGGCGGGAGCCGACACTCAGACCGAGGCGGCACAGGCAGCAACATCTCAAGGTCCGCGCCAGAGCCGCTGCGGCTCAAGGGGCCGATGGGAGAGGCGGCGAACAGGGCCGCTTCCCTACTAGCAAACTCTCAACACCTGTGCCATAGCAAAAGCAGCTGTAAACAAACTCTCACAGACCCAGCCAACGACCCAATCACTTTAAAAATCTAAGGGCTTTTTGCATCTACCTCCCTGTGGATCCTGAAACATTAGATTTAAAACCAAATAGTTGTAAGCTGCCATGTGGTCACTGGGGAATTGAACTCACGACCCTTGGAAGAGCAGGCATTATTCTTAACCCCTATGCTATCTCTTCAGTTCCTTATTCAGATGGAAAATCTCTCGGGCTAGTAGCCAGCATTGTTCGCCCCGCCCGTTGCCCCAGGCTATGCCTTTGTTACCTAGGATCAGCACAGCTCAGCTCAGCCAAGCGGAACAGAAGCCACTCCAGCCTCAGAGCCCCTCACAGTTTCAGGCACATTGCAAGCCTTCTGACCTGGCAGCTTGTGGCACCGTTCTCATTCTCGGTACTGCTGTGATACCCTCCAGGCCAGGCACCAACTGAGCCTGCGCAATATGCCTCCCACCATAGCCACAGAGCAAAGCTCCGTTCCAGCCGCCCTCCAGCCCCAGCTGCACCCACTCCGAGCCCAAACCGGTGCACGGAGCAAAGCTGAACTCAGAGAAGCAGGCTTGAAAGGACCTCATTTAATCTTTAAGGGAATTTGGGCGTCGTTTAGTCTCTTTGGCTGCTTCCTGCTGTTATTGGGCCGCTGAATTTTAGGGGTATACATTACAACATTTCAGGAGGTCTCGGTGATTCAAACCACGTAAATCCCAAGTACACCCTTAGGCTCTCCCCCTCCGTGGAGACGAAAACAGAACCTCCCTCCCAAAACACCACATCCTCAGCAGTCTCCAAGTTCAAATATCCCTCTCCCATCCAGTACACAAAAGACAACATGAACAACACAACATAAAGCTTTTGACCCTGCAAATCAGCCCTCTCCCCCATCTCCACTCTCCCAAAATCACCGGGAGGTCCTTTTTAACTTTTTTTTTTTTTTCTGTCTCCCCCATTCTTTACCGGGGGGTCCTTTTTAACTTATCTGGGTGCGCGCACAACCTCCCACTGCTGCTCAGTTTCTGATATGCTCTCTGGACTTTAGAGCGTACCTCTCTAAGCACGCATGCCTGCAGTTCTGAATCCTCCTTGTGTCCAAGGGGTCTCCGGTGGTGCAAAGTTCTTCTTTTTCCCGGGTATCAGCACCAGATGTCCCGCGCTACCGTCTCGCCAGCAAGAACCACGCGGGACACATAGGATCCTTCTGCAGAAAAGCTTTATGTCTCTTGGGAGCTAGAGCATAAGCCACATGGCGGAGACCCAGATAAGATGGAACCCATCCCTTATAAAGGAAACAGATCCTGCTCTGGACGTGTCTTTTCTTGGATTGGTTAACTGCTCCCAGTCCCAGGTGAAACCTCGGGAGTAGGCAGGGACGCAGCGGTAGAGAGTTACAAAGCATGTGCGCTGGGATTAAAGGCGTGTGCCGCCACACCTTGGGGTCACAGAGGTCAATCTCTACCTTTGTTCCTAGAAGCAATGGAGAATGTGGTCCGGCCCTCCACACTCCATGCCGAGTCACAAATGCAGGGGAATCCTTTCAAGGTGAATTGTAACATGTGGCTGGGCTACAGTGAGCCTTTAAGGAACAGTTCTTACACAGTTCCCATGTCAAAGGGCAAGGCTGCTTGCTGGCTTCTGTCCCGATCACACCCAGAAAGCTAGGCAGCCAGCAAGTTACCTGCTCATGAGCACTGGAACTGCTGCTGTGCTCAGGACTGGTGGGAAAGTTGCCCTCTGCAGGGATGACTGGGCAGGGAGGACAGGGCAGGGAGGACTGGGCAGGGAGGACAGAGCAGGAGGATAGAGCAGGAGGATAGAGCAGGGAGGACTGGGCAGGGAGGACAGGGCAGGGAGGACACAGCAGGAGGACTGGGCAGGGAGGACACAGCAGGAGGATAGAGCAGGAGGACAGGGTAGGAGGATAGAGCAGGAGGACAGGGCAGGGAGGACTGGGCAGGGAGGACAGAGCAGGAGGATAGGGCAGGAAGGACAGGGCAAGGAGTACAATAGGGAGGACAGGACAGGGTGAATAGGGCAGGGTGGACAGGGCAGGGAGGACAGGGCAGGGAGGACACAGCAGGAGGACAGGGCAGGAGGATAGAGCAGGAGGATAGAGCAGGGAGGACAGGGCAGGGAGGACTGGACAGGGAGGACAGAGCAGGAGGATAGAGCAGGAGGACTGGGCAGGGAGGACACAGCAGGGAGGACTGGACAGGGAGGACAGAGCAGGAGGATAGAGCAGGAGGACTGGGCAGGGAGGACAGAGCAGGAGGACAGAGCAGGAGGACTGGGCAGGGAGGACTGGGCAGGGAAGACAGAGCAGGAGGATAGGGCAGGGAGGACTGGGCAGGGAGGACTGGATGGGAGGACAGGACAAGGACAGTAGTGCCACAGAGGACACTTGTTGATGTCTCCAGGATACGAATATTCCTGGCAAAAGATAAATGCTTTGACTCATCTCACTGCCTAGATGAGATCATTCTCAACCACTCTGAAAACCTGGGATGAAAAGTGCTTGAAATTCCACTGAGTTCATTCCAGACAGGGCTTTTACAGTCTCAGCAACGGAAGACAAGCTAATAACATCCAACTCGAGGGATGCAGGCAAGAACTGGACATCTTATCTGATTAATGGACTGTTAAATCATCAGTAGAAAAAATTCTTTACAAAGAATTGCTAATGACATAGAAATTAAGCGAGGATATTAAAAATATAAAATAAAAACATAAAAAAATTAAAAAACCCTAAACGATCTAATGTGGTCAGATTTGTTTAAAACAATATAAGGACAAGAATAATCCAGGAAGGGAATTGTACTTAAAACGGCAAACTTGGGGAACTGGAGAAATGATGTAGTAGTTAAGAGCATTGGCTGCTCTTCCATAGGACCAGGTTTGGTTCCCATCACCCATACAGTGCCTTGCAATCCTCTGTAGCTCCAGTTCCAGGGGATCCAGTGTCCTCTTCTGGCCTCCAATGGCACCAGGCATGAATGTGGTGCACAAAATACATGAAGGAAAAACATTTATACATATAAAAGTAATTTTTTTAAATGGCAGAGTCGGGGCTGGAGAGATGACGGTTCAGTGGGTAGCATTGCCCACTGCTCTTGCCAAGGGCTAGGATTCAGTTCCTGGCCCACATTCGGCAGCTCATAACCACCTGTAATCCCAGCTCCAGTGGGGCTCGGTGCCTCTCTGCCTGTGCCGGCACTTCACTCGAGCATGCACGTGTGTGTGTGTGTGTGTGTGTGTGTGTGTGTGTGTGTGTGTGTGCGCGCGCACGTGTGTGCATGTGTTAACAAGTCTTAACAAAGAAAGAAAAAGCAAGGAAGGAAGGAGGGAGGGAGAGAGGAAGAGAGAGGGAGGGAGGGAGGGAGAGAGAGAGAGAGAGAGAGAGAGAGAGAGAGAGAGAGAGAGAGAATGAAGCATGTTTCCTTTCAATTTCCCTGCAGCTTTCAGGTTTCCCACACTGATGAGCTGGAAGGTGAGTTACACCCTTCTGCCTGCTGCCATTCCATGGTCCATTCTGTGGCCGAGTCAAAACTGTCTGTGCTCACGGAGAATGTGCAGCCCACATCCATTACTTAGAGAAGTGACTGCTTTGCTCCCTTCTGCTTCTTCACTTTCTAAAAGGCTTTTGGACTTTTAGAAAGTGTGTATGAATGTTTTGACTACATATATGTATGTGCACCATGTGTGTTCTTGGTGCCCTTGGAGGTAAAACGTGGGCATCGGATGCTCTGGACCTGGAATTATGGATGGTTGTGAGCGGTAAATGCTCTAAGTGATGAGCCACATCTCCCTCCAGACCCTTTCATATCTTTGTTTATGAACCACTTACAGAGGGTGTAAAAAGATGTCAAATAAGACAGTGAATTGTCTGTTTATCACACTTCTGTCAATGAGGCAGTAATACTGGGTATATATAAATTAGAACTGAATCTTCCAGAAGAATTAATCAATGTTATACCATCTTTACAATTAATATAGATTTTTAAGGTTCATATCAGTGTTCTCTCCCCCCCGCTGTGTGTGTGTGTGTGTGTGTGTGTGTGTGTGTGTGTAAGAGAGACAGAGACAGAGACGTGTGTGTGCCCTTGGAACCCAGAATAGAGTGTCTGATCCCTCAGGGCTGGATTTCCAGGAAGTTGTAAACTTTCTAACACAGGTGCTGAGAACCAAACTCAGGTTCTCTGCAAGAGAGCTGAGGTAGAAGGGTCATAAGCTCAAGGCCAACCTAGTCACAGAGGAAGACTCTGGCTCAAGCAATTAATCAACCAACCACACAAGCAAATGTAGAGCCAGAACACTGACCGCCAAGTCCCTGAGGATTGCTGACACTCCAGGGGCAGCTGGGATGCCCTTCCTCTCCTCGGCACCCTGGTTTGGAAAGGGTTCTTCTGTGGGTTCCCGTGAAATGGTATGTGTACCATGTCTGCATTACCTGACACTGAATCTCACATCCTTTGGAGTCCAGGCTCCAGCTGAGTGATGAATTAAATTCTGTGTTTGGCTAGGCCTGGGTCCTTGTCACCCCACAAACGTGGGTCCCAGAAGGTGAAATTTATTCTATCTTTTGTTCTATGGGCTTTTCCCCCCATTTTTCTTCCCTCCCTCCATCCCTCCCTCCATCCGTCCCTTCCTCCCTCTTTCTTTCTTTCTTTCTTTCTCTTTCTCTTTCTCTTTCTCTTTCTCTTTCTCTTTCTTTCTTTCTCTTTCTCTTTCTCTTTCTCTTTCTCTTTCTCTTTCTCTTTCTCTTTCTCTTTCTCTTCTTCTTTAAAATACAATCTTGCCCAGGCCAGCCTCAAACTCATAGTCTTCCTACCTCAGAACCCTGGGGGCAGGTTCTACAAGCTGATAGTAACATGCCCAAGCTAGGGTTCCCATTTTCAGATGCTTTTAGTCCTTTGTGATTTTCTCTTTATTTTTAAGGTTTAGTCTACGTTGACTGTGTACTCAGCTGGGGTAGGTAGGCAGCTCGCCCCATGGCTGAAGTAGAAGCCTATTACTTTTACAGTCATAAGCTAACTGGTCTGTTGTATGCAGACAGTTTTCTAGTTCCCCTCTATCTGGTGTCCTCTGTGTGTACTGCATAAACTATCCTCTCGAAAGGGAATCCACATGCAAATTTTCAGTGACTACATTATCACACTCTCTATGAAGTCACCTCCTTACAGTGGTGCTCTGGGACTGTCAGTTTCCCTCACGTACTTGGTATAAAGTGGGCAGAAGTAGAAGGGACGGCACCTCTGGCCTGGGATGAGCAGAATCTGGCAAGTCAGGCCGTTTCCCTGCAGCTTGCCATTTTCATGGAGTGTATGCGGTGAGTATATTAAAAGCACCGCAGAAAGGGCTGGGGAGATGGCTCAGTTGGGACAGTGCGAGGATCCATGCTTGATCCCTCAGAAGACACACAAAAACCCAGACCCTGCTGGAGGCCAGCGCAGGAGCATCTCCAGGCTTGCTGGCCGGCTGGAGCCACGGCCCCAGGTCCCATGGAGAGACCACGTTTCAAAGAGAAAGTGGAGAGGGCTGGAGAGACGGTTCAGTGGGCGAAGCATCTGCTGTGTAAGCATGCGGACTTGACTTCAAACCCAGCCCCAGTGCTCTTACAGACAGGGGAATCTCCAGAGGCTCCTAGCCTGGCATATGGAGTGCTTAAAAGAAAAGGAAAGAAGCCAGGCAGTGGTGGCACACGCCTTTAATCCCAGCACCTGGGAGGCAGAGACAGGCAGATCTCTGTGAATTCGAGGCCGGCCTGGTCTACAAGAACTAGTTCCAGGACAACCAGGACTGTTAAGCAGAGAAATCTTTTCTAGGGAGAAAAAAAAAGGAAAGAAAAGAGAAGAAAATGAAAGAGACATGTCCTCTGATCCCACATGGATGTGTGTACCAAAATGTTCTCTCTCTGTGTGTGTCTCTCTCTGTCTCTCTGTCTCTCTCCATCTCTGTCTCTCTCTGTCTCTCTCTCTGTCTCTCTCTGTCTCTCTGTCTGTCTGTCTCTCTCTCTCTCTCTCTCTCTCACACACACACACACACACACACAAACGGGAAGGAGGGAGGATATTAGATATTGACAAGCAGGGCTGGTAAAATCACTCAGTGGGAAAGGGTACCAAACACCATCCCTGGTAACCTGTATTCAGTTTCTAGAGTACACATGGTGGAAGGAAAGAAGTGATTGCTGCAAGTTGTCCAAAAACAAAACCAACAAAACAGAACCCCCCCCCCTCAAGCAAGCCTTGCTGGGACCCACAGTGGCATTAGCCAGAGGGACAGGTGTTCTTCTCGGCACTGGGTCCAGGACAGTCTGGGCTGTCCACCGTCACAGTCTGCAGTGCCAGCAGCGAGAAGACAGGAAGGAGCAAGGGGATGAGATCAAACATGGCATATGCTTTAGGAAAACAAAGTAAAGCAAAACACAGCTGGCAGTTCCTTCCATGGGACTTTCGCTTGGCTCTAAACTTCAGAAGCTTTCTCAGCAGAATGGGGGATCTGAGTTCCCATGCTTGGAGCTGCATCTCTTTGGCTTGGAATGGATGGAGGCTGACCTGGGGGAGTGAAGTTACCATGGCAACAGGAGGACTCAGGCCTGACCACAGGGAAGCCATCATGGTCTGGCCAGTGGTCCAAAGGCAGGAATGTGGATCTTGTGATGATTTCAAAAGGCAGCAATAAGCATTTTAATGAGAACTGTCATGATTTTAGTGTTAGCAAACAATACTACATTAGGAAAAAATAGACAGAAAAGACCAAGCAGATGCTTGCGTGCCTGGATGCCGCCTGTGGCTGCCACCATGTCTAACTGTGATGGCCTCACCACTCAGCAGATATCCCTGTGAATGGATTATCTCAGCTCCCAGGATAGAAGCAACAAGGGAGGGCAGAGCCGAGAGGAGCATGGGTTTGTTCGAGGATGGAGGGATGGTGTGGGGAGGGGGAGGAACCTTGAACCTGTGAGCAGCAGACCAGACCAAAGGCATGCTGTCTCACTCAGGTGATGGGGGCAGGGGATGTGCAGCGGCAAGAACAACCTCTTGTCCCAGGTCATCCTAACGTGGCTTTTGAGCTGTGCTCTCCATGCAGAGTTCCTAGGAATATGGAGAAATCACACTCAGAAAGGCTGTAGAGTCCACTGAAAGACAAGCAGGCCCAGAACCTGCATTACAGGTGACGACCGAGAGCCATACCCCCAGACTTGTTCGAGGCAGCTGTCATGATTACCCAGAATTCACCTGGGACCTGGGAATGGGAACTTGGGTGTTCTAACTCTTAACCACTACCATTCCCCCCAGCCCCAAGCTGTGCGCTGTTCTCACTCTCTTAGCTGTCTGCCATTCTCCTTTCTCTCAGACACACTTAGGGACCAGCCTGACCCAGGACAAGCAGTCTTGGAGTGTATGTGACAAAAAAAAATACTGGAGTCTTGGAGAAGGGAGCTGCACTTTCTCCCAGAGTCCACTTTCAACAAGCTTAAACAGCACAAGATGATTTGCCAATATAATGTAAATTATACCACACCCAACTTTTTATATCTTAAAAATATTTGACAACATATCATACTGGCTTATATTGATGGCGCCCATTCTCAGCTCTGGGTGTGGGATCTGGGGCCTTGCAGGAAGCTGTTCATGACTTTAGTGAGGCAGACTCAGGTTGGCCACATGATAAATGCCTGAGCTCTCTTAAGCTCACACAGCATCTTCCTTGACTTACCCCAAAGGCCAGCACTTGTGGCTTCAGGCAGAAGCAATGGAGACCTGCTGAAGGTGCACCCGAAGCTTCCATCAAGCGCGGGAGAGGACCGTGCCACGCTGCTGGGCATCGCCATGATGGCCTCCTCTGTGCCGATGTTCTTCCTATTGGGGACCACTGTATTGAAGCCTTTCATGCTCAGGTGAGACACAGGTCAATACCCAGAGCTCCCGGACGGGCCCAGCCTAGCACTGCAGTCCATTCTCCTGGGCACACTCTGGGCTCGCCTGTCAAAGCTGGGGACACTGTGGGGTGGAGAAGGCGCTGTGAAGTATTCCTGAGTTACCCCACATTCACAGTTCGTATGTGTTTCTGCACATGGTCTCATTGCCAGCTGAGACTGGCATGGTTGGTAGCACAAAAGCACCCTACTAGAAGATGCTAGTCCAGCGTTGTCTCTGGCATCACCAGCAGAAGAAACTTCTCTCTGCTCCTGCTCAGCTACATCACTTCCTGGAATCTTACAACCGCTTGCTCCCTAACGGCACTGGCTGCTCAGATGCGCCGAGTCCAGGTTATTCTTGTCACCATAAGGGACTGTGTGACCTTCGAGGGAGACATTTGTAGCTCTTGCTTAGTATTTCTTCAGCGTTCTCTCCTTTTCCTGTCAGTCATTTTCCCTCACCTCTAAACAGGCACATGGCTGCATGCCACGCATCTATGTGAGCTGAAGAAATGGGTGTTCACATACACACGTGCACATACAGGTATATTCAGGGAGAGGGAGAGAAGAGTGTGTACCAGCTAGCCATGTTAAGGAATGACTTTGGGGAGTCAGCTCTCTTCCTCAACCATGTGGGTCCACCTTCCTCTCCACCCCTCATCTTTCAGTCCAAGGGCCTGAGAGTTGCAGATCAGGCCAGAAGACTCCCGGCACAAATGGGAGACACTTAAGTAAGCTCCACCCTTAGCAGGGGAACTATCGCCACTGATGGATGATGCAGGAGGCAGTCAGTTTCCTCAGGGGCTCCACCCGAGAGGTTACCCATGCTCCCCTGGATGGTCCTACACCCTTCATACAGAGGAGTGGCCTCTGTGGGTTAAAACAACAAACACATGAAGCCAGGAGGGAAGGTGCGGGGGGGGGGGGGAATGGGAGAGACAAAGGTGTTGGCTTTGACTGTACACATTACGTGCAAGAATGAAATTCTCGAACTATAAAGGGACATGGAGCTAGTGAAGTGATACCATTGTTTTAAAGCTCTAAACACACCTTGTTGTGTCTCAAGGGTTCAGGCCCTGGTGCATGGGGCAGTGGCACTCTATTGCAGCTCTCCGAGGTCCCCGAGAGAGAGCCAGATCACAGTCAGCGTACTTAACATTCCAACAGATCCACACAGAGCTCTTCAACGTGTGTGTCACACTCATGTCTCGTAGTGTGTGTGTGTGTGTGTGTGTGTACCACGCTCATGTCTGATATTGTGTCTGCTCCCCACGCCTGTCTGAGAGTGTGCGTGTGTGTGCACGCGCCTCACACTCCTGCTGAGGGCTGCAGTTAAGGAGTTAGTTCCACCATGCGGATTTTGGGGATCGCACTGAGGTGACCGTCCTTCATATGGCAAAATGCCTTTACTGTCTCCCCAATGCAAGTATGTTTTTCATTGCTGTAATTTTTCACTTGCCCAACATTTTTCTTAGGCTATTTCCAGTGACAGTGTGTTTTTCTTCAGGTCTGTAGTCACTGTGACGCTTCCAGAGCATCTGTATAGCTTTCTGTCGCTGCTGTAGTGGAGCACTGTGCACTTGGTGGCGTAACAGTTGGTAGCTCACGTCTCTTGAGTTCAGAACTCTGACCTAGTTCTTTTGGTGTTAGGTGGACTGAATTCTCTTCTAGGTGCTATAGAGGTGCCTGGTCCCTCCTTCTGGAGGATCCTCGAGGCTTCCCATATGACTCGGCTTGTGTGGTCTGAGCTCCTCCACCTCCTAACCTGCCTCCTGTTATCCACCTCAGTATTTTGCTGTGGCCTCTGCTGGCACACACACACACACCTGTCTCCATGCTGGCACTTTTGCTCTGGAGGAAAACCATTGTTTGTGACTGATATTGAGAGTGTGGTAGGAAGCACTGACTCTAGACAAGGACTTTTTTTTTTAAAAAAAAAAAAAGTGGGAGGAAAGGGACCTGCCTACTTAGCCTTGTGTATGAGGGGCTCATGGGAGCAGAGTCCACAGATAATCTGTTAGTCACGTTTCTCGTGTTGTGACCAAACACCTAGTGGGAAGCAATTCAAGAAAGTATCTATTTTGCTTCCCACTTTGAGGGCACAAGCCAACATGGTGGGATGGCATAGACAATAGGAGGGGTGAGTTAATTTGTCTTTCTCTCTTTATTCAGTCCAGGACCCCGGCCCATGGGATGTAATCTCAGTTAGTATGAGTCTTCTAGAAACTTCCTTACAGACATGCCTGGAGCCTTGTCTTCTAGGTGTCCATAATGTCAGTTTTCTTTCTGTTGCTGTGATAAACATCATGACCCAAAGCAATTTAGGGAAGGAGTTTATTTGGATTATACTTCCAAGTCAGAGTCTAGTATTGAGGGAAGTCAGGACAGGAACTGAAGACAGGAATCTGGGGACAGGAACTGAAGACGGGAATCTGGGGACAGGAACCATGAAGAGAATGCCGCTTGCTGGCTTGCTCTCTGGCTCACTTGTTCATGCCCTGCTAATTTACCTATAGAATCCAGACTGATCTGCCTGGCTGGTGCTACCCGCAGTGGACTGGGATCTCCAACATCAATCACAGTCAAGACAACTTCTCACACCCAATGCTGCCAAGTCCTCCCTCCCTCTGCATCTGCTACGGGATGCCCTGTGAAACCATAATCCAAAAAAACTTTCTTCCTTGAGTTGCCTTTTGTTGTTGTTGTTGTTTTTTGAGACAGGGTTTCTCTGTAGCTTTGGAGCCTGTCCTGGAACTAACTCTTGTAGACCACGCTGGTCTCGAATTCACAGAGATCCACCTGCCTCTGCCTTCTGAGAGCTGGGATTAAAGAGGTGTGTCACTACTGCCTGGCTCCTTGAGTTGCCTTTGGTCCTGGGGTTTAGCATAGCAACACGGAAGTAACTAGTACAATACCCAAGTTATTATCTGTATACGACACAGGGCAAGATCGTAGTAGTGTTTTCCAAGAAAATGTAACGAAGGTCAATGTGATGGAGCTTGTAGCATGTACCATCATGCCTATACTCCCTAGAGCATAAAGATGAGCAGGAGGTAGCTTGGCACCCTAAGGAATTCACTGACATAAAACCAGCCTTGTCTTCCAGTGGAGATCAACTCTTGGTGGCTCAGTATTCAGAGCAATGGTATTTAGTTAATTTCTCCTAATACTTGCATTTTTGGGGGTGGGGTAGATGAGACAGGGTTTCATTGTGTAGCTCTGGCTATCCTGGAACTCACTCTGTAGACCAGGCTGGCCTCAAACTGACAGAGATCTGCTTGCTCCCGCCTCTCCAGATGCTGGGATTAAAGGCGTGCGCTACCACCGCCTGGCCAATACTTGCATCTAAACTATTAGTACAGAGGTTCTCAGGCTTTAGCTCAGACCTGAGCTAGACTCTCTGGGAGAGAATGCCTGGAATCCACATGGGGCAGTTTTGATGTTAATAAGTGAATTCCTTCGGGTGAGTCTGAAGCCCGACAGGATAATGTTAGGGCTGCTAAACACACCTGGCTCTTTGCCATCTGTGTTCCACACATTCCTTGGTCACGATGTGATGTTTGTGCTGGTGTATGGGACGGCCCATCACCTCAGCTGTGTCTTAGAAGGCACAACTTGACTTTCCAGCTGCTTTAAAATCTTCACACCCCTACTTAGAAGCCCACTTTCAATTTCACAGCTCTAGCAGAGAGGAGTCAAACTGCACCACCATCCACACGCGCATTGCAGAGGATTGGCTGGACTTCACCTCTACCTGTGAGGGCAGCTGCCAGGACCAGGGTGGGTATCCCTGCCTGCAGGTGTTCGTAAATCTCACCCACTCAGGCCAGGAACTGCTTCTCCACTACGACGATGAGGCCGTCAGAAGCAACCCCAAGGTAACATGGATCTGACAACTCAGACCTCTCTCTGCTGCCCTTCCATAGTGCTGTCCTGGGTGGGGCACAAGCCATCCGTGGAAAGTCAGTTCCCTTCTAGCGAACATTGTCTTCTTTGGAGGGTGTGGGTCATGTTCCCAAATTTGCCATGTAGCCAAGGATGACGTTGATCTTTGGAATCATTCTAGCTCTACCTCCAAGTACTGAGATTACCAAGTCTTGTGAGAAGAGGCTGAGGACTGAACCAGGAATGTGTATGTGAGGCAAGGGCTCTACCTACTGAGCAAAGCCCCAGCCCCTTCAGAATATGGTCATAGTATTCCACCCGGAGATATGAAGCTGCAGCCGTCTTGGAGAAATGGGGTACATGGAAAGGAGAGGTATATTCCAGTTTCCTGGTTCAGTGTGAAGTCCTAAGCAGGCAGTGTCTCCCCAATGTAGTCTTGGTTAGAATAAATGAATTCAGTCTTCCTTTAGCCAAGCTGGTAATTCTTTTTTCGGGGGAGCGGTGAAAAGAAAAGATTTCTCTGGGTAACTCTGGCTGTCCTGGAACTCACTCTGTAGACCAGGCTGGCCTTGAACTCAGATTCACCTGCCTCTAGCTCCTGAGTCCTGGGATTAAAGGTGTGTGCTAAATCTTGCATTGATTATTAAGACATCTAAAGAACTTACAGTTTAAATAAATTACACCACTGGTTCATGTGATTTACAGTTCATAGTTACATATAACTATAAAGGTTTTATTAGATGACATGCTATTACTTAGTGTTGCTGGTGATTAAACACTTAATCTACGGATTTCTGATTTTCTATCTTGGATGCAGTCATTTCTAAAGTCACACATTAAAGAGGGTGTGTGTATGTGCATGTGTGGTGTGTAGAGGTCAGCGGATAATTCACAGGCATGAGTTCTCTCCTTCCACCATGTGATTTTGGTGATAGAATTGAGGGGGTCAGGCTTGGCAGCTAGCACCTTTGCTGCTGAAGCCATCTTCCTTGCTCCATGTCTCACATTTCTGTAGTCCCCTCAATATGGAAGCCAAATAGCTAACAAACATGGTCTGCCCGCAGCCCTCATTGCTGGCCACTGTTAAAAGAGTGCTTTTTCCCTCCCACAACCTCCCAGTGCTTTTACACGCCCAAGTGTCACCGAGACAGGACTGACCTGCTCAACAGTGTCCGGGACATCAAGGAATTCTTCGATCACAAAAATGGAACTTTCACTTGTTTCTACAGTTCCGACGGCCAGATGGGAGTTGTCCTGAGGAAGTCCGGCCACAAGGTTATTTTTCATTGTTTATTTTGGCCTTTACTGACTTTGCTGGGTGGGGCCCTGATTGTTGGCCTGGTGAGGCTGACACAGCATCTATCTCTTCAGTGTGAACAGTACAGCACGGTGCTGAGAGTTCAGGCAGGAGGCAGAGTACCTTCTGTGGGCAGGCACAGGGCTTCGCTGTGCAGTGTGGCACAGAGCCAGGGAAGGAAGAGAGAGCTGAGGAGGCAGCCCCAGCTCTCCCATCCTGAGAGGCTCAAGCTGAAGACTTGAGCAGTGTGGGGTATGGTCAAGCAAACTTGTGATCCCAGAACGTGGGAGGCCGAGGCAGAAGGATCAGGTTCAAAGCCAGCTTGGGCTATATACAGGTCTTGTGTAAGAAAAACCTAGCTGGGGCCGTAGCTTCCAGATAGAACACTTGCCTAGCATACACAAGGATTTGATCCCCAGCACTAAAACCAGCCATGTCTGCGTACAAACCTGGTGTGTAAAGGACTAAGGTGGGCCCCACAGCTTTCCACATGGGAGGCAGCTTCAGATGCTCACTGTTTTCTATCTATTCTGAAAACATGTACAGTTTCAACAGTTTCTCTTTTTCCAGTCTCGTTCACACGAGCCAAGGGAGCACTTTCCTTCTCACAGGCAGAATGAATTCAAGACAGTTCTCTGTAACCTCAGTTTTCCGTGGAATGTGCTGGCATGTAAGAAGCCATTCCTGAGTCTATCTGTCGGGCACTCAAGTGTCAGCATGTGCAGTTCATGTGAAAACATTTCTCATAGAAAAAGGTACTGGGAGCTAGAGAGAGGGCTCAGTTGGTAAAATGAGAACCCGAGTTTGATTTCTCAGACACAAACAAAACAAAAACAAGCAAGTAGACAAAACTACAAAGAGCAGACAGGCCAGGCCTCCTGACCTGGACCTGGACCCCAACCCTGGGGAGCTGGAGACAGAGGACAGCAAGACAGCAAATCTGTGAGCTCCGGGTCAGAGAGACCCTGCCTCAAAAACCAAGGTGGACAGCAACTGAGGACAACTACCTGAGTTGCTCTGGTCTCCATACACCAACACATGCATGCAGGCATGTGGACAGCATACATACACATACTCACAGCCAGCAGTTTATTTACTGTAAGTAGATAAAAACTGTCAGACACACCCGAAAACCCAGGGCTGCCACATGTACAGCAGTTCAGGAAATGTCTCTTTTGATGATCTCCAGGCATAAAGATGGGGTGTGTGAAATAGCAAGCTTAGTTTCGAATAACTAAGAATTAATGGAGACACCAGTAGCTGTGAAACCCTTGTGCTGAGCTGCAGCAGCCTACTTGGTCATGCCTGGTGGCAGTGGGGAGCTGGTAAGCTCTGACAGGTGTCCCTCTGCTTCCCCGCCCTCGTCCCTTGGTTAACTGACCTGCCTTGTAAAGGTTGTGAATACTATGTTGTACACCAAACCTCCCCATAATGAAATACACAACCCTGCATGTTCAAGAAAACTGTAAATGGTGACTCTGTCATTTTCTCAAATTAAAGATAAATCTCAAATCCATTTCCTAGTGAACTTGACTTCCAAATTACCAATACACAGTTTTGTGCTTTGCCACCATGCTGAACACGGGAGTGTCAGGCGTGTTTCCCAGGCAGACAGTGACTACTAGTTCCTTCCCCTCCCCGGGAAGACAGACATGAAGCTCAAGCCACTTGGCAGTCCCGCAGATGAAAGCAGCAGCGGGCTTACTGTGGACGCAGGAAGCATCGATGCTCACGTTGCTACCAAAGGCAGTTTACCTTTGGCACCACTTATAATGGGCAGGGTCAAAACAGTTTGCCTCTACACTGACTTCACGTACAGACCTGAGAAAACAGTCCATTTCCTACCCATTTCCACACATATACTCACACCTACTCCTATGTATGTATATATCAGCTTAAAACACAAGCACTCAAGTCTCAATTTTTCTTGTTTTTACTACTGAGAACTGAACCTAAAGCCTTCTGCACTACGGCACACGTGCTCTATCACTAGGTGATGCTGCGACTGCTAGCATACTAGCCAAGGGATGGAGTAATACTTCTCTGTTTTAGAGAGAGCAACATTTGTTTTTTCTAGTACTTATTGCCAGGGCAGAGAAAAAAATTGAGTTTCCCTTTCTTTTTCTTCTAGACAGGGTTTCTCTGTGTAATAGCCCTGCTTTGTAGAACAGGCTGATCTTGAACTCACAGAGATCCTCTTGCCTCTGGGAATGCCATCATCCCTGGCTCGACTCAGTTTTTCAATCAAATATTCGTAGTAATTACGTAGCAAACTCAAATCTAACTAGACTCTGTTCATAGCAACACTAGTTTGCCTTTGAAGAGAAACAGCAAGAGGGATTCTCACAGCTCTTGGCTTATACCACATGCTAAGCACCATTTGGACACGAGGTAAGTTTTCTTTCTTCTTTAATGAACATGATGGTACAGACTGTGCAGTCAGGGACAAGCAGACACCGACAGTGAAGATTAGCGCAGCCAGGGCAGTCACAGGCTGAACTCCTTGCTGGGAACAGTATGACAGAAGAGGTCTCCAATTTAGGAAGTGTAGTTGTCTATATTCTAAGCCAGTGGTTCTCAACCTTCCTAGTGTTGTGACCTTTTAATACATATAGTTCCTCATGTTGGGGTGACCCCAACCATAAAATAATTTTGATACTACTTCATACTGTAATTTTCCTATTGCTATGAATCATAATACAAATGTCTGTATTTTCAGGTGGTCTTAGGCGACCCCTGTGAAAGGGGCACCTGACCCAGAGGTTGAGAACGGCTGCTCTAAGTAAATAGCATATGGAGCTTCGTTGTGCTGAGTACTTCTGAGGCAAGGGTTACAAGAACACTAAGAACGTTTCTTCTTTCTGTGTAAGCCCTGGCTGTCCTGGAACTGTAGACCAGACTGGCCTCAAACTCAGAGAGATCCGCCTACTTCTGCCTTCCAAGTGCTGACCAGCAAGAATGTTTCTAACTAGTTCCTTTTACATAGAGCCTCAACTCACTGAGTAAACAAAATGGAGAGAAACCATCTGGCTGAGAAGAGAGGGACAAGTTCCTTGCACAAGTGGTGTGCAGTCATCTTTTTGTAGTGCTTTATTCCAAGGTGTTAAAGTATTATATTTGAAAGCAATGCATTCTTTCAGATTTTATTTAGCCAAGCTAAGTCCAAAGACTGAATGATAACAAAACCATCAACTACATTTAAAACCTGGATTCTTGGAGCCTGGGGGGAGAGGGGGTGCATCACCTGTAACCTTAGTGTTATGGAGCCTGGGGGGAGAAAGGGCATCACCTGTATTGTCAGCGCTATGGAGCCTGAGGGGGCGGGGAGATGGGGTGCATCACCTGTATCCTTAGCACTATGGAGCCTGGGGGGAGAAAGGGCATCACCTGTATCGTCAGCGCTATGGAGCCTGAGGGGGCGGGGAGATGGGGTGCATCACCTGTATCGTCAGCGCTATGGAGCCTGGGAGTAAAGGGGGTGCATCACCTGTATCCTCGGTGCTATGGAGCTAAGACTAGAGGATCTTAAGTTTGAGGGCAGTCTGGACTACACAGTTAAGACTTTGTACCAACAAATGACAAAACCCTAAAATACTACTGTCACCACAACAAATTCCTTTGGGTTCCATAATCAAAAACATTCCTAGAAATCAGATAAAAGCTACTTTTTCCAGTATATTCTTAGGAACATATATAAAACCCGACAAACGATTTTTTTTATGAACCAACAGAAATAACTACATTTGGAAATTCATACTCGATGTTTTAGAGACCCAAATATCCTAGGATGGCTCTGAACTTACTAATTCAGCTGAGGACGACCTTGAACTTGTGATCTTCCTGCCTTGACCTCCCTAGTGCTGGGGTTACAGGTGAGTGTCAGCATCCCTTTTATACAGTGCTGAGGCTCAAGCCCAGGACTCCATGCATACTTGTCAGGCCCTCCAACAACTGAGCCACATTCCCGTACTTCAGGAGGAAACACTGAAGGTTGTTTGCCTCCCCGCTAAACTAGACCCACAAAAAACAACACCTAGAAATACACACCATTCTGTCACACAATTATTACTGTGATATATTAGATGAGGCTAGACAAGTCTACTTGGCTTATAAAATGGTTTTTTTGTACTTAGTAATATGAATGGAATCTACTGTTAGTAGTGAAAATCAGCCTACACAATACACTACGAGATTCATTTTAATCCTGCCTGCCAACAAACATTTTTTTTCCCCTGATACCTGAGAGAGAATCCCCTTCCAGTTCCATTCCCACTGCTCTAACTAGCACACAGCTGAGACCCATCATACCCAAAAGCCAAGCAAAAGAAAAGGCACTGCATAGTAAGACAGAGATGCATAACCTCCACCAAATGAAAATTTCACACAAACTCAAGAGTGCCCCTACAACCTGGGTGACTCCTAATAACCTCAAGGCCCTTCTGAACTTTAGAACCTTTCCATGTGTTAGCCTGTGCTAACAAAACACTAAGAGATTAACAGAGTTGTGGATGCCAGACCAAGAACTAGCACCACAGGTTGCCCTGACTGCATGGCTTTTGCAGAAGGCTGGAGCCATGAAATTTTAGCACCCCCCACCCCCCGAACTGTAAGGCATGCCAAGTCTGACTTGCAAATATAAAAATGGCAGAGCCCTACAGAGTCTCTGTGTTGTGAGACCTGAGGCACAGAATGGCAACTTAGTTGTCCCACTTATGAACTTTTGGAGACAAGAGTTATCAGGTTTACCAGGAGCACAATTCTGCGCTAGAGCCCAACATCTTTACAGAGAGTAAAAACAAATTTTTATAAACAAGATAAAAGAAATAAAGGCTGCCCAGGACATGACACAGATCAGTTTACAGTCTTACTCACTGCAATGCCTTTGTCTGTTTAAAACAGCTCAGTTGTACTGCTCTGCCACCAAGAGTTACTAATTAAAGATGCTGTCAAGACTGAGATCAGCTTTCCAAATTCTGAGCTGGATGTGATTCTAGTATGTGCGATACATCCCCATAACTTCCAGCCCCTCCGAGCTTCCCCTGCTCAGACCCCTCCTTCATCCCCCCTCCCCAAACATCTGGAGCAGAAGCAGCAGAGCCCGTAATGCCACAAACCGCCTTTGAACTTGCTGCTTTAGCGATGTCATGGACATCAGAATAACTCTTAAGGTGGATTCTTGAGTGTGTGGGTCCAGTCTAGGTCTGCAGCTTGCAGGGACATAGAAATAAGTGGACACTCTAATATTCAGAAAAGATTAACATACTAGGTGTAACATATTGCTGGAAATTACATTTCTTCTAAGAGCTGGCAGGCATGGACTCGTGACCAAACTACAAATCAAACAGATTTACAGAAAGTACGCTAAGGAGCAACCCGCGGGTCATGTGCTGTGAGTTTCCACTGTGCCCTTAAGACAGGCTCCTCATCTTTTCTGTAATACCATTCATCTCCTGATGGGCACAGAACACACATGGGCCGTGCTCTACCTATGATGATTACCAACCTGTGTAAGATAAAGTTCAAGGGGGCACATACATCTAACCAAGCCATTACTTCCTGATTAATAAGAACTACACTTTACACAAAATACTTTATCAGCAGCTGTTTTCATCAAAAAAACCCAAGAGTCAGTTTCACAGTTGAAAAAGTTACACATTAAAATATTTTACAATTCATTATATATTCACCAGGCTCCCATTTCCTGATGGGCAGTAATATAAAGCAGAGTAGAAGGGACAACCTCAAATCTGATGACTCTGACACCAAGTTTTACAGAGGACATGAAGAACCACAAAGTCTCAGGTTCTACGATAAAATAGCAACCAGATTCCATTCTTCTTGTAAAAACTCTAATTAGAAACATTTTTAAAAACAAACAGAAAGCAAACAAACAGACAAATCAAACTCCACAGTAAGATGAACAGATTTCAAATTAACAGCAGTCTAAAAATCTTCAAACTAAAGGCTTTGTATCGCTGAGACGGTGAGAGTGAGAGCATGACTGCAGGTACTTCTCGCTACCGTCTACTTAGTTTCTTTAGATTTGCTCTCTCTCCTTTCAGAAATAATTACTGACGAAACATCCTCAAGTGACTTAGTGAAATATGGAGCCAAAGTCAAGATTGACACAATATTCAATGACAAGGATACCATTTACAGAGGTGACTGCTCCACAGGGCCTTCTGGTTCTCGAGCACCTGGGAGTGGCACATTATTGCTTGCTGGAAACACATTTTGATCACCCCAATTTCGATTTGAGTTTTAGTCTTTTTTAATACAAACCATTCTCCTTTCTTTCTTTACTTATATCCTTTATAGAACATAGATTTTCTGTCAGTACAATTAATGTGGTTGACAATGGCATAGTAAGCTAGGTGGTTGTGTTTTAACTGTGTAGAGACTCTAGAAGGTGGTAACTACTTGAACTAATGCAAAAAAAAAAAAGGCAAAAACTACCAATTTTGTGCAAGGAGGCTCACGGCTTTTGTTTTTTGTTTTTGTTTTGGCACTCAGGAAAACACAGTTCTTTTTGTAACTCTTCAGTTCCCACCATCAAAGCTGTAGATTTGTACCATGTCACTGAGTTTGACTGTAATAATCCCTGATATAGAAAAGAATGGGATGTTAGTACCTAGCAACTGCATATCTAAGTAACACAAAGTGTTAAATGCCAAGTAAATAAGTTAGGAAGTTTTCTATATCTGCAAAAGAATCTATCTGGTTTTCTGCTTAAAACAGTTTAAATTTTGATTAACTATTCCAAGACAGTTTACAGAACTAAGTTCCCCTAATATTCAGGTTTTCTTGTTGGCAATAATATATACATGCTTTAGTGAAGTACCTAAATCTTCAATAATTATGCCCTTTAAGGGTTCTAAAATAGCCAGATATTAAGAGTATTTTTATTAGAGTCCCATTTACTATTCAGAACTTCTACTCTAGGTGTCTGGCCTCACAGACGAGTGCTTCAAAGGGATGCTGCTGCTGTAGAGTGTACGTGTGCACTCTTCGTAAAGAGGCTCTCCAGGAACACACCTAAGCTAGGAACTGTCAGGAAATTATTGCACATTTTTTCTTTTTTTCTTTTTATTTATTCTTTTTTTTCACTTTTTTTCTTTTTTTTTTTTTTTGGTGTGGCATCTGAACATCTGCTAAAGCTATTTTCTAGGACAGGAATCATTCAAACACTGAGTAGAAATCTAGAGTGACCACTAACATTAGCCCTACATCTTAGATGGATGATTTCAGAATGCTCAATATTGCACTCTGTGCGGGATGTAATAATGAAGTTGGTGTGAGACCTGACCACTTTGAAATGGGACATGATAGTAAAGTGGGTTAATGTCCTTACTTTTATCATTGAGATATGAATACATAGCTCACGAAGGTAAAAAAAAATTCATGGTTTCTAGTCTCTCATAATATAAAAGTCATTCATGAGCAGACCTCAGCAGAGGGCTTAAGAGTCAGGATGATAGTCTACTTTGTATTCATCTAGTAACTGGTTTCAGAGGGGTGTGCCATTCTCAACTACAGATGAATGGACGATGAGGGCATCGGGTGAAAACGGACAGCAGTGGAAGGAAAGCGTGTGCAGCTCAACCTGTTCCTTAGGGAGTCATACAGGGGATCTGGATAAATGGAATAGTGCCTGAGCCTCATCTACAGACCAAGAGAAAAGCTAACCATGCTGTTACCAACGATAAAAAATTTGGGGTGCAAAACAATGCATGACTATGGGACAGATTATGTAAATAAAGAATATATATTAATGATAGTTTCTATAATATAAATAGCCTTTAATAAAAAAAAATAATCTTTTTAATAACATTAATACTCACTTCTATTTTCTGGAAAACATGCATGAAAAAAGTACTCAGTTCAATTGCAAAGAAGAAACAATCAGCTCAAAGTGAATACTGTACAGGTCAGAAACAGGAGCCCTGCTGGCCTCCTCTACATCACTGCTGTACTTGATGTCAGCCCAGAATTTCCCTAGGAAATAAGTCAGATCCTTGTAAATACTGTCCAGAAAAAAACAACAAAAACCAAAACCCAACAAGAACACAGCTGTCTGCAGGTTGTCACTTGTGACTGCTTTCCCAACCACAGGGGAGACCCCAAGTCCATCAAAGGGCTGCTTGTTCAAAGCAAAAAACGAGTCCCTTCACCCCAAATGTTGTTCCTCATTAAGCAGGGAGTCAAAATCCCCACTTCAAACCATAAGTCTGAACAGCAATGGGAAAATAGGGATTTCCATTCTTCTCCAATTTCATTTACTTAATATAAACTCCAGCTTACTCAGACCTAAAGCAGTCACAGCCTTGGTTGTGTCCACATTGTAAACAGAACCCTGGCAAGACAAACAGAACAGCATTCTCTTTTCGTCTCCATCATTTGTATGTATTTTGGGGATTTTTGTTTTGTTTTGTTTTTTTAAAAAAAGATACAAACAATCTTCAAAGTTTACCTTTTTTTGGACTTAAGGCATAACATGAAATTGCTCGTTATTCTAAAGCTGGATTCTGAGATGAACTAGTTTAGTGCTATCGAACCCTGTTTGCGTGTACAGTGTTTCAATTATAGAGCATGTTGTTCCTGACTGTGCCATCCCCGTGCCACCATCTGCCTGTTGTCACTCACTGCCATGCAGTGGAGAAACAATGCGCCAGCTTGCAGTTCCCAGCTCCCATCTCAGTTCAAGGCATGCTGCTTGATGGTGTGGAAGATCCAATCCATTTTTGTTGTCCAGCCGCCGTGGTGTGCATCGTTCATTTGTTTTGTGAAATACTCCAAAGCCTCTTGCTCAGTTTTGTCTAAGGCTAGAGTCTTTCGAATGTACGCAATGTCATCAAAAGACTGCAGTTCCGGCATTCCAGAGCCAAGCATCATTGAGAAAAGGTTGATGAAGAGATTGGCATGCTGCCGAATTGCTAGGTAAGCCTTATAACACATCTCCTGAAACCTGCAAGTGGGAAGAACATCTGGTCAGTGCACGAACTAGTACTGACTTCACAGAATTAGCACACTTGCCTTGGGTGAGGGTCTAAAAACTACTATTCCTCTTCCTGCTCCCCTGGCTCACACCATTCTAGAATGTGTACTCTATGCACAAGTACTTTATTGCCTGCCAAGCACCTGACATACTGCTTGGAACACTGGGGTTTAGTATTTATCAAAAGCCTGAATTGGTCTATACTAAAGTAACATCTCAAGGGCTTGGGCACCTAAAATCGGGACTGACTTATACACAGAACAGAATCTTATAAAAGTCTTTTGAAATCTAAGACAGACTAACATGTAGAACAAGGTGGCAGGAAGAAGAATAAGCATGCACAAGAGTTAATAGTTTGCTAACTTTCCTCCAATTAGGATCAAAACCCACATCCTAACCACACTACATGTTTTTGACAAGATAAAGTTAATTACTTTAACAATAGCCAATAATTTCAGTGTGTCCTAAGGTTTAAGGGTTACTTTCTTTGTAGGTCTTAGCTCGATGAATGAAATCAGCTTTCATTTCCACCTCTTTTTCCCCCTCCCTCATATCAGACAAATGAGTAAAACCAAAGCCGCTGGATCCTTGGGCGTCTCCAGCTGATACCCACTGCTCTGAAGCACAGAGTATAGACCTGCTGTGCTGCAGGCGCCTCCCCACCCACTCCGAGCTCACCTCTCAAACTCTCTGGTCTTTGTGTACTCCTGGGCTCCTTTACTAATCACTATTAAGAAATCTTGAGTCAAAACAAACGGCACACGTTCCCGTTTATAACCAAATTTTTTCTTCTTGTGATCCAAAAAGTGCCCAAAATCTATATGAAACAGCTTTCAGAAATAAGAAATTATATTTTAGTTTAATATGCAGATATAAAAGACCTTGACTCAATACATTTAAAGAACCTGAAAGCATGTTACTACCTGTCCATCGTCTTTCACCATGATGTTGCTATTGTGCCGGTCTCCAATTCCCAAGATGAAAGTTGCCACACAGTACCCAGCACACGACCTCGTGAACAGGTCAATGGCTGCGTCATATCTACAGAAAGAAACAAACACCTCATGGGTGTTGTGGAAACAGTGTAGCTGGGGAAAAATGGCTGAAGTTTCACATTAACATTGGGGGAAATCAATGTCTGAAGACCTGAGAAGTTTTGAGATTCTTCTTCAAAGAAGAATCAAGTTTCAAGAAAATTTTTAGATGTTCCTTGACCTAAGCTTAATTCTAACCAGAAGGAAAGAAACATCCATAATTCCCTCCCCGTGGTATGTGTGTGTGCATGTGCCAAGGTCAGAGGTCAACACTGGTGCCTTCTGTTACTCACCGTCTTATTCATTTAAGGATTCTGACTTATGTAAATTTTTGTGTGACTGGACCCACGTCTTTGGGGATCAAAAGAGGGTCGGACCCCCTGGAGCTGGAGACGAGCGGCACAACTGTCAGTGTGGGTGCTGGGAGGACAGCACAGCTCTTAACCTCCGAGCCTCTCTTTAGCATCTCTCCACCTTAGTTTTTGAGATAATGCCTCTCACTGAACCGGGACTCACTGCCAGGCAGCCCCTAAGACAGAGCTGTCCTGGCTTCCTGCCTCAAGCACCAGGCTAAAGACCCATACCACAAAGTTTTATAAGGGTGCTAGAGATTGAATTTTGGTCTTTATGCTTGTGCAAAAGTAGGTCATTAATTGTCACCTCTCCAGCCCCCAATTTTTCTGTTATTCTGAGATAGGGTCTTACAATGAACCCAGGCTGGCCTTGAACTCACAGCATACAACAATCTTCCTGGGTTAGCCTCTTGGGTGCTGGGATAAGCCACAATCTGCAGGAGAAAATTAATTTTTTTTTAAGGGTCTCACTATATAGCCCTGGCTAGCCTGGAACTGACTATGTAGTCTAGGCTGACCTCACATTCAAGAGGTATCTACCTGCTTCTGCCTCTGCCTCTCTGTGTAGCTTAGGCTGGTCTGCTATTTAAAGATCCACCTGCTTCTGTCTCTTAAATGCTGGGATTAAGGCATGCATGTGCCATTATTGATAGTGTTGAAAATTATTTTCTAAAACAACATTTTTAACAAATGAGAAGTAAAATTTTGAATGTATATTATTTTTTGAGTAAGATCTATTCTACTTTTAAGTATCTATCCACGCATGGGCATGTGCATCCGAGTTACGGTGTCCTGGAGACAAGAACAGGCCACTAGACTCCCTGGAGGTGGTCTAAGGCACTCCATTATGGGTTCTGGAGGCTGAGTCCTCCAGGAAAGGAACATGCACTCTTAATTGCTGCACCACCAAATGTTCGTTTTGTCTATGATTAAGAGTAAGAGGATGTGAGATACAAGGTGAATGAGGACCCATCAAACCATAAGCAATTCTCTCGTTCACTCACAACAGCCTTCACTACTTCAAAAGGGATGTGCATTTTTCCTGACCACAGTGGTTTTCTCCTTAGCCAAGAGGTCCACTGAGCCAGCCACTAGCACGTAACAAACTCAGGAGCAAACTCACATCTCGCCCTTGTTCTTGTCCTTGAGCCACTGATGCAGTGTGTGACTGTTGAACTGCAGCGCCCCCTTCAGGCCTCCTTTGCACTGGATCTGCATGATGGTGTGAGAGTTCCTCACCACTTCGATAAGCCCCACACAGTCCCCAATGGAGAGACAGCCGTAAGGTAGCATTCTGGAAAATTGACAAAGGCGGGACTTTAAAACAGTAAATGTTTTTGATTGAAATTAAATCCCCAATTCTCTCCCTTTCTTTAATCCTTTCATGCATAGTCTCTTGTTCTGTCTTAAATCCTGGCTTCTTCATTTCTTTGTTGATACACATATGCACGCACACAATCTTCCTAAATATGTAAGTACAACCTGTTCTCTATATACAAAATGTCACCTGTATGTCTGTTTTCAGGGCAGACCATGTGGTACTGATGGTAATCAAATGAGGGGTCTCCCCTGGGAAAATGGCCTCTCACTTTCAGATTTCCGTAGCTGTCTGTGATCTTTGTTTAGGACTGAGGTCTCAGGTGACTTTCCTCTTCCATGTTAGCATGTTTACTGCTGACATCTTTGTTTAATAAAACTGCAAATATTCTAGTAGGCCAAAAATATCTATATTAAATTAGTAAATTTAACAAGAACGACCTTTATGTCTTAGCTTATTTCTCTTTATTTTCTTTTTTATATTGACAAACCTATTCTTAAAAATGTATGAGTTCAGCTAAAATCAAATCATTGTGCATTAACAGATCATTTCTTATGGAACAAAATAATTTATCCTAAAAAAGCAGTGAGGGAGGCTGGAGAGATAAATGGACCTGCAGTTAAGAGCACTGGTTGCTCTTTCAGAGGACTCAGGTTTGGTTCCCAGCACCCACATGATAGCTCACAGCCACCTGTAACTCCAGTTCCTGAAGACCCTTCCAGGCACGCACGTGGTGCATCAACACACATGCTGGCAGAACATTTGTACACATAAAACAAATAAATGCAAAAAAAAAAAAAGTGGCTTCTTCTTCTGGAAAACACCAATGGCGGATAATGCCAGGATTAGGAGGCTGTGGCAGCTTCCGTGGAGGATTCGGCAGAGGTCTGAAGGGCCGGGGCTTGCGGAGGTAAAGCTGAAGACAGGGAGTGGATTCCTGTCACCAAGCTGGGCCGCCTGGTTAAGGACATGAAAATCAAGTCCCTAGAGGAGATCTACCTGTTCTCTCTGCCCATTAAGGAGTCCGAGATCATTGACTTTTTCCTGGGAGCGTCCCTAAAGGATGAGGTTCTAAAGATCATACCCGTTCAGAAGCAGACTAGGGCAGGCCAGTGGACCAGGTTCATGGCTTTCGTCGCTATTGGGGACTACAATGGTCACGTAGGTCTCAGTGTTAAGTGCTCCAAGGAGGTAGCCACTGCCATCCGAGGGGCCATCACCTTGGCCAAGCTTTCCATTGTCCCTGTGCCGAGAGGCTACTGGGGGAACAAGATTGGCAAGCCCCACACTGTGCCTTGCAAGTTACAGGCCGCTGTGGTTCTGTGCTGGTGCGTCTCATTCCTGCCCCCAGAGGCACTGGCATAGTCTCCGCTCCTGTGCCCAAGAAGCTACTAATGATGGCTGGCATTGATGACTGCTACACATCAGCCAGGGGCTGCACTGCCACCCTGGGCAACTGTGCCAAGGCCACCTTTGATGCCATCTCTAAGACCTACAGCTACTTGACCCCTGACCTCTGGAAAGAGACTGTGTTCACCAAGTCTCCTTATCAGGAATTCACTGACCATCTTGTGAAAACCCACACCAGAGTCTCTGTTCAGAGGACCCAGGCTCCAGCTGTGGCCACCACATAAGGGTTTTTATACAAGAAAAATAAAAGTGAATCAAGTCTGTTAAAAAAAAAGTGAAAAACTGCCTGTCACATTTTTTTTCTTCAAAATGTTTTTATGTTTGGCTTTGATGGCCAACTGTTTTTAAAAAAAAGATTTATTCGTGCCGGGCGGTGGTGATGCATGCCTTTAATTCCAGCACATTGAAGGCAAAGGCAGGTGGATCTCTGTGAGTTCGAGGCCAGCTTGGTCTATAAGAGCTAGTTCCAGGACAGCTAAGATTGCTACAAAGAGAAACCCTGTCACAAACAAACAAAAAAAACAAACAAACAGACACACCCTGTCTCAAAAATTAAGATTTATTCATCCACTGATTATTTTTATGTGTATGTGGTATAGGAGGTTCTTCTGTCTATGTGTTGCTTTCATTGGTTGAATAAAGAAACTGCCTTGGCCTTTTGATAGGGCAGCACTTAGGTAGGCGGAGTAGACAGAACTGGATGCTGGGAAGAAGGAGAGTCAGAGGGACACCATGGAGATGCCAGGTCAGACATGCTGAATCTTTCCTGGTAGGTGACACACAGATTTAATAGAAATGGGCTAATCAAGATGTGAGTGTTTGTCAATAAGAGACTAGACATAATGGGCCAGGCAATGATTTAATTAATACAATTTCTGTGTGGTTATTTTGGGGGTTAAGCTAGCCAGGCAACGGAACATGGCCCGCTTCCCCCACACAACATGTATATAGGCGCCAGTCTGAGTTCACATGCATCACACGCATGCATGAACATGCAGAGATTAGAAAAGGGCATCAGATCCCCTGCAACTTGAGTTACAGAGTTATGAGCTGCCACGTGGAAGCTGGGAACCCAATAAAGATTAGCAATTACTATTAAACACTGACCCCATCTCTCTAGCCCCATGCCAGCTGTGTTACTTACATTTCTATAAGTAACAGACTTGAACAGTTTTTCTTATGTTGATGTTTGTTTTGTTATTCTTTTTGAAACAAGGTCTTGCCTTGTGGTTTAGGCTGGCCTCAAACTCAAGATCTCCCTGCCTCAGCTTCCTGAATGTATGGGTTACAGGTATGTGCCATCACTCTTAAGTTTTATACATGATGCTTTAATTAAGCACATGAAGAAACATCTACATACAAGCAGACAGGAAAAGGAAGAACAAAGTGATTTTTTTGATACTATTCTATAATTAATAAAATATTCAATTTGCAATGTGGACTATAAAACTGTACTAATAAACTTCATGCTTTTACATCTAAATTGACTTGTGTCTCAATGTGTGTTTTAACATTAAGGACATTATGTGTTCCTGTATACGTCACTTAGAAGATATCATGGCTTGTAAGTTTCATATTTTCTAAATGCTGGTTCTTTTTTTATTATGGCATAATAAATAATAAAATATATTATTTTTTTGGTTTGTTTTTTGAGCTATGGTCTTGCTGAGTAGCCCAGGCTAGCCTGGTACTCTTCCCTGGAAAGTCAAGTCTGCTGAACTCTTGCCAATCCTCCTGCCTTAGTCTCTCAAATACGGGGTTACAGGCATGCAAACCATGCCCAATCAAAGTTGTTAATGCTACCACTAATCTCATTCAGAAAAGTCTAAATTGGGGAATACTAATAAATGCGTTTTCCACAAATCTAATTTTTCCCTCTAAAATTCAAATTTTATCACTGGCAATAAATACTGCCATAGTTTTCCTATGAGAGGCACATGAGGGGGTTCATTTTTAATGAAAACACCTGCCAACGAGCCTAACTTAATTATGCCTTGTCCATTAGATGTTTCTGCTTTTGTGTTTTTGTTATAGAGATTTGCTATGTAGCCCATGATGGCCCTGGTCTTGTTAGGTAGTCAGGTTGGCCTTAACTGTGGATTCCCCTCCTTAATCTTCTGACTGCAAGGCTTAAACACAAGTACCTATACTTTGTCATCAGTTTGTTTTAAAATAAAAATAGTATTTCATGAAAAAGCAGCTAGTTTTACAACTTCCATCCAGAAATGCTCATCTATAACCTAGCCGTATTAGGGATGCAGAAGAAGTGATTTTAGGGAGTTCTATCTTGTTATACTGAGTATTAAAAAGAGATAAGCAGTGCCTGCAGTCAAGGTGGAGCCATGGCGCTGACAGATGCAGGGCTCTGAAGTGCTTTTTTCTGTGGTAAGAGCTGAAAGGAGCTGAAGATCTGAAGAGAATTTTGACATCAGACACGGAGATACAGATCTGGAGTCTCCCTGCTGGTTTTCAGCCTTGCTTTGGTCCAGTATTCCCTGACTATGCTACCTTCCTTCTTTCTAGAATGACAGGGCATACACTGTGCTATTTTATGTTGAAAGTATGTCATCTTCTCTTCGATTTTACAGGGGGCACAGTTAGAGATTGGCTTTTCTCAGAAGAGTCTTTGGACTTTTAAACAGTACTGAGATGGTAAAAGACCATGGAGACTATGGGACTAAATGGATAACATGTAAGCCTATGGGGACGGTGAGTGGACTGTGGTGTTGGAGGAGAACCACTCCTAGAGGCTCATATATTTGCATGCTTGGTCCCCAGTTGGTGAACTGCTTGGGAAGGATTAGCAGTGTGGCCTTCTTGGAGGGGATGTGTCACTAGGTGTGGGCTTTGAGGTTTCAAAAGTTCAGTGTCTCTGTGCTGGCTGGGAGGGAGATAGAGATGTAAAGCTCTCAGCTATTGCTCCAGCACCATGCCTGTCTGCTTTCTGCTGTGATAACGGAATAAACCTCTAAAGTTGTAAGTTACAGCCTCCACCCATTAGGTGCTTCCTTTCAGAACTGTCTTGGTTGTGCTGTCTCTTCACAGGAACAGAACAGTGACAGAGATGATGTCCACTTTTTATTTTCGATTTTGTAAATATTTTTAATATAAGCTTCTAGACTTCTACCATTAAGACTTTATTGGGCAGTGGAGGCACATACCTTAAATTCCAGTACTCAAGATAGAGAGACAAGTGCATCTCTGTGAGTTAAGTCTACAAAACAAAGTTCTAAGACAGCCAAGAGCTGTTACAGAGAAACCCTGTCTCAAATAAATAAATAAATAAAGGATATTTTCATTAAGACTTTAGTTCATTCTCTTAAGATAATTTTCATTCCATGCTCTGATTACCTACCGAAGGTCAAGGCCTTGGTTTTGCCAAATGTTCTCCATAATTCGGATGATCTGAAGTGTTAACATATCTTGCCGCAAATCTGAAATTCAAAAATTAATACCATATCACTTAATACCATATCAACACTGTTGTCAGAAAGAACTATATTTAATCTTTAAAATAATTAAAAAGACAGTTTTAAGTTTTTAATCTACTTCTAAACTATCTGCATAATCATTTGGGTAATGACAAGGTACTGAAAAAGTTCCAACTATATTTACAATATTTACTGTTTAGAATCCAGTGTGAGTGTGGCCTGTGATACAATGCTGAGGTCAACAGCACTCACTGCTGAGTTCGCTGTTCTGAGGAGCCACTGCTGAGTCTCCCCATTCCCGTAGCCCTTTCTCCACATACATGAGGGCCTTCTTTAAAACAGTTTCTCAGATGAGTAAATACATTCTTTGTCTGTGGTTCTTTCATTGTTGTCATTATCTGTTGAATATTCTTTGCCCAGACATACTTTAAGCTACAAGACGCAGGCTCTGCCATGGTCCCAGGGTCCAGCACACAGAATAATTAAGGAATGGATGCTATGCAAGCCACCCATGCACACATGAAGTAAGTCAAGGCAGATACTGACTCCAGGGCTCCTGATTCTGAAGGAGATCAACTTCCACCTCAATTATGAAGGCTGATAGTCAGCTGGAGGTTGAGATTAGGTCCTGACAGATTGGCATCTATTCCCATAAGGACTTTTTTGAGATAACATTTTTTCTTTTTTTTGAAACATGGTCTCATGAAGCTCAGACTAGCCTTGAATTGGATATTTAGCTGTAGACCTTGAACGTCTGGCCTTTACCTCTCAAGTGTTGCAACTATAGCTGTGTGTCAAACAACTCTGATGGAAAGACTGTTTCGCCAGAGTATCAAGAACACCTGTACTCATCTTAGTTCTGCCCCTTCACCCTTCTAGAACGCCAGCCTTTCTCCAGGTCAGCCTCAGGATACTTCAGGAGGATGGACCCAGCTTCAGCCACTTCTTTGGGGTCTTGTTCTGTGTGATTTCTTAAGCATACAGATACGCTTTCTTTCTCCTGTTAGTCTGGCTTCTGCTATTTTAATCTGTAGTCCGCCCCAGGAATGAATGAGGGCAGACGTATGTCATTTTTTGCTTTTCTACTCACTTCGGTGTTAGGAAGGATTACTAGACTTAGAATTACAAGGGTCAACCTTCAGTTATTTCCCTGGTTGCTAAGATATATGACAAGTCAGATGAGGGGAGCTGAGAAGTACCTGCATATACTTACTCTCTCCAAGTCCTGGGTTCAAAGTCATTTTAGCACAATATCCCACTTTCCAAAGTCCTCCACATGCACACTGCAAAACCTGAGACATTTTAATATTCTACACTTTATACAGCAATCCTTAAATGGCTCTCAAAGGTTCCCATGGTTCATAACTATCCTGTATGTAAAGACAGCGACATTTACTCAGCATGAGCTCACTCTCTCACCATCGCCATTTTTAAAGATGATCTCATTGTTCTGAAACAGTAGCTCTGACATGATGTCTGGGTTCTCCCAATTCAACCATAGTGGCCTTTTTGCAGACGACATAATTCGACACTCTTCAAGCCTGTAAGACAGTTGAAGACTTTACCAGGCACTTTAGTTTTTTATACTTTTGGTCCTTTGAGTTTATTTTAAAGACATAAAAAATATAGCTTTTTGAAGTGTTACAAGAATTAAAACTCTTCAAAAGGAAAGTAATCTTAAAAATACTTACATAAATTTTCAACCAATCTAAGATGAAATTATAATGATGTAATTTCAAACATCATTGGTTTTATATAGACCATTCCCACTTCTGTGTATGGTATCACAACTTCTAACCACAGAAAGATTTAAACTATTATCAAAGTAGCAGAAATTGATTCTAAATAAAGACAGGTATAGTTTGGGCCTATTTTTACTATTGCTGTTTTACAAGAACTGGAGGAACGGATTTTGTTAAGACTTGTTTGGAAACATACTTGTTTAAACATGACAATAAAAAACATAAAAACCTTACCTGAGGTTCCCTAGTTGATGAGCAGGGTTCAGAGGAGACAGAAAACCCTGCAGAGCATCCATGAAATCTGGCTGTCTCATTTGTTCAACCAAAAACTTCATCTGTACCTGATAAAAAAGCACAATTCGTGTGAGAAGTGGATTTCATGTGGGAAAAGCAGCTGCTGCTTCCTTCACACACTGAGAATGCAGTGCCTCCATCCTTAGGCCGGGCTAACTCTGGTGATGTCCATGACCGCGGAAGTATTGTCAGGGAGGCATCAGGGTGGGAGTATGGTTCTGGGAGACAAGCTCTGCCAGCTTCCACAGCTCTAAGCAAGGTATTTATTCAAGTACTACCTACAGACCAGTTGTGGCTTTTGTAAATCAAGGTGCATTACACACACTGTCCTGCCATTTGTACACTGGTTGCTTTCACAGCTGAGCTCAGTAGGTAAGGACAGATTATGTGATCTGAGAAGTCAAGTATTTACTTGACTTTCAATCAGGAAGTCTGCTGATTCTTATTTGAGAAGAAAAACAAAAAGACCAGGCTACTTTAGGTCTGAATTTAATATTCTTACTTTTAAGGCCTCTTGGAAAACTTCAAGCATTCACACTGTTAGGTAAAAAGATCCCGTGAGGATTAAAGGACCTGGAACCCACTTGATGTGCAGGCTCTCACACCATGCGGTTTACATTATGAAGATCTAGCTTAGCCATCAACTCAGAACTACCAAGGAGTCCTAATATGTTTTTAAGGAAACTTTCATTTATTGAAAATATAAAATGTGACAGAACCAAAGCTACAGGCTAGGAAGCTGTAATTTTTCCACTGGAATTTGAGTAATGAAGCTATTTCTCTATATTAAGTGAATGGCTAGAAAATCTCATTACCACTGACTAGGCAGCGCTTTTGAGTAAAGGAATAAAAGAAAGAGATCTCTGTCTACTCCAGTATTAGCACAGGGCCTTCATACTCTAGTATAAGCACACAGCTACCCACAGGAACTGTTCGTATTTCCAGAGTGGAACTTCAGTTCCTCACCAGAATCTCATCTAAGCTGACAAGTCACTGAATGATGAACTCCAATTTCCTAATGAAACTGCTGTACAAAGTCAGTGTGTGATATGAAGACTCTAGCACAAAGAAATGCTAGCACTTAACAAACTATCTGCTGTAAAGCTTTTCAAACTACTGCAATATAATTATTTTTCTCAAAGCAGTCCAGCTGTCCATAATCACCATGTCAGAAACAGAACTTCTTTTTAATTTTTCTTTCTTTTTACATTTATTTACTTATTTATTTCCATGTACCACACACTACACCAAGTCTGGTTTATATGGTGCTGAGAACTGAACTTGTGCGCTTACCTATCTCATACATCATTCACATATTCATATGTCACCAACAGCTAAATCCTGGCCTTTCCCGACCTTTACTACTAATCTATATTTGAATCTATATACCAAACAACTTTAAGAGTCAATTCAATCACATATTTTAAGGAATCTAAATTAATACAGTAGCTTTTTTTTTTTTTTTTAGATTAATTGCTCAACTTTAAAAAAGCTATTTTTCTGTTCTTTGCCTTTGGGACTCACTGGTGGATGGATTTTCCTGTTTCACTGAAGGGGAGGCAATGTTTGCTTTTCAGCTGGTAGTGATGAATGAAGAGGGATGGGAAAAGGTCCTAGGAACCTTGAGTATAGCAGATGTTTACTGAGTCCAGTTAAACTCACTACTTGTTTTCAGAGTCATTATCAAAATTACAAATGAGATAAGAAAAGCCCATTTAATTACTACAGTTCCATAAACAGAGTACACAGTGGGCACCCTTATGTTCAAAAGAGGAGACAGGAACTTTGCTTAGGTCATGTGATCAACTTCCTTCTCACAACCACTGTATTTAAAGTATTATTTTTATTTTGTAGTTGAGGAAAATAGACCCGACATAATATATGTAATCACAAAGTTGGCAGACAGTGGAATTTGAGTCCAAACTGTAAGGACCACAATCTATTTGTATACTGGGCTTTTAAGTAATTCAGGCCCACTTCAAGAGTCCAAAGTCAACGGGGAAAGTCATTCACATACCTTTTGTGTCTCATCCTTCTTCTCCTGCTTGAGGATGTCAGTCAGGTTGATGAGCTTCTCCATGGCCTCGACTTGTCTGTTCAGGTGCTTCAGATACATCCCACAGGCACGGCAGTAGGACTCCAGCAGCAGGCCAAACCTCTGACTGACAGTCTTATTGTGCATTTCAGATCTAAAGGAATAAGCAAGATTTATTTATGTGTATATACGGTTTTGCTAATTTTTGCTCATTTTATGTATATGGGTGCTTGCCTGCGCATATGTCTGTGTACCATGTGTATTCAGTACTTGTGGAGGCCGGAAGCGGATGCTGGATCTCCTGGAGCTATAGTTACAGACTGCTGTACTGTCATGTAGGTCCTCTGGAAGAGCAGTCAGTGCTCTCATCACTGAGACATTGACTCAGCCCTATCAGCAAAGCATCTGGACAAGTGTAATCTTGACCAAGAGGCTATGCTAGGAAAACTGAATACATGCAGATAGAAAGTGTGCTCGGATTTGATTCTAATTCGGGTAACAACTTACATATAGCCTTAAATGAGCATATACATGTTCTCAGAAGATAGGAAACTCATTTTCTAGCCCAATAAATGTTTTAATCAACAATACAATGATTAAAACACCTACCAATTTAGAAGAAAATGATCAAGTGTTTTAGGTAGTTCTTCGCCTCATATAATTTAATAAGCAACTATGTATTTTACTGATTTAGATTTATTTTGGCTACTTTTCATTTACTAATTTCAATGTAAGATACAAAGGAAGAAAACAGGAAAGTAGAATAAAGTAAACCGAGGCAGGTAAAAACTCACTGAGTTCTGAGACTCTAGGAAGCATGTTCACATGTTTCTGTTTCTATGCTCATTTTAAACACAGCTTCTCTAGATACCAACTTTTATTAAAAAACAAACAAAACGAACAAACAAAAAAAGCCACACTAGACACAAACCTGTTTCTAAATTTCCTGAAATCTACGTGATTATGGCAACTTTGAGTGCTGTATCACCTGTATAAAGTAGTCTTCTTCTTCTTTCACCCCTGACTCCAACCTCCCTCTCCCTCTCTGGAGCAAGGGTTGGCCTAGTAATTGTGATCCTCCTGCCTCAGTTTCCCAAAGTCCTGGGATCACTTGCAAAATCCACTTGCTTTTTTAAAGCTTATTTCCTAACAAGAAACGTTGGATTCCGCCATAACTGTTCTGAATTCCAAGGTAAGACCCTCATTTCGAGACAATGCTATCTATGCATACAGTGAAACTTATCACAACATTAATTTGCATCTGGCAAATTTTACTTGGCTTAAAGTGAAAGCAAAACCTTTGAAAATATTTGCAGTAACAGTACAGAATTCAGTTATGGCTTCTGTTTCTCATTTAATTCCAAAGAAAAGAACAGGCTTGAAACAGCTTTCCAGACAGACAAGGCAGCAAGATTCATGCACGTATTTGGGAGGTAAGCTATACATATCTAAAAAAATTTGGTAGAAAAAAAAATCTGACTTACTTTAAATGCCAAAAGAAAAAATGGCCAATCCTTTGATTTGTCAACGCTTTCTTGAGTAAAAATCTCACAAGCAGGTTATCCAAATATTGTTCATATTTTAAGACCTGAGAAATTAGAAACAACAAAAACAAAAATTCAGATGAATCAGGCCCATTTCTGTGTGACTGGACTTTTAAAAAATGCTATAAACAAAATAGATCCTACCATTAGTAATAAATAGATTTTTTTTTTAAAAAAGCATAAAACTAATGCTACTACTTTGATAAGCTATACAGACATGGAGTAAAATATTTTCAGTTTCCAGTGTCTTACCTGCACGAGCTGAATGAGGTACTGAGAAAGTTTGTCATCTGTTAAGTATTTTTCTAAGCACCGAACGGCAAAACTCCGAACCATGGGATCCGGGTAATTACAGTCCAGAAGTTCCATGGCCTGCTCAGGCTTGATTGGAGGCCAGTCTTTGACTAAGCAGTACATCTGTGGGCAGAGATGTAAAACATAAAACAGCTTTAACATTTGACTTTAAAATTAGTCTGAAGGCAAACATGGTGGCACATTCCTTTGGGAGGCAGAGGCAAGAGGATCTCTTGTGTTTGAGGCCAACCTGGTCTATGCAGAGAGATCAAAGATAGCCAAGGCTGTTACAGAGAAACTCTGCCTCGAAAAACCACACACATACACATACACACACCTACCTCTTAAAAATAAATAATTAGTTTTATATATAAAATGATTATGGCTGGTGTTTCTTAATTATGTGACCATAACAATTTATACTAAGTCAATGCAGATTATCTGAGAATTGATGATTTAGGGAACATACAGGTTCTGTGAGAACACCTAAAGGATCTCACCTGGGCTACTTCATCTCTGGAATTCCACTTGACAGACAAAAGCAACTTGGGTAGGATTTCAGGAATAGTTACACAGTAGTGTCTGTTGGGAAAGACAATAAAGAACATGTTATAGGATGTTCTAACATCTAATTCCCCCATCATACATCTATAAGAAGTTTTAAGCTTATTATTATTATTAGCCTATCTGAAAAGCCAACTTGTATTGAAGACTATGGTTGTATATACATTTACACATCTATGCAGATACAGTTAAAATGATACAGACCAAGAATTCAAGTGGAGGATAAATGTTGGCTGACAGTTAAGAGCAATCATGCATGTGTCACTCTGCTCTTCAGGCACTCAAATTGTTTACCTCTTTGACCCCCATGAGCTTACTGGACAGGGTGTGTGCTTCACAGACTCCATCAGTATGGGGAGCTAGTAAGATAGCCGATGTGTCCACAGTGATATGGGGAGTGGACTTCTGCAGACTATCCTCTGGCCTTCACATGTATACTGTGGCACATGTGACCTTTACTCCACAATGATAAATAAAATGCAATAAAGAAAATATATACTAGTGTTCCAAGCAGCAACATGATTTACAGGTGAGAATAAGGCATTATTTTCTTCCTAAAAGAGAAGGGGAAAGGATCTTGCCAAATATAGCACCTAAATCAATGAAGCCATGAAAGCTTGTCTAAAATGTGCATGTATGTAGGCATGTGTATGTGTTCCTGCTTGAATATTACTTTAAAAAAAAACTAAGACAACAAGCTGTCAGTCTGAGGCTACAACTGAGTGGTAGAGCATGTGCTTAGTTTGTAGAAGGCTATAGACTAAACCTCCATCAGTAATTTATTAATAAGGAATTTAAAAAGCTTGAGGATGGGGATATACCCAGGTTGCTAAAGTGTATTCCTAACATGCATGAGGCCTTGGGCTTCACCTCAATTCCTAGTACCTTGTAAACCAGGTGTGGTGACATACCTGCAATCCTAGTACTTGGGAGGTGGAGGCAGAAGGATCAGAAGTTCAAAAGCCATCCTCACCTACAGCTCAAAGCCAGCTTGGGCTGCAACCCTGCCCCAATAACAACAAAAAGACAAGACAAAAACAAAACAACTTTTAAATGTTTAAGTATCAACACAGCATGATGTCTCTAGAAAGAAATGTCCATATCCATACTTTTGAAGTCAACATTAATAAGAAAAATAACAATAAAAATACATTTTATTCACTCTCTACTGGGTATAGTTAAAATGTATGTATATGTATGTATGTTTGTATATGGCAAGAACAAGCCAGAAGTGATAGATGGGTCACACCTGTAATTCCAGCACTCAGGAAGTGGGCTGAGGTGAAGGGTTTTCAGGAATAGAGGCAGCTGGACTATGCAGTGAATTCAATTCCAGCTTGGACTATAGTGAAGGACCATGCTGTGGTGTGGGAGAATTGTCTATATTCTGTCAATCTGTTTATTTTGAATAAACGCTGATTGGCCAGACAGGAAGTATAGGCGGGAAAACCAGACAGGAAGTAGAGGTGGAGCAAAGAGTACGGGAGTATTCTGGGAAACAGGAAGCTCCCTCCACAGTCCTGCCCAAATCACTGAAGAGGCAACATGTGAGCTGCCATGCTGAGAAAGGTACTGAGCCGTGTGGCTAACATAGATAAATATAATGGGCTAACATAAGTTATAAGAGCTAATAAGTAGCCTGAGCTAATGGGCCAATCAGTTTATAATCTTATGGAGCCCTCTGTGTGATTTTTCTTTGGGGCATGCCAGCTGTGGGGTACCAGGCGGGATAGAAACCTCAACAAGCCAGCTCCTCATGTTACAGTGCTGATCATTCCCTTGGCTTCCTGCCTTGAGACCATCATCCTAAACACTTGCCTGTGGCTCCATAGGAAGTCTTTCTCTTGTTCAGTGATTTCAGACAGTGGGTCCCGGGTGCAAAGTGCTCGAAGCTGTTCTTTGTCATTTTCTCTTAGTTCATTGTCTCTGGCGAGTCGGTTACTCTGTAAAGTAAAGTATTACTTTACATAGGTTTCTTTGAGACTCATGAGTGATATGTTTTGAAAAACAAATAAATTTTTAATAAAGCTCACATAGCTTACTAACAGAAAATAATTTATCCTTCTCACGGAACCAATTTAAAACAGTATTTGTGAAGCAAAGCAGTCACTGATTATTATGGCCACCAAACAGTCAGGTGAGACCGGGATGAAGGGAAGGGGGCAGCTCATCCTCTCCCTGATGGGGCCCCCTACCACCCCACTAACTACAGCTTGATAATGCATCTGGCAGAACAGAGGCAGAAGCAGCAGAATAATAAAATAAAAATGCTAACTCTTTCATGTTCCTTGCTAAATCATCCTTGTAACTGTTGGCAAGCTTTTAAGTTTAAAAAAAAATTAAGAAAGATAAAAAAGATGAATTAACTCATTAAAGTACCGTGTGTTCAACATTGAAGAACTAAGCAGAAAGTAACAAACATTATACAATCACATGTAATCGATTTATTCTCTTCAAATACAAATTAGTTGCTTCTGAGTCTTTGAATAACAACCCAAATAATCCCAGAGTGTCATCATATAAAAATAAAACAAACAAAACAAGAGGGTCTGTAAGACGGCACACTGACTGGATAAAGACACTTGCTGTCAAGCCTGACAGCCTGGGTTTGATCCCTGGGATTCACTCACATGGTCAAAGGAGAAAACCAACTCCATCAAGTTGTCTCTGACATCCACAGGTAAGCTGAGGCATGCATACATACGTCCCACAATTAAAAAATGAGATGTAATAGATCATCTGAACAGATACCATGGATGATTATTATACAAACAGGTACCATACTCTAGCCTTTGGAACAGTATAAACAAAAAGAGTCCTCCGTGTTAGTTGGTCTTTATATATAGATGCATCCTGAAGCTACACAACAGGATGAGGAAGGACATAACCCTTCAGTAAGCATTGGTTCTGTGTGTGCTGTGCCCTACTTTGTTCTTCCTGTTAGGCTTAGAAAGTAGATCCTACTCAGAGAGAACCCAATGTAGTAGGAGAGTTTTTTTAAAGGTGAAGAAGCCAGTGAGAAACGCCCATGGCTAAGGGGAGGACCAGAGCAGAGGAGGGGTCAACACGTGAAACTGGCAGCTCAGGCTGAATGCTTTTAGTGATCCTAGCTAGGGGATGAATGCCATGGCTTATTCTACGTTTTGTAATAGTTTCTGCTGCTGTTCTAAAGCAGAAGGGAAGTCAGGAGGTTACTACATGGTACAGACGAGAAACCTGCTGTCTTACTATCATCATTACTATAATCAGCATCCAATAGATGCCATTGCTTTTATAGTTTTTAAAATGTTTATATGTTAATATAAAAAAATTACAGAAAAATCAGAAAAACCCATTTTATTATATATTTTAACAAGAATCTAAGCATAATAAACTTAAAGTTTTCTCCTATGTGCTTCATTTTGAAATGTCTTTGTCAAACTGTAACACTGTCAAAACAACGCCTGACACTGAGGGTTCATACTTTTGTGGAAGACATCAAGATGGTTATTTTTCTTGCTCAACAATTATAAAAAACATTCCATTTTACATTTACATTTGTAAATCACATGATCATGGAATGAATTCTGCATCACCTTTTTCCTTTCACAGGCCTCTGTATAAACATTTGCCTTCTGCATTCTTCATGGAGAAATATATCAAGTCACTGCTGATGCCCAGCATTGCAATGATTAGTCTGGACAGTCAGCATGACTGGACTGGCAAAGCTTTGGTTCGTCAAGCACACAGCGGCTTTGGGAAAGAGGAAGGAGTGACTACCCTGAGAGGAGATCTGACAGAACAAAGGGAGAGATGGGTATCTGCGCTCAGGGCTCCCCCTTTCCTTTCCCAGCAGCCACCCCCTGGAACACGACCACAGAGCTGCTCTGTGTGCCTTCCTCACTATGAGGGACAAAGACCCCTAAACATCAGCCAAAATAGGTCTTCCCTTCTTTGATTTTCTGTTTCAGATATTTTAAAAAATGTTTTATGCATATGAATGTTTTTCGTCTGCATATATAGCTGTGTACCTTGTACATGCCTGGTGCCTGCAAAGGTCAGATGAAGGTACTGGATCCCCTGGAACTTAGTTGGCTGTGAGCCATGATATGTATGGGTGCTAGGAGTATGAGTCCTCTGCAAGAACAAGTCATCTCCTTAGCCTAGCTTTCGTGATTCTCTCAGTATTACACACACATCATGGAGCATGGAAGAAATACTATGAAAATGTGGCAAAGTTTTTGACAGAAAATATAGAAATGGAATCATTCCTTGACCAGCACTCAGCTGAATTACTGACTAGATAGAAGTAGACCTTGTCTATCACTGGACATACTTTCACTCATTTCCTCTTTACTGAGGAGGTATACTGTTTGACATTGTGTTTACAAGACAAATCTCACCAACATCAGAGTGTGAAGCTGTGGTTCTAAGGTGGAGTAATTTCCCACCTCCCGTGGACCTTTAGTTATATCTGGAGAAACTTTTTAATCATCAGTTTGTGTCTAGTGGTTCAGAGGCCACAGATATGGGTCAGCACCCTGTGACATGCAGCATAATCTACAAAATAGATGCACGTGGCCTTCAGAGCAGGGCTGAGGCTGAGAAACAGTGCTGCCACACCCCATAATTTCCCCAGTAATGATGAAACAGCTTCCTCATAACTTCTATCCCAAGTAGGGAGAGTGAAAATTTCTGTCCAGTCAATGTCTAAAACACCACAAGGAAAAATTTTTTACAAAGCTGGTATTTGCAGACTCATTTAAATCTCTATCCTCTTCTTAGAACATGTCACAGACACTGGGCAATTCAGGGAGGAAAGGAGGGCGACGGACTAATGACTGTACTTCCCTGCGGCACTCTCCAGGCTATTATACCCTCCTCTATATCTCTGTATTAGTTTAGTCTTCTTTGAGGATGACTGGAAGGAATGAAGTAGAAAAATGCCTTAATATCTAGGAAAACTAAAGTTCCATAATTATCTTACACTTAGAAACATTCCCTACTTATCTAAATGGCAAAGACTTCCATATATTCTATAAAAATAAATAAGACACTCTGCAAGTCATAAAACCTCAGCCTTCACCAAGTGTTACCATTACTCAAAAAAGAGATGCTTTTTCCTTGCTTATTTTTGCTTTGTTTTTATACTGTGTACACAGGAAAACAATCAGTTGCAGCAAGATGTCCTCCAAAGTTCTTAGGCACTGCTCTCATTGTGCCTGGCCAGGCACCCTTGCCAACCTCAGTCCAGCATTAGTCAGCTGGTTTCACACCGTGTGGAAAGGTGGAGAGGGCACCCTCCTGGAAGCACCTCTGAGCACCCACTCTTTGTCATCAGGAAATAAGCACGACGAGTAAGTGGTCTTTGATCTGAGGTGCTCTGGTGTTCAGGCTACGGTTAGCATTAGATAACAAGGTAAACAGTTTTCCACACTTTATTTCTAGAGACCTGGACTAAAATTTTGTGATGAAGAGTTGCTTCTGCTGCCTCCAAGTAGAACTCATGTTTATACTCAGTTTCAACTCCTCAGAGAGGCCTTTCCTGGGCTCTACCAACCTCAGTTACCCTTATGATACTATTGTTCCCCAATCCCTCTCCACGGCCCTTACCATACATGCTGTATGATCTTGGACATCTCTTTAGTCCACAACTTCATTACAGCATCTATACAAGTGTTTTATACACGGCAGCATTCAACAGGGCTTCAAATAAAGTAAGAAGAAACAGGTACAGGAGGACAGGAGGCTATAGAAAAGATCTCTACTGTGGCATTGCTACAGAGTGTTGTATTCCTTTACACTGTATGAAGACATGTCACTGTGACAGGTTTAATAAAAAGATAAACAGCCAATAGCTGGCCAGGGAAGAAAGTAGTGTTGCTAGGTAGATGAGGAGGAAGCTTGATATGTAGGAGATGAGGTAACAAGTCATTAGCCATGTGGCAGCATGCAAAGTAATAGAAATGGATTAATTTATGTTATAAGAGCTAGTTAAAAAAACAAACCTAAGCTATTGACCAAGCTTTCATAATTAGTAAGTCTCTGTGTCATTTTTTTGTGAGCTCGTGACCCACAAAACAGAGCTACTACAACAGAGCTCAGTAGTGTCCACACCAGGATGACTGAGCTACACAACTCTCATGGACACAAAGCAGGTGCTTATCTCTAGAGACTTTGGCAGAGACAAAGAAATTCAGGTGTGTGCCTCACCAGTCCTGTATGAGAGTAACTGAACCCAGCTTCTCGGGACACAGACCAGTTGGCATGCTCTTCAATCACAGACATGTCGGGAAACTTCACCACACTGCTGAACCAATCAAACTCCAGCTCTAAGCAAGGAGTTTCCTATAAGAAAGAACAAAGGTTATTGCATACATGTTATGTTTAGCTGTCATAAAGAAAACTGATTTCTGATAATAAAAAGCTTACTTTATTTGGATTTGACCCAGTAACACCAATAGGGTTCAGCAGATCTTCTAACCCATGTGGTACAGGCCAGAGATTCAAAGCCATTTTCCCGGACACTAGGGTGTCTGTGTAATCAAACAAGTTTATATTTCCCCAGGCCAATGGACAGTGCTCCTTAATGAAACAAAGAAAATATTCACGATTCTGTGAATAAATCACACATTTCCAAACACACTTCTTCCCTTGGAGAATTCAACAGCTATATCTATAGTTAAAGAAATACAGAGCCTACCAAAGCCACAACGGCTTTCCAATATATCAGAGTTTTCTGTGCTTTTCCCACTGGAAATCCCAGTGTTTTCTCTATTTAAGTGGACAGGAGTTCCAGCACAGGAGTGAGGTGTGTAGTTACTCTTGGAGGCACCCAGTATGCTTAAAGAAGTACACATAAACTCAGGACCTACTTATTCACCAGCCATGTATTTCTCAAGCTCTCCTACTGTATTCTTAAAAGACACACCCACTAATATCTTACAAGGCTTTAATTAATACTTTATTTTTAAAAAAAAAAAGTCAGCATGGTGGCACATGCCTGCCATCTGCATTTGAGAGGATGAGAAAGACAATTTGGTGCTCAAGAGAACCTGGGTTACATACATGGCAGGATGAGTTCAAACCAAGAAACAAAAGAAGAAATCTCCCCGTCTGGAGGTAGCCTCATCTAGAGATAATTTCACCCGAGATACTTTACCTCCTTAGCACCCTTTCGGCCTTTAACAGAGCAAATGGAAAGGCAGAGGCGAGCAGCACGAGGAAGATCAGGAATGTATATGTCGTAATTCAGCCATTCATTCCACCTAGAGAGAATTGGTAAAACAAAGCTAAGCCCAGAATGCACATGCTCCACAATACATCAAAACTAAGACAAGGGAAATGACAATCAAACAAAGTCACAGAACAGAACTGTATTAAAATGGCCAAAGAGTTGGGTGTGGTGGCTCACACCTTTATCCCAACACTCAGGAAGCAAAGGCAGGCTTTGTGAGTTCAAAGCCAGCCTGACCTATATAGCAAGTTCCAGGTCAGTCAGAGTTACATAGTGAGACCTTGTTTCAAAAACCTGGAGTGTGTCGAGGGGTGATGTCTGGGTCAGTATTACTGGCCATAAAGAGTATGCAAAAAATTCAAACTTCACAGATGGAAAAGATAAAGGGCAGGTGGCAAAGAACATACTAACAGGAAACCTCATGTATTAGCACTAAATACAACATTTGTTATAACCAAACTGGAAAGCCTTGTAAAATGAACAAATACATACCCAACTTCACTATGAACAAAACACAGCAATGATCTATAGACTGTTAACTGAACTTTTCATAAGAGCGCCCAACTGCAAATAACCCAAAAGTAAAATACACTTGCAGAAGCCAGGATACTTGTTCCCTTTAGGGGAGGAAAAATCAATAGACTGGGCATGGGCATGAGGGACCATTTTTTCTATTTTTATTTTATGCTCAGTGACTGGGTGCTTGTGTGTGTGTGTAAGAAACCTCAGGAGTCAGTTCTTGCCTTCTACTTTGGGGCAGGTATGTTGTTTCTACTACTGTGCTGTGCACCACAGGCTCCTAGCCTACAGTCTCCTGTCTCTCCCTTCCATCTCTCCATGAAGTGCTGGGATTACACATGTGAACCACCACATGCAGCTTCTTTTTTACTTCTAGGCATGGTCTCATGTATTCCAAGTTGGCCTGGAACTCGCTGTGCTCAATGGTAACTTTTGATCCTCCTGCTTCAACCTCTTGAGTTCTGGGATTACAGGTTTGTACCTGACCTTATGCAGTGCTAGGGACTGAACACAGGGTTTCATGCTTGTTAGGTAAACATTCTACCAACTAAGCTATATCCTCAGCCTCTGCATTCAGCTTTTATCTATCTATCTATCTATCTATCATACAATATTCTGTCTGTGTGCATGCCTGCAGGCGAGAAGAGGGCACCAGACCTCATTACAGATGGTTGTGAGCCACCATGTGGTTGCTGGGAATTGAATTCAGGACCTTTGGAAGAGCAGGCAATGCTCTTAACCGCTGAGCCATCTCTCCAATCCCCACATCCAGCTTTTTATGTGAGTTCTGGAACTTAAAACGAGTCCACCTACCAGGCTTTCACAGTCAGTGCTTTAACTCACTGAACCACCTTCCCAATGCAGGAGAAACTTTCTGTGTGCTGGGACATGTCACAATCAGATAGATGAGTTATATACTTATGATCTCCATACTTTGCGTGTGGTGCATGTACGTGTGCACATGCATGCTCATCACGTCCACGTCCTAAGCATTATGTGCATGTGAAAGCCAAATGCTGAGGTTGGCTGTCTTCTTCACTCATCCTTCACACTATTTTTTGAGACAGGGTCTCTCACTGACCCTGGACCTTCCCATTTTAGCTTTATGGCTGGGCCAATGAGCCCGCAAGATCTACCTGTCTCTATGTCTCCCACTGCTGGGATTACAGACATGCACTGTCTCATCCAGGTTTTTATGTAAGTACTGAAGATCTGAATTCAGAACACCATGCTTACACCATGCTGAAATAGCAAGCCATTTACCCCATTTACCCACTGAACCATCTTCCTAGCCCTCATGATCTGTATACTTTTATGCAAGAATAAAATTTGATCTGTTAAAAATCTAACCAAACAGAAAAGGGAAACTAGCTAGTGGTAATCAGCTAACAATTATAGTTTTATTTATTTTTATACATAATCACTTTCATTCAGAACATCCCTAATCACCATATAAACAAAATGAAGGCTATATACAGGGCTGGGGAATGGTTGCCAGTAAAATGCTTCCCTGCAAGCACAGGAACTTGAGTAAAACTCCTAAAACTTGTGTGATAAAAGCCAGGTGTGGTGGTGCGAGCTCGTAATCTCAGCACAGGGAGTTGGGGGGAGGGCAAAGCAGGTGGATCCCTGGGCTGAACTTGAGAATTTATAGGTCAATGAATGTATCAAGGAAAAAGTGGAGGGCCTCTGGAGAATGAAACCCAGGGTTATAATCTTTGGCTTCCATCTCCCAATGTGTGTCCTTCCCACTGTCTTCAGACAAAGTATTTTAAATTTTATTTATTTATTTTGGGGGACACACTTGATTTATATCTACCTAAGACTTAATTAGCTTGAAATTTCCCAAGCTGCACATGAATAAATGGGAAGTGTCATCCACACTCTTGGAGAACTCTGTTCCCTGGGTCTAGCAGAACTAGCACAGTCCTTTTTCTAACACCCACTGCAACATAGACCAAGTTATTTATTTGTTAAAGATTTATTTAAGTATATGGATATGCTTACATGAGCATATTTGTACACGTGTGTGTGAATGAATGCACGTTGGGAACAAAAGTGAGTGTTGTTTTCCATCCATCTCTGTCCACTCCTTTGAAGCAGGGTCTTCCCTGAAGCTAGAGTTTATTTACTCAGCTTGGCTGGAAGCTATGAAGACTCAGGATCCTATGTCTCCACCTTTCTTGAGGAATTATAGACATGTAGGATGCCAAGGTTGCTACACAAGTGCTAGATCTTAATTCCTGTCCTCATGATTGTACAGCAAGAACTCTTAGCCAGGGCTGGAGAGATGCTAACAGTGCATCATCTGCTGTTCTTGCAGAGGACTCAGGTTTAATTCCCAGCAACCACATGGCACCTTATAACTGTAACTTCAGTTGCTGGGGATCAGAAGCACTTGTCTGGCCTCCGTGGACACTGGGTATACACATACATAACACACACATACCCATGCTTTTATTATTTTTAAAGAGCTTAATCACTGAGATATTTATCTCTCTAGCCTCCTCCCCCAAGTTATTTTTAAGAAATAGTTTTATAAATGTAGTCCAAATTGATGGTTCTTTTTGAAAAATAACTGGTGTGTGTGTGTGTGTGTATATATATATATATATATATATATATATAAATATCATAAAATATTAAGTTCACCCAGTAAATGAGAAGCATAAATATGGAGCCAACAATCTCAGTAAGTCGTCTTTTTTCTAAACATTTATTTTATATTGGTGTTAAATGTTTTTATATTTATTGTGTTAAATGTCTTCTATTATGTTTACTGTGTGTGCACATATGTGCATATGAATGACCAAGAGAACTTCGGGAGCCAGTTCTCTCCTTTCCCCACGTAGGCAGGTAGGCTCTATGGCAAACACTTGTATCTGCTGAAACACCTGCTCACCTTTCAGGAGTTTTCAAAGGCTGGCGTGGTGGCGAATGCCTTTAGTACCAGCAGCACTCAGGAGGGAGAGGATCTCTGTGAGTTCAAGGTCAGTCAAGGCTACAGAGTGAGACCCTCAAAAATAAAATAATTTATTTTCAAAAATAGGGCTGGAGTTATGAGCACTTGCTGCTCTTCCACAGAAGTCATGCTCAATTCCCAGCACTCACATAGTGGCAATATACAACCACCTGTTGTTAACTCCAGTCCTAGGGGAACTGGTTCCTACTTCTGACCTCCAAGGACACTGCACAGACATACATTCAGGCAAACACAAACACAAATACAAACACAAAAACACACACACACACACACACACACACACACCAATCTTAATGCTTTCCAAGTCTACACTCCTATCTTTCCAATAATTTCATATTTATTTCTGATTTTAATAACATTTTCACATTACTACCACAGGGATTTAACTTCTACTTTAAAAAATATTTTTTTTGATTATTTGTTTTGAGAAAAGGTTTCTTTGTGTAGCTCTGGCTGTCCTGGAACTACTCTGTAAACCAGGCTGGCCTTGAACTCAACAGATCTGCCTCCTAAGTGCTGGGACTAAAGGCGCGTGCCATATCGCCCAGCTGAGAATTCTTCTTTTATGTGTGTGCCTGTCTGGGAATATATGTGTGTGAGTGCAGGCGCCTGCAGAGGCCAGCAGAGGGTGACGGGTCCTGTGAGGCCAGAGTTACAGGTGGGTATGAGCTGACCAATGTAAATGTTGAGAACTGATGTGTGTCCTCAGGAACAGCAGCACTGTGGAGCCATCTCTCCAGTCCCTAACCAGAGATTTCACGAGGTGCAGAGGAACATAAGAACTGTATAACTTGTTTGTTTGGTCAGGATGGTTCATGCAGCCCAGGCTGGCTTTGAGCTACTATGTAGCTGGAGATAAAAGTTGAACTGATCACCCTTCCTCCAGCTGTGGAAAGCTGTGAAAACCTGCATGCGCTACCCCAGCTGGCTTAAACAGTTACTTTAATTTTCTAAAATATCAACATTGTAACCAACTACTATGAAGTCTTCCTTCTTATTTTCCTAAAAATCTTACTTTTGGCTTTCAAATAACCAGGACAGATTTTTTTGCAGCCTCTTCTTGAAGCTCCTGGAATTCTTTATTGGTGGGTTTATAGATTTTCCTTAATTTGTAAAAAGGTTGTCTATAATGTCCTCAAGAATACTAGTTTTTTCTAAATCTCCTACAATCAGCCCACTTTGGCAAACAAGAAGTATGAGTGGGAAATTTGTTAAAACTGTTGTTTGAACAACTCTTGGCTGTCTGTGTACCATCTAACCTCAATGCTGCCCTGACTGACCTGCTGTGTCTCAGGTGTCCCCCTGACGGACAAGTGACCATCTCCCTGAACTTGTCTTGCCCTAGGCTCTAGGAGAGTTGTTAACTCTGAAAATGTAGTAACAAGACTGGCATGTGTTCTGAAGGTCAGAACTCAGTCTTCCTTGTGCGCCCCACTGCACTCTGTAAGGTCCACCATCAATCTACAGTGTCAGCGAGCTCTCCGGGCACTCTACTGCTAGGAAATCCAGGGTTCTCTCACAAGAAAAACCAAAGAGGCCTGAAAGCTCCGGACCACCTTCCATTTCCTCAGCATATCTAAGCAAGAGTGAGTCCAAGGTGCCCAGGAACCTTCTTTCCCACAGTAAATGCCTTTTATCAAAGACCTTATCTATGTGTTCATGGGAATCACATGAAGGAGACTGCCTTAGAGCTCAGGTCTTGACTTTTTCATCAAGAACAAGACTTTGACCATGTTCCCTCTACTCCTTGAAACAATGGCAGGAGTGAAGCAGAAAAACATTTAGGATAAAATTTGACAGAGTCAGTCACAGAAAGTCCTTATGTTCTTTATGTAAATAATGGAAATGTGATAACTTGCATAAAATTAGTGACATGAAATATGTCCAAACCCCTCTTACCTAGGATTGGAACAAGGTACTCTTTGAGTGTTCACATTGTCACATAAGGGTTCTCCGCCATGGTAGATACCTGTGCGAACATAGATCTGAAAGAGAAGGAAAATATACACTATATATAGTGTGTACACACCCACACATCCATACTCATATATAGGTATTATGAACACTCAACAGAACCAAGCACTACAAAATAACTTAACTGATGTAAATGAGAGAATCATGAGATCTTTTGTTCAGATGGCTTTTTTTGTATAAATTTACAGTTAACTGTTGCCTTTGCCCACTAATGATGGGTCTCCGACCCAGTAGAAAGTTAGCATAGCCACCAGCCCAGGAACTATGCATAAAACACAGAGGCCTTCACTTTTCCAAGATAAGTTGGTGCTAGGTATTCCTTCAAACTCCTGAAGCTAGAGGAACAGTTCCCTAAAACATGAACAGCTCTGTGATAAGATGTCAAGACTTTCACACAATGTGATTAAATAAAGACTATAAAAAGTCTCACTTTAGGTCCAATCACTGTTTTTAACTAAACAGACTGTAAAACTTGCTACTTTAAAAAGCCTACAGTTATGGATATTACAATTCTAGATTAACTGTGTGAAAGCTGAGGTAGGTGTAACTCAAAAAGAAATCATGACTCATTTATATTTTCTGAGATTTGTGTTTTAAGTCGTGTGAAAAGCTATCACAGGTCAATAGTTTACACTGTGCTCAAATTAGGCTAATAAAACAATGACTTCCATAGAACAAACATCAGTCTTTGTGACTTTACCTTATCAATGTCTCGAATATTTACATTTACATAGGTTGCACAAAGAATTTTGATTCTGAGTGCACTATTAATAACCCAGAGGGATTTTGTAGATGTCTCTCCATTCATATAGGGCGTGGCTGTGGAGATACGCCTGGAGTAGGATGGCATTGTGAAGCTATCCATCGGCAGCTGAGAGTAAAGGCTCTCCTTGGCCATCAACATCAAGTTGGGCATCCTCCCCAGCATTATACAGCTTCTGATGTACTGTAAGAGACCAGAGTGAGAGAAGCAACCACTTCCCATGAGGTTCTTCATCCCAAAGATAACATGTAGGAATGTTATGAGCATTTACAAAGGTGATTTTAAAAATTAAACATAGGCCACACTTGTTACCAGCTATTTATTTATTAAATTGGAATTAGTTTCAAAGAATTTCTGAATATATTTATAAAGTAAAAAACTAGGATCAATTTTTGACACTATTATGTTACTTTTAACTGCAAAACACTAAAAACAAAGATCAGAAATGATCACTGCAGGGAAGAGCAGCTTCCTCTGTCACAGTCCCCGTCATACGTCACCAGGGTCAAACTCCACACCCCTCCCTCCACACAGTTCCTGAGAAACATTTATTTTACTGAATCAATAAAGGTCCATAAGCAAGCTGGTATGGTCACTACACAGGTAATTCTAGCATGTGAGGCGTGGATGGAGAAGACGAAGGTTTACGGTCATTCTTAGCTACATGGCCAATTTGAAGCCAGCCTGGGCTATATGAGACCCCGTCTTGAATAAACAAAATTCCAAACAATAAAAACAAAAAGCAAATGATACCCAGAGCTATAGAGAAATTAAAAAATGTTAAAATTCACTGATCTGAGTTTTGAAATAGCAGGATGTGTGTGTGCAGAGTTCAAGGTCAGGAATGCTCCTCAATCACTGTCCACTTATTTTATTGGGAGAGGGAACAAGGAGCTCAGTAAGGACTAGGCTGGCTGACCAGAGAACTTTAGGGATCCTCCTGCCTCTGCCTCCCCAGTGTTGAGATGTCAGGCACAGGTTGCCAAGCCTGGTTCTTATGTTGGTGCTAGGGATCTAAACACAGGTCCTCCTCAGATTGTACACCAAAGCACTTTACCAAATGGCCCATCTCCCCAAATCCAAGATAAAGGTTCTTTAAAAATTATATTTGCTTATTAATGTACATGTATTAATGTACATGCATGGAATTCAAAAGAAGTTTAAACCTGGCTCTCTCTTTACATCTTGGTGGCCCCCAGAATACACGTTTTTGGTCTATGCTACTCCATACACATCGTAACTCCATATTCTCCTATCTATCAACAACTGAAGGCCGGGTGTCCGTATTATAAAACAGTGATTGGTGCGCACACCACCGTTGCTTTTCAAAGGACAGAGAAAGAGAAGAAAGGTCAGTAGTGATCTTAATAAACAACGCTCTACTTTAACATTGTCCCCGTATCATTATTGGGGAGCAAAAAAGTCAAGAAATACTCCCTATTTTGTAGTTAGTATAACTGCCACATCTTTAGGCTCTCAAATAATTATATTATTTAAATATAAACTTAAATAGAAAGGGGCCTGGTTGAATGCAAGGGAGTAGGGAAACTCATTCATCTCAGTGGGATTGACTATGATCAAAACACATCATCTACATATATGACACAAATGACCACAGGAGGATAGATAGTTCAGTGGTGGAAGAATTGGCTGGCATTCATGAGGTCCTAGGTTCAATCTCTGGTAGTGGCAGAAACAAAACAAAACAAAAAGACACAACTCACAAAGGAAGATGTCATTTCAGTGAAACTTACTATTAGTATTAAACATAATTAAAATATGCTAATAAATAAGCTTATGAATTCTGTTTGCTAATATTAACTATTAATCATCAAAGTACAGGCTAAGAACATATGCAGCCCTGGCATGGGCATACATCACTCACCTTGTACTGGCTCAGAGGATACTTTTCTAGGAAGTACTCATCGCAGCCACACACTTTCAGAATATACTTGCCCTGGTATTCTAAGACACAGAGTTTCAGCTGCTCAGAGGACAGCAGCATACTCCGAGTCTTCTTCCTGATGGCTTCAGCAATGACTTGCTCTGGCACACAGTCATGGTTGATCTTCAGGGTGTACTTCTGCTTGTCATTGTTTGGAGAGACGATTACCCAAATCACCACTATGATTTGTCCTGTAACAAGAAAACACTGTTGGATGAATCACTGTGTCGATTCATCTCCCTGAAGACAAGTTTCAAGAAGTTTTCACTCTCTGTTCTTGTAACTACAACCAGATAGGATGTCCAGTTAACATTAACTAGAGGTGAAGATCTGCTGGAAACAAGCAATGCTCACATCTGGCAGACTTTCACACAACATCCTTGGCTCCTTTCTGACTAGCCTAGTGAATCACCAAAACCCAAGGCTGAGCTGATCTCCGCTTCACAGAAAGACAGGAGAGGGTCTCAAGTTTACCAGTTCATGAACTACTCAAAGGAAAGCACTACTCAAAGGGAGCACCATCGTTAGAATGAAGAAAAGACGGAAGAAGAGTTGGAGAATAAACAGGGAAAGGGAAAAGGACTTTTTAATTTTTCTCTTATTAAGACCAATTAAGTCATGGACACTGAGAATCTATCAGATGTGAACATTGCCTGATTCCCCCAAATCCTCACCTCTAGTCAGTCAGGTTAACTAGACATTGTTTCTAGTTATGGTTAGAGGAACAGAGCACAAACTTCTTGAAACTTGTCTTTAGAAAAGTAAAAACACCACAGTGAAGCACAACAGTGTTTTCCTGTCAGAGGACAGATCATCAAAATGTATGTCTGTGCTTGCGGTGGTGCTGGGTATCAAACTCACAGCCTTGTATACATAAGGCAAACGCTCTAGACAACAGCTCCTTCTATTTTTACTTATAAAAAAGAAAAAGATAAGCAGCTCTAATTTTGTTCACATTCTGGCAACAGTGAATTCTAAACTCAGTTCTTTAGTCTGAGCGAGAGAAGCATTCACCACCAAGGGCTGAGTTAGGGAGGGTGTGCTTCCTGTCTACAAGTTATAACTTAGCACTCTACTCTTGTGGTGCAGCAGACCTTGTCTTCAAGCTCAGCATCCAGCCAGCAAAAAGCAATGGTGCAGAAGAAATCAGAGCAGTGACAAGGAGTTCACTGCTGACGGTCTCCTTACCTTTATCTAACTTGTTGTAGATGTGCTTTGGCAATTCTGGGGAAGACTCTACATTGGGAGGGTAGACATACATTGCTCTGCTGTGAGGCGAGTTGAGATCCCGCATATCCACGGCTTCTTTGCAAACATTCAGAATGTTCCTTCGGAAGTCCTGGACTTCTGGATCTTTAACCATGTCAAATTCACACACTGGCATGCCAATAACAAAACCTGAAAAATAAGGTATTTATAAAGAATGCAGGGAAGATGTGGTTCTTACAAACTGAGAACTGTGCACATTTGGAAAAGCCGAGGAGTCAAGAAAGCTTCTGAGTTAAAAAAAAAAAATCACTGATGAATTTATTTTAAAAGCTGATGAAGCCTTAAGCATTTTAAACATATGTATTTTCCATACACATATTAATATTAAAATAGGACCACTGTCAACTTTTTTACAGAGAAATAAACTTGGCTATAGCAATTCTAAGTCCTCCTCCTAATTGCATTTTTTATGGAAAATCCTACAGAATATCAAAGTTTTAAAAATTCTATAGCTCAGGGGTAAAAACCACTACTTTAGATTTTTTTTAAAAAAAGAAATTTACTTAAAGATTACAAAGGTAGTGATCAGGCAAAGTATCTTAACAATGAAACAAAGAGTAGATGCCAGTTATTTGTAGTTTAGTAATGACAATGTCAGTTAGCTGAAAATTGTATCATACCAATTTCTCGATTGAGGATCTTCTCTTCACGGTTGCCTACTGGTTCAATTACTTTTAAAAAGGGTTGGAAGAGCCGAAGGTCACAAAGCCGTCTTGTTTCATCAAAAAATTCTTCTCTTTCTGCTTCTTGGGTAACACTTACAAAAATGTAAGAAGATTCATCTTGCAGAAGCTGATGCAGAGGGTATTTTCTGGCTTCTTTAAACAGTTCATGCTTGATGGTGATTAGTGTAGCCTCACGGAGGCATTCTAAAGTCACTATCATTCCATTTGGGAGTAAACATTCCACTAGGATTCGTGGGGGCATCAAGTGGATGCCCCACAGTTCACCCGACGATGGCCGTGGAGGCATTGTTCTGATTCTCTGCCAACTTTACATAGAAAACCGCTTTATGGAATCAGAGATATGGCTGTCCCCAAACAGTGCCCTGAACAAGAGAAAAATACCACCTGTTAGAGAGAAGCAACTCCTGAGCATACACCAATGATGACTGCACTGAGAAATGTAATTCTTCACGTCCTGTTGTCTGAATGATCAGAGCAATGATAACTTATGTGTTTTAATCTAGATTGTTGCTCTAAACTATGCTATAAAGAACTTATTACAACAGGTACTAGAACAACTTTCATTTAATTAGATTTAATGAAAATTTTAAAATATGGAATAGATTTCCCAAGTGAAGTCTCATAAAAACAGAGGCAATGGAAAGAACAAAAAAATAAGCTGCAACTCAACCAAAACTTCCCAGCTCACCAGGCTGGTGGTGTAGGCCTGCAATCTCAGCTACTCTGGCTGAGGCAGGAGGACTGCAGTTCAAGGCTTGCTTTAGAAAGTTTAGCAAGGCTTGCTTTAGAAAGTTTAGCAAGGCTGTCTCAAGAACAAATCAACACCAACAGATTAGTAGAGACCTTGCCTGGCACGTGAGGGAAGGAGTAAAGCCCTCACCCCCCCCCCCCACCCCAACACACACAAAATCCCACCAAGTCTTCTCTAAAGGTGACTGGGTTCTGTCACATTTACCATTCCCCATCATTTTAGGATCTAAGAGATTTTAAATATAAGTACAGCCCAGAACTAAAGGTGACTGGGTTCTGTCACATTTACCATTCCCCATCATTTTAGGATCTAAGAGATTTTAAATATAAGTACAGCCCAGAAAAATCCAAATACTTTTCCTTCTTTACTCTTCCCCCAGCATACTTTAGTAATGTGATACTAAATGGCTAAGTCTTCCCATTTTAATCTTTCTAATTTCCCTTAAATATTTTTTATTATTTAAAACCACATATATGCGTATACATCTGTATGATATGTGCAAGTGAGTGTAGGTGCCTGCAGAGGCCAGAGGTGACAGATCCCCTGGAGCTGGAATTACAGGCAGTTGTGAGTCACATGATATGGGTCCTCTGGCAGAGCAGTGTGCTCTTAACTCAAAGACATTTATCTCCAGAACCCCTGCAATTTCCTTCCTATTGGTGGTGGGGTTGTGGTGTAGGAGTCCCTTCTGTTTGTGTGTTGTTTTCATTGGTTAAAAAATAAAGAAGCTGCCTTGGCCTAGTTGATAGGGCAGAACTTAGGTAGGCAGGGAAGACAGAACTGAATGCTGGGAAGAAGAGAGGCAGAGTAGGAGAGATACCATGGAGCCACCAGAATCAGACATGGTGAATCTTTCCTTTGTAAGCTACCGCTACGTGGTGATACACAGAAATGGGTTAAACTGAGATGTAAGAGTTAGCCAATAAATAAGAAGTTAGAGATAATGGCCAAACAGTGTTTTAATTAATAAAGTTTCTGTGTGGTTATTTCGAATGTAAGCTAGCCAGGCAGCAGGACGAACAGCAGCTTCTCCTTGCAACAGGGTTGTTTTCTGTCCAGGTGATATTTTTAGAACACTCTAAGGTTTTGTTTGTTTGTCTAAGAAAAAGTCTAAGGTAGTCTAAGGCTGGTCTTGAATTTGTGAGATAGCCAAATCTAGCTACCTTTCTTATGTTCTGACGCTTCTGCTTTCACCTACTGACTGCTGAGGTTTGGTGTGTGTGGCACTATGCCTGCTTCCATTCTGTTTTTAAAGGTTTCTTTTTTTAAATTTGTGTGTGTGTGTGTGTGTGTGTGTGTGTGTGTGTGTGTGTGTGTGTGTGCCTGCAGAGTCCAGAGAGAGCATTCAATTCACACAGGTACAGTTGAAGTCACAGGTGGTTGTCAACTGCCTGATCTGGGTGCTAAGATGTGAACTTTGGTTCTCTGCAAGAGCAGCAAGTATGCTTAAATCAAAGTTCACCTCTTTAGCCCCTCATTCATTCATTCATTTTGGAGACAGGGTTTCTTTGTGTAGCCCTAGCTATTCTGGAACTCACTCTATAGGCCAGGCTGGCCTCTAACTCAGAGATCTGCCTGCCTCTGCAGGATTAAATGTGTGTGCTACCACCCACCCCATTTCATTTTTAAACAATGATTTAAGTATTCTGTTATAAAACAAAATATCATCAATTGTTTTCCTTGAGGCATGATGATGAATCTGCACTATCTTTATACTCCTGAGATAGACTGTCTTAGATGCTGAGGATACACGACTCTGTGTCAGTACAATGATCCCCTTATTATGTGGTATAACATTTTAAAAACTATTAAGCATAGTAGGATTTGAAAGACTCAGTTTTACATGACAACACTTTTGAGGGTTCAATTGGAAGATGGTCACTGAAACCCTTAAACTATACACGCCAGCAAGCTAGCTAAGTGGATAAAAAGTGCTTGCCATGCAAACTTGATCCCTGGATCCCATAGACCAGCTCCCAGAACCATCCTCTGACCACACCTGTGCCATGCACGAGAGTGACCTCCATCCACCCGCAAAACCCCACCAAGTCTTTTCTTAAAGAGAAAACACAAATTAATTTCCTGCTGTTACACGATTTCTTTCATTTAGTAAGTGAAACTGGAAGTCAATCACCACAAAAGTAAAGCAGGAGGTACAAAATGAAAAAGAAAGCAGAGGGGCTGGAGAGACGGCTAGCAGAGGACCCTACTCAAGTTCAGTCCCCAGTCCCCAGAGGCTCATAACCATCTATAATTCCAGTTCGAGGGGATCCGACTCCCTCCTCTGGCCTCCATGGGCACCAGCCATGCACATGGTACACAGACATACATTAAGGTGAAATAAAAACAAAAAGGAAAATGGAACTTTAGAAATGGGTGGGAAACACCCCGGACATCCTGCGGATGTGGTCACTCTAACTTGTGGCACACGGTAACAGCACAAGGTGGCTATAGTTGACACTGCTTCTTCACCAGGGGTGTTGGTCCTGTCCCAGGATCATGTTTGGTACTAGGTAGGTGTCTTAGGGTTTATTGCTATGGGAGAGACACCAAGACCACAGCAACTCTTACAAAGGAATACATTTAATTGGGGTGGCTTACAGTTCAGAGTTTAGTCCATATCCTCATGGTGGGAAACATGGGAGCAGGCAGACATGGTGCTGGAGAGGTAGCTGAGGGTTCTACATCTGGATGGGCAGACAGCAGGAACAGAGAGTGACACTGAGCCTGGCTTGGGCATCTGAAACCTCGAAGACCATTCCCAGTGACACACTTCCTCCAACAAGGCCACACCTCCAAATAGTGCCGCTCTCTATGAGACTATGGGGCCATTTTCATTCAAACCCCTATAGTATGGAAAGACTAAAACAGATGTCCTTTTCTGCCCCTCAGAAGACAAACTCCAGAGTGTGAAGATCATGCAGTATGTGTGATGGTAGTTACACTCAGAATTCCAGAGCAGAAGAAACACTAGGGTGGACAGTTTCTATAAACACCCTGTGTCCAGCTGACTCAGTGCAGGTAGGGAGGGAAGACGGTCTACAGAGCACAACAAAGATTCAGAGAGGTAACTGGGAAAGGGTGCAGGAGCATGACACAGTCTAGAAACCCTCCAACATCTAACCCACCCGACGTTCCTTTAGTTTTCCTATTTGAGTTCATTCCTACCCTTGGTACAGATCACTAAAAGATCTTAAATGGCTGCCTTTCAATTCTGCTTGCATTCTCTAATTATTGCATCTTTCATTCTTTTATTTAAATGTGTGCAGGTGCACATGCACCTGTATGTGGGGAACAGAGGCTGGTGTTGCTGGTGTTCTTAATTACTCTCCACTTCATTTTATAAGAGGTTCCTACATTGACCTAGAGCTCACCAAGTAGGCTAGGCTGGCTGGCCAGCAAACCCAGGGATCTGACTCAGCTCCTCCTCTCCAGAATACACTAGTACGTGTAGTTTACTGTGGGTGTAGTAACCAGACTTAGGTCATGTTTGTGCAGCAAGCACACTTACCCACTCAAGTATTTATCCAGTCCCATGTAGTTCCTGTGCTTAAAAAAAAAAAAATCGCAGCCTAGTAAAAAGACCAGATAAATCAAATCCATGTGCACAATTACTGAAGTGACTTACATGGAGACTTTAAGTATATATTTAACTCTTCCCCCAAAACAACAAAACGCCAAATAAGTGAGCACTGACTTTCTGCAAGCATAAAAAAGTTCAAATAGAAACAAAACCAAACCACAAGCCACACTAAAAGAGCAGCTCTGCTCACAGTTCTTTGCTGAACGGTGCTACGAAGTCTACAACACAGAACTACTGCAACATCTATTTTCTACTTAACCCAGAAATTCATATGTTCTCTAGGACTAAAGGAGAAGGCTAACAGGGCAGACAGGTTAACAACTTTATGGCTTACTGTATAATAGTATGGGTACAGGCAACAAACTTTTCATAATTTAACTTTCTTTTCTCTCTCTCTCTCTCTCCTTTTTTTCCCCCAGTTTTTCAAGACAGGCTTTATTTATGTAGCTTTGGAGCCTGTAGACCAGGCTGGCCTTGAATTTACATAGATCCATCTGCCTCTGTCTCTGCCTCCTGAGTGCTGGGATTAAAGGTGTGCACCACCACCACCTGGCCTTAACTTTTTTCATGGACAAGAAATGTGACCACAGTCAAAAACCCCTTCAGGATTTTGGAAAGCAGAAACTGACCAGCATCACAGAAATAACCACACAGCAGCCAGGGCACACATCTTTCTATTTGCTTCATGCTTTCTCCTTTCTTGTGGCAACCTCATTTAAAATAAAACTGCTAACCCTCAGCTCCCATATAGAAATGCAGAGAAGGCAAAGGGACCTCACAACTATGCTGGATAATTCTTTGTGGTATAGGTACTACCACCCTACTTATAAGTAAACCAAAGACCAGAGATGTTATATGATCATTAGGAGACAGACTTTCATTTAAGGAGGCCGCTGGAGATGAAATCCATGACCTTACACATGCAAGCATTCTATCCTTTGCTTTTGACACAAAGTTCTCATATACCCCAGGTTGGCCATTAATTCACTATGCAGACAGAACTGACCCCAAATTCCAGTCCTCTTGCCTGGGCCTCCTAAGTACTTGGACTATGAGTATGCTCAACTACAGATGGGGATATGCCACTGAAAAATCTACTGGCTCCGAATGTTGGGACTATATATTCATTTTTACACTTTGAAGAAGAATTTTCTTCCTTTTTTTTTTTTTTTTTTTAAAGGCAAGATCTCAGGACGGGCAGTGGTGGTGCACACCTTAAATCCCAGCACTCGGGAGGCAGAGGCAGGCATATATCTCTGTGAGATCAAGGTATCCTGGTCTACAAGAGCTAGTTCCAGGACAGGTTTGGACAGGCTCCAAAGCTACAGAGAAACTCTGTCTCGAAAAACAAAACAAAACAAACAAACAAACAAAAAACCTCATTAGCCTAGGCTGGCCTTAAACTAACTACTTCTCCTACCTCTATGTCTCATGTGCTTATATTAGGTTCATGTTATTATGCCCACCTGAAAAACAAAGATAAAAAAGAAAAATAAAATTAACTTTGTTTTCCCTAGCTTTCTACTTATGTAAATAAACTGTTTAATTAAGGTAGTCTTATTTTCTTAGAAGCAGGTATACGTGATTCCTTCCTTGTTGATAAATCACATTCCTCATTATCAGGTTCAGTTACTGTGCTGCCCTGCAGTACACAGCAGGCAAAGTTCCCAATGCTCATGAGGTCTGAGGAAGACTCTGCATTTCCAGTATAAGAAGGTCACTTCTTGGCTAAGGCCAACTGCCTGATCACTGCATCATCTTCTCTAGTACCACTCATGTCTAGCTGGATATCATTTTACGACAGCCCGTGAAGCTAAACCATTACCCAACTATACACAGGGAGATTATATAACAAGTGAACAAAGCAGACACTGTCTGATTTTGGAAATATATGTTTAAAATGTGGTTGTTTAATCAATTTCTATCTGCATCAGAAAGCATGAACAATACATAAGCTATCTGGAAACATCTATCTGTAAGCTTAGGTGCATCTAGGTTGACTGAATTGGCAGCCTATGCAGACAACAGTCACAACTGCTGAAGCAAAACCTTGTACTTTCTGAACCTCCTTCCACACATACAGAAGTTGTTGAAGGTTTTTGAATAACCTGTATATTATTTCTTGGTGCAGGAGAATTGTCTGTAATCTGTCAATCATGTTTTATATAAACGCTGATTGGCCAGGCAGGAAGTATAGGCGGGAAAACCAGACAGGAAGTAGAAATGATGCAATGAGAACAAGAGAATTCTGGGAAGGAGGAAGCTGATTCCTCCCACTCCTGCCCAGACTTGGAAGAAGCGGGATGTGACCTGCCCCAGCTGGAAAAGGTACTGAGCCAAAAGGCTAAAATAGATTAGAATAATGGGTTAATATAAGGCATAGGAGCTAATAAGAAACTAGAGCTAATGGGCCAATCAGTTTATAATTTATGGAGACCTCTGTGTGGTTTCTTTGGGGCTAAACAGCTGTGGGAACCAGGCAGGACATAAACCCCAACAAGCAGGCCCTCTATGTTACAATTTCTGAGTCTTATGTATTGCCATAGACAAGATTATACTTTTATTCTTAAATCAACAAAATAGTGTTTAGTTTTATATTATCTACTACATCTCTTTATTTGGTTACTACTAGAAAATAGAAATATGCTTTCCAAATCTTTACGTTACCAAATGAACGTTCTTCTGACTTAGAACAGAATTAAAGACTCCTGTCTAGGCTTGCGATAGACACAGCATGATTCAAACATGGCTTAATAATCAATTATCTGTTACCCTATTTGAAGATGATTGCAAATGCTTTGAGTTAATTATTCCTTTTCTTTTAGTTACCACAGTCTCTTACAGGCATTTATACTGTAGCTCTACAGTCCCATTAAAATGATTTACAACCATGCCTAACTTCTTACTAGATTATGAATTTTTCCAGAATTTTGGGGATAAGGACACAGAAAACAAAACAAAACAAAAAATAGAGAATAGAAAAATTAGTTGAGAAATTTTTGTAGAAATTATTCCAGAGAAAACATCAAGGGCCTGAAGAAAGAGTTAGAGCAGGAGGGATGGTCAGGAAGAGGCTAGAGCCACCTGAGGAATAGTCTCCAAGAGGCCAACTCCATGGGGACGAGAAGTATAATCATAGACACATCTCACAGAGTGATGATTCCTGGGAAGCAAGTGTCCTTCAGTACCATGTTCTGAGTCCCAGTGCAGGCCTCCAAGATCTCCTTTCTGTAAGAGCCACTGAGCTGGAGCTGGAGCAAGTCCAGAGAGACAGCTGTGATACGCATAGCTCTGGAAGGATGCTCTATCCACTTCCTTCAGAATGCTGTCCTTCACTGACCTTTACATGCTGACCACGAGAAGACAAGCTTTCAATGAGACAGAAGAGCTGTAGAGATCAAGTTCTCATGACAGTATGTAGGAAACTATAAACCCTTCAGTTAAGGGTTACAATTTGTTCTTCATATTAAATTCACACTCACAGAACTATAGAAAGCACCATGAAAACATATTTCTGAGCTTAGGAAGTGTCTATGTTGATAAAAATTTTTAAATAAGACAATTAAGATCTAGGCGAGTAGTGTGCATAAAGTGTTGATTTTTCTGAGTCTCATGTTGCCCAGGCTGGTTTTGAACTCACTATGTAGCAAAAAAAATGATCTTGAACTGATGATCCTCCTACCCATCCCCAGGGCTGCGATTACAGGGCATCGCACATCCAGCTACAATACAGACTTTAGGACCATGGCCTGAACAGGCAGGTTAAAGATTCTAATGTGATAGCAAAGCAACTGCACTTCAGAGCCACTAATGAAATACAAATTAGTAATACTGGTTTTAAGCTATTAGGTAAATGAACTTAAAAACACAACGATATAAAACATATCTTGAAATGTGGGGTAAAAACTTTAAATTTTACAGGCCAAATGTATAGCTTGTGATAAGAGCACTTGTCCAGCACACTTAAGGTTTTGGGTTTGAGTCCCATTAAAAGCAAAATGCAAGGACAGTCACAACAGCAAAATCAAATTTTAATGTACATTGATAAGCTAACACTTTGTACAGTTTAAGCCCAAAAGGAGACTTAGACATTAATCCAGCTGGGGACATAGCTCTGGGGTGTAGCACTTACCTAGCAGGCATGAGGGCTTAGATTCAATCTTAGTACCAAAAGTGAAAACAGGGAAGAACAGTCCAGAAGAAGGTGTGAGAAGAGCAATTACAAGGAAAGACAAGACAAGAGGACTTGATACCACTGCATAATTTAATAGCATACAATGCTCTTGCTGTGACAACACTGCATGATTTCTAGTGGGCACTTTTCTCATCTCCCCAGGACAGTGCTGTGGTTTGAGCCTGAAGTGGCTCCCACAGATGCATGCATTTGTACACTGGCCCTCCAGCGTGATGAAGGAAGTGGGCCACTGGCGTTGGTCTGTCGGCTTTATAGCCTGGCCCACTTCCTGTTTGCTCTTTGCTTCCTGAGTGGTGATGCTGTGTGACCAGGTTCCTCTGGGTCCTGTCTATCACCAGGCTTTCCTTCCCACCATGATAGAACCACCAGCCAAACAAAATAAACCTTTCTCCTTAAGCAGCTATTGTCAGGGTATTAAGACAAAGCAACAGGAAAATAAATCAAGACAGACAGGTGAGAGAGAACATCCTAATTTTACACAGCCAGTCAGAAAAGTAAGCCAGGCAACTCCAGAAAGTCACTTACAGTTTTAGACTAGGATGATGGGATTTGGTAAATTACAATTTCAAAACACTGAACCCAAAAGAATAATTAATATTTCAATGGAAAATGACATTACATTTTGTTCTTGGTTATTGCTCAAATTCTTTGAATCCTTTTGATTCTGAACAACAGCATGCATTGCCTAGTGCATGGGCAGGCCTAGAGGTGCAAGACAAAGCTAACCAGTCCACAGAAAGTCGAGGGAACACACACAGAAAGTCAAGTGAACACAGGTCTGGAACCCTCAACCCCAGGCCTAATGACTGAGGAATTTTGTTGGAAACCTCCAACTTTTCAAATGGCATTCTTATTTAGCAGAGAGAATAATACATGTTACCTAGTCCTGTCCAAGGCAGAGGCGACCAGTGTTTCTGTTTTAGTAGGGCCAGTTTTTCTTAAGCCTCAGTACCACTGATGCTAGAGAGAGCTCTGTCATTTTTAGGACTTCCTCAGTCAGGGAAGGTTCCTTTTTTCTTTGCATTATACCATTTTTCCTGTCTTTCTTCATTAAGAATGATACCTTATTTCTCTGTATCATTAGATGAGGACATTTAAATACTGCTCCTTTTGGGTAGTATGCTCAAGGATCTATATACATTTAAAAAGCACATCTGCACCTCTGATTAATGTTCTGATCCTAATAATGAAAAACCCTTACAATGTACCAGAAAAGAAATGTGGGTCAGCTATAGGTTTCTCAACTGAACCTGTCGATGCCTCCGACTGCTGTGAATGTGTGCCTGTATCCATAGATGTTCAGTCTAGCATGATTCAATGAAGACTCATCAGAATATTCTACCAGACACAGTATAGATACCCATGTGTATGTAACCATGTTCCATTAGAAAGTCTTTGCCAGATAGCCAAAAGGATTTGGGGAGAAAAACCAAGGACAGTCAGAAAGTTCCATCATAGTTCACTCTTTCCAACAGTACCTTATTTCCTGAGGTTGAATAAACAGGAGTCCAGTGATGGTTTAAGTGCTTGTAATCCCACACGCTCAGAGACAAAAAGGGAGAAAAGTAAACCTTCAGACATCAGTGCCCTAAGTGTTTCTCAAAACTAAATGACATCTTCTCTTATACTGTTATGACCAGTGTTGTCTGTTGGTCAATACTACCAGGCCAAGGAAAAAGTCTGCAACAAGAAAACAGCCTGCTGGTAAGTGATTCAAATAAAGATTTGTTGGGCTGGACACAGCTCTTGCAGATGAGCCGAGTTTCGTTACCAGTACTTCCTTCAGGCAGTCGGCAACTAACTGAAATCCAATGCCATTTTCTGGCGTTCATTGGCACTGCACTCATATATATAAATGCACACACAAATATACTTGTCATTATAAATAAAAATAAATCTTTTTATTAATTTGTTTATTTATTATATGCACATGTATTTTGTGTACATATCTGAATGCAAGTATCTCACAGCCATACGTGTAGAGATCTGCGGACAACCTTGTACTATGTGGGTCCCAGGTACTGAACTCTGATTGCTAAGCTTGGCAGCAAGTGCCTTTACCCTCTGAGCCATCTTACCTGTCATGAAAATAAAATCTTTAAAAACAAAAACAAACAAACAGATTTGCTTAAAAATATGGAGTGATTCTCAAATGTGTCTATCAATTTGACAGAGAGGACAGGGTAGTTTTCTGCCCAACAACAACCATCTAATGTACTCACATACAAATAAACCCAAACCTGAAGGAGGAAGCCCTCTCTTCTAATTATAGTCATCCCAGGTGGGCAGTCCCTGGTTGTTGGCATTCTGTGAAAAGGCAACAGTGTAATTCTACATCCTGAAGCAGATCAGACAAGGGGACCCTGGCTCTACAAGCACAGAGTACCTCATTTCACATCAATGTTTAGCTCCCGGACATTCTGTCTAGTTCTTATCTATCCTTGATGCTGTCTTTTGTCCTAATCACAATTTCAGCTTTGTGCTTAACCCATTTCCTCAGAGGCTGATACAGCTGTAATCTTTTCAAACACCCTCCCTTCTTGTGTCCTATCAATTGGCATGCTTATAAAATGACATGGCAAATACAAAATACACTAACATTTTATTTCACTGAACCTGACTACTTAATGTTCAGTCTTAACCTGCTCATTTCATGTCATATTGACCCAAATCAATGTTTCCCAGTTCCAATTGATAACATAATTGAATAAAGGTCCACTTGCACAAATGTTCTACATTCTTCAGACTATATTCTAATAAGCATGAAATTTTATATTCATTTAGTTATTCCTCACAGTAACAACACTGGACAGAAGACATGAAATCTAACAGAAACCTGAGTTTTAAAGCTGCCTTTTTTTTTGGGAGCTAGAGAGATGGCTCAGTGGTAAAGACCATTTGGCTAATCAAGGGTTCGGTTCCCAAGACCCACATAACACACAGCCACCCCTAACTCTAGTTCTGACTTTTTCTACCTCCCCAGGCATCAAACACACATGTGGTATACACATATATACAGGTAAAACACTCATCTAAAATAAGTCTTTCAAAATTTTTGAAAACCAATTTTCAATCACAGGAAACCTACTATCTTACAAACATCCTAAATTTTATACATGCATATATGCAAATATAATCACACACATATATTCATATAAAAGAGTCCATTTGGGGTTTCTTTATATAGGGTACAATGCTCCTTTCCAGAACCCACAGGTTACCAAGTGAAAAGTATGGGTACCTCCCTTTGAGCTGTGGTCACAAGTATCCTGGAAACCCTTAAGATAATACAGACCAGTATTCTTGGTGGCTCACCAGTTCATAACAGTATGCCCTTATTATTGAAGATACTGCACACTTTGACACAGGACAAGGAGAAATCAAATTAATACTGACAAGGAAGCTTCTTCTTTGCTGGCTAGTTTTCAAAATACTGGAAGGTGCTATATAGGCTCCTAAGAGAGAAAGGTCATAGATAATCTTCCCTGTGAATCTTGTGAACCACAATAATGACTAGTGTAACAAAACATGCCTATGGGTGCAACAGTGGCACAAACGTTACAGGCATAAGCAAACAACTGCTTCCTGATTGACATAAGGCTCATTCCAGAAGAGGAAATGCATGTCTGGGCCTATAAATAAACCCAGCTAAGAAACCATAGCTGGGAGTTCATAATACCAGGAGTGAAGCTAATACTATTATTTTGTTAAATGTACCTCCTATCAAACTGCCCTCTAAACTGGCATCTCTCATACCCATAGATTAGTGCAATTCACAGACCTTTTGTGAAGTTTATTTGTGTAGTGGGCAGTGGTTAATGCAGAAATTCACAAATGGTCCACGTGTAGAGAATAAGTGCTCACTCACAAATGACACATCTATATCATAGAGAGAGCAGAAGCACTCTAAGAGACAGAGTTCAAAGAGAACCAAGTGAAACAGTGTCATCTGAACACGATAGGCCAGCTGAACTCATGAACTTATCATAGTTGTGGTAACCTGCACAAGTCCAGGTCAGTAAGCATTATATAAATTTCCCCCTAGTTGAGTAGTTATTGATACTTGATAGCTTCTGGGGGAGGGAAGATTCAGTTGTCATTAAAGGTGCGATACCCTGGTAAGTAGACCATGCTCTAATAGATGGTCCCATACGCATGAGTGTTATGGGCAGTATGGGCAGCACAAAATAGATTTACTAAGTTATCTAAGAGACTTGGCTGGGAGCGTTGATACACGCCTTTAAACTCAGCACTTGGGAGCCAGACGCAGGCAGATCTCTGTGAGACAAGGCTAGCCTGGTCTATAGAGTAAGTTCCAGGGTAGTCAGGGCTATACAGAGAAACCCTGTCTCAAAAAAAAAAAAAAAAAAACAAAAACCAAAACCACCCCTCAAAAAGAAGACTTGAAACTGAAAGAGTCTGGGGTATTAGGTATGGAGTCTGGAAGGAATATGGGATGAATATGATCAAAATACATTGTCTGCAGGGCTGGAGAGAGGGCTCAGTGGTTAAGAACACTGGCTGATCTTTCAAAGGACCTGGGTTCGATTCCCAGCACCCACAAGGCAGCTCACAACTGTCTGTAGCTCCAGTTCCAGGGGATCCAACATCCTCACACAAAAATATATTGCATGCCTGCATGAAAATTTCGAAGAATTAATAACAATACTATGTATTTCTTAAAATTGTTCTCTCTTCTGGCCAAGGTGTATTGGTAAATGCCCGCAATTCCAAAGTCTAAGGCAGGAGGATCATAAGTGAGTGTGAGATGAGATTAAGCTAGAACAAAAGAATAATACAAAATTTCTCTGATAACGTATTCTGATTTAATTGCCTTCCATCTGCCTCATTTCCTGGCAGTGACAGAAGATTATCACATTAGTAATGACTAAAAACTCAACTACAAACAACTAGTGATCAACTAGTGACCCACTTTCTATACTTGAGCATTTCATTAGAGCAAATGTGATGTGATGGAGGGAGATTGGCAAGCAAAGCAACAAACAGTTCCCAAAAGTGCAATCAGGAGAAAGGGACTTAGTTTAAGTACAAACACCAAACAGCCAAGGCATTAGAAGGTCTATGATTAACAGCGGCCAGCAATGTCAGAGACTTACAAGATTAGGATTTAAAAAACAACCACCACCATACAATGTGCATGATGAGCAAGGCATTCAAAACACAATTATTAACTAATCACTTGAGTATTTTTCCTTTCAAATGTTTCTTGGGTTTTGTTTTTGAACTTGTTAATGCACAATGAACCAATTACTTTGAAACGACAGTTCCTGTATCTTAAAAAAGCAATGAAAATGGTGAACTGGTGGAGCTACCATCAAGCATTGTCACCAGGGTGATACTAGTAGGATACTTTCATCTTTACTGGCTGATGTCTCACGTCCTCAGTGGACAAACTGAAGCAGATTGTTAACTGAGCTGTAAGTTAGAGTGTGTGCTCATAAAATCTGTCATATGACAAAACCATTTCAGCAGGCCATGCCACTATGCTATTATCCCAATTCTTTCTCCTATTACAACTCATCAGCAAACTTTTTCTGAATTTAAAATAAGGTACAGGAGACTTAAGATCTTTAAGAAGTAAAGTTACATCTTCTCTAAGAAGATAAAGAGTAACTCAAAAAGAAAATGAAAGAAAGAATAAAGTGAACAGGTTGAATGAACAGTGGCACAGATTTACATGCACACACCCAATTCAATAATCACGGGGTGAGTGTGCAATGAACTATCTTGATGGGATTAAAATCTAGAGAGTATACATCACGGTGCCTGCATAACCCTTCCTTTAGCTATAGGAGGAAAGCTAAACCGAAACTGTTCAACTTCCCCTACTCAGTACTAATTGTCTGTGTGACCTGACAGACCACGTGTGCCATCATCATTTGATAACCACACCAAGTTTAAAACACATAAGGAAAAAGGATGCACACACACAAATACTTGAAGGTATTCCCAATTTGATTTCCAAAACATGTCTCAGTGATAAGAGCTCTTGTTTTACGGGCTCAAGGCCCTGGGTTCACTTCTAGAACAACAAAACAAAAGTTGAATGTCTCTTTCTATCAGCTAACTCGCACGGCCTTGGTTTCTTTATTACAGCTGCATCGATACCACCCATCACTAGTCTACCCACAATAAACTACCCTATCATAGAAGTCTAAATGACACGGCTGTATTTACGACTGTGCTTTAGTTTCCACAAAAGCACAATTCTGAGAACATGAGTCATTAGCCTCAGAGTAAAAAAAGAAAGAAAAAAAAAGAAAAACTTGGATGAGACTATGAATCTTACTATCGAAACCAACAATTTAGCTTAGAAATTTCCCTTCTGAACAAGAGGAACAAAATATTTCTACTCTGTCACACACTCCAAAACTATCAGAGCTGTTGTCTGTATTGGTGTATGGTGGCAGGAAGATGACCTTAGTCTAGCTATTTTCAGAGCTGTTCTTTTGTCCTGTCAGGATGTCATCTTTCTAGGACAATTCCGGCTCTTATCCCTATTGGAGCACATATTACAAAGTCCCCACGACTCACATGCAAAACTCTCTAAAGTTAAACATTCATTTCCACAGTGTTAGATGTTCCCCTCTGTAGGGACCAGGTCAGGAAGGGAGCTGTTGTGCTTTAGGCACCCAGGCAATGCACGTGGGCAGTCCTGCGTTCAGCCCCCAGCACCAACACAAACAACAGTTTTAAAAAAAAATTGAGGCTAACATCCTATGTTTCGTTTTAAAGACACCTTCATAAATGAAAAAGGTTTGAAAGGTATTTGGTGTAATGAAAAGCAAAGCTGCTCAAGCCCTAACTAACTTCCCAGCAGAAAGTCAAAGTACAGTACCACTTTGGGATGTCCTCTGCCTCAGGCTGACTTCACAAAGGCACACCATGGTCAAGCACATCCTCAGTCTCCAAGGCATAGCCCAAGGCTTCACATCAGGAAGCTCTGCTGCTGAGCTACATCCTGGCCCTCATTATTAGTATTTTCACTGTTCTCTATCTCTACTAGGTCAGAAAGAGTTCTTCCTGGAGAAGTAACCTGTCCCTAATTCAGCAACCATTCTTTAAAGAATTCTAAAAGATACTGCTAGATTCTGGGTGTGGCGGTGCGTACCTTTAATCCAGTATTTGGGAAGCAGAGACAGGTGGATCTCTTTGAGTCCAGTTAGTCTAGTCTACTGAGGGCCAGCCAAGGTGATATGTCTCTGTAAGAAGGAACCAAAAGGACCCCAATTTCTCAAAAACCAAAAATGCTGTCAAAGTTGGAGAAGGGAGCGATATTTTCCTGTAGAGTTCCAGTTTTTATTATCTCACAATCCATAAAGTAAAATATGCTGATCATAGAATAAAGCGTATTTGACTATTACCCTTAATTGTCAACTTGAAAGAATCTAGGATCACTATAGAAACCAGTCTCTAGTGAGGGGATTTTCTAGATTAGATTAACTGACAGGGAAAACCCGTGCTAAAAGTGCATTGCATGAGCTGGGCTTCCCAGCCTGAATAAAAAGAAGGAAGTGAGCTGAGCACTAGCAACAACCTCTCTGCTTCCTGACACAATGGGATCAGCTGCCTCAATCTCCTGCCATCATGATCTTTCCCCATGATGGACATACACCCTCAAAGGGTGAGCACAAACAAACCCTTCCAAAAGCTGCTCCGTCACATATTTGTGTGTGTACACACTACATTTTCAAAGAAGGAAAAGGCTTTTTGACAGGCAGAGAATGAGTATGGCTCCTCACCTTAGGCAGGTGGGGTAAACTAAGGCAGAAAATCCCTGAAGGCACAGTACTCAGTGCCTCCCCTTTCCAGTTCATTTCCAGTGGTGCCACTACAAGTGCTGGCTGAAACTGGTGTCTAATTACCCAGTTCTCGCCTGAAGTACATTCTTACTGGGCAGGGTGCAGACTCAAGCATCACCGGCCCTTTTCAGCACACCCTGAGTCTAGTCTTCCTGGGGCGACCTTTCCCTTTCGCAGTTGTCTCTGTTGTGGAAACAGGAACCGTCTTCCTTCCATCTCTACTGTCATCTGCTACCATGACAATTGTACTCAGCTTCCATGTGAGTCCCATGTCTTCTTCAGATAAGCTGCAGAAAGGCTTTGCCACATGCATAGACAAAGACCAAGCAGAACCAGTTGACACTTCATGTGAGAATATTCGTAGCCATTTAAGGAAAACAGACTTAAGATTAAAAAAAAAAAAACTGTGTGTGTTTGTGTGCTTGTGTGAGCACACGACTTGCCTCTAACTGCAGGCACCTGAAGAGGGCCCTGCATCAGATGCCCCTGGAGTTGGAGTCACATGACACACGTACTGGGCAGCAAGCTTGGGTCCTCTAGAAGGAAGAGCATCACATTTCTTAACCTCTGAGCTATTTCTCCAGCCTAGACTGACTACTGCTTTAACAGTTTATTAGCCAAGTTTGCATTTCCACTTATCTAAGTTTTCTTCAGTAGTTAAAAACAATTTAAAAAAATTTTATGTGCATGGGTGTTTTGCTTGCCTTCATGTCTATGCACCTGTGTGCCTCGTCCACATAGACCAGAAGGCGGCATCAGATTCCATAGAACTCAAGTTACAGGTGATTGTAAACCACCATGTGGTTGATGGGAGTCAAATCCTGGCCCTCTGGAAGACCAGCCAGTACTCTTAACCACTGAGTCATCTCTTTAGCCCCCTTGGGATTTTTTTAAGCCACTGTAGTTAGTGTCCAAGAGCTACCTACATGTAGCCCAGGCTGGCACTGAACTTCTCGTCGTTCTAACTCTACCTCCCAAGAGTGGGGATTACAGGTGTGTGCCACCATGCCCGGTGAAAAAAGATTTCTTCATGTATGTTCAGCTGTGATCTAAGTTTATTTCTAGGTGCAAAATTTGTTGATTTTGTGATTGACTCCTATCCTCCATTATCTAATTGGCTACTGTTTATAAAGTGAAAGCTAAGGTCTATATATTAAGACCAAAGGATAAACAAACAATTTTACTAATGATTAAAAGCCAAAACCTGTGGTCTGGTAAAAATACCATAAGGCCAAATGAAAAATCTCTTGGGCCCCGGGAAAACATATTCTGCAGCACATGTACCAAATGGCTGCCCCGAAACAGTTGCTCCAAAAACCAATATAGACTAGAAAAAAAGTTACAAATACAGATTACAGCAGAAAAAACTTAGTCAGCAAGCCGAAGAACACAGTAACTTCAAACAGTGTCCCAGTCCCATTTTTATCTGACTGAGATCAAATTAAGCTTGAGGAAGTCCAGATGTTAGAAAGATAGCTCTCAGACAATTTGTTGGAGACTGAAACTCTTTGGGAGACATGACAACAAAATTCCTATTTTATTTTTACTTACTTTCCAGAGGCATGGTCTCACTATGTAGACCGGAATGATCTTGAAATTACTCTGTAGCCCAGAGTGGTCTTGAGCTTTTGGTGGCCTTCTTACCTCAGCCTCCTGTGTACTCCTGTAAGCAAACTCACTGGCTCAGCACCTAGCCGAAAGAGGATGGAATGGTTTCTTTGATGTATAGTTGCCCTTTCTAACCAAGGTGAAGTGACAACTTCCGCAGGAAAATGTATACATCAGAAGTCAGACACAGGAGCTCTGGCCATGTGACTGGCTACAGAAATGAGGATGTCTGTGTTAAGAGTATTTGTCTCTCATTTTGTTTGTTTTTATTTTGATACAGAGTCTCTCGATGGAGTCTTGGCTGTCCTACATCAGGCTCACAAGAGATCTGCCTTCTGCTTCCTGGGTGCTGGGACTAAAAAGGTGTGCACCACCATGCCTAGTTCTTACCTCCCATTTTGTTAAGGATGTTTGTGCATACATACACATACATTAGGCAGATCTTTTCTTGTTGTTTTATCATGTACTGGTACACACTGATGAACACCTAAGTGTTAAGATAAGTACCTAAGAGTTGCTTAATATACATTATCAAGATGTCAGACAAGAGTGAGGACCCTTTGGCAAACCATGCAAGCCATTTGGGAGAAGGAGAATGATTCTGTTGGCAGCACATGGGGAATTCTTATATTAACTTTAACTTGCTACTGTCTTTATTTGGAGAATAAGTATGGTATAAAAAGACATTTTGGGTGCCAAACTGACACAGGATAGACTTATGATGGTATCATAAAGTGAGGTCCTTGACAGACTACCTAATCACACATATATTGTATGACAAAACATAAGACATGCAACATACACACCTACCTACCCACCCCAGACAGGGATCTCACAACAGACCAAAGTGAAGATACCATCAAAGTCCAATTTGGTGAACCAATTAATTTTATTAGGGTTACTCACGGGAATTAAGGATTTCTTACAGGACTATGGGTAAGGAGTTACTATCAGGAGCAGAAATGACTCAAAGACAGTTGCATCACCAATGCCCACTTCAGCATGGGGGACAGCTCACAAAGTTGGGAACCCGGAGTACATGGCATAGCCTGCAGGCAAGCTCAAGACTGCAAACTATTCTTTTCAGGTACCTCAATTGGTCTAACCTTCTTCCTGAAAGCTCGCTGGTTTCTGTTTCTTCCAGGCAGATGGTCTGGTCTCAAGAGTCTTCTTTCAGCTTGGGCTTGTCTGAGAGGGACTCTTAGCTGTTATTGCTTACTCTGGCAAGGAGGAACCTAGTAAATCTGGTCAGTTTTAGGGACTTCTCTTTTGAAATGTTTATCTTCCTGTTTTAGAGCTTCCCTGCAGGATGAAATGTTACACAACTTGTGGCCCACGCTTTTTGGAAGTGGTTTGTGGGAGGGATTCAGAGGTCTAGAGATCCTGGCTAGAAAAGTGTGAATGCTGTTAAGTGGCGTTTAACGGGTGGTTCTGAGGGAAGTGACCAGACTTACAGACAGCAAAGACAGTGCTCGTGGGGTTTCTCACTGTGTACAGTACTAGCCAGTATTATGTCAACTTGAAAAGTTAGAGTCATTCTGAGAAATGTCCGCACCCGATTGGCTCAGCGGCAAGCCTGCAGAGAATTTTCTTGATTAATCATTGTGTGGGAGGGCCCAACTCACTGTGAATGGCACCAACCCTGAGCTGGAGGTCCTGGATGCTGTGGGGAAAGTAGGCTGAGGAAGCAAAAAAGAGCAAACTAGGAAGCAGCACCCCTTTGTGACTTCTGCTTAAGTTCTTGCCTCCAGACCCTACTTGTTTGAGTTTCTGCCTTGACTTCCTTCAATGATGACTGTGATGTGGAAGTGTAAACCGAACTAAACCCTTTCCTCCTCCAAGCTGCTTTAGGTTACTATATTTTATTACAGCAATAGGAACCCTAAGACAGATTGGAACAAGGATTCTACTGAAAAGACCGGACAAGACCACTGATGTAACATGCTAGCTCTTCTATCTAGGCCCCAAGACTCTGAAGTCAGAAAGCTGGCTAGCTGAGGCCGCAGCAACAGTGCGACAGCTCACAGCTCTCCACAATTCCAGATTAGATGCTCTCTTTTGGTTTCTATAGGCAACAGGAACACAAGCGGCAAGCACACAGACATGAACACGGGCAAAACACCTTACCCATAAAATAAAATATTTTAAAAATACACTAAAATATCCTAATAAACAAGATCTGAGTTTAAATGTATACGAAAATAAATACATGTTTTTGTTCCCCTACTAGAATTTCTTCCTAGACTTAACCATCACATTGCCTATACTTTGGGGAGGATATAAAAGAGCAGACGGAGCAGAGCTGAAGTTTTCCTTTGAGAACTGGAGAAACGAGGACGTATGAATGACCCACTCGCAGGGATCGAGCCCGGAAGTCCCGGGGGCAGGTCGTGTGCTCTACATGTGGGGTTGGTTGTGGGCCGTCTGTGGATCCCGCCACTCTGGATCCCGCGCTGTTGAAGACCGACAGGGACCTTTCAGGTGGTGACTTGAGATGGTGGACGGGAGAATTTGGATTGTCAGTCCTGGGTCAGAGGGAAAGTACTCTTTCTTCTGAACTCCGAGAGGTGGTTGGGAATACAAGCGGACCCTTCGTTTGAGGGCTGAAGACCACCGCCATTCGGAACGGGAACCGAAGCGTTTCGCAGGCGCATTGCCATGGTCCCCGGAGCACAGCCAGGGAACCCAGCAGCCACCCCCATATCCGTGTTGGTGCAGGTTGTGGATCACCAGGAGATGCAGGAGGTGCTGCGAACTGAGTAGACCAAAGGTCATATGACTATGAGGACCAAGGAGCGCTCTGTAACCGCAGTTATCTTTCGCATCCAGAGTGCCTGACAATGTTTGTGGGGCACTGGGGCACCAGGAGAACCTGGATGTACCCCGCGTTGCTACGGGAGGATAATTTGTCGCCAATGATCTGAACCTGAGAAATGTTCCAAGGCTAGGGATGCGAAAAAAATGCTCGAAGAACCAGCTCTCAGCAGTCTTAATGACAGTCCTTTAAGAGAATAAAAGGCGAAGAACACTTTTCATTTCACAAGTCTTTCGAAGAGCATCCGAACTTGTCCTCAGTATCAAGTAATGTCTCAGGTCCTGGCTCTTGGACTTAACCTCTACCTCCCAGAAAACTGAGTTTGTCTAAAACTGTCTGTTAGATAACCTGCACCAAAGACTCCCAGAGGCCCATCTGAACACAAGACTGCGGCAAATGTCTGAGTAACATAACCGCCATGATCAGGCCAGGGTCTACCTCTGTTTTTTTGATTAATATTTATTTTTATTTTGAGACAGTGTCTAGCTGTGTATCCCAGGCTTACTTTGTAATTGATGTCTAGCCTGTGATGACTGAACTGCAGGTCTTTCTCAGCCTCCCACACAATGGGATGACATTGTGTTCCAGATTCTCTGACTGCCACCTCTCTTTAATCTCCTTTTCCACCTGGTATTACCCGTGATATGCATTGTACTTGACTTGCTTGTTGTATTGAGGAGTCTTACCAGGTCGTGCTATTAAAACTCACTGTGACTCTTTTTATTTTCCTTAAATTTTAAATTTATTTTGTGTATGAGTATGAGTATTGGCCTGCATGTGTATATGTTCATTGTGTTTACCAGCTGCCCACAGAGAGCAAAAGAAGGTATTAGATTCCCTACAACTGGAGTAGAGGTGGTTGTGAGCCTTTGTGCAGGTGATGGAAACTGAACCCAGGAAGAGTTCTTAACTGCTGAGACATTGTTCAGGACTGAAAATGACCCTTAAAAGAAGAAAGAACACATTTTATTTTCAAAATAGATTGTTGGGGCCCAGTGTGGTAGCATAAGCCTTTAACTGAGCAATCTGGAGGCCTACAGGTAGGACAATCTCTGGGATCCTAAGGCTAGCAGGTATACATATAGTAAAACCCTGTAACAAAACAAAACAGAAAAGGAAAAGAAAAGAGAGGGCTGGAGAGATGGCTCAGTGGTTAATAGCATTGCCTGCTCTTCCATAGGTCCTGAGTTCAATTCCCGGCAACCATGTGGTGGCTCACAACCATCTGTAATGAGGTCTGATGCCCTCTTCTGGCCTGCAGGCATACACACAGACAGAATATTGCATACATAATAAATAAATAAATAAATATTTTTTTAAAAAGGAAAAGAAAGGAGAAAGAAAATGAGAAAAAATTTGCTCATCTAGAAAAAAATTAAGGAAATATTATGAGGTTTACAAAGACAGACTAAAAGACAACAAAAATTCCCCTATGATTCCACATCTCTTTTAATATTTAGTATCACATAAATATGGTTTTATTTTAATTCTCTTTTTATGTCGATACAAAACATACAGGTCTCACTTCAAAGGGAGTAAAAGATAGTTCATTCTAAAACCAAACATGGGTGACCATGGCCAAGGAACCCAGTGATTCAGATTATGTCAAAATCCACATGCCTCTGTGGTTTCATGACATTTTTATAGTATCAGAACAATGGAATAGTTCATAAATCCACAGACTTTTCAAATACACAGGTAGAAACTTAAGACAAGTGGGCACAGCAAAGTGAGAAATTTCTGTTGTAGCTCTCAGATGCAATCTGATGTCATTATTAGCCTTTGGATTGGTCTGTACACTCCAAGGATGTTAGATCATACACAGAGATGGGCTTACATAACCCAAGATACCACTGGGTCTTGGTCTGCAACATTCAAACTCTCTATAACCATTCCAGCTACAGTTAATTAGTTAACTAGCATTGTAGAACGTTCAATTCAAAGTGTGGCTCTTGTGTACTAGCTTCAGTTAATGTGTATATATGCATTTATTTTACTGTAAGGATAAATTACAAAAAATAGTCCTGGTGTAACCCCTGTGTATTTTCTGAGTAATGCTTTTATGTAGGTGTCCTTGTTAGTTAGCTGGGCAGTGTGAGAAGAAATGAAGCTTTTCCTCCACGGAGTCCCTTTTTGTCATAGCATTTTATCACAGCAGCAGAGAGGAGCTGGAATGATAAGCTAGCCTACAGGCTGGTGTCACTGGGGATCTGGCCCAAGGGGCTCCCCAAGGAGAAAAGAGCAGAGTCTCTTCTAGCTCCACTCTCACTACACTGCTGAGTCAGAGCAAGCATGCTTGTCTGTAAAGACCCCTGGGTGATTACATTCAAGGTTCACAAGCATTGGCCTATCCCTCAGGTTAATGTCAGCATAGTCAGTTATTACAATTAAAAATATTATTTAAAAAATATTATAATTTATTGTTAACAATGCCAGGGCAGTAACAATTTGTAGGATTATGGAACCAGACTTTATAAAAAAGGTATACAATCCAGTTCATCAGGGATTGGGAACCTGGAAAAAAAAATTTTGTCTTTTTAAATAGCCGTATTTTTCGATAATTGTCCCTAAAGAAGTACTGATTGATTATTAGACCTCTTAACTGAGAATGAGTCTTTCATTTTCAAAGAATGTGAAATGGTTTATTGCCAGACGCCCCTTAGGGGAGGAAGGGCGGGAAGTCATTAAGGACAGCACCGTTCCAGACCTCTGCAGCTGAGTCACAGCTTGTCAGTCATTCGTGGTGAGCTATGAGGGAGTGGGGCAAAGGTGGGGCTTGAATGTCAATCAGTTGATTCAGGTAGGAAAACAGGGTTGGGACTCTGGAACTACCTAAATCTCCCTAGCCACCCAGCACTTTGCTCTTTAATTAGAAAGGGTGACTCTTTATGGATTTACTTCTGTAAATAATCTCATAAACGGAGATAAGGAAAGGAAAAGTCCAGATTACTTGGGGCAGCAAAAGGAGGTGTGTTCAGGGTATAGGCACTGTGCCAACCAATAGTTCCTGGTAGAATAAGAACAGTTATGCTCAGAACAAGGAAGTGAATTTAAAAATCATAACCTGACTTCTTGGCTTAAAAGAGAGTAATAGCTGGAGAGAGGATTGCTCAGGAGCTGAGACCTGAGTTTGGTTCCCTGTGTCCACGGCGGGCATCTCACAGGCACGTAGAACTCCAGCTGCAGGGGCTCTGATACCTTCTGCCTTCGCAGGCACTAGCACACGTGAGACACACAGTCACACACATGCACGTAAAAAAAAAAAACTTAAAGTCTTAACAGAAGTTGTAATAATGTTTGTACGTGGACTAGTCTCTCTTAGGCTAGCTGGAAGCAAGAGCACCCAGGCAGTGGGAAAATTTCACATTTTCTCTTAGCTTGACTAAGGGCCCATGAACCATTTCTTTGAAATACAGTCATTGAGGAAGAGAGGATCCCAAATTATCTTTGTCTGTGTGGTGTGGGAAAACAGAAGACTAACTCCCCAAATTGTGAGTTAACAGACACGGATGGCCTAATCACATTGAACAGCCTGTCTCCAAAATCCTTCAGTACATTCTCACCAGTTTAGAAACTCCTACCATCAGTCTCAGAAAACTCAGTTTGTTCTCCCTTCCCTAACATAAATATCTGCAATAAAGTCTCCTTCTCTTTATAAAAAAAAAAAGTCAACGAGACAGGGATGGACGTGGGAAGGAACATCTATAAATACTGATTAATTTCTAACTTGATTAAATTAACACTGCGTACCAATGCAAACACTGCTGCTAGTTGTTCTTTAATTACACTGTTTACAGAATTTGTGTCAGCTGATCTGGATCACCTATCATTTAATAAGTCCAGAAACGGCTTTCTATTCCTATTTTACTAAGGGTGTGTATGTGTGTGTGATAAAGCCATAGAGCCATTAGATTTACCATTTCTTTAGGATAAATTTATGCTTTAAGTGAGGCTGGTGTGCAGTGGTGAATGTGTATTGTTTATGTCAATCTCTAACAGTTCAAGAAGTTTCACAATAATGCTTAATACACCAAATGTCTGAATGGAAGTAAAGCTGAGAAGTCAGCTTTAACGTATCTTAAAGCCCTCCCCCCCTTCTCTCTTTCTCATACACACACACACACACACACACACACACACACACACACACACACACACAGTATATTATGTTATATTCCATGCAGATCCAGGAAGCAGAATCTCTAACTGAAGCAACACAACTATTTATTGATTACTGGCTTGGATAGAAGTGCCACAGCTGAATTTTTACTACTTTAGAATGAAGAACTGCATACCTCTAATACCAGCACTCAGGAGTCTAAGACAGGAAGCTCATCAACAATTAAATGCTAGCCTGGGTTATATAACAAATACCAGGCCAGCCAGGGCTACCATATAACAAACAAATGAATAAACAGGGTGCTGCAAAGTAACACCGAAGGCCCTACGTAGTAGGTTGTGTTTGTAATCACAACAGCTTGGTGGGACGACCAGGACTATAGTGTGAGACTATTTCAAAATATGAAAAAAGGGATGTTTTTAAATTTAACTTTACAAATTAAGCTAAAGCCTATTCTGAAAAAAAATTGAATAAAAATAAAACAATGTTTTATTATCTCAAAAAATATGAGATAATGTTTTTCAATATGCATGAAAAAGATCTTCCTAAATAAAACTAAAGTAAGTGACAAATGCACACGAGGATACACTAAAGGGAAACAAAATACAGACAGGTAAAAGCTACCTGGCTGTCATGGCTGACAAAAGTAGGAACTGTGAATAAGAGACACGAGAGCGTGCACTGAGTGCTCACAGAAAGTGATGCAAATCAAAAATTTCATCTTTACACATTCACAAATGCAAATTAAACAACATAACAGTTCACCTATCAGATTTGTCAAATTAAAAGCCTTTGAGGACACCCCAACCTCAAGGAAATAAATAAAAGCCTGACCAAGCACGCATTATTCCCTGGATCTGCAAAAGGTAAGACTGGTGCAAGGCATTAAAGAGAAAGGCACTGTGCAGCAAAAGGAAACTAGACTAGACAATACATTGCAGAGCTTCTAGAGCACACATAACAAACGAAGACTTCATTGGCAGCAACAGAGCAGAAGACTGCTGGGATGTAAACCTGTGGGAAAACAGCAGGACAAGGGATTTTACGCCTACCAAACTATCATGAGGAAAGGAAAAATGAAGAAGGTATTTCTGGACAATCAGGTTAGCAAACCTTTACTTCCCTTGAGCCAATCCCTAGGCTTAGTCAGAAAATGACTACAGTTAATTAAAGAGGGAGGCTAAGAGATAGAGAGACCCCACACACTGGGACTAGTGGAAACCAACACAGTGAACAACAGTCTAAGTAAATAATGGAGAAAGGCGACAACATTTTACATTAATTATAAAAGCTAGTACGTCCAAACTAAGAGACAGAGAATGGAATCTATGACGGAAGTAGAAAGCGTTCAGAAGGAACAGAAGTTCTGATCAGAGTCAGGTAGCATTAAGGACATGTGGAAGAATGCGTGTGATTTTCATAATAAGAAAAAGGCAAATAAGTGGAGATTTTAGGAGAAAAGAGCCCCAAAATTATATAAGATCATACTTCAAATGAAGAAAACAGCAGTTTTGAGCTCTATGTGGTATGCATGAAAAGATAAATCCTAAGTTCTGACTGTGAAGACGACTGTGATGTTAAATATGGTACAGAGCACAAATCCATTAACAGTAATCCACTTGGTTTGTAAAGGGAAACATTTTATACATGGATATAAATGCTATTAGTTTCAGCTATTAAAATCTACTTATAATCAAACTCGAGAGTTCAGAAAGGGTATAAAACAAAATGTCACCAGTTCTTGTCAGCATAACAAGTAACTGTCAGAGGACTGGAAAGGAAGAACTGGGCATAACTAATACACTCTAACACAGGAAGCAATTAGGAGTATTACCGAGCTAATATTCTGGGAAATGGAGATTTCGGCATCTTAACCACAGAAAGCAAGGCTGGGGAAATGTGCTTGTCCTGTAAGCATGAAGAAAGGCCAGATTTCAGATCCCCAGAACCATGTAAATGCCAGGTGGGTGTGGTGGCCTGGGAAAGCAGAGATGGGATCTCCAGAACAAGGAGGCTGGCTCTAGTGTCAAGGTCTGTATATGACTGAGGCCCCACCTCAAAGAATAAAACAGCCGCAGACTGGAGATGGTTCCTCACATCAGCCACATATGCATGCAAACACAAATGCAAAAACATGCATGCACACACAAAGAAAGAGAGAGGTGGGGGGATAGAAAAGTATGGAGATGTTGATTAAGCAGTAAAAAACAGGGCTGTCAATCAAGATGACTCAGTAGGTAAAGCACCTGTCACAAACTTGATGACCCGAGTTCAGCCCGGGATTCCAGGTAAAGATGAAAGGAGCGACTCCACAAAACCGCCCTCCGATCACTCTACACATGGAGCACGCATGACCACACCATACACATAGCAATAAAATTTCAAAGATTTAGAAACAGTAGGGGGTTGGACGTTAGGCACTCAGCACTCAGGAGGCAGAGACACATCCCATGAACTCTATGAGCTCAAGGCTAGCCTGTTCTATGTAGCAACTTCTAGGCCAGCCAAGACTACATAGTAAGACCCTGTCTCAAAAAAACAAAAACAAAAGCAAGCAAACGAAAACAAAAACAACAACAACAAAAAAGAGTAGAATGTTTAAAACTGGGCTTAGAATGTTCACATTTAATAACCCCCAAGTCCAGTGGCTACTAACAGTAGCATTTCTGTTTCTAAAATGCATTTATTATTTTATGTATTTTTGCATGCATTGTGGTGTAATGTATGTGTGTCCATGTGGGTGTATGTACACTTGCAGGTATGTGGAAGTCAGAGTTTTTTGTTTTTTTTGAGACAGGTCTCTGGCCTCACTGGATTTCACCAGTGGCTACTACAGACCAAACAAGTCAGTCTCAAGAGCTCTCCTGTCTCCACCTTCCCAGCTCTAGAGTTGCTGCTTTACATTGTATTGCTTCTCACAAAGGTTCTGGGGACTCAGCTTATGTCGACACATTTATATACTACAAGAGCTGGACAGACTGGATCAGCTCCCCAGGCCGCTCCCATGATTTTCTAAAGTTAGTATTACAGCTTAATATTGGAAAGGGTTAACAGATAGATACCCGCTTTTTATGAATCTTTCTAGGTGCTGAGGAGCTCTTTTGGAAATCTTTTAAGATAGAATAATTTTTCAGTGTTTGGCTTATCTCAAAATATGGGACCCTAACTTACATTTTCTTGGTTTTGGTTCAAGAAATATTGGCAGAAAAAGTTGACAGCTGGGTATAAGGATATTATAAGATGATTCCAATTATCCAAACTGTTTCTTTTAAAAGAACAGATGCTACTAAATGTTGCATTGTTGCATTTGGTTTAAAGCTCAGCTACATGTCCTCTAGGGCTCCTAGGACCTCATTCTGTAGCGGGCCACTGGTTTCCATCAACACCTTAGGACCTAAGTCTTCAGGTTACACAGCTAAGTTTCAGAAACCAGGATCTGGATGTTCACTTGAAAACTTACACACAGAAAAGCTTTTGTTAGAGAATAAGAGATTTCCTACATAAATATTTTAGCTCAGAACAACCCACTATGAGTATACAGCCTGCTCTGCCAAAGAGACAAATACACTTTACAGGCAGAGGAAAGAAGGTCAAGTGTGAGAGTAGCAGACGAACAGTTTAGTATCCATTCAACAGTCAGTTCCCACCCCAGAGCAGTAAGCGTGATTTTACAAAGCATGATGATGAAGAAAACATCTCCCATTCAAACAAAATAGAAGATACACTGTCTGTCAGCCACAAGAAAAATGCCTCAAAAAGTAAGAAAAATTTTGCTATGTTTCCTGTAAAGACTGAAATCAGAAGTTATGTGTCCTATATTCATGGCCCTATACTTAAAAATCTGGGACACAAGCAGATAATTTCTCCAGATTTCATTTTCCTTCCTAAAATATAAGATTACGACTCTTTCCCTCACTTGCTTACAAACAGTTCATCATCTGAACAAGCACTTGCCATGCAATGACTCTACAGCGGTCTTAGGCCAAGCAGCCAAGGTTCTAGATAAAATGCAATGTTAACCTCCAGAGGCTAGTGAGGATGTGCAAACAAACAAGTGTAACTGAGCATGTGTGGTCCAACTCTAGAGCCCACGGAAACACTAAGGGAGAGCTTGTCTGCCTCTGAGAGAATCCAGGAATATCTTACACCGACCGACACTCAGATAAGATTCAGAGTGCCTGGTCAACAAGCTATCAGGAAGGCGCAGTCAAGACAGAAGAGAATCAACGCCGCAGGAACTCAAGTCAGAAAAGCCCGAGTGCGTGTGTCTGAAGCAGTTCAGGATGTTTGGATAGAAAGCTGGACTGTGATACCAGGGTAAAAAATGAGCACATGGCAGTGAGTGGAGGCCAGTTTGCAAGGACCTTATTCCAAGGCTGGCTTCCTTCACATCCTTGCCTGGAGTGCTGCAAAAGGGACACTCACTGAGACCCATATTCCCACCACTACAGATCTGTTGGGTCAGAATTTCAAGGATCTGGAAAATTGACATTTTAACAAAATTTCCTACACGTGGAAGGTCTTGTTTAAAGCAAGTAACAAGACTGCAATGGACAAAAATAAAGACATTCAAGTAAATGAAAGGCAAGGAAAGTTTCTGTGGTTACTATCATGAAGTCTATTTAAGGAGGAGCAATGCAAGTTCCCTGGGGTCACTGGACTTTAGGCTGGAACATCTGATGGTTGAGGGTGCCCACTGCAACTGGGGAAGTAGTGTCTCTTTCCATAAAACCTATTTCTGACAGCTTGCTCGTGAAATTCTGCCAGTTACCACACGGACAACTCTGGCAGTAGTATGGATATGGAAACAGGACAGGAAGCAGAGTCTGGTGAGGTAATCCAGTGACACAGTACAGAGTAAACGGGACACTGAAAAGAGACGAGATAGACCAAGAGGTGTTTCTAAGAAATAATACCCAAACTCTGGCAATCAGTTCAATCAATTGGGTATTACTTCTTAAAAACAGAATAGAGTAATTTAGAACATTCCTATATTACCACACTGAACAGGAAAAGAGCACACAGAAGAGATGCAGAGACATTAGGGAACAAGTATTGATGTTAACGCGGTTTCTTTCTGATTATTCCCCACATGGCACATGGCCTAACACGCACACGGAAATGACTTCTGTTTCTTTCAGTGTAAAATCCTTCCCTGCACATTACAGAAATTCACTCACTCCAATGCTGATTGAGTTATGGGCACGAAGTCCTGTGTGCAGCACAAATGCAGCACAGATGAGGGAAAACGTACACACCGCTTCAGACACCACTGAGTCCTCCCATTCTCTAACATCTTTCTTTTGCTATAGTTGCACACACATAGTACATACAACTTTGTATTTTGCTTTATTCACTTAAAAACATTTCCTTAAATTACTAGAAATTCTTAATAAATGTATTTTTTTACATGAGTGTGCAGTACTAGGACTCAAACCTGAACTTTGAACAATCTCCCAGATGAAACAGTTTTTATATGGCTACCTCCTTCTGTGGGATATGGACTACCGCATAGTAAGCTTGCTTTACCCATTCCCTCTGGGGTTAAACACATCTCCTGCATGTGTGAAGCCTCAGCAATGAGCCCATATTCTAGGTCTGTTGTTCATTCACCTCAGGGAAAGAAACTTTGTGCTTTTGAAAATGTTTATATTTTAAAATATTTTTAAACATTTGTGTCTTGAATTTTTGCGGAGTTCTTGATTATAGTTTTAAATTTTTTTCACTTGGATGGGAGAGGAAAAAACGTCAATGATTTAAGAGTCAAATATATGAATTTCTATTTGCTAAACAGTTTCAATTCATAGTATATTCTCCTATATGTATTCTAGTCTCCAAAACATTTGTCTTTTCCTCTGGATTTCTGGTGAGTCCTTTTCATGGAATAACACTTCTGGGTCCCCTACTCCTTTCGAGCAACTGAATGGTCACACTCATGCCAGTGCCCAACTCTTCCATTTTAACTCTATAGTGCACTTTGATACCTCAGAGAGCTGGAAAATTAGCTGGTTTTGATTTTTTACTTAATGTCATCTTTCTTTTATCTACTTATAGTCTCTCAGACAAAATTAAGAGCTATCCTAATTTCTCAAATGCATTTCAAATGAAAATTATGATAAACTTACAAATCAACAGGAAGAACAGACTCTTATAATAGCTGATTTTCCCATCCAGGAATATCCTGTACCTCTCTACCACAGTACTGAATATAGTGATTGTTTAACTACAACTCATGTATTTTTTTACCATTATAAATTATTATATTTTCTAAACAATTATTATTATCATAAATGAGAATTACTGATTTTTAAAATTATTTTATATGCAATTACTCTATAATCTAATAATTTCTCAGTTGACTCTTGGTGTTCCTAGAAATACAATTATACCCAAAATAGAAATTTCCAGTTTCTTTCTCAGTATTCATCCCTCTCTAAGTCATGTCTTAATGTACTGAAGCAAACCAACAACTACAATTTAGAAGCCAAATAAAATGACAACTATAAAATAAGAGCAAAGACAATCCGACAATCTGTTAAGTACATTTTGTGACTACCAAGTAAGAATTATCCTAAGAATGTAAAAAATGGCCTTGAATGGCTACAACAAACTATTATCTGTGCTTGTGTATTCTGACAGGTAAACACGATCACACATAATTTTATTATTTCAATACACTTTTACATTGTCAGTGTAACTATACACATCTATATGGAACGTGTAGTTGTCACCATGTTCTGAAAACTGAATACTAATTCTACCTAATGTGGGATGAAGCAGTCCAAGGTCAGTGATCACCAAGGACACCAAGTCATATACTGATCTTTCTTCAGGCTAAACTGTGAAAGCAAATTGAAAAATCTTTACTCCTTGACTTCAAGAATTACAGCTATCTTATAACATCTTGTCTTATGACTACTCAACTATCACTCTGCTTCTCGCCTCTCTATTCTTTTCTAAGACTGTGGATTTGCTAAATGAAATGGTTTTAACCATACAGGGTAGAACATATGTTATAAAATACCAAGTGGGAATCTACAAGCCTCTGTTTAGAGGACTAGAAAGACTAGAAACAAGACAAAGTAAACAATCCGACAAGTCTATACCTCATTCTCCTTTCCTTATGTAATACTTACTAATGCTCTTCATGTAAGAAACCAATTATCGTCCATCAGAGTTGGGAAAGGAGTATACCTTTGCCTCCATGTGCTGGTTTTGTAGAGGGCCAGGATTCTGCTACCTGGCCAAGGACTCTTAATAGGGTCAGTGTATGTTTGTTTTTAATGCAGAAAAATGGGACCTGTTACAGTTCTAGAATACAACCAGAATACTATGTTACTTGTTAACTGTATGACATCAGACAAACATAAGAATACCTTACTGAATGGTGTTGTGTAACAGTTTCTTCCAAGACTTAAACATTCCATCCTGCAGGGAAGCTCCTTAAACAAAATGGAAAAATCACTCAAAATAGCCTGAGGAAGTCCCTGAAATTGACCAGATTCACCAGTCTCAGAGTAAACAATAAAAGCTGAGCTGTGAAGAGAGTTCAGATCAGCTGCCTGGAAGGGATTTAATCCTGAGTTGCTTGGAAAAGACACTCTCCAATCCATCGAGTGGCCTGCAAGTTATGTAGTGCACCCTAGGTTTCCAGTTTTTGTAAACTGTCACCTGTGCTGGGTAGGCCTTGGTGATGAAGCTGTTTTTGAGTCATTCTTGCTCCTGTAAGTAACTACTCACTCATTTTGCTGTAAGTAACTCCAATAAAACTCATTGGTTCACCAAGTTTGACTTTGGAGGTATCCATACTTTAGTCTGTCATTGAAATTCAATCTGGGCAAGTAGATATATGTTTTGTGTTCCCCCCAAAAGTTTTGTCTCACAACAAATGGCTACTGATTGAGAGAGGCATTTCCAAAGGTGCTAAAGCTTCCAAAAACCAACTTGGGGAATCTTGGGGGGGGGGGGGCTGCTCAACATTTTCCTCCTCACCACTGTATTTCGTTAATATCTTTATTGATGGCTGCCTTTTGTTTCATGGCTATAAAAACTCACACTGCCACTTCCATGGCAGAATACATCATTCTAGACAATCTAAATCTGTGTTCCCAAGATATAGTTGCTCATATTTGTCTCAAACTTTTATTCAAACAGGGCTTTTTACACTTGAACAATCTCTTAAATCAGCCACAAAAAAGTACAGTGCTAATGACTTCTGTAGTAACTAGGTTTTATACTTAATTAGGATATACCTGTATGTTTGAGTAACCATGTGTATACATGCACAGATTGCTATAGCACATCAGCAAGCTATCTGGGAACAAATAAAACTATTCAACCATCCTAAGTGGCAGTTTCTCTTCCAGGATCATTGGATTAATCAAGACAATACTAGAGGTGAGTAACATGAGTAACAAAGTCACACTCCATACCATGAGATTTTCATACTTAGTCACTGACACAAACCATAGGGGCAGCAAATTCACAGTGCAATTTTACGTCCACTTTGAGGCAAAGCTCAGCAATGGATGTGATTGTCACATTTAAATTATCATTTCATCACCATTTCACAGTTGCATGAGATAATTTCATGTGAACTAAATGTGATGAAACTCCAGTGTGCTGACTGGGTGTGGAAGTGCAGTTCACATATGTACTGAAGTGCTACTGTGAAGATTGAGGGAAATAACATGTAGTGACTCTATCCTATGTTCATTCCTGACATTCATAATCTTAAAGTTCATATTTGAAGGAATTCAAAATTACTCAGGGAGGGTTTGGGGAGACGGCTTGGGTGAAGCGCTTGCTGTGCAAGCATAAGGACCTGAGTTTGATCCCTAAAACTCACATTTAAAAAGTTATCAGAACGGTGACACACACTAGCAAGTCCAGCATTGGGAAGATGGAGAGAAGGATTCTTGGGGTTCAGTAGCCTATTAGTCTAGCCAAATCTGTGAGCTCTAGGCCCAATGAGAGATTTTATCTCAAAAAATAAGGTGGAGCCACATATGTTGGCTCAGTCTATCTATAATCATATCACTCATGAGGCACAGGCAAATCCCTTAGAATCTCAAGCTAGCCAGGGCTACATAGTTAGACCATCACAAAAAGAAAAAGACAGAGAATGGCTGCTCAAACCACGTGACACTGATTCACAGCCTCTATACATATGCATGCACATGCATGTATCCACACATAAGCACTCACTCACATATCCACTCCCTTGCTCTCTCTCTAGAGACATTTATAAAACTGAGCAAAATTAATTTTCTCTCACAGCATTTCAGCTAAAAAAAAAAATCAGTCTATGTATACATATATACAGGAATGGCCTTGAACTCCCGATCTTCCTGTCTCAGCCTCCCATATGCTGCAACTACAAAAGCGTGTCACTATACCAGTTCAAGATAGTAACGTCAATTCCTACATTAGTCATAATAGCACAGAAGGAAACAAGCTTTGAGTCAGTGCTGGGGCAGTTCACAGTCACACTGTCTGCACATGCACAGCAATCTCTGTAAAAATATCCAAACAAGTATCAATAAGTCTTTAAATTAAGTGACAATAAAAAATTCAGTAATTATGACAAATTACTGATGTAAAATAGTAACAACATATTCAATTTTTAAAAAACATGTAGATTTGGGTTAGCAGATAGCTTAGTGGATAAAGATAATGCCACCAAGACAGACAATGTGAGTGTGATCCCTGGCACCCACATGGTGAAGAGGAGAAATGATGGCTGCAAGTTGTCCTCTGACCTCCATTTGTATGATATTATGGCATGAGCTACCCATCCCAAAAATAACTAAGTATGTAATAAACAATTTTAAAGTACATAGATTTTCCTGGTTTATAAGAGCTATGCCACTATGAGATCATACCCTGAATAGTGACTGGCTGTGCATCTCATCAAGAGCAGTAAGGCCCACACTGCTCAAAGCGAGGCAAGAAAACAGAAACATCTGTTTTCTAGAAATCTGTTTTCTAGAACTTAAATCTGAGCACCAACAGCACTAAACCCGGGGAGATGACGTGACAGAAATCCGTGCCACAGCTGTTTCAGAGATTAAAGGGAAAAAGAAATTAGACACATGGATATAAACCACATGGCTGCCTTCCTTATTTTCACATAATGGAGTCATAAAGTTTACATGATGTCTAGTCAAAACCCTCCCACTATATGCAAGACCCACTATTTAATAAAGACCCTAATTCAGTAAGAACTGCATACAGGCCTGTCACATGTGACCACAGGACATGACTACGACCTTTAGTACATGAAGAGGGGAAAGGTACACCCACATTTCAACAGAGAGCTACTCAAGGTGTTACTGGGGTTGCTGAGAGCCTAGGGACAGTCAGAGAAGCCCTGGCTCAGGATGCTGAGACTAAGATGAGGGAACCCTAAGCCCATTTTCCTTGATACTTGCTGTCCACTCATTTTCCACTCCTCTCAAATATTAAAATGTTACCGTTTTAATGGGAAGAAATTAAGCAGTAAAGAACTCTAAGCCTGTTAGATGGCAGTATTCACTAGCTACCCAGAGCCAGGACCCCACACAACATTCTCAGAATAGAATGTCCCACTGCACAACGTCACAGCTCCAAAATAAGTGAATGACTACAGTGTAGTCCTTACTCTCAAAGTGCCCAGGGGCTGTTACTGAACGCCCAGTGTGTACTGCTTTCCTGCTTTATTATAATACTGGTAGTCATGACCACCTTCTTTTTCAAATGAGAAAACATGTATCACTCAGAGAATAAGTAACCGAGAAAGACTAAATTATTTCCCCTGTGTCTCCACTCTGATTTTAGAGTATATGCTCCTAACCAGGCAGCCCAACACACTGGCTATCCTCTTAACTTCTAAGGCTGTCCTGACTTCCATGTTCCTCAGTGTTGCCGGATTACTCACCCTAATCTTTACTGGGAAAACTTATCTGCAGGAGTACACCAACCTGTGAATTTTGTATGCTATCCTCAATAAAGACAACCACAGAGTACATCTAACAGTGCTTTCAAAGCAGTATACGAGCTTTATTTAGAATTATATGGACAGGTGGTAAGACGGCTCAGTGGACAAAGGCATCTGCCATGTAAACCTGCAACCTGATTTTAATCTCTGGGACCCATACAAAGGTAGAGAAAAAGAACCAACTCCATCCAGTTGTCCTCTGACCCCACATGTAACCTAGCATGCATATCCACACACATAAACAGAATAATAAATTTTCAAATTTTAATTAAACAATTTGGTAGACCTGGGAGTCTTACAACACTACTAAGGAACTGAAAGCTGGTCACTCCATGGAAAAACAGCTGTTTTGCTTCTTCCTACCATTCCCGCATATCTGGGCAAACCAGAAACTGCTTTGAAAAAGTCATGTTCAACTTGTACAGCTAGCATATAGTTAGGAAAAGCAATACAAAATACCCCTTTCGCATATGCTTTAGATACTGCCTCTGAGGGCATCACCTGCCAAACACAAGAGCTGTTAAACTTTCAGGAAAATTCACAAGGACACACTACTGATGCAACCTTTCCTCCCCCTGATGTTGTAAAACAATTTAATTTCAGGTAAGACTACTTAAGTCATAACTGATTTCAATATTTTTCCCATTGATGTACCTTATACTTGATGCTGTGTTTCATAAACCTGGATTCTCAAGAACAGTGGCAAATTTGGTAAAACAAAAAAAAAAACCTCAAACAAACAAAAACAAACAAACAAAAAACAAATTAAAAAAAACCCAAATTTTGAAGCTGCTAACAGTTTCCCTAAGGGAAAAAAGGTATACTTTAATCTCCGGCTAAAGGCAGTGCATGCATTGTGAAATGCAACAGTTCTTCAGGTCTAGACTTGCAGCAAGTTCATCATGAAAATCACCAGGAAAGCAAGAGCTCTCAAAGAAAAATAAGCCACAGAAATCGGCTTAGCATGCTGAAAAACAAGTACACACACAAAACAAGCCCAAATACCCACTACCTGAGAGGGTCACTGAAAAACAATACCACCAAGTAGAAAGTGACCTTGGTATTTACAGAAAGAGGCCAACGGCAGCTCAACATGCCCGATAGAGAGCAGTGGCTGGTGCCATCTTTCCATGTACTTGTCAGCACAACTGGGGACAGGCCTAGAAAAGCTTTCTGTGCACCGCTTGGGTGCTAGGGAACATATTTTCCTAGAAGTCTTTAACAGTGAGATGATGCTCAGTGGCTATTCAGAGTCCTATGACTAGTGTGCTGGCCTCCTGGGTTGGCCGCTGGCATACACCGGTGACCTACTCTCAATGCCTGTCACCCGCTGATGGCTCCCTGTGCCAGTGAGTGAAATGACCACACCTGCCATGAGCTTGAATCCCAAAGTCACTGATGGAGGAGGGAGGTTCTCCCCACAGTGGAAGCCACAGAATTTCACACAAAAGCTTTCAAATTTGTGCAAACTTACAAACGTACTTTTTTTTATTTCTGAAAATAAAGGAACCGAGGACTATAGTCCCTCTAGAGGGTGGCTTTATTCAGCCTTAAATCAGAAACAGTCTGTGAATTGCAGAGAACTCCAGACGTTTTCCAGGTAAGGAATAAGCACTCTGAAAGGCCACGACCTCAGGCACTAGCTAAGCTCAAAGCTGAGTGCAGAGCTCCAGCACTCGGCAATCCCACCCAGTGTTCTCGGCTCCCAGCACAGCTCTCTCCGAACTTTCAATCCTTGCTAAAAATTTCCCAAGGCAGAAATAGAAATATGAAATTCATCAACAACTTATAAAAGTGTCCCTTTCTAAAACTATACATGCATATCTACATGTGAGAATGGGCACACGAATACAATGCTTTCAGAGGCTGGGGCACCGGATCTCCTGCAACTGCAGTCAGAAGCATTGTGAGCCTCGTGCCATGGATGCTACTAAGCAAAGTAGGGTTCCCCAGAAGACAGCAGGAAGCACTCTTAACCACTGCCATCTCTCCAGCCCAAAAGTGTTTCTTATGTACTTCACATAAAGATGACCTAAGACTGGCAGTTTCTTCTTAAATTACTTTTTCAAGTGTACAGCTACTAACTGATAGAAATATAAAGAAAAGTATCCTGATTTCCAAATGAGTCTAAATTTAGAAATCACTGTCTTTGTTTGTTTTTTGGGGATGGAGGATCACTATGTAGCCCAGGCTACCATGGAATCATTACACAGACCAGGCTGGCCTTGAACTCAGAGGTCACTAGCTTCTGTGTCAGGAACCTAGAATGAATGAATGCACACACTGTTTCCCCTCCGTCTTCATAGTGCTGACATTACCACTTGATGTTTCCAAGGTACGTGATGAAACACTTTTGTCACTCTTACGAGCACCCTCAAATAGAGTCAGCATCACAACACGATGATTCTACCATGGTACAAACTTTCACCAAACACACTGACTTCTCCAGCTTCTATTAAACAAACAGTAAGAACCTGAAATGTACCTCCTGTGTGCAGTCCCTAAGTTCTTAAGAGTTTTAAAGACTAACATATTTAAGCCTAGTGTGGCAGCTTATGCCTATAATCCCAGCACTATGGAAGCTGAGACACGAGGATCAAAGCAAGCTGAAAGATGTCCTGTGTCTACATACTGAGAACCAGGTTACTGTGAACTACACAGCAAGCTTGAAACAATCGGTGAAATAAATAAGTGTAACTAAGACAAAACACTTTATTTCAAATGGCAATGTAGATTTTGACAGAAATACTTCTCTGTTATAAATTCAATTATATGCTAAAAGTTACTGGAAATTAACTGCTTATAAATGAGTATAATTTGGACAAACTGTTGAACTAACTACCAAAACCAAATACTTTATTTCCAGGCCAAATAGAAAACACATTCTTGTATTAGATATAAATTTAAAATAATTATCATGTGTATATTATTTCCTAAATGGTTTTATGCCAAAGCTTGGGGAATCACTTAATTTTTTCTCCTTAATACATTAATTATTCAGCAGGCAACACAATGCAGCTTATACTGTACTGAAGCAGGCAGAGTCCAAAGGTGTGTCCCCAAAGTAACAGAGCAGCAGTGAGGGATCAGGCACTGGGGCCAGTGTGCACACAAGGCCTGGAGCCCACAGAGGATCTGGTCTGAGCTGGAGTTACAGGGCTGCTGGGAACTGAACTCCTCTGGAGGAGCAATACAGGTCCTCAACTGCTGAGGCATCCCTCCAGCCCAAGATCAGCACTCTAAGAACAGGCAGAAACTGCTTCCTTAGAGGGAAGGCAGCTTTGCTGTAGGCCATCTCTTTCACTTAAAACCTCACCACTGCAGCACTCTAAGATCAGCTCCCGAAATTAAGAGGTGACGAGGAGGAGCGAATACCCCACAGTTCCTTAACCAGGGCCAACTCGTTCAGACATGAACCTCGAGTAAGAATACAGTCTACCTAACACGGAGCCTTCATGAAGATGGTAATCTTAGGCTTCATGATGGAGCCTCAGACTTCACTATCGTGCTGTCTTGTATTTATCTGTTATATCAAATGCTTCAGTTTCTCCTAAGCATCACTCTTATTTTCCAACTTCAGTGGGCTTTCTCCACTACTTCCTGTCTGTACGATGGGAACATGCTTAGTGCCTTGCTTCTAGAATTAGCCCTGAGATCATTTCCCTGTATTTCCTTTATAACTTAGAAATTACTCAATAATAGCCCCCAAACTTTAAGGATTTATAAAGAGATCTCACCAAAGTCGTTAAGACTTTCCTTTTAAAGTCATTGTTAATTTTAATTTGCTCCCTTTCTGTGAACATTAAATCTGATTTTTCTTACCTCGGGAGCCCTGGAAGTTTCCCCCTTCACACATGCACAAGTACCTGGCTCTTGTTATCTAGGCATAGTGGTTTTCCATTCAACCTGACCAAAGTCTGGGTGCCTGGAAACTGAAAAGGATTCTAAAAAAAGGAAACCAAAAGTCACAACGGAATGGGAGCCTAGTCCCTAACACCTGCAGCACCAGCAGCTGAAAAGTGGGAAACGGCTTCACCTGATTAGAGGAGACCCTTCCTCTTGATGGAAATGAACACTTTGGACTAGGTCAGTCAAGAACACTGCTGGATCTGAGTTGAATTCAACTCTATCTACTGAGTAGTCACAACCCCATTACACAGATTAGGACATCTGTGCAAAGCAGCAAGCACCCACCGGAGCATAGGTTCTGAACTCATCAGATTTCAAGACTACCTTTGCTGCTCTGAATGTTAAGGCTAGATCACTGAGTACCACACACAACATGCAACAGTCTTTCTGAGACAGGAAGACCAAGGTGGAAAAGCTCAAGACTTCCACAGAAACACAACATTTAGGGGTAAAAGAATATTTGAATGCATTCCAATCTCCTGGTTTCAAGTCCACTGGGTCTAGTAATGGTCTGTATGCTGCTGGGGTGCATGTGTCTTTTGGAATAGAGTGCCACTTGATGTAATTTGTAACATCTCAAATGTCTCCAAATGAAATCCATGTGAGCAGTAGTTTCAAGGATGCATACTTTTAGTGGGGAAGAAAGTTAAATGTATTTGGCAGGAATAAAAACTTAATTGGTACTTATGAATATCACACACTGTAAAGGAGCATCAGCAAAGTGCTTGTTCAGTCAATTGCCTATAACATGTAACTGTAACTGGCTAAAAGGCACAACTGTGTATGTGACAGACCAAGTCCCAGTCCTCCTGGAATTCACATCCTGGTGGAGAACACAGACAAACAGATGACAATGCAGTGAGGAAATTTCGTTACCGTGGGGGGACACGATGCCATGGGAACAGGAAGCAGGGACACCTAACCCAGACTGCACTTTTCAAAGGGGGCAATGTGAAACATTAGAGGAACCAGCGAGTCAGGGAAGCAAAACTGAGAGTACTAGTGTTGCAGGAAGTACGAGCAGCATTTACAGTGGAGAGCAAGCAAAGGTCAGAAAGCTTGCAGTATGAGAGAAACAAGGACCGAGTCAGACAGGCCCTGAGAGACAGGGCTTCACTATCCTCTCCATTAGAATTTCATGAACTTTAAAACAAATTAAACAAAACAGGTCTGGCTACATGTCAGACAAAGCACAACAGAATCTATCACAACTTTAAATGCTTCCTAGATTGTGTCGCCAGAACTGAAAAACATTATTGCCAGCTTTAAAGGAGCAGGCAAGGGAGTGGGTTCTGATGATCCACCTCGGTGCAGGCCATAAACTGTACAACAAGACCCCAGCTCAGTAACAGTGGTTGTAACCACCAGCCTTCCCCTAAACAAATAAACCAAAACCAAGCAAAATGCTTAACACATTTACTATTGCAAATTTAAAAAACAAAAGATGATCTTAATTAAACTTCTTTGGTTCCTGTTTCCCAGTTCTATTAAATGAGCAATGACCCGGAGAAGATTAGAGTCTAGTCCGAGTGAAAGAAGTCAGAAAATAATTATTTTGTCAATGAATCTGTGTCTCTTGCCACCTGTTTGGCCTCAGATAAGAGTATCATTTCCTAGGACTGGTAAAATAACTTAAGGGAAACCAGACCTTCTAAAAACCCTACTTGACTATACCTTACAGGATGAGCTAGAAATGATACTCTGAGATTTTTGAAGTTGGATAATAAGTATTTTTGTGCAAGGGAAATCTTTCATGATGCTTCATAAACACTTCATTTAAAGATTTCCCCACTTTGGAATTCGAGACACAGAACAGTAAAATAGAGAGAACTGATCCTTTTAATGCCACTCAAGCTGCTAAAGAGATCAAATAGGATTAAGTTCGCTCTCTTCAAATAAACAGACCAACAGAACAAATGCTCTGTACATGACTGCAACTGTTTAAAATCTCGGTTTGGTGGAGGAAACAGTAAGCTGCCTTTAAAAAGTTATCATCGCCTACTGTGTATGAGTATTCTCTTTCTAAATTTAGCCGGGTTTAGAAGGCAGTACTGACTGGGGATAGAGGACCTTATGGCAGGAAGGAAGCTAGGCCTCTAGGGCCCGCAGGTGCTGTTACCAGTCTTCCACAGAAAGCGCCCTCCTGAGAATACACTCACAAATTCATGGCTTCACTTAGCTATCTAATGACACTTCTTTAATACTACATCCAATTTGCCTAAAATTTTTAAAACCTTAGATAAAAACAGAGTTTTACATTTATCTGCGTGTTCACTGTTAACTCCTTCCACTTGGACAGGCTTGCTTTATGCTCGGTTATCAATAAAACGGCAACATTTGTTACTTTATTTCCCTCCTGGTGATATCACTATTCTGACGTGCTACCATTGTTTCAATCACTCGTTCTGTGATTTTTTTTTAAAGTGGGACAGCGCTATTTTGAAAAACGTACAATTAAAAACAAAGGTATGGATGCCTACATATTTGCTAGTGCCTCCTTTAAAAAGTCCCAAAACACGACATGAAAAACTAAAATCGACAAAAAAAACCCCAAACTCAAAAAAAGCCACACAACAACACCAACCGTACCCTTCAGACAATTTCGACTGATGACACTGCAGAACAGTTAATCTGATAATTAAAAATTTCCAGAACACGTGATGTTTAGACCGTGATCTACGCTGTCAACCAGAACCCAACGCTTTAGTTTAAAATAAAAATACCTTACAACTTGAATAGAGACACGTTAACAAATTCTTGAACCGCCATTGCAAAGGGAGCTCCCTAATCAAAACATCGTGTTTGATTTATCCAAATTAATTCAGCAACACAGTATCTTTTATTTTTTTGACCCAGGACTTTTTATCCAATGCACCATCAAACGTACAGATTCCACAGCACACGATGTCAACAAATACCAAGAGAGGCTAGCCTCCGAAATGGTCCAAAGTGGTTCAAAAGTTGCAGTGGCAACGACCAGACCTGAGCTACCTGGGCTCCTCCCAAGCCGGTTTCCCCAGGGTCCTGGGAGCCCACGCCCCGCGTGTGCACAAAGGCGCAGTGGAGGCACGAGCTTCGGGCTGCAGTCGACTCGGTTCCCCATAGATGCAGACTGCACAAGCCCTCGGCTCGTCCTCCGTATCTACCCACGTACTGCGGGGACTGACACAGTTCGGGAGCGGCGGCCGAGGCCGTCCGGTCCCCGGAGCGCAGGGGAGGTACAGAGAAGAGGCGCGCCCGCGAGCCGACACCCCGATCCGGGAGGAAAGGCCCGGCAGGAGTGCGGGCGGCGCGGCTAGGCGACACCCGAGCCCGGGGCGTGCGGCCCTTGCGTGCCCTTCCCGGCCGCCCCGCCACCGCGCCAAGGAGGAGGACCGGGCGGCGGCCGGCTACGACGAGAGGGGCCGGGAGCCCGCCCGCCCGGAGCCCGCCCTCCCCGCCATCTACTCACGCTCCGGCTCCTCCAGGCTGCGCGGCTCCCGCCGCATCGGGTCCCGGCCCCGCGGGCGGCGGCGGCGGCGGCGCCGAGGGAGAGGACAGCGGGCGGCGCGGCGCCCGCCTCCCGGGCCCTCTCCCTCGCCGCTGCGGAGCGGCCCGGCCGGGCCCGAGCGCTGCCTCGCCGGCCGCCCCAGCCCCAGCCTCGGCCGCCGCGGCACCGGAACTGCCGCTCGCTCGGCTGCTCGCTCCGCTCGGCGCCGGCCCCGCCGCACGCCCCCACCCCCGGCTCCGCTCGCCGGCGCCCGGGCTCTTTTTCCTTTTGTTTCCAGAATAAACTTTATTGGTCTCTCTTTCCGCTCACATCGTGTAAACAAACAACGAACTCTTCCCCACCCCCTCGCTCCCCCCCCTCCTGGGGCAGAGGAGGCTGAGAGCTGAGGAGGGGCCGAACTTGCAACGCCCCGGAAATAGATCCAGCAGGGACCGGAAGTGGGGGGAGAAGAGGCCGGGCGACGGGCAAGTTCGGAAACAGTGACTCACTGCGCCTGCGCTCTGCTCTTCCGCCCCGAGTGGCTGTGCGACTCAGCGCTGCGGTAGCTGGGGCTGTGGTGTCATCCTGGGACAGTGGACGTGTCACGCCTGTTAGTTTCTTCCAGCGACGTTCTGTCTTGGGAGAAGCTGACAGAGAAGTTGGGAGCGAGGGACCCTAAAGAGAAAACGAAATGAGGGCATGATTAATAATGCCAAGTCGGATGGTGATTTTAGAAGTCCTTTACGATCACTGGTTTAAATTGTAACTCGTACGGATAGCCTTCTGCAGTCCTTTGACTCAGCTCCCAGAGACTTTTGACAGTGTCCCACCCCTTAGTTCTTGTATTCTAGCTATAGAAGATGTGTTATTGTTTTTTCATTTTGGGGCTTCAAAAAAGTTATACTGGCTTCAAGTTAGATTCAAGATGGTGATTTGGTACTGCGTAACATGTCAATCTCTTTTGCTTTTAAGAGTACTACTGCTCCACGGTATTCTGCCTTTCTCTCCCCCTACCGGTCTTTTATCATACTGAAAAGCCTGAGGTCCGGGATCTGAAGACAAGGCGAGTCCTGCCTAGAAATAACACTCTAGAGGGGTTAACAGTCCAGCTTAACATCCAAGCAACACACATTGCACATCCCCAACCCAGTCTTAGTGATTCATTCCTCTGCGTAGTCACACAGTTTCACTGGTCTGGGTTTCTGTATTTCCTGTTTTCTTTCTTTCCACCCATAAGCGCTCGTTTTCATCCCACATTCCAGGGAATCTGTGTTTCTAAATATTTAGCTAGTCATTTCCAGCAGTTTCAGAACATCCTCACCCCGGAGCAAGGAGTTATATATAACTTTTGAGTTGCGTAGTCAATCCTGGAACCTTAAAGCAGCATTACCCAAACTGTACTTTCTGTGCAACATTAATACTTGGTACTTGGTGGGGAAATTTTATCCAGGCAATGTTTTGCCTACTAAAATTTATTTTAAAAAATACTAATTACATTATATGATATCATGTGTCATAGACAATACCCTTTGGGGTACTTAAGTGTATGGACAAATTACCTTGAAGCAAGTACTATTTGTTGTTCAATTCATACTTGGTGTTTTTGACTTAGCTGGTTACCACCGATGTTATAATGCTTATCTTATTTTCAAAAATGTTGGTGAGTTTTATTTTATTCTGTTTTTTGTGAGCTGTGGCCCAAACTAGAGGCTTTCTGTTTGCTAGGCAAGTCTTCTACCACAGAGTTACAGTCTCAGATCCTGCCTGCAGTGTTATCAAATGCTTTGAGTATATCAGACATCTGTGTGATAAAGTCATCATTCAAACACTGAAAGAAGAATGCTTTAAAGGAAAAGAAAAATTAAAGATTATTTGATGTAAAGAAAACAGAAAGCAGAAATGAAATGCTTCAGAATTAAGTGATTTCACCATGAACATCCTTTTATTGAAATTAACTTCTTTAAGTATTTATTTGTTTATTTTTGTATCAAGACAGTGTCTCACTATGAGTCCATTGGCTGGCCTTGGTCTCACCACAATCCCCTTGCTTCATCATCCTGAGTATGAGCTTACAGGCATGAAACACTGTACCTCGTTAATAGCAAAGCATTCTGAGGTTAAAATGTTCGAAATGAAGCTATTGTTCCATTCTAAAACACTGAAATTGTGGTCATAGTTACTTGCTTTCTGGACTTTATTGGAGGTGATGTATTAGTAGCTCCTGCTGGCCTTGAACATTTCTGTGGACGACTTTGAACCGATGATCATTTTGCTTCCACCTTCCAAGTGCGGGGTTGCAGGCACGTGTGATCATACTTTACTGCCTTTGGATGTATTACCATTAACGACAATGATGATTCACATTGATCATGAACTTTACTGGATTAGGAAACCGCTATGGAACTGTCAAGACTCACCTCTGGGTGTGTGGTGGCATTTCCCAAGACAAGTGAAACAGGAAGGCTCTGACCAAACCAATAGATTAATTCTTTGATAGATTCATAGTCTAAGAGCAGTATTGGGAGGTGGAGAAAGGGAAGCAATGAGGCTCAGTGGGAGAAAGTAGTTCATGGGGATTAGGGGAAGGATCTCTCTTGTCCTGGTCTCTTCCTATATTTCCCTCTTGGCTTTGTGCTCCCAAGAAGTGAAAAACAGGCTCTGCTACACTCCTACTTCCATGATGGTCTACCCAGGTCCGCATGAAAGCTACCATAGGCCAATTCATTTACAACTCTAAGTTAACATTTGGTGCTGTGGGGACATGGCACACCTTTTAGGAAGTAAGGCCTAGTAAGAGGAAGTTAAGTCACTGAGGGAATGTTCTCAAAGGTGATACTGTGCCATGTCCCTCAAAGCTGGATTCTGGAAACCCAACTAGGAGCAACAGGAGATGAAGAAAGACTGGCATGAGTAACATAAATCTGGGGTCACTGTGTGTGCTTGAATGGAGACACATCAGTGTTGTGGGATATTTGTACACTGTGTGAAGATGTATTGCTATGATTGGTGTAATAAAGAGCTGAATGGCCAATAGCTAGGCAAGAGAGGATAGGCAGGACTTCCAGGCAGTGAGAGGAACTCTGGGAAGATGAAAGGCAGAGTTGACAGTGAAGTGCAAGCCCAAGGAAGACATGCAATACAGAGATGAGGTAATGAGCCACGTGGCAAAATGTAGATTAAAAAATATGGGTTAATTCAAGGTATAAGAACTAGTTATAACAAGCCTAAGCTAAGGCCAAGTTTCCATAATTAATAAGTCTCTGTATCATTATTTGAGGGCTGACAGTCCCAACAAGAAAGCCTGCTACACACTAGCCACCAAGATATTCCAGGAGTTTATTATAAACAATGTGAATGAGGAGACAGGTCTCCGCAGGGGAGGAGTCTCAGGGTGTGGGATCACGCAGTCATCAGGAGGAAGAAGCTGCAGTTGGGACACTATACTCTTCTCAAGACTGTTTTTAGTTAAAGATCAACCTTTGGTCAGCATCTGTACTGAGTCCAGGGAAATACCTTGCATTCTACTGAGCCTGACTGGGTGAAGGCCTTGCCATTCCCAAGACTCTCAGGGATTGGCATCCTTGACATACTATGTTCATGTCATGAATGCTCCCATCAATACACTCGCTCCCCACAATACACTCGCTCCTCACAACTCCGGGACTTCGGTAGCTTTTTATCTCTGCTTCAAGAATGCTGTGAAATGAGCACCCTCTTCTGCCATCTGCTTCCTCCATAAGAAAGTGTGCTTCCACAGGCCAAGACGACATGATCAAACAGTCACAGACCAAAACTTCAGAAGCCATCAACCAAGGTAAACCTTTGAAGTTGTTTACCTTGGTTTAATTTTTAACATTTACATATCTATTAACATAGAAGGAGACTATGCATATGCCATGGATGGGTATGGAGGTCAGAGATCAACTCGGAGTAGAATCTTTCTTTGTACCTTGTGGTTCTCAGGGTTTGAATTCAAGTTGTGAGGCCTGGGGATAGGGGTCTTTACCTGCTGAGCCACCTTGCTGGCCCCTGATATGTGAAACTAGTCTTGGGGAATGTTAACAAATGTCTACTCATCTCAAATAGGGAACTGGTGACATGCCAAAATAGAGTCACCCCTAAAGTCCAACTTGGTGAGCGTATGAATTTTATTGGGGTTCCTTACAGGAATGTGGGTGAGGGGTTACTTACAGGAGCAGAAATCAAAGACAGCTGCATCACCAAAGCCCACCCCAGCATGGGTGACAACTCACAAAAGCTGGGAACCAGGAGCACATAGCACAGCCTGCAGGAAGCAACTCAACAAGTTGGGGAGTGTCCTTTCCAGGCAGCTGAGCTGGTCTTTGTTTCTTCTGGGCAGCCAGGCTGGTCTCTGCTCAGTCTAGGAGGTGTCTCTCAGAGTCATCCTTGCAGATTGGCTTATCTGTGAGTCTTTACTGTGTATATACTCTTAGTAAAGGAGGGCCCTAGAAAATATGGTCAGTTTCAGGGACTTCCTGAACTATTTTGAGTTGTTTACTTTCTGTCTTCATGGAACTTCCTTGCAGAATGGAGTGTCTTGCCTCCTCCAGAACATCCCATTGCTTCACTTTTTTGTAAACATCCTATCCTAAAATAGCATGTTGTTTCATTTTTCCCTGTATACCTTCCATATATCTTAAGATTTCCTCTAAGATGGAATGTTTTAATCTGAAGGAAACTGCTGCACAACAGTTCCTACTTGGGTATTTTCTTTTTAAACACCGATGGAAAGCATCCAATCTCATGGGAATTTATTCAGAATTGCATTACAACTATGAGCTAATTTTGGGAAACTGACATCTTTGAAATATTGTCTTCATTTTATGAAATTTCCATTTATTCACATATTCTATATATTTGAGCATATTACTGAGGCTCTTCAAATAGATATGGAATGTTTGCTGAAATCTAGATATTGCTAGATATTTTATTACTTTGATTATATTATTTTGATTGTTGCAGAAATCAGATTCCTATTCTATCTCTACCAGTTACATTTTATCTAAATACAAAATAAAAGTTGTAAACAATGTTGAATGTTTTGTTTGTTTTGAGACAAGAGTCTCATCATGTAACATAGACTTGCCTTGAATTAGAGATTCTACTTATCCTGTACAGATCTGAGTTAAAGAATTTATTTCAAAGTCCAATCCAAATGTATTGATAATGTATTTGCCTTGTGTTATCACTTCAATGAACTCCTGCAAGTAGTAAAAAAAGTTAGTTGCCTTCCCACACATCCTCCATCTGGTTTGTTTGTTTGTTTGTTCATTTGTTTGTTTGTTTTTGAGAAAGGGTCTCTACATAGCCCTGGATGTTCCGGACCTATGTATACCAGATGGACTTTGAACTCGTAGAGATACTCTTGCCTGTACCTCAACTCAAATTAAAGACATGCACTACCATAACCAGATTGAGTCTCTTATTTTTAAAAAATAATTTCAAGTTATCATACAAAACAGTGGATTTCATAATGGCTTTTTCTTTTCTGTTTTGGCAGGGCTGCCTTTAAATTTCAGCTGCCCTTAAACTCACTATCTAAGGATGGCTTTGAATTTTCTTGATCCTCCAGCCTACATATCTGGGATTACATGCTGGGATTACAGGTATGTGCTTCCACACTTGGAAAAGCTAGATGAATTTTAATAATAAATATGCTACTTTATTGCCCATGTGGGGTTTCTTCAGTGTCCACCATCTTCTCTGAAGTAGATTTGTGCAGCTGGGAGCAGACAGATTTCAATTGTCATAAAAAAACCCCTATGTTATTAAAAGATCTTAAATGTCATATTCTGTAGATATCTAAAGTATTTGAAGATGACCTATCTAAAATATATCTCTGTTTGACCTTGAAAACATACTTGGCCAGGCGGTGGTGGTGCATGCCTTTAATCTCAGCACTCGGTAGGCCGAGGTAGGCAGATCTCCATGAGTTCGAGCCCAACCTGGTCTACAAGAGCTAGTTCCAGAACAGGCTCCAAAGCTACAGAGACACTCTGTCTCAAAAAACCAAAGAGAGAGAGAGAGAGAGAGAGAGAGAGAGAGAGAAGACAAGAAAAGAAAACATACTTAATATGATTACAAATTCAATTATAATAGGTGACTAATTACTAACCAGGACTAGAAATTTGCATTACATTGTTAAATGAACTGTATAGGTACAATACCTTGAACAAGATTAGAAACTCATATACAGTATCTTCTAACAAAAATAATCTTAAATTTGTATCAATCTATAAAAATCCATATTAATATAAAAAATTAAAAACTAGTAGTTGCTTTTTTGGTTTAAAAGTAGACTCAATAATCTACCCTTATCCTATCTTATCTATATCACCCTTTTTCTTTTCAAAAGAAGAACTCTGAAATTCCTGTCTGGATCTGAATATCTCTATGATCTGTTTTAATAAGGCCTGTATCTTGGCATTCGTATCTTTTTTAGAGATAAATCAAGAATTATCATACCCACAATAAATATTATCAAAATGATAATTAACATTATGCCAATCCCAGTTGATTATCCCTTCATTTAATTTTTCCATTTTTAAAACATGCATTGTGTGATCATACAGAGACCTAACTCTGTCCATCATAATAGTTTTTTCCATTTTTTAATGTGGGGGAAAACTCTCTCTGTTAACTAATTCCTTCCTTTAAGAATTCCCAGTTGTCTCACCATCTCTGCTGACGATGATGATTCATTTGACTGAGAAGTGTGAGGCTGACTGCTGCTGCATAGAACAGTAGAACCTGAGCGGCTTTCAAGGCAGCAGCCCGAAAAGGGGGTCCAGGGAAAACCCACAACCCAGTGGGAGAAAAGAAGCTAAAGAGCCTGTCGTGGGGGAGCACACGGAAGTGACTAACTCCTGTGGCCTCTGGAGCCTGCAGCAGAGAGGCTACTACAGAGAAACCCCAGACTCACTCAGAACCTTAGGGAGAAAAGAGAGGAGAACCTAGCCAGCAAGGTGGTGACTCCAGCAGAAGCCCCTGTGTGCAGCTCCAGTGTGTGCGGGTGGCTACAAAGCCACAGGCAAGTGGCTTTTTCATGAATTCATGCCCCAAAGTTGAACACCAGATATAGTGTGAATTCTAATTGGTCTTAATAATAAAAACCTGGAGTCAGATATCAGCGAGTGAAAACTGAAAGACCAGGGAAGCCGAGCAGCCAGCCACTAGTTCTCACCTCTATGAAATCCTCAGACTGAAAATGACTGAGCTCCTGTCTCCTTTCACCTTATATTCCTCTCTCTGCCTGGTCATATCACATTATGTCTCCACCTCTTTAGTACAGAGACTAAAGGTGTGTGCCTCCCATGTGCTGGGATCAAAGGTGTGCACCACCACTGCCTGGCTTCTATGGTTAACTAGTGGCTGGCTCTTCCCTCTAATCTTCAGGCAAGCTTTATTTGTTAAAACACAAACAAAATATCACCATATGTATGTATGTATGTATGTATGTATGTATGCGCATGCCTGGTTCCCAAGAAGATCATGTGTCAGATCCCCTGAAACTGCAGTTGAAGATGGTTTGAGATGCCATGTAGGTGCTGGGAACCAAACCAGGTCCTTTTCATGAGCAGTAAGTGCTCTTAGCCACAACCAATCACCTCAGTCCCTAAAACTTCCTATTGATGATGATCTACTCATACACTTTCATATGAGAAATATTCTATGATCAAATAAATTTGAAAAATATCATATTAGTTACTTTACTCCTTATTAAGACAGCATACCTGACTATATTGTGTAATAGTTTCCTACAAGATTGAAACATTCCATTCTTCAGGTAGGCTTCATTAAGACAGAAAGTAGACAACCCAAAATATCTCAGGAAGTCCCTGAAACTAACCATATTCTCTAGGACCCTCTGCAGGCAGACTTGCTCTGTGTCTCATCAGTCTCTCCCAAATAACCACAAGAGACTTAATATTAAACATAAATGTTTGGCCAATAGCTTAGACTTGTTACTAACTAGCACTGCAAACTAACCATTTCTTTTTAAATCTAAGTTCTACCGTATAATAGTAAATAGTAAAGGCTGTTGAGCATCACTCTCAGATAAACCAACCTGCAAGGATGACTCTGAGAGACACCTCCTAGACTGAGCAGAGACCAGCCTGGCTGCCCAGAAGAAACAAAGACCAGCTCAGCTGCCTGGAAAGGACACTCCCCAACTTGTTAAGTTGCTTCCTGCAGGCTGTGCTATGTGCTCCGGGTTTCTAGCCTTTGTGAGTTGTCACCCATGCTGGGGTGGGCTTTGGTGATGCAGCTGTCTTGATTGATTTCTACTCCTGTACGTAACCCCTCACCCACATTCCTATAAGGAACCCCAATAAAACTCATAGGTTCACCAAGTTGGACTTTGGGGGTATCTGTGCTTTTGTCTGTTGTGGGATCTCTATCTGGGGTGAGTTGATGTTTGTGTTGTGTCTCCCTGGGGAAGGTTTTGACATACAACATAATTGGCACCTGAGCAGGCTCACAAGAAAACCAAAGATGGAGAGAAATGAGGGCATAGTCCTGGCTGTAGTAAGACATGCAGCTGTGACTGAGATGTCTGATAGTGGACCATCAACAGAGGAAATAACTTCAGGGTTGTCCTGTCCTGTGCGGTATGTATTAGCATGCTTTTGTGCTGTGACAATGGTTGCATGGTTCTTGCTATGGGAAGTGAAACACACAACTAAGGCTGAACTCTCAGTGTTAGGAGTGTCTGTGGGGAGAATCATAGGATGACAGTCTTCATCTATGTGGGATGAGTGGAGTCTACCCCGTAAATCTGAAGATGCCCTAAAAACAGTGAAAGGCTTAGAGGAAATTTTGCAGTCTTTAAGATTATCACACAAGGGTCGAGAGTCTGACAAACAGAGACGGAGGTTGCTTGGACATTGTTGTGTGTCCAACACAACCCAAAGCCAAGGTGGCAGCTCAACAGGAACTCGTTTAGGAACGAAGAAATTACAACAAAGAAAGGAGATGCAGTTAGCATCCTCCATGTTAGCCTCTGATTGGACAAGTAAATTAGATAAACAAAAGGATAAAAGAGTTAGGGTAAAAATGATAAAAGATATTTCTGAAGTCCAACCTTTAGTTAAAAAGGGGGGATCTGTAATCCAACATAGATGTGGAGGCATTAATTATGGTCCAATGAGAGAAGCTAGAGTGATTAAGAAATACTCCGAACTTAAAATGAAGAAATTAGGGAAGATTTTTAATCAAGTAATGAAAGAACCTTTTGCAACACGGCTTGTGAGGCTGTGGAACATAGAAACAGGTAGAGTCAGTGTGACTGCTGTGGAGGCAGGAAAACTGAGTGAAGTAACTTTTGGTCCCTCTTTAAGACAAAGGATATATAACCTGAAACAGTCTGAGGGAAGTCAGTCCCTGACAGACTCTCAGCAAAGCCATTAGAAACACTTATCTCCACCTAAACTCTCCATAAATGACCAGGAATAAAAAACAATACAGCAGGGCAGGAACTCATGAAAGAACTAGAAATAAGCTGTCTGAACCCCTGTTTACATGGCCAGGGAGAACTGTGGTGGTGCACACCTTTAATCCAAGCCCTTGCAGGGCAAAGGCAGGTGGATCTCTAAGTTCAAGACCAGACTGGTCTACAGAGTGAGTTTCAGGAAGCCAGGGTTACACAGAGAAATCCCGTCTCATAAACAGGAGTCTGTTCTCAAAACACAAACACACACACACAAGAGAGAGAGACAGAGAGAAACACACACACACACACACACACACACACACACACACAGAGAGAGAGAGAGAGAGAGAGAGAGACAGACAGACAGACAGACAGACAGACAGACAGAGACAGAGACAGAGAGAATAGTTTTAGCATTAGCTACAGGTACATCTATAGTACCAACCCAGGTTTCTCTGGCCCAGGAAGCCAGCAAGAGCAACAGGGTAAAGCAGGACCAGATTCACATTTGACTCTGAATAGGTCTGAGCAGTTAATGTCAGGCCCACTGAGTTCATCAAGTGCAAAAAAGGTGAACTCCATAAGAAATTTCCAGGCTATGTATACATAATGATTCAGAGAGGATGACTGAGCGCCTCTTATCCGTGCATTGTACCCAACCTCGGCCTGTGGAGGAAACAGCTGATACACGTGGATGGGACATTTGCATGCTGTATTAGACCTTACTTATGTTCACCCTTTGTATCTTCTTAGTTATAAACCTCTGCCATCACCTGGCACTTGCTGAGAACAGATGACAACAGACTTCCAGAGTACTTCCCCAAGGTTATCTTTGTAACCTCACTATTTGCTCTGGGATGGTGGTTTGGGAGGTCGTTCTGTCCTGCCCATCCCCTGGAAATTGTTTTATTATATAGATGGTGTAATGCTAACCTCTGAGGGTTTTGCAGATTTGGAAAGCCATGGGAGAGACAACCAGGTACAAGGGTTCTTCTACTTACTTTACAACTCTGCTGGGTTGGGTTAATTTAAAAGAAAAAAAATGGGTTGTTAAAACAGTAGCTATTCCAGGCAGTGGTGGCATACACATTTAATCCAGCGCTTGGGAGACAGAGGCAGGCAGATCTCTGTGAGTTCGAGTCTAGCCTGAGCTACAGTGCTAGGTCCAGGACAGCTAGGAATATTACACAGAGAAACCCTGTTTTGAGAAACAAACAAACAAAAAAAAACCTTCAAAATTTAAACTCAAAAGGCACCTTACATGGTGAAAAGGAACACTTCGAGAGATCATACGGTTATTAAATAAAAATCCCAGTGCCAGGGCTGAGCTACCTCCTCTGAGTTGCTGCTTAGGGAAGACTCTGAGCCACCATAAACCATAAAGGTAATTGCTACTGCTGTTAAAAACTATGTGCAAAGATTCTGTTGCTGAAGATTCTGTACATACTACAGGACTGGAGAAGTTAAACTGGGGTGGAACTGGGAACCAATCTGTTGTCCGACTTTTGTAAGGGCAGAAGTGGCCATCCAGACTGCTGCTGGAGAACTGTCACCATCATTTCTGCTTGGCTGTGTACTCAAGGCTAAATACTGACATGAAAGGCAAGCGGTCCCTGCTTGTGCAGTAGTGATCTGGCTACGATGGGAAGACCAACAGGTTTCTGATAGAATTTAAGACCTGCTCCACAAGAGGGATTCACATCTGGTACTGTACTCCAAAATCCATGTCTGGAGAGGTCATGGGTCCTATTGGGAAACAACTTCTACTGTTTTACTAAATGGATATAATGTGCCTGTCAGATTCCTTCGAAACATGTATTTATGCCCGTAGGTCACCATTGTTCTCACTCTCAGCTCAGAACCACTGGTAATGCTCAGAACAGTGATCTCTTGTGACACAATGATGCTATGGCATAGTGGCCTAATTCTTAGACACAGTTGAAAAACTATAGCTACCTTCTCCAAGGCTCAGAGATCTTTACAAAAGAGGAGGCAAAACATGTAAGAAGGGTTTTTTTTTTTTTTTTAGTTAGGGTTCTATTGCTGTGAAGAAACACCATGACCACAGAAACTCTTATAAAGGAAAGAAAGTATTTGATTGGGGTGGCTCAGTTAAAGTTCAGAGGTTTATCCATTATAAGCATGATGGGAAGGAAGGAAGCAGGCAGACATGATGCTGGAGCTGAGAGTCCTTATATCTTGATCCAAAGGCAACAGGAAGTGAACTGTCTCATTGGCTGTGGCTTGAGCATATATGAGACCTCAAAGTTGGCTTCCACAGTGACACACTGCCTCCAACAAGGTCACACCTCCTCCAACAAGTTCATGCCTCCTAATTGCACCACTTCCTTTGGGGGCCAACTTCTTTCAAACCACCACAATGGGGGATGGAATATTATGTAACACTTTCCTCTAAGACCTAGACATTCCATCCTATAAGGAAACTCTTTTTAAATAAAAGGTAAACAGCTCAAAATAACTTCAGGAAGTTCATGAAACTTACTAGATTCCCTGGACCCCTCCCTGTTAGAAACCTACCTGATACCATTTTGAAGGAGGAGCCATTATGCTGTATTTTTAAAACTAAGTGTCTATTTACTGTGAGAGTTGAGTTGCCTTCTGTTTCCTAGAATCTGACCTTTCCCAACTCATGACTGTAAACAGAGATGGAACTTTTCTTTTGTCCCTACCATTCCTGGTCCCAAATATATACACAAAAGCTTATATTAATTACAGAATGCTCAACCTGTAGTTCAGGCTTATTACTATCTCTTCCATGTAAACTAACCCATTTCTATTAACTTATGCATTGCCACTTGGCTGTAACTCTACTGGTCTGCTGGCATCTTGCTTCTTGTGCAGCTGGCTTGCATCTACCTCTCACTTCACCCTTCTTTCTCCCTGTGTTTCTGTGTAGCTTTCCTGCCTGGCTTTATTTATAGAACAAAGCAACTTGTTTATTAACCAATGAGAGCAGCACGTATTCACAACGTACAGAGGGATTCCCCTTTCTGTCTAATCAAAATGGAAGTTTCAACTTTAACATAGTAAAATTACATACAATAAAACAGTTACCAAGCAAGAGTTGCAGTTACAATATTTAATCTATTTGTATATGGAAAAATTAGAGAAAATACTCTATTATCTGTCTTATCTTGGTGAGTCTAAAGTTTTATATTTAAGTTACCTTTTTATCATAACTAAGAAAAACTATAATTATTACTATCTAGTCTTCAACTCCACCAAAGACCCAGACGGAAATAATATTTCTTGAATAAGCAGGAAGTGCAGGCAATTGACTTCCAAAAATGTAAGAAATGACAGAAACAGCTGGCTGCCTGGACAGGCACCCAAGATTCCTCTTCAAGGTCTCCCTTCTGTAAAGCTAATTGTGGTTATTTTACTCCTTAAAGGGGACCCAAGTGATGGATTTGGGGATGTTCTTTTTAACCTGCTCTTCCAAAATACATCCCATTCCCTGGAAGAGGAATGGAAAAGTTGTTGATCCAGGAAATTCCTACGGTTTGGCAGAGGACACTCCTCCTGGCATGGCAAAGCACCTACCACCCATCACCATGCAACTAATATCTGGGGCAATTCCCATTTAAGGCAAGCAGTGCCCCATCAGTTCAGAGGATCGGGAAGGGACTAAGATTCACATCAGGCACCTCCCTGAAGCAGGCATACTTATTCCTTGCCAGTCAGCCTGGAATACCCCCTGTTGCTTGTCCAAAAGCCTGAAACTCAAGACTATAGACCAGTACAAAACTAAAGGGAAGTGAACAAAATGGTAGAGTCCATTTACCCCACTGTTCCAAATCCCTATACTTTTCTCAGCTTATTAACACCAGAACATAAAGTTTACACAATATAGAACTTAAAAGATGTATTCTTCTTGATCCGTCTGCGGAAATTAAGCCAGCCTATCTTCTCTGACCCTGAACTGAGGATACCATGATGACTAATCTGGACCAGACTGCCCTCAAGGGTCCAGAAACTCTCCCACCATCTTGGATGAAGCATTCAACCAGAATTTAAATCTCCTCTGTAATAAGTATTCTGAGGTAACTTTGTTTCAGCATACAGATGGTTTATTTTTGGCTACTGAAGATGAGGAGAGCTCAAACACGAGCCAGCAGAGGCCTTTTGGGAACTCTAGCCCAGGTAGGCTATAGAGTTTCTAAAAAGAAAGTTCAGATTTGCTCATCCCCGGTTACTTGAGATATGACTGAGAGAAGGAAAAAGACCGTTGGCGCAGGCCTGCATGGCAGCCATATTGCAAAACTCAATTCCAGCCAAGAAAGAAGTTAGAGAACTTCTGGGAGCTGGTTGATACCGCCGTCTTTGGATGCCTGGGTTTGCTGAAATTGCCAAAGCCTTGTACTCTGCTACAGCTGGGGGGAAATACCCCTTTGGAATGGACTGAGGAGCATGAACAGACTTTAAGAACTTAAAAGAGACCCTGGTACAGGCCCCCATATTAACTCTCCCTGGTCTCTCTAAACTCTTCCATCATTTTGTCCATGAAAGGGACAAGGGAGTCCTGACTCAGACCTTGGGTAATGCCGGTAGCTTACAGCTCAAAGAGACTGGAACCTGTAGCCTCTGGGTAGCCCCCTTGTTTAAGAACCATCACAGCCACTGTAGTTCATGTAAAAGAAGTTGACAAGCTCACATCGGGGCAAATTCTAACTGTAATAGCTCCACATGCTGTGGAAGCCCTGCTGAGAGATGCCACCAACCGGTGGATGTCCAATGCCCATCTGACCCAGTACCAAGGCCTTCTTTTGGGTAAGGACAGATTGACTTTTGACTTTTGATAAATCCTTGGCCATTAATCCTGTCACCTTGCAGCCAGATGATGACCCTGAGGAAACCATCCATGACGGCCTGGAGATGCTGCATGTCATCCAAGATATGTGACCTGACCTGACAGACTTTCCTCTCACGAGCAAAGACACAGATCTCTATCTGGATGACAGCAGCTTCATTCAAGAAGGAACCAAGTATGCAGGGGTGGCGGTGGTTACAGGCCAGAAGGAGGTCATTTGGGCACAATCCTTGCCCACGGGGCATCTGCCCAGAGAGCAGAAATAATTGCTCTGACATAGGTTTTAAGATGGGCTGAAGGAGAAAAGACAAACATCTACACAGACAGCTGAAATGCTTTTGTCATGGTTCATATTCCTATAAACAGAGGTGCTTACTCACCTCAGAGATCAAGACTATGAAAAAAATAAACATGAAATTGTCCAGTTGCCAAAGGCCATCTGTCTAAAAACTGAGTTGGCTTTTATTCATTGTGACCAGAACACCAAAAAGACAAAAGCCCCCAACCTCGGGATAACAACCATGCAGTTCAAGTTGCCTAAAAGGTTACTCTTGGTGAATCCAAACCCCATACTGTTCTGGAACTATCTATCTGCCTTCCCTGAGCTTTGATTGGCCTTGATGGAGATGTTCCTGAGTACCATCCAGAAGATACCAAGTCACAGTCTGACTTGGGGGCTCAGGAGAGCCACAACAGATGGTAGATCCTGCCTGATGGAAGAATGTGCATGGCAAAGAAGGTACTGGGCCAACACTGGCTAATGGCCTTGCATCATGCCATGCAATTGTCACTTAAGTAGATCTCAGAACTCATCTCCCCTCATGTCTGGCCACCTGGAAAACTTCAGGGCATTTCAAACCACTGCCTGACATGTGCCCAGGCATATGCAAATGCAAAGAAGAACATACTTCCCCTAGGTCAATGGAGTCAAGGTACAGTACCCAGGGAGTTTTGGGAAATGGACTTCACTGAAGTCAAGCCATCACTGTCTTGCTACAAATATCTCTTGGTCTCTGTTGATATACTACTGTCACATGATGGGTAGAGGCCTTTCCATCCCTAATGGAAATGGCCCAAGTGGTAGCTAAGAAGTTAGTAATGGAAATTGTTCCCATATTTGACCTCCCCATATCTCTGGGGTCTGACAGTGGTCCAGCCTTCATGGCCAAATTATCTCAATTGCTCTCTAAGTTTCTTAAATTGGAAACTTTATTGTATGTATCATCATCAGAGAGCAGGAAAAGTAGAGAGAATGACTAGAACTTTAAAGGAGGTTTCAGCTAAATATAGTTTTAAAACTGGTGATTGATATGCCCAAGTCACGGAGTCTCCCAAAGACCACCAAGCAGTCAAAGAGCCTTTGTTCAAGTTCGAGCATGGACCCTGTGTGTCCGACCATAGCAGTACAAGATTGGAGAGCTTTGAGCTTAGTTGGGGTGGTTTTTTTTTTTTTAAATCATAACAGAGGATGAGGTGAGGGATTTTTAAGGTTTGGGATGTCTGATTGACTGACCTTTGTCCTGGTGTGTCTTGATGAAAGGGAATGGGTGTGTGCTGGACTAAGGGACATCTGGTGATCCTGTCTATAATGGTTGAAACTTCAGGTATTTCCTTTGGAAAGTTAGGTATTTTCCCCTTGGATATTGACTGGTTCATTCCCAGGTAGTACCTGGATGGTTTCAGTTTGTAGTCTTTACTGGAGTCAGATGTTGCCTTAGGGTAAACCGATACTCAGGATTACTTTCTGGCTGGCCACTATTGAGCCTGCAATGGAAGCAGTGTAGCCAAGCTCTGGGTTCTACAGTGATAACTGGGTTGACCATCTTATGCCCTTCGCAGAATTGTATGCACACCCTACCGAGAAAAGTTCACCCCATATGAAATAGTCTATGGGTGACCACCTCCCATCATCCCTCAAGTACGAGCCAGACTGGTATCAGATTGGCCCACTCCAAACTGAGTCTTTAAAAGGACTGCAATTAACTTTGGTTAAGATTCTCTCTTAGGTCCAGGATGCTCAACCTGTTGGGTACCTCCCACCTGACCCCGGTTCCAGCCTGGAGGTGCTGTATTAGTCCTGTATTAGTCTGCTACTTCAGAGCTGACCGGCTTGAACCTAGATGGAAAGGACCTTACGCTGTGACTTTCTGGATTCCTACTGCTGTTAAAGTCGCTGGTGTTTCTGCCTGCCTGGATTCATCACTCACACTTGAAGAATGCATTCGAGGAACCCGTGGAAGAGGAGCCCAATCCCCACAGGCAGAAAGTGACTGAAAAAGGACTTTCTGAGGTTTGACTGTTTAACCTAACTTTGTGTTCTTGCTGTTGAAATTTGCATTATGATTGTCTTATAACTAATGTTTTCATTGTTTTTCTTTCAACCTATGCAAACAGAACCTAAATGCATCATGAAAGGGGAAATAAGAGGGCTGGAGAGATGGCTCAGTGGTTAAGAGCACTGCCTGCTCTTCCAAAGGTCCTGAGTTCAATTCCCGGCAACCACATGGTGGCTCACAACCATCTGTAATGAGGTCTGGTGCCCTCTTCTGGCCTCCAGGCATATGCGTAGACAGAATATTGTATGCATAATAAATAAATAAATAAATATTAAAAAAAAAGAAAGGGGAAATAAGAGAAACCCCATCACAGGAAACACCCTGATATTGTCTTGCCTTGCAAAAGATTGCCTTTATTCACTGGGGCCCATAGTTTGGACAAAAAAAGGGGAACAAATAGTCTTTCGCCAGATGGGATGGAGAATATTGGAATGGACTAATGTAACTGCTAATCCCAGTGTAATAACACAGACTTCAGCATAATCAAATATTTTTTAAAGGGTTCTGATAATGGAAATTACAGATATGCTAAAATAAGAAGGGGAATGTGTAAGCAGAGGCTGCACTTTCATTTCTGGAAATCTAGACCCAAATAATCACACAAAAATATATTAATTACAACACTGTTTGGTCAACGGCTTACCCTCACTGATCCTTCCTGACCCTTCCCTAATCACGTGGTGGGTGGCCACATGATTTTTTAAAAATGTTTTCACTGTGTTATATATTTTTCTCCATCCCCCTTCTTCCTATTCCCTCCTCTTCTGCCCTCTCCCATGATCCCCATGCCCCCAATTTACCCAGGAGATCTTGTCTTTTTCTACCTTAAGTAGATTAGATCCAAGTGCGTCTCTCTTAGGGTCCTCTCTGTTGTATAGGTTCTCTGGGATTGTAAATTGTAGGTTGGTTTTCTGTGCTTTATGTCTAAAAGCCACTTATGAGTGGGTGCATATAATATTTGTCTTTCTGGGTCTGGGTTACCTCACTTAATATGATGTTTTCTAGATCCATCTATTTGCTACAAATTTCAAGATGCCATTTTTTTCTGCTGTGTAGTTCTCCATTGTGTAAATGTACCACATTTCTGTTTTTCATATGTTGAACCTCCCTGCTCTTCTGGCATGAAGCCTACTTGATCATGGTGGATGATTTTTCTGATGTGTTCTTGGATTCGGTTTGCCAGTGTTTTATTGAATGTTTTTGCATCAATGTTCACGAGTGAGATTGGTCTGTAATTCTCTTTCTTAGTAATATTCTTTTGTGGTTTGGGGATCAGGGTAATTAATTATAGCCTCATATAAAGAATTTGGCAATGTTCCTTCTGTTTTTACTGCGTGGAACAATTTGAGGAGTATTGGTATTAGTTCTTCTTTGAAAATCATGTAGAATTCTGTGCTGAAACCATCTGCTCCTGGACTTTTTTTGGTTGGGAGACTTTTGATGACTGCTTCTATTTTTTTAACAGTTATAAGTCTATTTAATTTATTTATCTGTTCTTGGTTTAATTTTGGTAAGTGATATTTATCCAGAAAATTGCCCATTTCCTTTAAGTTTCCCAATTTTGTGGAGTACAGGTTTTTGAAATATGACCTAACGATTCTCTGGATTTCCTCAATGTTTGTTATATCCCTTTTCATTTCTGATTTTGTTAATTTGGATATTCTTTCTCTGCATTTTGGTTAGTTTGGATAAAGGTTTGTCTATTTCATTGATTTTTCTGAAAGAATTCTTTGACTCATTATTCTTTGTATTGTTTTCTTTGCTTCTATTTTGTTGCTTTCAGCTCTCAATTTGATTATTTCCTGATAATTACTCCTGGATAAGTTTTCTTCTCTTTGTTCTAGAGTTTTCAGGTATTCTGTTAACTCACTAGTGTGGGATTTTTACAGCTTCCTTATGTAGGCATTTAGTGCTATGAACTTTCCTCTTAACACTGCTTTCACTGTGTTCCATAAATTTCAGTATGTTGTGTGATCATTTTCATTGAATTTTGGGAAATCTTCAATTTTTTCCTTGACCCATTGATGACTCAGGTGAGCATTGTTTAATTTCCTTGTGTTTATGGGCTTTCTGAAATTAGTGTTACTGTTGAATTCTAATTAAGCCAAGGTGATCCGATAAGATACATGACGCTATTCCAATTTTTTATATCTGTCGAGGTTTGCTGTGTTACTATGTGGTCAATTTTTGAGATGGTTCAATGAGGAGCTGAGAAGAAGGTATGTTCTTTTATGTTTGAATGGAATGTTCTATTGTTGCCTGTTAAGTCCATTTGAGTCATAACATCTGTTAGTTCCTTTATTTCTCTGTTAATTTTCTGTCTGGCAGAACTGTCCAATGGTAAGAGTGGGGTGTTGAAGTCTCCCATGATTAGTGTGTGGGGTTTAATATGTGATTTAAACTTTAGTGGTGTTTCTTTTACATAGGAAGGTGCCCTTGTATTTGGGGCATAGACATTCAGTATTGAGATCTCCTCTTGATGGATTTTTCCTGTGATTAATATGAAATGTCCTTCTTGTCTCTTTTGATTGATTTTAGTTTGAAGCCTATTTTGTTAGATATTAAGATAGATGCACCAGCTTGTTTCTTAGGTCCATTTGATTGGAATTTTTCCCCACCCCTTTACTCTGAGGCGATGCCTGTCTTTGAGGCTGAGGTGTGTTTCTTGTATGCAGCAGAAGGATGGATTTTGTTTTCTTATCCATTCTGTTAGCCTGTGTCTTTTTATAGGAGAGTTGAGTCTATTTATATTAAGGGATATTAATGACCAGTGATTTTTATCTCCTGTTATTTTAGTTTTCATTGTTGATGAGGTTAATTTGTGTGTTTTTCCCTTCTTTGGGATTTGCTGCTGTGAGATCATCAAGTGTCTATGTTTTTGTTCATGTAGCCTACTTCCTTGGGTTGGAGTTTTCCTTCTAGTACTTTGTGTAAGGCTGGGTTTGTAGCTAGGTATTGGTTAAATCTGGTTCTGTCATGGAATAGCTTGTTTTGTCTGTTTATGGTGACTGAAAGTTTTGCTGTTATAGTAGTCTTGGCTGGCATCTGTCGTCTCTTAATGTCTGCATAATGCTTGAGCAGGACCTTTTGCTTTCATGGTTTCCATGGAGAAGTCAGGTTTAATTCTGATAGATCTGCTTTTTTATGTTACTTGGCCTTTTTTCTTTACAGCCTTTAATATTCTTTCTTTACTCTGTATGTTTAGTGTTTTGGTTATTATATGGCAGGGGAACTTTTTGGTGTCTATTTGGTGTTCTGTAAGCTTCTTGAATCTTCATAGGCATATCATTCTTTAGATTGGAAAAGTTTTCTTCTATGACTTTGTTGAATATATTTTCTGTGCTTTTGAGTTGGACTTCTTCTTCTGTCCCTATTATTCTTCAGTTTGGTCTTTTCATGGTGTCCCATATTTCCTGGATATTTTGTGTTAAACTATTGTTATATTTAATGTTTTCTTTGACTGATGAGTCTATTTCCTCTATTGTATCTTCAGCACTTGAGAGTTTCTCTTCCATCTCTTGTATTCTGTTGTTCATGTGATGTAGGTGGGTCTTCTGTCTATGTGTTACTTCCATTGGTCAAATAAAGAGACTGCCTTGGCCTTTGATAGGACAGCAGCTTAGATAGGCAGAGTAGACAGAACAGAATGCTGGGAGAAAGAAGCAGAGAAAGCTGCCCACCATGAAGCTACCAGGTCAGACATGTTGAATCTTTCCCGGTAAGCCACGAGCTCATGGTGACATACAGATTATTAGAAATGGGTTGAATCAAGATGTGAGAATTAGCCAATAAGAGGCTAGAACTATGGGCCAGTGTTTAAATGAATACAATTTGTGTGTTGTTATTTCAGGGTATATAAGCTAGCTAGCCAGGCTGCTAGGAGCCAGACTGCAGGAAGCGGCCCGCTGCTCCTTCTTATTTACAATATTCATGCTTGAGTTTGTGGTTCCTGATCATTTTCTCATGGTTTCTGTTTCTATAATTCCCTCGGCTTGTATTTTCTTTATTGTCTCTATTTCAGTTTTCAAGTCTTGAATAGTTTCTTTCATATGTTTGATTGCTTTTTCTTGGTTTTCTTTAAGGGATTTGCTGATGTCTTCCAATTTTTTGTTTGCCTTTTCCTCCATTATTTTTGAGAGAATTTACTCTTCAAGGGCCTCAAACATTCTCCTAAAGTTATTTTTTTAGGTCATTTTCTTCTGCTTCATCTATATTTGGATGTTCCAGTCTTGCTGTTTTAGAACCACTAGTTTTTATTGGTGCCATATTGCTGTCTGTGGTGTTGAGTGTGTTCTTACCTTGTCTACCCATCACTCCTCTGATTGGTGTGGTTGAGGCTGTGTCTCTGGTGATCAGTCTTCCAGGTGCCAGTGGATCCAAGGGTCAGGTGGTTGCTCCTGTGGAGGTCGCTTGCAAGGGCCTGCTAGGGCAGAGGTCACTGTTTTGGGCCTGATTCCTTGGAGTTCCCTGACTCAGACCTGGTCCCATGAAGGTCTCTGCCTGGGACCTGCTCCCTCGGTGGTCACTCCCTTGAACTTGTTCCTGTGAAGGTCTCTGGCTCAGGCCTGCTCCTGCAGAGGTCCCTGGCTTGGTCTGGGTCCCATAGAGGTCTTTGACTCAGGACTGCTCCCTTGGTGGTCTCTCCCTCACCTCATACCTGCTCCTGTGGAGGTTGCTTGCCGACCACACGATTTTTTAAAAAGATTTTTTGTATTTTCTTATTGGCCCATCATGTCCTTTCTATAAGACTACTCACAAATTTACTCCTTAAAAGGGGCCCAAAAGATGGATTTGGGGCTGCTCTCTTTAACTCAACCTAGGAGGCTGTCACTGGCTAGCTCTTGGGTGCACTCCAAAAAAAAAAAAAAATCAGGCTTGCTTCAAATTTGGCTCAAACTGTGATAATGGTCTTATTCTCACCTTTGTGATTAATACCTGCCAGAGTTAGCAATGAAAACCTGAGAGTCCCTCCTACATAAGCCAAGCTGCAAAAAAAAAAAACTCTGAAACCAAACCAGTTACCTGGAAGAGGTGTAGACCAACTGAGTCACTTGGAAAGGACTCTCCAACCTGCTGAGCTGCCTCCAGGCTGTGTGGTGTGCTTTGGTTTTTCCAGCTCATGTGAGTAGTCACCCATACGAAGCAGGCTTTGGTGACACAGCTGTCTTTGAGAAATGTGTTTGTCATTTCTGCTCCTTTAAGTGACCCCCACACCCATATTGCTTTAAGGAACCCCAATAAAACTCATTCATTCACCAAGTTGTGAGAGGCTCTACCTTCTGAGAAGAACATGGACTTAAAAGGACAAAGCCTGAGCTGAGGAGGCTGAGGAAGAGTCTCAGTGTGCCTCAAAAGCTGTTGCATGTACTGTGGTTGGTGTTATAGGACTCAGAGTTAAGAGATGAATGTTTTGGGAACCAATTATCCCTGGCCAACAATGCAAAAAAAAAAAGGCTCCTCATTTATGGTACTGGGGTTTGTGTTAGGTGGTGTTTGGCTTTTGGAGAGAACACCATCAGTCCAGATGATAAATGTTCATAAAAACAATATATGTATATTTATATACTGGACTATGTGTATTATAGGAATTTTGAAAAATAGATACTTAGTAGTCTAATTCCTTATGGCCCTTTTTTCCCCTTTTTTCCCGCTGGTTTTTTGAGACAAGTGTAGCTTTGGAGCCTGTCCTGGAACTCACTCTGTAGACAAGGCTGGCCTTGAACTCACAGAGATCCACCTGCCTCTGCTACCCGAGTGCTGGGATTAAAGGTATGCGCCACCACTTTCTGGCTCCTTATGGCTTATTCAACCACCCATATTTTGTCTCCATCCCTCCTCTTTGTCTCTGTTTACCCCCCTCCAGGAGCCTCCCCTTTCCTATATTAGATCAATTATATTGTATATTCCCCTTTACCCTTCTCCCACCTTCTTCTGCATTAACCTCCCCTCAAGGAGCCCCCCTTTTCCAGTTTCTCCAGTCATATTGCTTGTGTCCTGCTATTTCCCTCTATTTCTTCCCAGCTCCTCTATCCTGGCAATGGTCCTGCTGTATTTACCTGGTTTCTGTAGTTACTACGGGCTATGTATCTGAAGACTTGGAGTCAGGTTTCTCCAGTAAGAGAGAACAATGATGTTTATCATCCCAGGCCTGGGTTACCTGATTCAATATGATCTTTTCCAGTTCCATCCATTTACCTGCAAAGTTTATGATTTCACGTTTTTTTCCCCACTGAATAGTATTCCATAGTGTGTATGTGCCACATTTTCATTATCCATTCACCTGTTGTAGGACTTTTAGGTGGTTTCTGCTTCCTAACTATCTTAGTTAGGGTTTCTATTGCTGTGATAAGAAGCCATGACCAAAGCAAGTTGGGGAAGAAAGAGTTGTTGCTCATTCTGACTTGAGTTTCCTGCTTTTGTATAGAACCCAGGACCACCATCCCAGGGATGGCACCACCCTCAATTGGCTGAGCCCTTCCCCATCAATCACTAATCAAGAAAATGTGCTTGGGGCTGGAGAGATGGCTCAGTAGTTCCTTCCGGAGGACCTGGGTTCAATTCCCAGCACCCACATGGAAACTCACAACTGTCTATAATTCCAGTTCCAGGGGACCCAGAATCCATGGCACAACACCAGTGCACACAAAGTAAAAATAAATAAATTTTAAAAAAGAAAAGTTGTGCTTGGCATCCAAGCCAGACAAGCTGATTCATTCGCTAGAATCCATGTAAGAAGTCAGGTATCATGGTATGAATCTGTAATCTCAAGGCCCCTAATAAATGAGTCTTCTAATTGATTATCCAATAGTAAGTGGTCAACCCTGTAATCATATACACACAAGCAATATTAAATAGCCTCAGCATGCTGTGTTTGCACATTAGTGTGTTTATTTATTTTAATTTTCAATGTTCATTTACATCCTATTTTATGTGTTTGAGTGTTTTGCCTCCAAGCATGTATGTATACTACATGTGTGCCTGGTGCCTAAGGAAGAAAGAAGCAGACATTGGAACCCCTGGAACTGAAGTTACAATGGTTATGAGCCACCATATGGGTGCTGGGAACTAAACCTGCATTTTCTGCAAGAATAGCAAGTGCCCTTAGCTGCCGAGCCATCTCTCCAGCCTGTGTGTGTGAATGTGTGTTTGTGTAAAACAATAATAATGAAAGAAAAAGAGGCCATAGATTTGAGAGGAAGCAAGGGGAGGGAGTTAGGAGGGAGAAGAAGGTAGAGACAAAATGGTTTGATTTTTCTTTATTTTTAAATGATATTTTAAAAATGAGTAATGAAATGTCTTCAGATTACACAAATACGTTTTAAAAGTGCAGATCTGCCAAGTGTAACTGATCAAATCCCACTAAGCATAAATCTAAGTTCATGGTTTTATCTTTTTCCGGTTACTGGATTAAAAGATAATTCCTGCAGAATTGACCTCTTCCTTTTCAAAGCACACGAAGTCCTTTAGCCTGTTGTTGTTTTAAATCTTCAACTGTGGTAGATAGTTTTGCTCAGTAAAGGAGTCTGGGTTAGCATCTGTGGTCTTTAGGCCTTGAAGAACATCCCCACCAACCTCCAGGCTCTTCTGGCTTTTAAAGCTTCTGTTGGAAAGTAGCTCTTATTCTAATTGGTTTATCTTTATATGTGACTTGTGACCTCTCCTGACTCTTGTAATACCACTTCTTTGTTCTCTTTATTCATTGATTTGCCTATAACTATGTGGAGAATTTCTTTGCTGGTCCTGTCTATTTGGTGTTCTGTATGCCTCTTGCATCTGAAGGGCATCGCCTGCCTTAGTTTTGAGTAAATTTCTATGAGTCTGTTGATGATCTGTTCTGTCTTTGTCCTGGGATTCTTCTATGCCCACGATGTGTAGATTTGGATATCTCCAAGTTTAATTTTATCGAACGACCCAATGTTCTACTTGTCTTTGAGTCCTGATATTTTGTCTTCTATGTGATCCACGCTATTGGTGAGTCTTCCCACTGAATTTTTTTCGTTGAATTGTTTTTCATTTCCATCTTCATGTCAGCTTGTGTTCTTTTCAATATTTCCATGTTTTCATTGAATTCGTTTTTCCTATCCCTAATTTTCTCCATTGTTTCATTCAGTAATTTGTGTTTCCTTGAACTTAATCAGTTTATGCCTGTCCTCTTAAGGTTCATTCAGGTGTTTGTTTCTTCTTTAAACTCCCTGAATTTTTTGAACATGTTCATAGCTGTTCTTTTAGACTGCCTTGGGAGTCATCTGGGTGATTCCTACTGGAGAACATTGCTGCAGGGAGGACGGTGTATGTGGGGGGAAATTCTCTCTTACTTTCACATTGCTTGTGCTTTTCCACCGAGAGCTTGGTATCTGGAAGTGGGCTCTTTGCTGTTTGCGTGTTTGTTGTGGGATTCTGGAGCACCTGCATGTGGGGAGTTTGGGTTCTCTTTTCACTGTTGTGCTGTCTTGGCTGGTTTCTGATCAGGTGAGAAAGCGTCTGAACTCAGTTGTTCAAGTCCTCAATGCCGAGTAGGGAGCCGGGGATGATTCCATTGCAGTGGCTACCGGAGCACTTCTGGGGTCGAGGCAGCTGTGTGACTGCTTGGATGAGGTCTTGGAACAAGCTGAAGGGTGGGGACAGGTCTCTAAGCACAGACTATGTGAGTAGTTTGTTGGGTAAAGTACTGGGGCAGGTGGCACAGGGCCAAGGGGACTTACCACCAGTGACTTTGGGTATGGCTGGCTACTGGAGCTGGACCCAGGAAAAATGGGGGAGGAGGGGCTAGGGGACTTATTAACAAACTCTACAAATGCAGATATTGATCAGACCAGGACTGGTTGAGCATAGCCTAAATTTTCTTTATAGAATTAAGTGGTGTCTTGCCACCATCCCCAAGTGAAGTTAAATCGCTTCACCTCTAAAGGCAAGATTCTTCCTTTTCCAGGACAGCTTAACAATTTGTTCATTAAATGTAATACGGTATCTATGAGATGATAAGCTTGATGCTCCCATGGCACTCTAACAGCGAGAAATACTTCCCAAGAGTCCCGCCGTTCACAGCGTGCAGAGATTCCAGCGATAGCCTCTGGAATATGTGTTGGACATTGAAATGTGCTCGGTGCTTTCCACTCCCTTTATCTCACCAGAGCATCTCATTGCTCTGAGAAGATGAGTCACTCTGAACACAAGCCTCCTCCAATCTAGTCATCACGTCTCTCTGTGAAAGATGAAGATCATGCAGATGGCCCTCCAGGAAGAATGGCCACCAACTGCCCTGATAAACTCTCCAGCAGTGACGTCATGACACTCTTCTCACCACCTCTAGGATGTTTAGTGATCATAGGCTGTTTTCTCCTCACTCCAGAGTCTAGATAAAACTAAGCAAGAAGAAAGAATTATATCCTGGGGTTCTAGTGAATGGTCCAGTAGATACAATGCTTGCCAGTCAAGTATGAGGACCTAAGGGCAAGCCCCAGAATCCATGTTAAAACCATGTGGGTGTGGAAGATGGAGCCATGCAGACTCCTGAGGCTCACTGACCAGGCATCTTAACAGTGTATTTGGTGAGCTCCAGGCCAGTGACAACCCTGTCTCAAAAACTAAAGTGTTTGGCACCTGAGGAATACCACCTGAGGTTGTCCTATAGTCTCCATATGCACCCAGACATACATTTGCACCCAGACATACATATGCACACAGACATACATGTACCATATACATATAGGCATCCCATACACATGAATGCACGAACACACATGCCAATTTGCATGTGCATGATTACAATCACATGCATGCACGCACATGCATACAAGCACACACACGTGCAGATGCATGCAACATAGTATGTTGCCAGGAGTGTGGCCAATGCCTGGAATTTCAGCACTTTGGAGGTGGAGGCAAAAGAATCAAGATGTCAAGGATAGTCACAACTACATAGCAACTTTGAGGCTAGTCTGGTCTATATGAGACCCTGCCTGAGAGAGAGAGGAGAGAGAGAGAAAGAGATAGAAGCAATGAAGGGAGAGAGGAAGACATGAAGGAAGTCTTAGATGAAAAAGGGAAAACAAAACCCAGCACACTTAAACCTTACACTTGAGAAAAGTGAAACTCAGAGCAGCTTCTGTGTGACTCTTGCCTCATCCACCTACAGCAGGGTCCACACTGCCTAAAGGGCTTCTGAAATGGAAGGGTTTAGAATGATTTTTAAACATTAAAAAAAAATACTCTGAGTGTCTTTCACATCATGCATCTTGATCCCATTCATCTCCCTGTCCCTTTGTATCTGCCCTTGCACCCTTCTCACAAAAATAAAATGAAATAAAGTTAAGAGAAAAGAAAGAAAAATCTTGTCATCAGCTGCAGTGTGACACAGTGAGCAACACAGTATTTCCTTTTGTCTATGTATCTGTACTTGGAAGTGTTCACTGCAAAGAATCATTGGTCTGACTTGAGGCCTCTGGTCTCTGATGTGAAATTCCCTTCTGTATGCTGTGAATATGTTGTATTACCATTGATTAATAAAGAAGCTGATTTGGCCAGTAGCCAGGTAGAATATAGCCAGGCAGAAATCCAATCAGAGATACAGGGTGGAATCAGGGAGACTCCAGCAGCCACCAGCAGACACCAGCAGCTGCCAGGGAAGCAAGATGTGAGGTAACAAGACATGAGCCTAGAGCTAGTTAATACAAGCCTAAGCTAATAGGGCAAAAAGTTTGTAATTAATATTAAGCCTCCGAGTGATTATTTGGCAACCGGTGGGTGAGAAAAATCTCCAGTTACAGGTTTCTGCTACACTATTGATGCTGGATTCTCACAGGGATTCCTCTTGTATATTCTGTTGTTGCCCTGTGTGATGGAGGTCCTGCAGCTTTGGGTCTGCAGCATGTGACCCTTCACGTGCTCCAGCGGAGCACAGATGGGGTGGATGTTGGGGTGGACTAACTCATAACCCTGGTTCTTGACCTGGGGAGTTGCAGAGTTGGTCAGACCCCCACCACCACCAGGGGGAGCTCTCCAGTACCACTCTGGCTAGTTTATCCTGTGCAGCAATGAGCAAGCTGCTTTCACTCCCTCAGGGTCGGCTCACCCACATCTACATTAGGGATTTTAAGGACAGAAACTGGTGGGAAATTGGTGAAAATAAAAAAATGATTAAATATTTTTTAACAGTACACTCCAGCTCTTATTGCATGTCTCTCTGAGTTCCCACAGAGAAGCACAGCCCAGAAGGACCCCCTCAGTGCTGATTTTACATGAAAAACAGTTTCACTTTGTGCTTAAAAGTCTAGTAATGGGGGCTGGAGACATGATTCAGAGGCTATGAGCCCGGCAACTTTCTAGAGAACTTGGTTTCAATTCCAGCATCTCTGTGGGAGTTCACAACCACCTGTCAATCCAGTTCCAGGAGATTTGATGCCCTTTTCTGGTCTCTGGAAGTACATTGTACACATGTAGTGCACATAAATACTTTCAGGTGGAACACCTATATTCATACTTTTTTTTAATTTAAAAAAACCTAGTGTTGATGTCAGAATTTCCTTCAAAACTTTATGTAACTCCAGTTCCTCTTCTGGCCTCCTTGGGCATGAGGTATGTGATGCACAGATATACACACACCCATACATACAAAATCAAATTTAAAAAGTAGTGTGGGTTGTTCTCTCAGTTCAGTGCAGACTATCATGTGGGTCTCTCTATCCTCATTCATGTATGGAAATGTGGGAGAGCACGTGACATTTGAAGAGTGGTTTGGCAACTGGTATCTTGGTCAGCTTCAGCAACATTGTCAATGACACGTCTTTAAACTGTGCTGTGAGTTATGGCTGTAAACACTGAACCGTTGTGTAGAACACCCTAAATCATGAGGAAATGTCGACACAAATTTTCAAAGAAGAAAGAAAGGAGTTGGGGAGAAAGGAAAGGAGGGAGGAAATGGAAGGAAAGGATGAAGGAGGGACATAAAGAAAACTAAATAAACACATTAAAGCAGTGGTTTAAAATTAGCTTTGGTGTGGGAAGTCCTTCTGTATATGTGTTGCTTTTATTGGTTAATAAAGAAGTTGCTTTAGGCCAGTGGCTTAACAGAATATAGCCTGGCTGGAAGAGATATATATATAGAGAGAGTAGGCAGAGTCAAGGAGAAGCCATTTAGCTGCTGCCAGGAACAGACACACCAGAACCTTGCTGGTAAGCCACAGCCACATGACAATACCCAGATTAATAGAAATGGGTTAACCAAAGATATAAGAGCTAGCTAGCAATACACTTAAGTGATTGGCCAAGCAGTGATTTAAATAATATAGTTTCTGAGTGGTTATTTTGGGCCTGAGCTGCTGGGAATGAATGAATGGCATTCTGCCTACAGATTGGCGCTCCAATATGTGTCTGCTAAATTCACATAAAACCTAAGAAAGCTTGGAAAGGAATCCTAGACACAAAAGAACAGAGCTAAGCATGGCTTTTTGGTAGCAGCATTTTCTCGGGTGGGCTCTGTTTGCTAGAAACAAGCAGAGGCATGATTCTTTTAAGAGAAGGCTTCCTGACTCAGTGGTAGCAGCAAAAACTCCACAGCTCCTTTAAGAAGGCTTCCTGGTTTGTCAGCATTACTGGCTCTGACTCTTTCAGGAAGTCCAGCTATGGAGCATTTTAATGGGGTTTGTAGCAGAGGGCTACAACTTGCTTAGTGGCAATATAGACCTGCTGTGTGCCTAAGAATGGGCTAATATACATGGCACTCAGAGGCACTGAGCATGCCTCTGCCATGCTGGACTGGGTGGAGCAAGCAGGCAGGGCCATGTTGGTCCTAGCCACAACCACTTAGCATTAAAATAAAAAAAAGCAGTTCTGGTCAGAAAATAATTACAGATATACAATAAAGACAGATTCAGATAAAAAAGACCTCTAAATGGGTCACAGTTTGGATAAATGTACATAGGCTCAGGAGAGAAAAGAAAAAGAGTACAGAGAGATATAAAAAGAAGTAAATTCTTTTAAAAAATAAAGTCTTTAAAGAAACAGAGTACAGTCAGTCATAGATTAAAGTAATAAAGAAAAATAAGCTGTGTAAAGATGAAATATACTCAAAGAGTCTGATTATTAACATCATTGTATTTTCCTTGAATTTTTTTGACTGTGAAGGAGCTAAGTACAGAGAGACATTTTATTGTATGGACTGTTAAGCTAAACCAAAGTATATATTTAAAAGGTATCTTCAAAATTTGGGTCTAAGGATTTGTTGCTTTGGGAAAGAGGTTCTTTTTTTGTTTCCACAGAGGATGCGAACCTATGAGTTTTTTCCAAACTAATGAAGTTTGATGGACCAAGACCCCCTGAAAGGTTTTCATGAACACCCCCCCAAAATTACTTTGCCCAACAGCACACAGGAAGCAGTTTGGAGAGAACTATGGCCAAATTCCCAAGATGGATACTTTGTATTGGTATGGATCTTGGTCTACTGATACAATTGATACAAATTTAAGGTCAATTTTGCTCTTGATTAAGGTATTGTTCAGCTTATTTAAAAATCTAATGTATAATTAAGAAATACAGGTTAATAGATAATCATCTATAATAGTCAAGTTTCTAGTCATGTTAGTTAGGTTTTCTAGATATATAAAGATATATTTCAGCTAGATAGGTATTCTTCAAATCTTTCAGAGGTCCTCAGAATATGGCAGTTAAAGTGTCTTAAAACTTAGAACATTTCATGATATGAAACACATCTGCTTCTGGCAGCACCAATTACTTCAAGAGGAAGATGGCCATTGAAGAGGCTCCTTATGGAGTTTGTTAGCCATTTGGGCAAGAACATGGTCTTGTCTGGACTGTTTGACTGGACTTACAGGACCCATAGAAAAATGACCACTGAAACTACCTAAAGAAGGTGAGACAGTCCTTAGGGGTTCCTGCTTCATGCAAGAGTCTGCCAGACATTCTGCAGGACATAGAAAAAATGACTGACAAATGCCAATATAGGTAGAACTGTCTTTGAAATTTCATGCTTTGTGGAAAAGTCTGCTGGAATTTATGGACCTGTAGGCTGAAGATGGATGCTCGAATGATACAGAAGAATGTTGAGTGACTATCCAGGCAGTGAGATATCTCTGTGAATTCTAGAGTTTTGGAAGTTGCTTAAATGCACTTCCTATTTACTTAGGTAATAGTATATCCTTCTGGGGTCTTTGATGGAGTTGAAGAATAGATAGTTATAGCTTTCCTTGATTATGCTAAAAGATAAAGTAGAAATAAATATTTTAACTGTAATTCTTTCTTGATACCTGTTTTGTTATATGTGTAATTTTACTATGCTAGAGTTAAAACCTTCCTTTTTATTTAAACAGAAAAGGGGAAATGGTGTGAGAAGTCCTCCTGTATATGTGTGGCTTTTATTGGTTAATGAATAAAGAAGCTGCTTTTGACCAATGGCTTAACAGGATATAGCCAGACTTGATTATATATATATAATCAAGTATATATATATATATATATATATATATATATATATATATATAGAGAGAGAGAGAGAGAGAGAGAGAGAGACAGAGAGAGAGAGACAGAGAGAGAGAGACAGAGAGACAGAGAGACAGAGAGTGAGAGAGAGAAAGAGTAGACAGAGTTAAAGAGAAGCCATGTAGCCACTGCTGGGGACAGATGCACTGGAACCTTACCAGTAAGCCATGGCCACATGGAGATACCCAGATTAATAGAAATGGGCTAACCAAAGATATAAGAGCTAGCTAGCAATATGCTTAAGTGATTGATCAAGTAGCAATTTAAATAATATAGTTTCTGAGTGATTATTTCATGGGCTGGGCAGTCAGGAATGAACAAGCAGCTTCTGCCTACACAGATTCATAGCCAAGCTGACAGTGAACCTTTTTTAATTGTACTGCTGAAGAATGTATTTCCTACACTGAAAGCATTCACTCAAATTTAAAGTTGAAACATGCTAAGGAAGCACACACCAGTAATCCTAGCACTTAGGAGGGACAATCAGAAGATTAAAACTTCAAGGCCAGTCTGGGCTACAAAGAAAAATTGAGGATAGCCCAGATCAAATGAGATTTAGAGATTCTACCTCTGAAAATAATACACACCCACTCTATCTATCTATCTATCTATCTATCTATCTATCTATCTATCTATCCATCTATCTCCCTATACCTACCTATCTATCATCTATCTAAAACATGTTGAAGGCAAGCACTATTGATATAGTTTTTATACTTGTTTAATACTTTTGATTACAGGAATATTTGTGAAGTCATGCTTATTTTCAAATATCTTCATCAAGGTATGTAAACTTGTAGTGAACTGCTGTTGAAACTCCTTCAGCCCTTAACCTTTAAGATACCAGCCCACTGGGGTGTTGTCTCTTGTACTATAAATGCAGTCATAAAGCTTGTACAGTCTCTCTCTCTCTCTCTCTCTCTCTCTCTCTCTCTCCCTCTCTGTCTCTCTCTCTCTCTTAGCTGCTAGATATAGTTCCTGCTCCCCACTTGTATAGAAGACTATTGATCTGTGTATCTATCCCAAATGAAGAACCCTTTATTATACTCAGTTCTGAGCTAGTGTGGGCCTACTTTATCATATTCATCTATATCTGGTACCCATGTGGATCCTGACTCCATGCCTACCATGACCAGCTCAAAAGGTCCACGCCCAAAGATTTCCCACCCCCATCTGCCTGACTTGATTTCCCCTGCTAAGTTTTTTTTTTTTTTTTGTCAGAACCCTGTCACAGTGGAGATACCCCTTTGGTGGGCCCGCATGGTAGCTTGTCAATTTCCTGGCTTGCAATGCTCCGCCTACCACCACTTTCCCTGCCACGTGGCAACTTGCAGAGCTTCTGGTTTGTGTTCCCAACTTCAGGTTTGTGTTAATGGCTTGTGATCTCTGGGTTCCTTGATATTCTGACCACCAAAAATCTCTCTGTGTGTATGGAATTGATTTAATTGCTCTAAATTTGTCAGGCATATGTGTCAGTATTTAAGCAGGTGCCAATGCAGAGCTAAGCAGGACTGTTAATGCTAATGCTGGTTGCATCTCTCTGTCACGTGTCTGCAACCACAAAACATACTGGTCAATAAAGATTGTTACACCTGCAACAATTCACAGCAATCTCATAATGGAGGTAAGTTTATTTGATTAATAAATAAATCAATAAATTTGAAAGCTATATAATGGGAAACAATATCACCATCCAGGAATTTAATAATCTTTTTGCTTGTACCATGGATGGTATTCTGTAAGGTTTATATAGTTTTTCTGATGCATCCATTTATTTGATATTGGGACTTAGCTTTGTTTTTTCATATTATATCCTTAAAAAATGGTTTGATAACAGAGTCAAGAACGAGGCACTTTTAGAAATGATACAGTCTTTATGGACTAATAATGAACAACTAGCTGACAGGATTTATACCATCAAAAATAAAAAGTTAGCCAAAAATTTAATATCATTTGAATAGGATAACATTAACCTGACAGACAAAATTTAATCCGTTTCAAAGGTACTGAGAAATTATCTAAAAAAATTCAAACTGTAGAATTTGACAAAATCTGTTAAAAAAAGTTATGATATGTTAGCAGATAGAGTATTTCTCCAGGAAGGCACTTTGAACACCATCCAAATAACACCCCAGGATGAGAAGTTATCATTAACAGAAAAATTTCATATCTTGGTATCATATGTGCAGAATGAGGACCAGAGGTTATGTGAGTCAATGAAATCCTTAGAAATATTCACAGGTCAACAAAAAAATAAATAAAATGTAACGAGCATTAGAAAAAAAGAAATATTCACAGATCAAGAGATTCAGGCTTTATAAAAAGACAGTGGTAAAAAGATTTGAAACGATTGAGGCAATCATAGGTTATGAGCAGGGAGAAGAAGTACAAGGACAGGGTATAGCATCTCCAGTATGTGCCAGAGTCAGAGATGACCTACCAAGGATTTTAGCTACTTATCCCCATGATCACCTCTGACAAACCATCCAATACTAAATACCCAAAAGGATTCAGAGAATGCAAATGGAAATCATAGGTATAAACAATCTAAAGGAAATTAAGCAAACAGTAGTATTTTATCGCTTGCATTCAGCATTTGATGGGGAGATGGTGAAAATATGGGCTTTAAGCAATAAGGCTACCTCACATGACTGGCTTCAGTTAGTTTCTGTGGTCCTGGAAGATTGGCCATTACTGTGAAAATGCTATTAGAGAGAAGAGGCTAAGTTTTAGAACAACAGGGAAGAGCAAAAGGATTTGAGCCTTCCCAAGGTCAAATTCCTGGTGAGGGCACTGTGCTGACACACAGGCTCAAGCTCTTTACAATGAACACATCTTGTCCCTATGCCACACAGCAGCCTGAAATGCTTGGGACAGGATTCAAGAACAAGGAAAAAAATTGAATCATATACTAGTGTTAAACAAGGCCAAAGATAACCCTGTAGAGATGTTTTACAAAGATTAACTAAGGCTGTACAAATAGGAGTAACAGATCCAGAAGCTAGTTGAATACTTACTGAATCTCTGGCTTTTGAAAATGCCAATTTAGAATGCAAAAAGATACTTGGACCTTTAAAGTTTAGGTCAGCACCAATGGATGAATGGATCCTGCATACATTGAACATTGAGACATTTGACTGTAATACGGAGGCTTGGGTAGGAGAAGCAATTTCCAGAGGTATGAGGAGACATCAAAATGCCAAATGTTTTAATTGTGGTAGAATAGGACATCTGAAAAGGGATTGTAGACAAGGCATTCCTAGAAATAATCTCTCCTCTGAGAATGACAAAAATAGAAGGTCTCAATTGTCTGAATTATGTAGAAGATATGGTGAAGGCCAACTCTTGTACCCTGTTACTTATATTGCATTGTTTTAATAAATTGCTGTTAGGCCAGTAGTCAGGCAGAATGTATAGGTGGGGCGACCAAGCAGGAAGTAGAGGCGGGGCAGCAAGAACAGGAGAATTCTAGGAAGAGAAAAGACTCAGTCTGCAGTTGTCATTCAGACATAGAGGCTGCCGGATTTGGTTCCTGTTCTCAACTCATGCAGAAGACTATTGACATGTGAGTCTACCCCTAAATAAAGAACCCTTTATTTATTATACTCAATTCTGAATTAGTGAGGGACTACTTTATTCCATTCATCTACAGTGAACAGAATAGTAGTAACAAAAACCAAACCAAACCAAAACTCAAATCAAGCATGTGTTAAACGTTGTGGTGTGTAGTGCTTATCTCCTGAGTTTATTACACATGACTGAATCAAATCCTAAGAACACCTCACGTGATATTTATTGTCATTGTACTTAGATTGTTTAACAGTTGCATTTCCCCTGAAATTAGTAATAGTCAATAAAAAATGAAATTGGAGGTTTAAATGAAGAAAACTGATCCCAGCCTTGGGCTACAGCTCAGGTGTTAGATAGCTCACCTGCCCTGCATGGATCTTGGGTCCAATCCCTAGCACTGTGTATACTGGCTGTGGTGGCACATCCCTGGAAATCACTCAGGAGGCAGAGGCAAGAGGATCAGAGGTTCAAGGTCATCCTCTACTTCTCAAAGACTTCAAGTCTATCCTGGGATATATGAGACCCATCTCAAAACCAAAACCAAAAATAAAGAAAAGAATATTGGAACTTACACATGATTTTTAAAAAAATGGTCAAATAGCTGGGTGGTGGTGCCATACACCTTTAATCCCAGCACTTGGTAAGCAGAGGCAGACAGATCTTCGTTAAGTTTGAGACCAGACTGGTCTATAGAGCAAGTTCCAGTACAGCCAGGGCTACACAGAGAAACCCTGTTCAGAAAAAACCAAACCAAACCAAACAAAAACAAAACAAAAGTAAAATAGTACTCGTTTCACTAAAAACACTTTTTGATAAATTATCCTGATGACCTGGGTTCAATCCCCAAACTCACTGTAGATGGAGAGAACTGACTCTCAAAAGCTGTTCTCTGACCTCCGTATGGGCACGGTGGCACAATTGTGCTGTACCCACACACTAAGAATACCACACAAAATAGAATAAGTAAAACTATACATACTGACCTAAATTAGGGAGCCACCAGTCTCCTCCATCTTGGCGAAACTGTTTTCACAGCATATAGTGGCAGTCTGAATTTCACCCTTGCATCTCATCCTTGTAGCTTATCTGTCAAAGACTTTTCCTTGACTTTACTCTATTAACTTACTGCGTGTGGTAAAAACAAGCAGACCTAAACACACTGCATACTTCTGGGTGACTGTGACACATGCTTGTGTGTCCTGTAGTTGACTTAAGGGAGGAGAGGTCTCTTTGGAGCTCATCTTCAGTGTTCTGTTACTTATGGTGTGGGGGTCATAGAGAAAGCAGCTCATTTCACTATATGTCAGACCATCAACATCACTGCAGACCAGGAGACAGAGAGAAAGGAAGGAAGCAGGGTCCTTCAAAGATCCAACCCACAGTGACCCACTTCTGCCAGCTCTGCTTCACATTCTGAAGTTTGTCGAACCCAGAAGATATCATTGCTAACTAGGGATAGAACATTCAAAACACAAGCTTTGAGGACATTTCAGATTCAAATTTTTTTTTTTTGGTCACTTAGGTCCACATGTTTAGGAGAATCTAAGATTCTGAAGTACTGTTAGTCAAAAAGATAAAATTGATACAATTAAAACCAATTTGGGGAGCAACAATGTGTGTAGAGTTTGCAAAATTGACACTTTGTTGCAATAGCACCTTGTTCATTTACCCTTTCTCCTAGTGGCAAATGATTTAAACAACTGTTTCTATATTGGAGCCATCATGTGTAGTAAAATGGTGTTCTTACTCTGGAGCTCTCAGTGGAGTTTGCTAAGGCAGTGGGAGTTCTCCTGATATCTGGTGGCTCTTCTTTCCAGGACTACTTCATCCTCCATTTTGACATACAGCTCCTAAGTAATCCTGATGTCACTTTGACTGCTTATGCAGGACCTGAAGCAGACACCAGCAGCAAAGACTGATGGTGGACCCGCAGGGTAGCTCAGTAGGTAAAGACTTGCCACCAAGTCCGACAACCTGAGTTTGAACTCTAGGACCTGGGAGAGAACCAACTCCTGAATGTTTTCTCCACACATGAATGCATGTCTACACACACACACACACACACACACACACACACACACAAATGTAATTTAAACAGAATGTTTCCATGGTGCAACATGTGCAGGGCCTCTGGGTTTAATCCCCAGCAAAACACACACACACACACACACACACACACACACACACACACACACCAATTAAATGGCTCCCGCTGCAAGCCCAACCCAAGGTAAAGAATGATACACAGAGTTTTTAAATCAAGTTGATAAATGCTGAAATTTATTAAAGTGATGTGAGGATCAGTGTATATTTTCTACTCAAAAGAATCTAGAATTAGTGGGAGATGAACCTCTGGGCTAACCTGTGGACATTATCTAGATTGAAATAATTGAAATTGATGTGCAAACACTTTTGTTAAAAGATAGTATGGCAGTTTGAATGTAATTGGCCCCCACAATCTCATAGGCAGTGATTAGGAATTGTGGTTTTGCTGGAGTGGGTATAACCTTCTTGGAGGAAGTGTGTCACTGTAGAGGTAGGCTTTTAGGTCTCATGGGAATCGTGTGACAAGCTTCTTAAAACTTTGCTGTGGCTTTGACTCCCAAACCTCATGGAGTGTGAACCAAAATGAACTCTTTCTCCTCTTTTTTTTTGTTTGTTTTTGTTTTTTGTTTTGTTTTGTTTTGTTTTGTTTTCATTTTTCGAAACAGGGTTTCTCTGTGTAGCCCTGGCTGTCCTGGAACTCACTTTATAGACCAGGCCGGCCTTGACCTCACAGAGATCTGCCTGCTTCTGCCTCCTGAGTGCTGGGATTAAAGGCATGTGTCACCATATCCAGTCCCCCTTTCTCCTTTAAGTAAATTTTGTCATGGTGTTTTGTCACCTCAACAGGAAAAAACAAAACAAAGCAACTCAAGAGAGTGGTGATTTAGGCAAGCATTCTGGAGGAAGAACGTTTTGGTTGGTATAGTAATTCCGGCTTTTGAAAGTGCTGGGGGTGGTAGAGGAAGACAGTACACACAGGGATGTGAACTGACTGGCGGTTCAGCGCTTTGAAAGCCGCACAGGAGTCTACTAAGTGAGTGCTTCAGGGAGAAGCGTAAAAAGAGACTACGATGACCACAGGGTCTTTTTGATAACCACGAAAGCCTTTGTTGCCACAGTTGGGGACCAGACATAATTGAAAGCCACACGCAGGACTTAAGAGTCACCAAATTTCAAAGACAATTACATGCTCATCTCAGGCAGGAACGGTAGGAAAGTGGGGTCCTGACGTGTGGATGAGGAAATCTGTGGATAGCTGAAAGGAATTTGGATCCAGGTTGCCGCAGGCTCTCGTAACCTGTCTCTGCATGGAAGAACCCTGCAGAGGTCACTTCCATGTGGACAACAGAAGACCCCTCAGCATCTGTCTTTTGTTCCTCTCCTGGCTGTCAGGCAGTAACTGAGGTCAGATTACAGACTAACTCATCTCAAGGTTGATTGAAAATGACATGGGAAGAGTCACACACTGGAAGGAGCCAGGTCAAGGTCCTGACCAAGGTCACTGGAGTTAAGGACAGGATAAGCAAGAGCTTCTCAGCTTGGTACTGAGGTCAGGCCGAGTCCTGCCTGGACTCACTCCAGTCTGAGTGACACAGTAGCTTTCTGTGTGGACCTTATTCATCCTGCCCTTTGTCTCTATAGACTCTGGGGCTTCACATCTCACTTCTGCAACCTGACTGGGCCCTGTAGCCTAAATTCTATAGCAGAACTCCAGCAGATCGATTATCTGATTTTTGCAGAGATTTGCTCCATTCCTTATCAGCAGTCTGCCTTCGGGGTAGGCCTCCTGGGTCTCCTTGAATTCAGTCACAGCCTCTTAACCCTTCATAGTCATTCTGTAACATACATGTATATATATATATATGTATATATATATATATATATCCATACAGACATATTTGCTCTGTGACATGTAATGTATGGCCTGCACATTAATATTAATAGTTAAGATTGGAATTACACCCATGTTAGCCTCAGTTATCACTTTGGACCACATTTAGAATTTTCTTGTTTCTGTTTTTGAGACTCTCATGTAGCCCAGTGTGGCTTGCAACTCACTGTGTATGTGATGATGACCTGAACTCCGGATTCTTCCACCTCCACCTCCAGATGGCATGGTCCACAAGTTGTTTAGTAAAGTAAATCTTCAGGGTGAAGCTAAAGCATGGGGCTTTCAGGTCTTTGGCATATTTGGAAAGATTAACTATTGTCAGATTCCACCCCCCCCCCCCCGTGTGTGTGTGTGTCTAAAAAAAAATTAAACCTTTGTTGGGGAATATTATTTTCAGGTGTGTGACTTTTGTTTATGCTGCATATGTTTAACTCTGTGAAGCTGTAATTCTTTGTCTAAAACACCTGATGGTAGCTGGGTGGTGGTGGCACACACCTTTAATCCCAGCACTCAGGAGGCAGAGGCAGGCGGATCTTTGTGAGTTCGAGGGCAGCCTGGTCTACACGAGCTAGTTTCAGGACAGGCTCCAAAGACACAGAGAAAACCCTGTCTCAAAAAACCAAAAATAAATAAATAAATAAACCAAAACAAAAAAACAAAAAAACAAAAGAAAACACGTGATGGTCTAATAAAGAGCTGCACAGCCAATAACGGAGCAGAAGCAAGAACAGTCAGGGCTGGCAGGCAGGGAGAATAAATAGAAGGAGAAGCAAGGAAAAGAGGCAACAAAAGAGAACAAGGAGAGAAGGACATCAGGGGCCAGTCACACAGTTACCCAGGCACACAGTCGGCCACCCAGCCAGCCACGGGGAAAGAGCAAAAGACACACAGCAGTAAGAAAAGGTAAAAACACAGAGGCAAAAGGTAGATGAGTTAATTTAAGAAAGTGGGCAAGGAACACATTAAGGCCTGGCATTCATAACTAAAAATAAACTTCTGTGTGTGATTTATTTGGGAGCTGAGGAGTGAGCCCCCCAAAAGCCAAAAGAACAAAACATCAAACAACAAACCTGTGCTCTTTGCCTAATTAAATAGACTGCTTTATATACATTTGCATTTTCTGCATTGAACATAAACTGGCTGCTTTCCTGTTTTTATAAGGATTTTAATGTGTAATATATGACATGGTGTCTTATTTTGTTTTAGGTTCCTATAGAAGAGTGCCCAACAATTTAAAAAGGAAAGAAGCTTATTTAGTTCATGGATCTGGAGGCTGGCAGTCCAAGATCAGGGGGCTCTGTCTGGTGGGAGCCCATTGCCACGTGTACCTGGGGCGAGCCATGTGCCATGTGTACCTGGTGGGAGCCGTGTGCTATGTGTACTTTGTGGGAGCTGTGTGCTGCATCTGGATGTGGTGGAGTGGAAGGGAGAGTGAACAGGACAGAAGGAAAACACAGCAGGGTGCGGCTTGTTTCATGCCATTCTGCTCCACTGGTACCTGATCCAGTCCTGTGAGAAGTGCTTAAGTTGTCTCTCTTAACAGACTAGTCAGCCTTTTAAAGTTCTGCCTCCAGCAGTCACAGCAGCAACAGAGTTTCAGCACCAGCTTGGGATAGATACTATGTTCTAAGGTAAAACTGGTGGGTAGCTTCATTAATGCAAGTTGGATTTCTTGATTACAACCTGTGTCAAGAAAGAAAACTCTGCTAGTGACCCCAGAAGTCCCCTTTATTCCTCGTCCCAAGCATCCCTTTTCTGTACGTCTGAAAGTAACCACTGTTCTGATTTCTTTGATAATGCATCTTTGGTTTTCATTATGACATATCAAATAGGTATGTGAGTTTAAACTTTGTAATTAATTTAGTTTTGTCAGTCTTTAAACATTATTTTCAAGATTAAAAAACTCTCATTTCTCTCAGTCTTTGTCCCTCCTTTTCTGTGTAAATTAGTGAGGAAACTAGGTCAATGTCCCACAATCTGGATCTTGCTGAGTAAAAGCCCGTATGTAGCATTAGCATAGCTTCTAAAATTTTAAAGAATTACTATTTTGTGTGTTTGGGTGTTTTGCCTACACATATGTCTATGTACCTTGTGTGTGTGTGGAGCCCCCCAGAGGCCAGAAGAAGGTGTTAGATCCCCTGGAAATGGAGTTACAGATAGCTCTGAGCTGCCCTGTGAGTGTTTGGAAGCGAACCCAGGTTCTCTGGAAGAGCAGCCATCTCTGTAGGCACCATAATTAGTATTTCCACGCCCTCTGCATTTCTTGTATGTGCATGCAAATGGACGTGGAGACCGGAAGCCAACCCTTAATGTTATTCTCAGACACTGTTCACCTTGTGTTTTGAGACAGGGTCTTTCACTGGGACTGAGGTTCATTGATTCAGCTAGGTTGAAAGGCTAGCTCCACAGATCCGCCTGTCTCTGCCTCTCTAGTGCAGGGATGACAAACATGCTCCATTAGGATTGATTTTTCTGTAGGTGCTGGAGTTTGAACTCACTACTTTAGGCTTGTGCAGCAGGCACTTTACTCCCTGAGCCATCTCCTTAGCCCTGACTCCTGACATTTCTTTGGATCTATCTATCTATCTATCTATCTATCTATCTATCTATCTATCTATCTATCTATCTATCTGATACAAAATCTCTCTACATGATACAGAATGCTCTCTACAAAACAGCCTTGGCTGTTTTGGAACTCATTTTGTTGATCAGGCCAGCCTTAAACACATAGAGAGCTACCTGACTCTGCCTCCCAAATGTTGGGATTAAAGGTGTGTGCCACCATACCTGGCTCCATTTCTTCATGATTGACACTGCAGGGTATGTTGGTGGGAGCCTTTTTACTTTCCCTTCTTCCATTTTTCTGTATTGTTCTCAGTGGTGATGACCACTGTCAGAATGTCTCCTGATTCCTCTCCTTCTGCTCTGAATCTCTTTCTTCTTCTTCTAACCTACACATTTGGATCCCAGCTCTTGTATTTTCTCCACGGTTTGGAGAGCAAATCTGTGCTAGTTAGTTTTTGGACAGGGCACACTGTGTCCCCTCCACACAAGTCTGCTCTGAGAGTCCTGTCAGCGATTTTGGTCTCAGCCTGACCATGCCACACAGGTCTTTAGATCTGGTTGGTTTGTCTCCATCCTCAGTTTATATTTTGAACCTGAGAGGATAGACCAGTGTGGTAGTTGGCTACAAGCTTTGGCTCCACTACCCACAGGATCCATCTTTTAATTAGAGGGCTGAAAGGAAGTTCTACCTCAGCTGTTGACCTCCTTCCACTATTGCCCCACATTCTTCTTTTTTTTTTATGCTATGCAGACACTGGAGGGATTGTTTGACTTGAATTTTTGGTATATCATGTTGCTGTTGTTATAAAAAAAGTGTGCCTGAAAGCAGCAAAAGTAACTTGGGAGTCTTTCTCTGATGCAGACAATGAAAAAAAGTAACACGGAAAGGCATTGTGCATTGTGCCCTGAGTACAAAAGTGAAGGTTTATGGTGTCTCAAACTCCATGCAAATTTCCACACAAGAGGGGAAACTGACCTGACATATGCACCAATCCTTGGAGATGAGAAAATGTCTCTTCTCTCTTGATTATGGGTCCACATGAAGATTCCTGGTGTAGACACCCCAAAACCTCAAGTCAAGTCACCAAAGTATTCTAGAATTAATTATATTATTGGTAAACAAGCCAACACTGTAAAGTTTTGCTGTGAATAATTTAGAATAATGAAAATAATTCTCTCTTTGTTATGTTTTGAGAGAGATTCTCACGTGGCCCAGGTTGGCCTTGAACTGGCCATGTGCGTGATGATGACCTTGATCGCCTGTGACAACTCACCCACTTTATCACTTTTTAAAAATTATCTTATGTGTACACATTCCTTACCTGGACAGGTGTATCACACACATATTTGGTTCTTGAAGAGCCAGAACAGGGCACTGGTCCTCTAGAACCAGAATTACAGATGGTTGGGCACCAACGTGTGGGTTATGGGAACTGGACCCTGGTCCTCTGTAAAAGCAGCAGTTGCTCTAAGCTGCTGAGTCGTCTCTCCAGATCCTTTATCTTTGGTTTTTGCTTGTGTATGTGTTTGTTTGTTTGTTTTGTTTGTTTACTTTTTGAGACAGGGTTTCTCTATAGTTTTAGAACCTATCCTGGAACTCGCTTTGTAGACCAGGCTGACCTCGAACTCACAGAGATCCACCTGCTTCTGCCTTCCAAGTGCTGGAATTAAAGGTGTGTGTCATCACTGCCTGGCTATCTTTGTTTTAAGATGGGAGTTTTCCCCTAATAAATTAAGTGTTTCCCATTTAATAGTTATATTAATAAAGATTTTTTTGTCAAGTACACTTGTCAGACATTGTAATCCTGTTAAAGACTAGAGGGACAGCAGTTCCTCATTCGTGCATTTGTTACTCAGTTAACTGCGGCCCTGGAATAGGCTGGTTGTGCTGTGTCAGCTAACAAAATTCAAGTATGTGAAGTGATTTTTTTCCTCCTCTTCTCCTCCTCGTTGATATCTGAATTGGACACAGTGGTGCATGCCTATATCCTCAATACTCAGCAGGCTCAGGCCAGCTGGATAATAGTACAAGCACACCTCAAAAAAAAAATTGAAATGGTTCTTAATGCCGAGAGATCCTTTTACCCATGGAGAAAACCTTACGGTAGCCAATTCCCCACGTGCTTCTCTTCTGCCCTCAAGACCGTTGTGGGTCAGACAACCACTTGAAAATGCCCTATCTCCTTTTGCTCCCCTGAGGATAGTTTGTGAATCATTTGAGGGGGCCAGGCAGGATGGAAAACAGACAGCTGTTAGGTAAAATCTTGCACCCTATTGACTTTGGCCTCAAAAGTTCACATGTTGCCTACAGCTTTGGGGTGACCAATCTGTACCGTTAGCTCTCTCCGTTCCCTTCTAGCTACTGTGAGTGGGTTTTAAGGCTGCAGGTATTAAAGAAATAACAAGTTTGGGGACATTTGGTTCTTTATGACCAAACACTAAGCTTGAGCCATGCTGCTTTCTCTGTGGGCTTATTGAGGTAGAAACCTCAGGACCACATCTCCCTGATGTGTGAGCTCAGAAACCCAGGTGCAGATCCCCAGATCTGCCTAGGAGTTACACTACTTCTGAGTCCACAGTTTCTTTCCAGACAAGCTCAGGAACTTCTTGTTTGGGGGAAGGGAGTAGAAACGAGATCTTTCCTGTGCTTATAAGAACACCTCTGAGTGACAAGATTGGCTGCCAATATTTGTGTCAGATTATATTGTTTTAAACAATTATTATCATTACTAATATCCTATGCATGTGTGAATGCAGGGCTGCCATGGAGGTCAGAGGGTAGTTTTGGGGAATCATTTCTCACCTTCCACCCTGAGGCAGGGGCTCCCTCATTTCTACTGCTGTTCTGCAAACTCCAGTCCAGATGGCCTGAGACCTTCTGTGTCTGCTTCTCACCTCACCATTGCAGAGCTGGGATTACAGATGCATGCCACTATTCCTGGCTTCTATGTGGATACCAGGGATGGCACTCAGATCACCAGGCTTGGTAGCAAAGCACTTTACCCGCTGAGACATCTTGCTGGCCCCAGATTGTATTCTTTCTCATCTAGAGTGGTCCATTTCCATTGCCGTCTATCACCACGCCAAATGCCTGTGAAGGCAGTGATGGCTGGACTGACTTGAGGTTAGTGACAGGAGTGGCTTCAGCCATTGGAATCTGTGTGGATGGGCCATAATACATCAGTGTTACAATGTGACATGTAGCTTTAAGCAGCTCCACTTGTTTCCACTAACATTTGTTTCAAGAATTGTCCAGGTCCTAGATAGGTGTCCCTTCAGTCAGCTCACCTTCAGCACACGATCACACTTGTGGCTGCAGCCTCAAGTCATTGACATTGGTTTTTGTCCTGCAGTAAAAGTGATGAATAGTTTGTGACTTATTTCTTTTTCTTTCACTTATTTACTTAGGTGCTGCAACTCATAAGATCCAGTAATTCTCGGCAAAAGTTCCGACTTTTGCAGGCATTGTCTCTGCCATGAGACTTACCGGTCCATGAAACAAGTATCTTCAGATTGCCTACTTTTTCCTGAGCCAGGGAAGGAAATGCTTTCGCTGTCTGAACTGAGTGTACGGTCATGAGTAGCAAATATGGAATACTGAATGTCTGTGTACATATGAGCCAGAGAGTGAGGTCTCTACATTCGGTTTCTAAATTTTTATCCTGACATCTATATATGCATAAAACCATAAAATATAAACTGAAAACTGATGTGGTTTTCCTCTGTATGCTGTGATTACCATTGGTTAATAAAGGAACTTCTTTGGGCCTATAACAGAGCTATAGGGGAACAGAGCTAGGCGGGGAAAACTAAACTAACTGCTGGGAGAAAGGAGGCAGAGAGGAGAAGCCACGGAGCTGCTGCTGGAGACAGACATGCTGAAACTTTTCTGGTAGGATTAATAGAAATGGATTAAATTAAGATGTAAGAGTTAGCAAATAAGAAGCTAGAGCTAATGGGCCAAGCAGTATTTTAAATAATATAGTTTCTGTGTGATCACTTTGGGGCTGAGCAGCTGGGAACCAATAAGCAGCCTCCGTCCTTACAGCAGAAAACTCCAAGACCTGTTTCTTTAAGGCAGATGGCGAATATAAGAAATTAAAAATGTGGGGAATCAACACAGTGGGTTCTCGGGCAGTGCCTTGAGAGCACCATGGAAGCTTGTGAGAGGTGGCAGAGGACAGCAGGGGTGGACAGGACGGTGTGGGCAGGCATTTAACACTCAGGACAGGCTGAGTTAAATCACAGAGGTAATGTGAGATCATGGGCCTGGGGTGCATAGGACACCGACTGTCAATCTGACAGGATTTAAAACCATTTCTGGGCTTGTGGGTGGGAGTGTTCCTAGATTAGGCTAACTGAATGTAGGTGGTGGCATTCCCTGGCTCCTCCAGGCTGCCTGACTATGGGCTGGTGCGACCAGCTGTCCTCACTTGCTCTCATACCTTCCCTGATGTGATGAACTGTGTCCCTAAACAATGGGCCCAAACTAACCTTTCCTTTCTTCAGTTGCCTTTGTTAGCCATTTTGTCATAAGACATGATATGTACCTACTACAGGCCTGGGAGTGGAAGTGAGGATGAGAAAAGTCAGCCAGGACCCAGGCACGATCCCTGGTAACAAGTGTGAATGGCCAAGTTCTCAGACTGGCTGAGGTCTTATAGGAAATGTATTTCTACTCTGTTATTTTAAAGACAAGCTACGCGATATTTTCACATATACTGCTCATGCACTAACCACACCTGGATGGTGGATTCCTTTCCCCAATGGCTGGTGCATACTAGCTAGCTTCGTGTGCCTGCTGAACAGTCCTCGAATATTCAAAGACAGGGCATATCTTACCAGACCTCCTTGGCATTTTAGTTTATGATTACACAATAACCGCACACAATATGAAAGTAGTTGATGCCGAGAAACCATACTCTGCCGATGGTAAATGGAAAATTTGTGTCATGTTGTCCAAGGAGAAAAACCCGGCACCACACAAGTAATCACATGAAGAATCAGAAAGTACGATGCCAGCAGAACCATGGCTGCGATCCTTTTTAGCGTCTCTCTTGAAGATGTTCTGTGGTCCGTCTGGTCCTGTAGGTGAGGCTGCGAGGGTCAGGAGGAAGTGTCCCTCGTCCCTCACCGCCTTGTGCAGGTAGGTGAGCTGGAGCTTTCTCAGTGCGGACTCTGCAGCTCTGTGAGGCCTGAGCAAGTGCTGCTTCCCTACATCTCGGGGCGGGGGCGCAGGGAGTGTAGTTTCGAGGTACCAGACGAGAACCTCCGCCCTCCTACTAGGCTGTGCCAGGCTTCTGCCTGCATCGCTGTCAGGGTAGGTGGGACAGCCCCGAGAAGCCATCCGTGCCCGGGTAGTGTATGTACCCTCTCGTGTCGCCGTCCCGCACCTGCCCCGCGCCCCGGGTCTGCGGGAGTCGCCGGGGCCCATGCACATGCGCAGTGGCACCGCCGGGAGCCCTGCCTCCGCCTCCGCCGCCGCCTCCCGGTTCCGCAGTCACTTCCTGCAGCTGTTTCCCTGTGGCTCCAATCCGACCGACTTTTGACAGTCAACCTCCAGCAGCGGAGCGGCCGGGCGGCGGCGGCGAGCGCACCAAGTGGTCTTGGAGCTGCGCACCGGAGCGCGGGGGTGGCGGGGAGGCGGCGGCCTGCCGGTTCCGGTGAGTGCGGAGGAGCTCGGGTCCGCGCGGCTGCGTCCGTGTGCGCGTGTCAGCCTCGGCCGCCCGCGGCGACCGGCGGGGTCCCCCGAGCCCGATCCCGCAGCCGTTCGCGCAGCCGCCTCGGCGACTGGGTGCTCCCCGCCGGCATCCGCGCGGGACCGGAGTGCGTGTGTGCGCGCCCAGCCCAGGAATGGCTTAGGCGGGGGCGATGCTGCAGGGGCGCAGCTTTGAGTCCTGAGAGCCAAGCCTGGGTCGCCAGGGCCTCCTTCCCGTCTCAGCCTTCTTCTGGGATGTAAAACAGCCTCTGGAACTCTTTTTTTTCTGCTTGCCGCGTTCTGGTGACCTCTGAGTAAGGTTCTCTCTTCTCTTCTCCAGAATACCCAGGGACAGCCTCCCCTACTTTACGCGGAAGCCAGGAACCTGCTCCTGAATTTTCTTCTTTTCCCTGGGTCCATTTCTGCCACGGGGAGGGCTGTTTGCAATACAGCCCGGGAGGAGTAGGCCCCAGCCCAGCCATGGAAACGTGTGCTGTGGTCGTTCATTTCCCTTAAACCGGTACATGATGGAGCTGTGATTTTTCTTTAGTGTCTTCTCAGCTCCTTTCCAAATTAGGACATCAAGCCCTGTGCATCCTTCATGTATGCCATTGCATACACGTCCAATCGGATGGATTTTAAGATCTGAAAAGTATTTTTATATCGGCTTCTAAATTAGTCTCTTAAATTAATGCAGCAGTTTGAATGATTTGCAATTTGATCCGAGTGTTTTGGGTCTCTGTATTTCACAGTTTGTGCGTTCACTGACGTTTTGGTTTTATTTATTACTCAAATGCAATACCTGTTGTGATTGATGCCTATAGATTTTTTTTTTTTGAGAGGGGATTAGCTTTATGTTGGTTGTAAATATAACAGCAGTGTTTCTGAGGTCTTTACCCTTACTGTGAACATTATGAAGATAAAATGTAGTAATGGGTAAGCCTGCACTGTAAACACCCCCACCCCACCCCCACCGGTGTTTTGCTCTGGAATTAGGCCTTTTGTGCCTCTGTCCTGAGGAGGCCCTTGCTTCTGCTGAAAAGCAGTGTGTCACAGTGGGGGCAATGCCTGCTGGGTTTCCTCAGGTGGGAGTAAGCGTGCAAGAGACAAGCCCAGGCATGCCTGGTTGCTTCAGTTTTCTGTGTCTGATGCTGATTTTCTTTATGGGATGTTTTGGTACCCTACTCCGTCCTTTCTCCATGTCCCGACAGCATCGATGGCCTAACCGAATCTGTGTGACAAGTTAGTGAATGACATGGTCAGTCATTCACTACATGAGTAGTTAAACTATTTTAAAAGTTGGTTTTGCTTCTTTAGTTTGGTTGCCCACCTCCCCGATATCCATAATTATCTTTGCGTTTCAGATGTCTTTTATTTAGTTGGGAGAAATATTGTTTGAGAGAAACTTATTTTTTAAATGTTCCAAATCTGTACCACTTTTCTTTGTGTTTCCAGGGATATGGGCAGTTGAATATTTCCTTTTCTAGCTATTACAATTAAACGATAAGTACTGTTGATTCTACGACTAATCATCTCTTCATCTCGAGGCTCCTCCTCACTGTGTGTTCACCAAATGTGCTAAGTAGACTTTTACTTTTTAAAGAGCCCTTGAGTCATTTTTGTAAACCTGTTACTGCCCTAGCCCACACATCTTCATCACTGATGGCAGCCTCAGCAGCCGAAGACACCACATCCTATTGACCAAGAAAAGTTTTAACAATCCTGGGGGTGGAGGAAAGTGTAGACTTTGAATGAGGATTCTAATTCAGATAATTAGAATCGGGACTACTTGAAGATGTTGACCGTGTTTTGTTTTTTAAGTGGTTAGAACTAAAAGATGCTGCCTGAATGGGTAGCAGGAGGAATCAGGGGTAGAGTTAAAGAGGGAATAGGGCATAGTGGGTCTTTTTAGTTTTCTGAGACAAGGTTTCTCTGCGAATCTTTGGCTGTCCTGGAACTCACTTTGTAGACCAGGCTGGCCTTGAACTCGCAGAGATTTGCCTACTTCTGCCTCTTGAGGGCTGGGATAAAAGGTGTGCATCACCACTGCCCGACCATAGTGGGTCTTTTCTGAGGATTGTTGTTGTTGTTGTTGTTGCTATGATAAAATATCCTGCCAAAAGCCACTTCAGGGAGAAAAGGTTTATCTATTTTGTCTGTCAGTTTAAGGCTCAGTTACCATAGTGGGGGTAGTCTAGGCAGCAGGAGCCTGAGGCAGCTGCTCATACTGTCATGGTAGGCAGTCTCATGGGTCCACGGTCAGGAGAGCAATGTGAGTGTAGTTATGCTTCCTTTTAATGCCATCCAGGACCATGCTGTGGTACTACCTACTTTTAGGACGGGTCTTCCCACCTCAACCTAATTAAGAAAATCCCTAATAGGCATGCCCATGGCCAACCTAATCTGGATTACCCCTCATTGAGCCTCCTTTTCTAGGTAATTCCAGATCCTGTCAAGTTGACAATTGAAATTATAACCATCTCTGAGTGTATCCTTATATAGAAAGCAAAGGGAATGATACAAATGGCCTATAAGTCACCACAGGGCTTAGGATAGTGTGGTCCATTACTTGGTTGGACACTATTCAGTCTGGATGCTTTGAGTGTGTGATTTGTCTCCTGATGGAGAGAAGGTATTTTAAATTTACGGGGGCCTCAGGAGTATAGTCGAAAGCTGTGTGGAGTAGAGTCTCCACCCGAATGCCTTTAGGCAGCGCCCCTCGGAGGGCTGAAGGGGCCCTGAGAAGGTTGGCCTGGGTATATTGTTTTTGGCACCAGACAGGTGGTTGTGTGCAGTGGAGGACGTGGGTGTAGTGTTGCCAGATTATCCTTCTATTGCTGGATTCTGTGAAGCTTTTGATTTTTAAATATTGACAACTTAATTGACTTACAAACAAAAGCAAAACAAAACTGTCTTCCAAACAGCGCACTGTGCCATGTGGGGTCTACAGGCTGCCCCTGTCCATTCTGCCTCGCAGAACTTTAATGCTGTCCTCTTTCCAGATGTCGCCCACCTTCCAACTAGTTGTAGCAATGCCTTAAAGATCTGATAGGTGGCTGGGTGTGGCTGTGCAGGACTGCAATTCTGGCACTTGGGAGGTGGAGTCAAGTCATTCTCAGCAAACTGGAAGCCATCCTGGACTGTGTGACGCCACACAGCCACACACGGTGGCTGGTGACATATCTCAGTGGGTAAAGTGCTTGCTACACCTCCTAGGTACACATGTGTGTAAGAGCTTGTGCCATGTTGCACATACATACTCACACGCAGTCAAAACAAATATGACAAAGTACGTAAATGAAAAGAAAAGGAGAGAGATTCTTGGGTGATGATCTTTTCTATGCTTTGGCCTCCTCTGGGTGGAAGAGCTTCTAACCGGGTGGGTGGGTGGGGGGTGGGGGGTGGCTTTCCCTTGTTTCTTCCTTTGCTTGCCTGTTTGTTTTGGTTGTGCACATCACCATCAAGAGTGGTCCAGCATTCCAGAGAGAAGGGTTTGGAGGATGACCTTTGATGTTCAGTTCCAGTCACGTGACTTTTCAACTTAATTGGACATGGATGCAAGGCTGCTAATGCCCATGGCCAGAGGGATGGGGGTTGGAACTGAGCCAAGCAAAATAAAAAGCAAATCTCAGAAGCTGTTCTGAGTCGGTAAGGACAAGCAGGCAGGGAAAGTCTGCGAGGCTAAGGTTAAGGAGAGATGCTCCGAAGGTGGGTTTAGAGAAGAGAAAGCCTTTGGTGTTATTTCTGTGACTGTCCCTGAGATCTCATTCTCATCTTCTTCCCTGGTTCTTTAGGTTTGAAGACACCGCCCCTCATCACCCACTGGATTATGCCCGTGGCTTTCCTACCTGATGATTCTCTTGCAGCAGGCTGGACTTCCTCCACCTAAGCGGCCCTCGACCTCTCCTCCTATGTCAGTGGCTGCCAGGTCCACTAGGACCTCGCAGCTTCCACCACAGAGGCCTTTTGGGCAGGAGGCATCCTTGCCTCTGGCAGGGGAAGAGGAGTTAGCTAAGGGAGGGGAGCCAGACTCTGCCCTGGAGGAGCTCTGTAAGCCTCTCTTCTGCAAACTCTGCAATGTCACCTTGAACTCTGCTCAGCAAGCCCAGGCACACTATCAGGTAAGAAGAAGAAAGGGAAGTGACTGTCAGTGGGGTGAGCATTCCTGGTGCTGTTTGGTTAGATGGCATCAGCGGAGTGAGCTTTCCGGGTGCTGTTTGGTTAGATGGTGTTAGTTGGGTGAGTTTTCTAGGTGCTGGTTGGTTAGATCATGTTAGTGGGGTGAGCATTTTGGGTACTGTTTTGTTAGATGATGTCTTCAGATTTCTCTTGCTGTAAGAGAAATCATGACCATGACAACCCTTATAACAAAACATTTAACTGAAGGTGGCTTACAGTTCAGAGACTCGATCCATTATGGTCATGGTAGGAAGCATGATGGCCTGTAGGTAGATATGGTGCTGGAGAAGTAGCTGAGAGTTCTACATCTGGATCAGCTGGAAGCAGGAAGAGCAATGCCACACCGGGCCTGGCTTGAGCATCTGAGACCTCAAAGCCCACCCCCAGTGACAAAGCCACACCTACTCCAACAAGTCCACATCTCCAATAGTGCTACTTCCTTTGAGCCTGTGGGGTCATTTTCATTCAAACCAATGCAGATGGTGTTTGGGGGCTGGTTGGAGGGTATCAGTAGGGGTGACCATTCTGGGTATTGGGTGGAGAAAGTGTCAATGGGGTGAACATTTTGGGTGTTGGAAGGAGAAGGTGTCAATGGGTTGAACATTTTGGGCACTGTGTAGCCACAAGTTACCCTCCAGGTATGGCCAGTTGAGATCGGAAAACTCAGAAGTAGGGAAGAGAGTGCCATGCTTCACACAGTGGGTTCTGCCCAGGGATCCAAGGAGAAGTATACTATATGAATTCAGTGTAAAATTGTTCTGAGGTTTGTACAGCTTGCATCAGTTCAAGGCCACCTACCACACGACTCTTGTACTTCAGACGTTTCCTGTGCACCCTGTCACAGCTGAACAAACATGGTACCTTTTTATAGAGAGAATAATATGATATTCAGTTATTGAGTCTGACCTTTCTCATAAACATATCTTAGTTTCTTTTAGTCTTCTGAATACTAAAACCGATACTGAATATTAAGATGTAAAGCATTTTATCTCTATGTAGAATAGCTTGTGGAAAAGGCCATCATAAAGGGTATTATTGCCGAAGAATAAATGGGGAACTAAGAGACGATACAGGGTTTTATTTTTAAATTTTTATCTTATTTTTAGTTATGTGTTTTTTTGTGACATGCACATGTATGCTTGTGTGTATGCATGTGTGCACATAGATGTCTGAAGAAGCCAGAAGAGGATGGTGTGTCCGTTGAAGTTGGAATTGCAGGTGGTTATGAGCCCCCTGATATGGGTGCTGGGAAGCAAATTCCAGTCCTCTGCACTCTTACGTGCTGCACTCTTACCTGCTGAGCCATCTCTCTCCCCAGTATTTCTTTTTACTTTATTCTGTTGTCTGTATTCAATTTGATGTTTTTCCGTTTTGGAGAAAAGAGACCTGAAGATAGAAACCCTCTTTGAATGGAGGGTTATTTCCTAGACCACTATTGATTTAGTTTTTGATTGCTGCTAAGACCACATGGCAGAAAGCTGTTGGTTATAACGTATTGCTACTTGCCCGAAACTATACTTTTCTGTCGTGACCATCACTGCTTTCAGATTGACCGGACTGAAGTGACAGAGAATGAAGAAAAGACAGACATCATTTAGGAAAGCTGGGATCCAGTGGGCAGTGCTCCCTGATGGCAATGCATCAGAATGCAGTGGCCGGGAGACTCAGCTTTATAGCAGAGATGAGGAGGCGGCAGCTTAGCTACTCTTGGGAGGGGCCCCATAGGGGAGCAGCCTCAGGCTGCAGTCATCTTTGTGTTGATTCTTTCTGCACACCCTGCAAGCATTAGTGCTCACATTCAGAGGAATAATAAGGCTCTGCCCAGATCTGAGGCAGGCCTTGCCATTTCCGTGAGTCTAAGGCCCTGTTATGCTCTTGTCAGTAAGACATACTCATTCAGGAGTTCATCAGCTCCCCATACTTTTCTCCACTTTAAATAAAGTTTTTGTTTATTTAATTTTGGTTTAATCCTAAAGATGGGATCTTGCTTTGAAAATATTTCCTTGGGAGGAAAAGGTCTGTTGCTCTGCCTTGTTCAGGTCTGTCCGCTGCCAGCAGTTGAGCAGAATTCACTGTAGCAGACCTCAGTACAACCTTGGCTAGTCAAGGCTTCTGTGTTTTTTTCTCATTTCTTCTGCTCTCTCTTCTCTCACCCCTGTGTGCTACTCCGATCAGGTACTGGTGGCTGCTCTTCCTGTCTTCCATTCAGGTGGTGGCTTTTATGATGGCCCATCTCAGACAGACATAAATGTCGCTAGCCTCTGCGTTCATTCCCATGAGGTGTTCCATCTGCGTAGAGTCATTTGCAGAGATTAAGGATGACTTGGATGGTTAAAATTTTAGCTCTCTGAAGCCCTTCCTAGGTCTTTATTGGATGTACGCCTGCTTTATGCCTTCTGTAGAGTCATTACCTTTTAGGGAAAATGAGGCAATGAGTGATTTTTTTTTTCTGTTTGTGTGGGTTGTACTTCTACCTTGTGTTGCTTTTGTGACTCTTGTGCCTACACGATGATAGCACCTTTTGATTTTTCATGGACAGTTTGATGGAAAAATCATTGGCTTTAGGCTTAAACTAGTAAAATAAACCTTTAGAAAAATTATACATCTTTATGTGTTTGCTCTAACCTTTTTAAGTTGACAAGATTTGTAACTCATTCCTGTTCCCTCATGATGTGGTGAGTAAATAAACTGGAAATAAAAAAAATGAGAAAAATTCTCCAATAATAAAAATTTCACATGGAAGAGTTAGGGGAGAAGTACAGCCTGTTGCAGAGAAAAAACAAATAGCCAACCATGAGAGAGAAACAGAGAGAGAGAGAGAGAGAGAGAGAGAGAGAGAGAGAGAGAGAGAGAAAGGGGGGGGCAGGCATGAAGGATGCAGAACCTTTCCAGCACTTGGGAGGTAGAGAGCAGGGGAATAGGAAGCCAAGGAAGCCCTCAGCTGCTGAGCGACTTTGAAGTTAGCCTGGGCTACATGAGACCTTCTGTCACTTTCCTGCAATACCCCATCCAAAATATAAAGTAGAGCCTAATTAAAAAAAAAAAAAGACGTTTGGGTATGACAATGCATGTTTCTAAGTTAGCTGCGAAGCAAAGGTTTGAATGAGGCCAGTGTTACTGGTGATTGTTAGCATGAACCTCTCCTTCTCCATCCTTTCCTTCTCTCTTCCTTTAAAGCAAGGCAGAGGAGTTTGTGTATCAGAGTGTGGAAGAGGACAATCTTAGACATGAACTTTGGATTGTATGTGCATGGCGTGTGTGTTTGTACATGTTCCTGTGTGTGGGTGCACATGTGTGTGGCAGTATTTGGAAGGCAGAGGTCCATGTTGGGTGTTTTCTTCAATCACTCTTTGCCATATTTTCTGAGATAGGGTCTCTTCCCATACTCAGAGCTCACGGCTTGGCTAGTGGGCCAGTGAGAGCTCCAGCGGTCTGCCCGTCTCCCTCCTTCCTCAGGGCTAGTATGGTCTCCACAGCAAGTTCTAGACTAGCCAGAGCTACTTAGAGAGATTCCTTCTCAAAAACAAGCAAACAGAAACTGAATGCCAGGATCCCAACTCGGGTCCTCCTGCTCATGAGCCAAAGGCTTTACTGACTGAGTCATCTCTCCACTGTCCGAGATTTGGATTTCTTTCAGAGAAGTAGTTAGTATGAGAGTGAATCAAAGAATATGTAATCAGAGCGTGATCGTGTGGAATGGAGACGAACATGACCCAACATGGAAGGAAACCATAGCAGTATTAGCCTGGAGTCAGAAATGGTGGCACCTGTAATTCTAGCACTTGGAAGGTGGAGGCAGAAGGACCCATAGTTCAAGGCATTCTTGCCACATAGTAGCCCAGAATTCCAGAGCATCCTGGGGCTGCTTGAGACCCTGTTCACATAAAACAGAAATGTCAGACTGAAAGATGGGTCAGTTTGTAGGGATCAGTGGGTGGTGATAAAAGACAACCATTAGAGGCAAGGGTGCCCCCAGTGGGTGAGGACCCACTACGCTCTAGTGGCAGGCGGAGGGGCAGTGAGTGCAGACTGGTAAAACCAACCGTTTACGATGAAAGGAGATGGCAGATGTCAGGCTTTATTTCAGGATGAAAAACCTGCTTTGTGATTGTTCCTTCAGGGTGATATCATGGGCGTACATCTGTTAGTGTAGTCACATATTCATAAAGGAAAAGGCCCTGTGTGAATGCACTCTCTGAATTACCTAACCCTCTTTGGTGAGCTGATGCCGCTGAAATCGAAGCTTCCTATTGCTCAGTGTGGTAAACAGCCATTGTTCACCAGAGTCCAACTGTATCACATTCCAGTACTCAGGATACATTGGTGATTGCTCTGTAAACCCTTCCCTCAGCCTCGTCTCCGTTTCTCCTGACATCTTCATGTTCCTGGTCAGGAGCTGCCTTCTCGAGCCATGGGTGGGCATCACAGACGGTTTATACTCCAGGCCATTTAGCCCAGTCATTTAGCTATTTAGCAGCCTTAGCTGAGTCATTTATGTTTTAACGAGGCTATCTAATTTTTCACTTTTAAAATTATGGCTTTGCTTATAACTTAATTTAAAATCAAATTTTTATAAGAGAAATGAGTTTTCATTTTATTGAAATTTGTCTGCATGCTCAGATTACTTAGTGAAAGCCTGGCATGGAGAAATATAATAGGATTTCATCAGCATAAATACCCAGAGGAAGAAATTACTTTGAGGAGGAGAGTAGCAGAAATTTTTACATTTATGTATGTGTATTTTTTACATTATGTGTGTGTGTGTGTGTGTGTGTGTGTATGAGGTCGAACTCAGGTTATCAGACTTTATCTGATGAGCCATCTTGCATATAAGCAGAGACTGCTCATTCCTTTTTCCAGCTGCCCAGACCTGAATAATAACACAGAAACTATATTAATTACAATATTGTTTGACCAATAGCTTAGGCATATTTCTAGCTAGCTCTTACATCTTAAATTAACCCATTTTTTTTATTAATCTGTGTATTGCCACAAGGTTGTGGCCTACTGGTAAGGTTCTGGCTGGTGGCTGACGTCTTTTTTCTTCTGCAGGCAACTGCGTAGCCTCTCTCTGGCTCCGCCTATGCTCTCTGTCTCTTCCAGCCTGGCTATATTCTGCCCTACTATAGGCTGAAACAGCTTTTTTTATTAACCAATGGTAGTAAAACATTCACAGTATACACATCAGGTGAATCCCACATCAGGTTCCTGTTGTTTAGAGTGTTTTGGTTTAATGTTTCTATTGCTGTGATAAAACACCATAACCAAAGATGGGGTGGGAGAAGGTTTGTTTCAGTCTACCATTCTCAGGTTACACTCCATTTCTGAGGGAAATCAGGGTAGGAACTAAAGCAGAGACCATGGAGGAATGCTGCTTATTGGCTTTATCTTTACGGTTTACTTGGTGTGCTTTCTTAACACCCCTAGATCATCTGCCAAAGGGTAGTACCACTCTCAGTGGGGTGGGCCCTTCTATCAATCATTAAGCAAGAAAATGCCCTAGAGACTTCTCTATAGGCCAGTCTTCTGAAGGCATCTTCTCAATTAAGATTCTCTCTTCCCAGATAGTTGAGGTTGTGTCAAGTTGACAAAAACCAATCAGTACAATTGACCACTTGTTATTTAACACACAAGTACATCACTTATTAAAACATAACCTGTCCTTTCTTATTCATCCCGTGATCTCATCTAAATATCATAATATAAACATAGTATAATGTTAAAAGTCCCTCAGTCTTCAAAAGTTTCGATACTTTAAAGGTCTAAGTTTTCTTTAAAAATTCAACATCTCGGGGGCTGGAGAGATGGCTCAGAGGTTAAGAGCATTACTTGCTCTTCCAAAGGTCCTGAGTTCAATTCCCAGCAACCACATGGTGGCTAACAACCATCTGTAATGAGGTCTGGTGCCCTCTTCTGGCCTGCAAGCATGCACGCAGACAGAATATTGTATACATAATAAATAAATAAAAAATTCAACATCTCTTAAGACTTCAAAGTTTCTCTAAAATACCTAAAGACTTTTTGAAATGGGCCTTATAGCTGTGGGTTCCTGTAAAACGGGAAAAAAAGTTAAATACTTTCTTACACCAAAAGAAAAGAAGCAGGACACGGTTAACATTCAAAACCAAAGCAAGACCGAAGGAAGTCTGACAGTGTGAAGGTCGGTGTCCGACATCTGGGACTCATTGTCTTCTGGGTTCCCAGGGCCTGAGCAGCTTCTGCTCTCTGGCTCTGCCATCTACAGCACACAGTGTGTCTCACAGGCGCAGGCAGGCTCCACTCCACAGCTGCCGTTGTTAGTGGTCCTCCTGTGGTACTGGCATCTCAAACATGTTGGTGTTTCCTCTGGAGCTGGGCTGCACCTTCACAAAAACCTCCTGGGCTCTCTTCAGGGACTTGACTCACCCCAGCGTCTCTTCATAATCCCTTCAGCCCTGGAGCTTCTGTTACAACCGAGGCTTCACCTTCACCAGTAGCCTCTCCTCGCCTCTCACAGTGCCAAGGGTACCACTTGAGAAACTTACACATTACCAAGTGAGGCTGCCAGTGCAAAGTACAGCCTTGGCCCCCTCTGGACTACAGCTTGCGTGTGTAGACTCTGCGGAAACGCTCCCCAGAAGACTTCACCTCAGTGACGCTGGTCTTTATTAATCACAGCCGATTTTTCAGCCCCTGCTGTCCAGTATTGATCATCCCAGCAAAGCAGAGGTTTTACTTCTCCGGTTCTGTTCTCTTGTGAATCACAGCCGATTGTTCAGCTGCAGCTGACCAAAATGACAGGTGCTTAGATCAGAACAATGAATGCCCCTGATAGAGACAGTAAGCAGCTCTCAGACTTCCCTCTGAACTTCACAAGCCAGGCCTCCATCCTGTACACTACCTCGGCATTCATGAGCTTCCAAGTTCCCACAATAGCTCAGTAGGCTCCGAGCACTCTATTTTTTTTGGGTCCAGTTCCAAAGTCCTTCCCCAGTCCTCCCCAAACACAGCATAGTCAGGCCTGTCTCAGCAGCTCCCCACTCCTGACACCAGTTCAGGTCTCCATTGTGATGACAAACCACCATGACCAAAACTAAAGTCTGGGGGTGGGGGGTGCTATTTCACCTTAACAACTCTCAGCTTACACTCCATCACTGAGGGAAGTCAGAACAGGACCTTAAGGCAGTGACTGATGCAGAGGACATGGAAGAGTGTTGCTTATTGGCTTCCTCCTACTGGCTTGCTCAGTTTGCTTTCTTATACACCCCAGGACCAACTGCCCTGTGTTGGTACTTCCCCCCTTCAGTGGACTGGGCCCTTCTACATCAGTCGTTAATCAAGAAAAATGCTGCATAGACTTGCCTAAAGGCCCGTCTTAAAGGAAGCCTGTTGCATTAAGATTTCCTCTTTTCAGATACTCCTAGATTATGTCAAGTAGACAAAACCCAGCCAGCACAAATATGCAAAACTGTATTTCATTTCTTCCCCCCAAGACAGGGTTTCTCTGTGTAGCTTTGGAGCCTGTCCTGGAACTCGCTCTGTAGACCCGGCTAACCTTGAATTTACAGAGATCCGCCTGCCTCTGCCTCCCGAGTGCTGGGATTAAAGGCGTGTGCCAACACTGCCCCCGTGTTTCATTTTGCTGCTTTGGAGGACTGTACTGAGTGAGGAAATGCAGCTGCTTCAGTGTTGCAGCTACTCTAGGACCTTGTCTGAGTAAACGAGACTTCATCTGTCCAGAGATGCTCTCCTACATCCAGACAGATTCATAGAAATGGGTTAGATCAAGATATGAGAGTTAGCCAATAGGAGGCTAGAGCTAATGGCCAGGCAGTGATTTAATTAATACAATTTCTGTGTGATTATTTTGGGTGTAAGCTAGCGGGGTGGCGGAACAAAGGGACCCACGCTCGCTACAACAGTTGGTTTGCTTGATCAGCACTGGCGATTAAGCTAGTGCCCTTGTGCGTGCTAGGCAAGTCCATTACTACTGAGCCACATCCCCAGCCTTTTACACTTGGTCTCACCAAGTTGCCCAGCTGAACTTGAACTAACACTTGTCCTGCCTCAGCCTCCCCAGCAGTTGAATTACAAGAGTACCACCAGGCCCTACTCCCTAGTATCTTAAAGGATCTTCATAAGAATATTTCAACCATTAGATGAGGTCAAAGAAAATGATCCTTGGGTACAAATGTGATTTTTATTACACTGGAAGCTTGGCCCATTTACCTGGGGAGGAACCCTTGCTGGTTCTCTTGTTCTGCTGTCTAGATGGCAAGTGCTTCCAGTCTTCGCAACTCTCCTTACTCAGTTACTGACTGGATCCTGGCAGCCTGCTGCTTCTCCAGTTGAGTCAGCTTCTCATTTCCCCCTTCAGAGAGACGTCTTTGCTTGGGACCAGTTGGGCTCTCCATCCTGTGCTTTGGGTTTTCCCAGCTGTCCCCATCTCTTTACTTTCAGGCTATAAAAAACTCAGGCTAGGTCTCTTCTGAATATATTGAAATACCAACAGCAACCTTCCCTTTATTTTTTTTTCTTTTTAAGAAAAATCATTATTTATTCTTCAAAAATTTTATACATATATAATGTATCTTGGTCATATACCCCAAGTTTCCCCTTCAGCTCCCCTCTGGCTCCTTCTAAATATGTCCCTCTCCCACCTGCATGTCTTCTTTTTTCCTCTCTCTCTCTCTCTCTCTCTCTCTCTTTTAAGACAGGGTCTCATTTTGTAGCTGTCTTGGAACTCACTTTGTAGACCAGTCTGGCTTTGAACTCACAGAGATTCACCTGTCTCTGCCTCCCAAGTGGTGGGATTAGAGGTGTGCGCCAGCACGGCCAGCTCATTTTTAATACATACTGTTTTATTTATTCACTGAGTTTTCACATCTGTATACAATGTATCTTGATTATATTTACCTACCATTCCCTTCTTCAGCTCCGGCATCCTTGTTTCCCTCCCAACTCCATGTCCTTTTATTTTTATTTTTTCTTTAAAAAATAAGTCACTGGGTCCGATTATGTGTTTGGGTATGGGGCCACCCACTGCACATCCCCTGGGAACTGGGCAGCTTAGTAGAGTCCACACCTCTGAAGATCAGCGATTCCACCCCCCAGGAGCTCTCACCTGCCAGTAGCATCTCAGCTAGAAGTGGGATGTCGTGCACCCACCACAGCACACGGGGATGGTGGCTGGCTTGGTCTTGTGTAAGTCTTCTGGAGGTAATTACGGCTGCTCCGGGTGAAGCTCACTGATTTGCTCTTTTGATTTGTGTTAGTTGTTTTGGATCATGACTCCGTGTGTAGCCTTTCCTATTTCTAGAGTTTTCACTTGCTTGTCTTTTCCTTCTTCCCCTTATTTCATGTTTATACTAGTTGCCTCCACAAACTGCCACCCACGTTATCACATAGAATGTTCCTTTTTAAAAAAATCTTAGATCTCTCTATCTTACCCCATTTTTTATCCGTTTGCCCTCTGGGTTGCTCCATACAACTGTTTCTTGGATGACTTATTTTCTTTTTTTGGTCCCCTACCCCTATTTTCTTAAGGCAGAGTATAATATAGTCACAGTACTCCAAAGAAGAGAGAGCAACTCTGTATCCTTTTGTATCCTAAATGTGTTGGTTAGTTTTATGTTACCTTGACTCAAGGTAGAGTCATTTGGGAAAGGGAACTCGACTGAGAAAAATGCCTTTATAATTGTCTGTAGGTGAGGCTGTGATTTTCTTGATCAATGACAGATGTTCAAGGACCCAGCCCATTGGGTGCAGGACCATACTTTGCCAGCTGGTTTTGGATGGTATAAAAAAGGCTGAGCAAGTCCCGGGGAGCAAGCTGGTATACAGCAGTTCCTGCTGACTTCCTCAGTGGTGGGCTCTAAGCTGTAAGATGAAGTAAATGCTTCCATCTTTAAGTTGCTTTTGGTCTTGGTGTTTTATCACAGTAATAGAAACCCTAAGACAGCAACAAACCTCACTTTTAAATAAATAATATGGGGAAGTAACAGGAAGTAAACATTTCTCATATATTTCAAAAAAGTGTCTGCATTTTGTCTCATGATAGAAACACAGCTTAGCTCTAGGTTGAGAATTAAAGCCTGTTCTCCATTGCTTACACTCATCTAATATTGAAGAGAAACCTTCCTCCATGTTTTATTTCTTTGTAGGTGACCTGCTTTAATTTTCTCTCCTTTGGTTTCCTCCTTGTGTTAGCTAAGGTTTTTGTTGCTGTGAAGACATCATGATCACGGCAACTCTTATAAAGGAAAACATTTAATTGAGGGGGCTGGCTTACAGTTTCAGAGGTTCAGCCCATTATCATCATGGCAGGAGCATGACAGTGTCCAGCCAGACACAGTGCTGGAGAAATAGCTGATAGTGCTACGTCCTGCAGGCAACAGGAAGCCGACTGACAGTCTCAGTGAGGGAAGCTTGAGCAGAAGAGACCTCAAAGCCCGCCCCCACAGTGACACACTTCCTTCAACAAGGTCACACTTCCTAATAGTGCCACTCCCTTTGGGGGCCAACTTTCTCTTTTTTCCCAAATCACCACACTCCTGTAAGGTTTTAGGCTTTTCTTTTATTTGTTGAGCCTGAAATTTCACATTGATGGATGTGTTGGTTCTGGGCCTTTAAAATTTGTTCTGGATGGCACTAGCAGATCCCTTCTGTTTGTTTTCATCCATTTTCTAAGCTCTGGAGATGGTGAAATTTTTTAAAAAATATATCCTCTATAGCCCCCTCCTTCTAGAAACCTCACAATCCCTGTTCCTTGACTGAGGACTTTCTCCCTCCGTCACAATTTATTAACATATAGTGATGCACTGGTAAACATTTTGGATTTTTGACTGCTGTTTTTATTCAGTATCTGTGTTTGTCCCTGGGGCTGCCATTCTGTGACCCTCCCTCCTCCAGGGTTGCCCAACACTGTGGATGATACCACTCCTGTATGTATCATGTTTTCCTACACCTGCATTCACAAGTTAAACTAAGCATGTGTGCACATGGCTGTAACTCCTGTTGTCTGAGGGTGGCAGTGACTGTAGCATGGACCTTCCTGTTGTTGTTGGTTTATACTCTTACTTGTTGGCTCTTGTGGGGGGACTACCACCCAGCTCCCAAGTAATTACATGGAGGGTTATTCTTACTTATAAATGCCTGACCTTAGTGTATTCCATCTACCTTTTGCCTCTGGGCTTTTACCTTTCTCTATTTCTGTATATCTTCTTTCCTTCTTATTTCTTGTAATGTAGCTGGGTGGCTGGCCCCTTCTTTTCTTGCTCCTTGATCCTCTCTTCCTTCCCCGGATTTCTCTTCCTATTCATTCTCTTTGCTTGCCAGCCCCGCCTATCCTTTCTCCTGCGCAGCTATTGGCTGTTTAGCTCTTTATTAGACCAATCAGGTGTTTTAGACAGGCAAAGTAACACAGCTTCACAGAGTTAAACAAATACAACATAAAAGAATATAACACATCTTTGCATCGTTAAACAAATATTCCACAGCATATACAAATGTAGCATATCTTAAGATAATGTTCTCCACCACTTCCTTCCTTTACAGTTCATGGATAAATCTGCCCTCAGCATTGGCACGAACCATCCCAGCACATAATTTTTTCTTTCCTTATTAAGCTGCGAACTTTTACCTTTTCACTTCAAGGGAATGCTTACCAGTTTCTCTTTGCCGTGCATGAATGCCAGCTTTGTAGCGCTTATACCAAGGTGCCGTCATGATGTGAAATGAGGGCTCCTGGCACACAAGTGTTGTGATACAGTGGCATTTGTCGCTGGTTGGTGACTGTGGACTGAGGTGGTAGCAGGTTGAGCATAGGTGTACCAGAGGGAGGGGTGAGTCACATCCAGGCAGATGAAGCATGGCAGCTGGATGTTTTACCATGTTCCTCATGACTGCAAGCATTTTAAGATATGTGGGTCTCTATTCCTGGAGTTTGCTGTGTAATATAGTAATACACCAAAGTGAAACCGAAGGGTGAGGGCTGGCCGCGTTACCTGTCTCTTCCGTTCTAATTATTACTCCACTTATGTTTAATTTTAGAAGTGATCTTGATTTGAATGAAATATTATGTTGATTCTATTTATTTATTTGTTTCTGTTTTTTGAGATGGGATCTCATTATATAGCCTTAGTTGTCCTGAAACTTACTCCATAGACCAGGCTGGCCTTGTATCACTGAGATCTGCCTGTTTCTGCCTCCCAAGTGCGGAGATTTAAAGTGCGCATCTAGATCCATCCATTTGCCTACAAATTTCAAGATGTCATTATTTTTTACTACTGTATAGTACTACATTTTATAAATGTACCACGTTTTCTTTATCCGTTCTTTGGTTGAGGGACATCTAGGTTGTTTCCAGGTTCTGGTTTTTCAAGTAATGCTGCTATGAACATAGTTGAGCTCATGTCCTTGTGGTGTGATTGAGCATCCTTCGGGTATATACCCCACAGCACTATTGCTGGGTCTGGAGGTAGGGTGTTTCCTAATTTTCTGAGAAATCGCCATACTGATGAGGTAACCCAGACCCAGAAAGACAAATATCATATGTATTCACTCACAAGTGACTCCTAGACATAAAGCAAAGAAAACCAGGGTACAGTTCATAACCCCAGAGAACATAGACATCAGAGAGGACCCTAAGAGAAACAGACATACATGGATCTATATAGGAAGGAGAAAAAGACAAGATCTCCTGAGTAAATTTGGAGTGTGGGGTTCACGGGAGAGGGGAAAAGGGAGAGGGAGAAAGAGAGGGGAACAGAGAAAAATGTATAACTCAATTAAAAACAATAAATAAATGTGTGTCACTTCACCCTCTGGGTTTTATTTTTTTAATTTGATACCCGTCCCTTAAGTAGTGAGGCTTTTGATTATTCCTTTTCAGAGCATCCTTTTTAATAGTATGACATCATGAATTTAAGGGTGACACTAGTGTCTATTTTGTAGTATTACAACCTGTCTGATATGTGTTATTAGAGACCAGGCTGGCTTCGAACTCACAGAGATCCCACTGCCTCTGCCTCCCGAGTGCTGGGATTAAAGGTGTGCGCCACCAATGCCTGGCTGGGTGGCTTTTGACACAGAACCGTCAAGTCAGTATGTATTAAGTAGTCTACACAGTTCCCTGTGCCTGATCTTGTTTTGTTTGTTTGTTTGTTTTATGTAGCTAAGCCTAGCAGTTGGGAGCTGGAGCCAGGGTGGCCATGTGTTCAACTTGGCTTCGTAGTGAGTTCCAAGCCAGCCTGAGCTACCTAGCCTGCAGAAGCAGCAACAAACTCAACCAACGCAAACCAAAGGGCGGACATGGATGGAAACCGTCTGCACTCTGCGCTCAACTGTCTTCATTTCACCCGCTGTCTACACATAGCTCCTCCTGCCCCTGGTGCCCAATCCAAAATGAAAGCTTACATGTAGTTCTAATGTCTTCTGTAGTTTGGGCAGGCTGTTCCTCCACCGCCTTTTCTTCGTGTTTGCCTCCTTTAACGACTTTACAGGGTTTGTAGAGTGGTTCAGCCTTGGCCTTGTTCACTTGGGTTCAGGGTGTGTAGTTTTGGGTGATAGTACTACAGACACGGTGCTCTGTCCGTCCTGCTGCTTGAGTCATGAGAGGCTCTCCTGATGTTGTCTCTCAATTAAGGTGGTGCCTACAAAGGGTCTCCTTGGAAAAGACACTGTTGATCTGTTGAATAAGGATCAGATGGAGAGAGATTTTGAGGCCACAAGTGTGTTTTTATCATCACACTTTTGCTCAGTGTTGATTTCCATGGGCAGTGGCTGTAATTGCAGTGGGGTTTGCCAGATAGTGTGGGCAGGAAGCGATGGTGCTGGGGCTGGGACCAGGACTTTGTTCCTGCGAGGCCTTTGCTCTCTCTTGTCACTGAACTGTGTCCCTAACCCCTTCTCAATTCTTAATTTCGAGATACTCCTGTGTTTGCTGCTCTAGTTGGAGGTGTGAACCTGGGAAAGCAGGGTCTAAAAATGAGGCAGACTAAAGAAAACCTCATGCAATAGTAAATTTCCTTCAGTGCACCACATGGTTTCTACTCTGAGAGTCACTGAGTAAGGTGTAGAACCACAAGGTCAAGCCCAATGTGGCAAAAACACTTCTTTCCATAGAGGCTCATGAATAACAACATCTAAAGAAAACTCGCTCTTGTCTGCTACACCTGGGAGGAACATGAAAACACATCCCAAGAGCAATTCAGTGTTTTGAAGAAACTGAAGTCCCAAGACTCTTGTCTTGTTTTCTTGGAGTGTTCCCACAACTGCTCAGAATTCCTCTCGCAGGACTCCGTTCTTGCACTGTTTCTGACACTCCTGTCACCCAGGCAGGCCTTGACCTTGTGTGACTCTTTCCTCATCCTCCCAACTAGCTGGAATTACAGGTGTGGACTACCAAGTCTCTTTTGTTTGTTTGTTTGGGTTTTGAGATGGGCCCTCAGTACATACCTTGTACCCCTAGCTGGCTTGGAGCTCACTCGTTGACTAGGCTGGCCTTGAGCTCACAGAGATCCACTTGCTACTGCCGCCTTAGTGCAGTGTTAAAAGGCGTGCACCAATATGACCATCTACCATCATGTCTTCAAAGTGTTTCAGTGACCCCCATTTCCCCCAACTCTGTATCTTCCTCCTCTGCCCCCATTGGGTCCCAGTGACCCCGTTTTCTCCTGACTAACTCTGTGTCCACCTCTTCTCTGGAGAGATCTTCTGTACAGCCGTCTCTCTTCCTCCGCAGCCCACATTCCATTCTTTCCTTAATCCAGCCCACGTGACTTTCATCGAGCGGTGCTCCATGTGATCCTTCCCAAGACTGATTTTTGACCTCTGTCTTTTCGAGTTCCCACATGAGTTTGTTCTGACTTTGCTTGCCTTAGGTTCCTTTCCAATTTGTACTCTCGTGTTTTCCTTTAGTTGTCTATTGCTCTGGCGAAGACTTCAAGCCCTGTATTGAGCAGGCGTGGAGGGAGTGGACAAATCAGTATTTTGTTCCTGATGGTAGTGAAAATGTGTTGGGACTTGTCTGAGAGCTGACGTGGTCACCTTCCCAGAGACGCCTCCCTGGCACAGACAGAAATAGGGCACCCCGTGGTTTCCTAGTTTTGTTCTTCTTCTTTAATATTATTCCCACCACAATACCTGATTCTTTTCTCCAACCAGTATTTACGGGTTACCTGTTGTAGATCAGAAAGCATTCTGGGCATGGTGGAAAGCAGGGTGGTGGAGGTCCTTCTTTTTAAGGAGTCTACAGCTCAGAGGAGGGGGAAAAACAAACAAATCGGGTTTGGTGCTGTGGTACTGCGATAAAGTGACATCAGGTGATGTGGTCATGTGATTGACATATGTACACATGTGCAGCACATGTACAATCATGTACACATGAATGCAGGGACATTCATGAGTTGTCTTGGAAGCTGACACTTCACAAAGAGAATGATCCAGACTTGCAGAAGGCTAAAAGAGCCAATTCCTAGGCAGAATTCACAGCAGGACAAAGGCCCTGAAGCCAGCAGCTCAGGAAAGCAGGCCAACAAGCTAGGAGAATGGCAGGCAGGGGGAGGAGTACTTGGGGAGACACAAATGTGGGAGGTAGGCGAGGTCAGAGCAGGTAGGACCTTAAAACACCTGTCTGTGAGACTTCTGTAGATTTTCTTTGTGGTGCTGGGAAATCAAACCTAGTTCTTGCCCATGCTGGGCAAGCACTCCCCTGCTGAGTACATTCACAGCCGGTAGTGGATTAAGAGAGGGAGGCTACCTGGTTTGATTTATGCCTTCAGTCAATGTCACTGGTTTATGAGAATTACAAGGGGACCAGACAGAGAGCCCGGTGGGAGGAGCTACGGCTGCACGTACCAGGTGTCAGCAGTTTGTGTCCCTATATGGTTGGTGTCACTGAGAAAGATGGCAGGGCTGGAGACGGGTTTGGGGGCGGGCTGATAGGGCTCGCCAATATATTAGATGTGCTGGGTTTATGGAAGTGTAGATTTAAGCACAAGAGGGCCTCGGCAGCTTTCTGAAGTAGTGGGTGGGTGGTGGCATTTATGGATATGTGCATGACTTGGATGGTGACGAAATGTCCTGTTGGAAGGAATCAAGGAAACAAGAAGGTCCTTGGGAATGTGACTGTGAAAGTCGAAGACGCAGCCACAATCTGGGGACCCACAAACTTACTCATTGTCTTAGGGCTGGGTGGTAGCTCCGCTGATGAACGTGTGCACAAAGCCTTGGGTGGATCTTCATCACTGCAGAAGCTGAACGTGGTGGAGGCAGGAGGAGAATGTGCTCAAGGTCCTCTTCAGCCATGTAGTGAGCTCCAGGGCAGCCTGTGCTGTGAGACAGCCCCACTCCCCCGCCTTCACGCTTATTCACTGTCTCATGAAGTTGTGAGGCCGGGCAGAGTGAACTAGAGTTGGATTGCAAACAGAGAAGAGAGCCCAGGGTGGGCCTCCCCACTGCAGAGCTCAAGGGCTGGTAGAGGAGGAGCCGTGTGAAGAGGAAAGAGGGAGCCACAGAGGAGAGGACTTGCTGAGAAGGACCGCTTCTGGGAGCAGCGAGATCAATGGTTGTGTGCCGCGCAGAGCTCCTCGAAGGCACAACCATAGAGGGGAGCAGAAACATGGGGGTGGTATAGCTAGAACATTTGGATGGCAGGGGATGAAGCTGAGCCGTCTTCAGGCTGTGTGCTAGTCCCTAGTTCACTCCAGGGAGTAAGCAGGTCGTGGATGGTGAATATTGGTATGTAGGTTTAAATTTCTCAGTGTGGTTTAGCAAGTAATGAACTATTTTCCCCGTACTCAGTGTGCATTTAAAGATTTGTTTTTATGTGTGTGTGCATGCCTGCATGAATGTATGTGCATCGTGTGTGTGTGTGTGTGTGTGTGTGTGTGTGTGTGTGTGTGTGTGTGTGTGTGTGTGTAGCTTCCAGAGGCCAGAAGAGGGCATCGGTCTCGTAGAACTGAAGTTACAGGTGCTTGTGAGCTGCCTGATGTGGGCGCTAGAAACTGAGCCCAGGTTCTCCATAGTAGCGGCGAGCTATTTGAATTTCTGGGTCGTCCTTCCAGCCCCGCCACAGGACTTTTCATCTTTGCCACCAGTTGCTGTTCATTTATCAGCTCATGGAATATACTCGTGTCAATTTTAACAATGACAACCAAAACATGGTGAGAAAGGCCATTCTGACTGGGCATTGTGATGCATAGTAAGGGCTGTGATGAGCCCATTTGAAGCCATGGTCTGCTGGTGCCCCACCCCCACTAGCTCCTCCACTGTCAGGTACAGGTGATCTCAGAGTCCTACGGGGTCTCTGTGGGCGGTGAATGAACTGAGGTTCATCAGAGCCCTCGCTATGAAGTGACCCTCCATTAGTGCTATTTTTGTAAAAATTATTGTATTAGCTGTCTCATGATTTGATTCTGAAGTCTCTTAGATCAGAGCATCTCAAGAGTCCTGCTGATGCGGTGGTGTGTGAACAGTGATGAGCCTTGGGGAGGATGTGGCTCCCGGGAGTGCGAGGCTTCTCCGGAAACTCAGAGGAAATTAGTTTCCTTGCCTTCAGTTTTTTATCTTCTCCCGATAAATATAACTGTTTGCTTATAAACAAATAGTAGACTCTGCCCTGCTTAGTTGTTATTGACACCTTGACGCAGCCCTGGGAAGAGGGAATCTCAGGTGAAGGGTTGCTTCCATCAGGTTGGCCTGTGGCCGTGTCTGTGAGAGCTTGTCTTAATTGATGATGATGATGAGGATGAGGAGGAGGAGGAAGAGGAGGAAGAGGAAGAGGAGGAGGAGGAGCGTCTGGACTATGTAAGAGAGCCGCTGAGCATGAGCCAGGGAGTGAGCCAGAAGCAGTGCTCCTCCATGGTTTCTGCTTGAGATTCTGCCCTCCTTCACTTCCTGCTCTGACTCCATGATGCACTATGACCTGGAAGTGTTGTAAGCTCTTGGTCATGGTGTTTACCACAGCAGCAAACTCCAGCCTACAACAGGCTCCCTGGCGTCAGTTCTGGCGAGGGTCAGTTGACTGCACACCTGTGCGTGTCCGCTGATCGCTACCTGATAAACTGTCCTCTTTTTGTTTCCCTCCAGGGTAAAAACCATGGCAAGAAACTTCGAAACTATTATGCAGCCAACAGCTGTCCTCCTCCAGCCAGGATGAGCAGCGTGGTAGAGCCTGTAGCCACACCCCTCCTTCCTGTCCCACCACAGGTGAGGCAGAGCAGTGTGAAGAGGCTGTCACGTGCATGTGGTGGTCATGACTGCAGGTCCTGTGACTCTGTCTGTCAGGGCCAGTCTGGATGATAGCACCCTGAAAGGTTCTGTGTACTCTTAACCCCTTGAGCTGTGCCTGCCAGTTCTTGACCCTTGAGATCTCTCATTGGACTTGACCGTGTTGTGTGAGAGGATGGAAAAATAGTTATGTCTATTTTTATATAGCTTTCAGAATTCTAGGTTAAATGACCATGTGATAGCTAGGCTTGGCCCTGGGGGAATAATTGAAGGGCTGGAGAGATGGCTCAGTGGTTAAGGGCACTTATGGCTCATGCGGAGGATCTGGATTCTGTTCCAAGCGCCCACATGTTGGTTCACAACCGTTTGTCACTGCAGTTCCTAGTCTGGTACACAGGATGCACATAATACATGTAGATAACAAACTCATATGTATAAAGTCTAAAAAATTCCACTAAAATATTGCTTATCTTGAATGCTGTTGATGCTGGCTTAAATCCTGCACACCAGGTAAGTCTATAATTGGTTTTGTTCTAGTGCTGGGCCCTGGCCTCATTTAGTATTTGCCATTACTTGGAAGTGTTAGCCTTATTATTCAAAGCGTGGTCCGTGGGCCAGCCGCATGGGCCTCATGGGGCCTTATTAAAAGCCTGGGAAAGCTCAGTAACTTTCCATGATGTCGCATATTTTGAAATGTTGCAGAGCAAAAATTTTTTGCCATCTTAGTGTTCCCAACTACCACGGTATAATGTTACTTTCCTGAGTGTTTCTCTGCTTAAAATGTGTGTAGGTGCCCCTGCTGGGCCTCCTCAGACTTACAGAAGATAAGCTATATTCAAAACGGCAGCAGGGGCACTTCCAGCCCAGTGGTTTTCACATTAGGGGTTCCTTCAGGATAGGTGCTCTAGAGTCAGGCGGCTGTGCCCTTCCTTCTTGGGAAACAGCCTGGCCCACCTTGTTTGTTTAGCACAGACCTCTGTGAAATCTGTTAGCACGGACAGATGTTGTGCTGTCCCCGAGAGTCTTCTCGTCCAGGTCACACAGTGCTGGTTTTTAAAACTGTTCTAGATAAGGTGTGGTTTCCGCAATCTTAACCATATGTTCATTTCTAGCCAAAATTTGCTTTGTAATAACTTTTGTTGACCCAATGGAATTTGATCCTGACGGCGTTTGGTTTCTTTTAACGTGTTGTCTGGCTTCACTAAGTCATTCCCCCTGGTTATTTACCCACACGTGGTTTGGAGAGTTTGTAGGACTGGAGCTTTCAAGACTTTGCAGCTTTCGTCTAGGCGGGCTGCTCGGTACACAGTTGGTGCTCAGTAAGTGTTTGCTGGTGGATATGGAGCAGACTTCCCTCTCTCTGGGGAGATTTTAGCCTTACTTACTTACTGCCTCCTGCCCTAAATGTTCAGTAGAGCTAGCATCATCCTAGTTGGTTCATAGGTAGTTAGAATCCAAAATGGGATAAAGGGTCTCCCAGTCTCTTCTCTGGAATTTGCTTTCTTCTTACAAGACTCAGTGCCTGCGGCTCTGGCTCTGTTCTGAAGGATCTCGGAGGAGTGGGAAGGCGTAACTGTCCTTCTGTGTCTTTCCTGGCAGGTGGGCTCCTGCAAGCCAGGGGGAAGAGTGATCCTGGCCACCGAGAAGGACTATTGTAAGCTGTGTGACGCCTCCTTCAGCTCCCCCGCGGTGGCGCAGGCCCACTACCAGGGGAAGAACCACGCCAAGAGACTTCGTCTGGCTGAAGCTCAGAGCAGCTCGTTCTTGTAGGTGTTGCCGTTGTCTCTGAGACCAGATTGTTATGGGAGAGCAGCTGTGTTTAAAGGACGAGATGAAAGGGAGCCCTGTTTGGATGTCTCACTCATTTCAAATTCATTTTCTCCAGGGACTCTGCAGAGGCAGGGCCAAGGCGGACCCGGAAGGAAGGGAGTGAATTTAAGATGGTGGCCACCAGGAGGAATATGTACACAGTCCAGAACAATTCAGGTATCCTGCATGCTCCCATGTACCTTACAGGTGTAAACAAATCTGCAAATGATAGCGGTAGATAGCCCCAAGAAATTAGGTTAGTGATTGTTTCACCGAATTGCTCTGCTGGCTGCCTAGACTGCTGTTTATTTCTGGTGTTCTTTCTTCCTTATTCGGTATCTTACTTATATTGCTTTTAAATCTTAGTGTTTTATAATTCCTCTTATAATTCTTGGTTTTTAAAATATTTGTCAGAAAAAAATATGCAAAGCACATTAGATAACGGGTCCTTTAAGGGCTGGGAAGATGCAGTCATGCAAGCTTGAGGACTCGAGTTTGATCCCAAGCACATATGGTAAAAGCCAGACATAGCAGTTCAAACCTCTAGCCTCAGGTGGAGATGGCAGATCCCTGGAGCTCACTGACCAAACAGCTTAGCTGAGTCAGCAAGCTCCAGGGGCAGTGAGATTGCATCTCAAAACATAAAGTGGAAAGAGATTGAGGAAGACACTTGGCATGCTCACACCATGCTCAGGTCTCATCTACTGGGGGAAGGGTGATTTTTGACCCAGGAAGTGAATGACGGTTTCCTGTGACGTTCTCGTGATGTGCACGTTCAGTGGAGAGCCATGTGTCTACAGAAGTGCTCTGTGTTCATCCTAGTCCGGGCAGCCACAGCCTCCAACACTGCATGCCCGCAGAGGCTGTTTGAATGAACAGTAAAAACCAAATTTCACTGGATTACAAGTGACGGCTAGTGACATTACAGAGGCAGAAAAGTCTGTGGTCTGATGAGTGCAGTTTCAATGCATTACTGGTTAGGACCAAAGTCAACTAAAAGACAAAGGTGGCCAGGCTGGATTTCAAAAACTAGGTGAGATGAAGGAGCCTCCCCAGCTGTGTTGATGTCAAGGAAAATGAGCTTTAGGATGCGGGAGGCAGAGATTATGTTCTCTATGTAGAGTATTAAAAATACAGAGACAGCTGGAGTGAAGGGTCTTACTGTGTTGCCCACACTGGCTTCAACTTTGCTACAATCTTTCTGCCTCAGACTCCCAAGTGCTGAATTACAGGCCCAAGCCACCATGCTTGGCTACAGTCTTTAAACACTTTATTTTTAAGAACCATCAGCATTTAGAACCTGGGCTTGTCTCTGTCATCAGTATCCTGACACTAATTGAAGAATCGTTTTATGTTTATAGATTGAACTTGTATATGCATGTAGTTAAAAAAAAGTCCATTTTGCTTTCCTTTATTTAGAGTCTGAATTGAAATTTAGAATTATTTCTTACAATGAGAATTGGTGGGTTGTTTTTACTAAGTGGGCATTCTGAGTATCTGCCTGTGTGTGTGTGTGTGTGTGTGTGTGTGTGTGTATGGACATGCGTGCAAAGGCCTGTAAAGGTGTGTCAAGGCTAAGATCAGTTTTGGGATATCTTTTTCTATTGCTCTCTAGCTATTTTTTGAGCTCACTGATCGACTGGGTTAGCTTGGTAATGCGTCCCCACGATCCTCCTGTCTCCACCTTTCCAGTACTGGAGTTACAGGCATAAGCCACAGTGCCTGGCTTTTCTGTGGGTGTTGGAGAGCTGAACTCAGATCCTTCAGCCATCTCCCAGCCCGATTATTTCATTTCTGCAGGTCCTTACTTCAATGCCCGCTCTCGGCAGAGGATCCCACGAGATCTCGCCATGTGCGTGACTCCTAGTGGCCAGTTTTACTGTTCGATGTGTAATGTCGGCGCTGGTGAAGAAGTCGAGTTCCGGCAGCACCTGGAGAGCAAGCAGCACAAGAGCAAAGTGTCTGAACAGCGGTACAGGAGCGAGATGGAGAATCTGGGCTACGTGTAGTGATGGCCGCCCGCGCTTGTGGAGAAACTGGTCCTGCCTGTTGTTTGCCTTCTGTCAACCTGCCTTGCTTTGTGGTCCCTGTGATACATACATTCCTCGTTCTTCCGCTTAGTATGAGTATTTGCAGTGGTGCCCTGAGTCATCATGTTGGGGTGGGGTCTGAGCAGGTGATGGACTCTCCTGGAAATACCGCACATACTGTCAAGCGACTTATATATGCGACCCACCTGCCCCGTCAGAAGTAACTTTTTATCTTGGCCAAGTTCTGTTTCACCAGGAGTAACCTGACTGCTTAGAGCTATGACCATTTGAAAAACGGCATCTCCTTTTGCGGTTTTAGTTTTATGCATATTAGATGAAAACTTGACTTCAGTTTGTTCTTCAGAGTATAGTAAAAAGGTAAACAGATTCCCGTTTCCTGACGTTCCCGGGGAGCCATCACCCCAGTGTGGTGCCAGGCCAGTACATGTGCTGTTATGGTGTGTGCTTGGGTGTCTCAGCAACAGTTCATCCCCTGTGGCGTGTCTCTGTAACTGACACACAGGCTCTTTTGAATCCAGACACTTCCAGAATACTTAGGTTCTTTTGAAGAGGTGACTTTATCTCCAGTTGTGAATTGCACACATTTAATCCCCACCGCCTCCTCCCTCCTACTTGGGTCAGCTTGTCTGCTGAGATCATTTCATGCCCTGGTTGGACTGTCAGTCTGAGGCCCAGATTTGACTATCTAACGAAAATATATTTTCGGATGATTCAAGGAAATGCATGGATGTGTTTGCGATTTCAGTTTGGAATCATATTTTCACTGATAATTACGTGAACACGTCATCATCTTGTGGCTTTTTGATGACTGTGGCCTGGCACCGCCCTGGCAGGTGATGGGCGCTCTAGGGAAGTACCACCCTCTGCTGTTTCTTCCGTGGAAAGTTTTCTTTTTTAAAAGCTGATCAAGTTTCAGTGTCCTTTCCAGTAGAAAAACACAGACGTTGTGTTTTCTCCTGAACCTCCTTGAAGAGTCTGAAAACACAGATGACTGCGGTGGCTAATGATTCTATTGGGATTATTATTTTTTTAAATAAAAAGCCATAGTGTCTGTCTAGATCGGCTGCCGGAGTGTTGTGTGAACCTGTGTTCACCGTGTTTCCTCTGTTTTCTACTTTTCTTCATGTGCTAAGAGCAGCGTGCCTGTGCTTCGCAGGGAAGCATCATTCCACAGAAGGTTTATAGCAAGCAGTATTTTGCACTATGACAGATGCCCATTTTATTATTCATGTCGCCTCTGGAAACCGCTGTGTAACCCTGAAAATCCCCCAGGCAAACAGGTGGAGAGGAAGGAAGCGCTCGCTACTCCCCTTTCCACTTTTGCTTCAGAACAGTTGAGACTCACAGTTAAAGGTCGGTTTTAGGATTAGCTTCTAGAACAGTACCCAGTTCAACCGTCTCCTGCTGAAATGAAGGTGTCTTGAAAAGTAGAACTATTTGGTGAAAGTATTCCCCCTTCGCAACAGAAGAAAGAGCAGTGTTCCCTTGAGCGTTCATCTCCGTTTGCAGCTCCCCATCCCAGAGCCCCTCCCTTCTGTGGCCATCTACAGAGCTGGTCAGTGTAGGGCCATTTAGCACGTATCTTGTTAGCCATTTGGTTCCTCATTTTGCTGCTAAGTATAATTCTTCGGTAGATTGAAGCATCGTGCCGGCCACTTGGTTCTGTGATTGTTTTAACAATCTCATTTGCTCTCTCTGCAGGGGTGTGTGTCTGTGTGTCTCTGTGTTGGTGTCTAAAGATACATACCCCCTGCCCCCTAGTTTTATGTGATACCACAGAGAGAATTTCACCTCATCTTTATCTCAGAATAACGTTGAAAGATTCTGGGTATAGATTTCCATTTTATAAAAGTGACATTCATCTGCTTTGAGTTTTTCCTTTGGGAATGAAGTCAAAGGATGTGTCTTTCCCCACTCTTCTGTATACCCCTCATCCCCCTGTACAGCCCCCATTTTCCTGTATGGACCCCACTCTCCTGTAAATCTCCCCTCTCCTGTATGTCCCCCCACTCTCTACACCCCCACTCTCCTGCACATCCCCCCACTCTCCTGTATGTACAAAAAAAACAGTGGACTTAACGGCTTGATGTGTTTTCAAGCCTCGTGAATTCAGGTTTCTAGTCTCCCAGTGCCCTTAATGGATGTTAGGGACGCCTAAGTATGGTTTCTTTTAGAGAGAAATGTTAGATTTATAGAGTTATTTCTATATTCCTTTGCACTTGTTCTACGACCTTCCAGTGCCAGGTTGCCTACAAAAACTCAACTTGTTTTTAAACTCTGGAAGCTGATAAGTAACTGCCAAGGTCATTGTCAGAGGTCGTGTGGACGCATGGAACGCTGGGAAGCTCCCTGGGCTGAGGCTGCACTGTTCAGTAGGTGGGGCCAAGGGTAGCGGGGTATTGAGACGACATGGTACAGTGTCCCGCGAAATGAACTTGGTGTCAAAATTATCCCATGTCTGACCAAGCTGTGGTGGCGTCTGAGTCAGTTAAGTGAGCTCTCTCTTGGTTTCATTTTGTGAGGCCTTGTCCTGTTATATGATGTGCTGTGGGATAACCCCCCCTCTTTCCCAGGAATCGTCTGTCTCATGATATGCCACAGTCATGGATGGACAGGCATCTAAACAAAGGAAGCCTTAGTCCAGAACGAAGTAGATTTCAGGTCCATCCATGTGCAGCATTGCTGTCCTCTCTCATGACTGTGTCTTGTTAGGAGGGCAATCGGAACACCCAGATCCAAGGCCTAAAGGAAGGGTCCACTTCCCATCTGGATCCCTCTGCCTTTGGAGGGCATCAGCTTTGAAGTCCAGCTACAGCCCATGTCCTTTGGTCGTTTAGACTTCGCCCTGAGCAGAAGACTTCGCTGGTCTGGGTTGGTCTGTGTCCTGCCACTTGCAAACACGTGCCTGCTGGTTTACGCTTGCCTGCCTGCCTCACACAAGCTGAATTTTGCATTGTTGTTTCCCCCCCCACACACGGTTTGTCTTGAAGAGAACTTTCTCCTCAAGTCTTTACCTTTTAGTTCACTGTGAGCTTGGGAGGTCAGCGAGGAGTTTCGATGCCCTGGCAGTGAGTGACGGACCGTGCTGAGAGAGAGCTTGTGTGTGTCCTGTGATCCGAGGCGAATCAACCCCCTCGCCCCGCAAAGCTGTCCTGCAGAGCTTTGAGTGGCCCGCAGTCTGCAGTCTAAATAAGGAGAAGAAATGGCGCATCTATGCATATATTTGACCACCCAGTTCGGTCTTCCTGTGACAGCGGGCTCTCCCATCCTGTGTCACCTGGGACCCAGCCTTGGCCGTCTAAGGATGGTGATGTGAAATGAGTCTGGGCAGGCAGGAAGTGTCTACACGGGGCTTTCTCTATGGAGGGGCTCTGGAGCAGCAGGCTGGCTCTGTAAGTGTCAGAATTTCGCTGAAAGTATTTACTAGCTGTGAGGCGTGTGCCCAAGCAGTCGAGTGTCTTTCGAGGTGGGGACGTATGCTGTAGGTGTATGCCGAAGTCTAATGTAGATAGTTGAACAGGTGTTTTAGGAAAGTTCTCCCTTGCCCTCCTACTTTAAGTCTCTCTTAGGAGTTTTTTATACGCTATAAAAATGCTTTGTTGCTTTTTGTTGTGGGTGAGTGAGTTCCCTGTGAGCCACCTTGTCAGTGTGGCCGAGTGGACACTAACTCTGTAACTAGCTTCTCATGAGACATTTGTATGAACGGTGTGTGGTGGCATTCCTTCCCATTATCAGTAGAGATTCTTTATGGAACTCCCTTTCTCTGTAGCTACCAAAAAAGTCCTGGCTTATGGTCCCATGTGACCTTGTGTCCGTTAAGCCCGAAATATGAGTGCCTTTAGCAAGCGTTAGCGTTTCACAGAGGGTAGAAATGACAGGATTTAATGCAACTAGCCGCAGTCCATAAAATAGCTTGAAATAGTAAAGGTCCTTGTCAATTCTGTTCTATGTCTTTTCTTCCCCCTTTCTTAGTGCAATCTCAATTTGCTGTTGGGTAAAACTGCATTCTATAGAAACCTGGTTACCGGTTTCTTGGATGGGCTACGTCTGGTTGCTGCAGCTGGCAGTAGATGCCGGGTTGGGCTATGTCCTGGTTGCCCTGGCTGGCAGTAGTTGCCTGGGTGGGCTATGTCCTGGTCGCCCTGGCTGGCAGTAGTTGCCTGGGTGGGCTATGTCCTGATTGCCCTGGCTGGCAGTAGTTGCCTGGGTGGGCTATGTCCTGGTCGCCCTGGCTGGCAGTAGTTGCCTGGGTGGGCTATGTCCTGGTCGCCCTGGCTGGCAGTAGTTGCCTGGATGGGCTATGTTTGATGATGCAGAGGTCTTGGCTTGAGATGCTGATGTTAGAAAAAACCTCCTACGCTGATCATGCTCTGGCTTGGTTCTTCTGTCGAGCAGAGAGAATTAATTATGTATCTGCAAATAAAGTGCATCGAGGGACAGCCTGGGACAGTAGTTCCGGGCCATCTAGTGTGGATGGAGGGGCCTTCCCAAGCAAGCCTGAGGCCTTTGAAAACAACAGTTTTCTTACTTTGATTAACTTAAAACTTCAAATTCCCCGAGTCTTTACAACCTTTTGAATGTATGACTAAGCTGATTTTTGTGTAGAAATAGTAATGCTGGTCTCTGTGTTTTATTATGGAGAATTGCGGTTATCTGCCAAGGCGGAAAGCGTTTGCAGCATACCCAGCGGTGGGTGTCCTCCTCTGCCAACATCTCCCCACCTGTGTTTCCACGTTTCTCCCCAGAAGCCCGTCACTGTGTTCGTCTGTCCATCCGTCCGTCAGGACACATGCCTCCGTATCCATTTCAGACAGTGCCCACGCTTTGGGTGTCGTGCACTGGGATTTAATATTTAACCGCTAATCCCTTAGCAAAGCCGCATGTGTAGGCCATAACATGAACCAGTGACCAGTCTTGGTTCTCTCCTGTGACATCAGCCTTCCTTGTTTTTGTTCTTGAGTGTGCTTAGAGTTTCCAGCAAGCCTGCACCAGGTCACCTGGCCCTCACAGGCTGCATCCCCGACGGGACTAGCTGTGAGCCCTCCCTGGGCGCTGTGGCCACTCAGTCTCCTATCCTGTATGTGGCAGAATCAATGCTAAGACAAGAGTCCCGCCCATTGAGGGGTGGGCGAGCCTTAGGGCTGTCTGCAGCCAGTCATGCTGAGGAAAACTGCCTGTCCCCACCTTGTGCCCACCTGCTCTGCAGAACTGAAGGGAGACTGATGGGCAGATAACTCAGGGCCCAAACCCGATTGCTTCTGGATATTAGTCTTAGGCTTCCAAAGTGAACTGAATGCTTCTTTTGGGCTCTTAGTAGGACTGTATTTATTTTTGTGAATTAGAATCTTGTTTTTTTTTTTGACATTTCACAGTTCTTTTGACATAAAGATATTCTTGGGCATTTGTTGTGGTTTTCTTTTGTAAAGGTTCATCTAGCCCAGGCTAGTCTTAATTCTGTCTACTATGTAGCCGGGATGACCTTGAACTCCCAATCCTCCTGCCTCCACCTCTCGGTGCTGGGATTGCAGGCATGTACCACCATGCCAGGCGATAATCGTAGTTTTTAAGTCCAAAGCAATTGCTCTACTCTCACTGCACTGTTGAACACCAACGAATGCAGGGGCTGTCTGATTGTTTTGTTTTTAGGTGGCGTTCATGGTCATTGTTAATGTAAGTGTTCCAGTAGCCCCTCCCTGTGGACATGGTGGCCTTTATCCCTGACCACTTGTGCACTCTCTACTTGACTCTTCCTTCCTTCCTTCCTTCCTTCCTTCCTTCCTTCCTTCCTTCCTTCCCTCCCTCCCTCCCTCCCTCCCTCCCTCCTTCCTTTCTTTCTTTCTTTAGAAGGTGATTCCGTATGTCAGGATGTGATACTGTCTTAGGGCAAAGACAGTGTCCATACTTGGGAACAAACCTCTTGGAAGTGGCTGGTCGTTGTTCTGCCTTCTTTTGGTACCTGAATACCAAAAGCCTGTCAAAGGCTCTGTAAGCCAGTGTGTCATTTTGTAAGAGTCTCATGTCGACTCTGCTCACCTGTGGTCCCCCCAGTCCACCGCAGTGACCTGGCGTGGGTTTGGTGTGTCGTCTTTGAAATGCCTTACTGGGTGTGCCAGGCTCTGTTGGCAAGCATCCCAGCGGTCTGCGGAGACCCATATGTCTTCTCTGGGATGCGTGCTCTCGATCCAGAAGCAACACGGATCTCGCTTTCAGTATCAAGGGTGCATTTTCACGCAGTGGTTGTCTTAAGCTAGAAATGAAGTAGAAAGCCAAGAGAGAGTTTGGAACCCCTCACGTGATCAATCACATGGCGAGCTGTAAATGTGCTTTTGCTGATTTACTCTTAAGAATGCAGCTGAGAAGCGCCAGTCCAAACCAGAGAGGTGGGACTGTGCCCAGGAATGGTCTCCGCTTGGGGGTGGAAGATCTGAGCAGGCATCGGGATTGGGGGCGGGGCTACAGAGCTGATTGACATGTCACAGGCTTCAAACCAATCAACTGTGAATTGTGAAATTGAAATAGCTTTTTCAGTTTTATTTTCTTCTGCCTATTAAATATAGAAGTCTGAATGTTATTTAAGCTTCTACTGCTTATGTTGATGGCTCATCTTGGCTGTGTATTCTCACATATGTACTGATTTCTGATAAAGGCTTGATGATATTGTAACAGGCTTTTTGTTCAGTTTAATAAAATGGTTTTTGAGTCTTGTCTCAAAAGTGATTATGAGTTGGAAATCAAGGGTATTAAATGGTTAGCACACAGGCTAACAGGTCTGTGAGGTTTCCATTCATGGTGGAGCATGGTCTACCGTACACTTTCCCTAGGCTTCCAATACCTAATTCCCAGTTCTCAGATTTGCTGTGGAATTGACCTAGCTCTCCCACCCACCCCCCAGCTAGCCTGGTACTGTCGTGTATTCCGTTTTGTTAATACCTTTTCCTTTGGTTTTTCGAGACAGGGTTTCTCTGTAGCTTTGGAGCCTGTCTTAGAGCCAGCTCTTATAGATCAGGCTGGCCTTGAACTCAGAGATTGGCCTGCCCTCTGCCTCCTGAGTCCTGGGATTAAGGACGTGCACCACCACCGCCTGGCTTGTTGATACCTTTTAATATCCAAGAAAATGAGCCCAGAAGAATGTTGACCACTGCTTCTTGAAAGAAACACACCAGAGAGCAGGCGCTCATCTGTCTTTTTGGGGTGCTTCACATAGAATGTGCGGTTATAGATACAATCTGTGGAATGCACAGAATCTTCAGAGTGGGTCAGATGGAGCGGGCTTTCGTATTTAAGTGCCCATTTGAGAAGCAGATCATAAGTTTTAAAATGGCCAATAGGGTTTTTAAAACTGGGGTGCAAGACATCAAAAAACTCGTGTCTACCTGAAGAGATGTTTCCGAATGCGGGGGTGTATGATATCACTTCCAAGAGACCGCGAGCATAAAAGGCACCTGGGCCAAGGGGCACCTGCAGCGCCGCAGCCACGGGACCATTACGGTTTCTCTTTCTTTAGGTTTTGAGACCGCTTCATTGGCTCACACTCCGATTCATCTCAGCAGCTTGTGTGAGCAAGGACAGCAGCGGCGAATGCTCCCGGACTGTTGCTGACCTGATAGGAGATTGTGAAGGCCACACAGTGTGTTTTGAGTTGAAGCTCAACTCACGAAGATTTATTCCTGTTTGCGGGATACACAGAAACTCTTGAGAACGTAGAACAGTTTACTATAGTGCAATGAGAATATTAATAGGAACGTGATAAAATCTTCCCAATACAAATGTGACCAACACCCCCAACACACGTGGGCTGTGTACTTGGGAGCCCCCGAAATGTATTTAAGGTGGCGAGCCCATGCTACAGCTTCTGAGTGAAGACCTGCTTTGAAGAGGGAAAAGTTCATTAACTTGAGCTTGGTGTTTGGGTCTTTACGTATGTAATTAGACTTCAAATGTAATTAGGATGACAGCCTTCCCCCAGACAAGAGCAAGATGGCTTTCATATTAACCTATTTTTTTCTTATTTTTAATTTTTCTAATCCTGGCCGCTTAGACGGCCGCTCTTTTGCTTTGATGTTTTTAAGTTTACGAATCTTGGCCCATAGGTCTCTAGCGCCACCTTGTGGACTTTTACAGTATTGCGATTAGCTGTTGGGATGACCTTCAAATCAGGATTTTGGTTACTGACTCAGAGAGGGTATGAGTTTTACTGGTAAGTGAAGCAAAACTCAGATTTATTTTAAAATAAACCAAATCCAGGCATAGCGTTTTTAGGAGTTATCCATGAATATTTTCCTTTCTTGAGCTGCTAAAGTGACATTGCGGGAGAAATCCTGAATGTCTGTTTTGTTTTTAAAACAAATACAATTCTTTCCGAGTGCCTACTTTCTTTAAAACAAAACAGCCTCTTATCTCCACATGTTCCTCTACATGGACAAGAAGCACGGAACTGAGAATAATGCTATGGTAAGCGCACATCCTACTCAGAAAGTAAGGAATTAAGAGCCTCCAAAGAGACTGCTGGAAGTTAAAGAGAAAATGACGTAAGCGCAGAGCGGCGCCGACTGAGTCACGGCGCAGTAGCAGCATGAAAACCAGGCTCAAGCGCTGAGCTTGGCCCAAATGTAATGCATTTGGGGCAGGAACCGAATTGTTTCTGCTCAGTGAGCTGCAGCTCAGGAAACCGTTTCTGTTGAGCATCCAGGACTTTTGGGAAAGGCTCAGGCAGACACCTGTCCCTGCTCTGTCTCAAGGCCAGTGCCAGAGTGTCAGGTGGGTGTCAGGTGGGCGCACGTAGCCCTCCTCCTCTCTTCCTCTGTACTGTTGGTGATGTGGAGATGTGGAGGAGTGTCTTCCGGTTGATTTTGTTTTGACAAGCTAGATCTGGAATTTCTTCTAAATTCTCTTTCCCCATTCCTTGATCAGAGCAGTCGCGCTCTCTCGTTTCTCGAGTAGTTTCCGGAGATGGTCTGTTCAGTGCCGATGATGCCACCCTTCCCCAGTGTTCACTTCTTTTTGGTGACCGCCACTGGATCTTGGCAAACAGCCAGAAATGTGGCACGACCTTTTTCTCCCTCCCTCCCTCTCTCCCTGCCCCCCCCCCGCTTTTCCCTCTCTCCCCCCTTTCTCCCTCTGCCCCGTCCCCTTTTCTCTCTCTCCCCCTGCCCCCTCTCCTTCCTTCCTCCCTCTCTCCCCCTGCCCCCTCCCCTTTCTCTCTCCTCCCTCTCTTCCCCTGCCCCCTCTCCGTTTCTTTCTTTCATGTATAATATTCTCTTACATGATAACCCAAACTTTAGGAAATTCCCTTTCTGACGGGCACATATAATTACTGCAATTTTTAAAGTCAAGAACTTGAAAGTGTGACACACGCGACAGAACGGATTGCTCTGGTCACTTCTAGTGTACAGCTGGGTGGTGTCCAGTTCATTCGCTTCGTTGTGTGACCGCGATCCCGAGCCCACTCCAGAGCTCCTCTCATCAGGTCCCGGTCCGAAAGCGTTCTCCAACACGAGCTTCCGTTGCTGCCTCTCCAGGTTCTGGCTGCCACCGTTCTGTTTTCAGTCCGTATGAATTTGACCGATGGAGGAGTCTTACATGAGTGGGATCCTGTGAGTCCCTCCCGCTTCTGTCTGATTTCACTAAACATAATGTCCACAAGTGTTAGGAGCTGTGAACCTCCAGATCCTGAATTTCTTGTAAACAGCTTGTTTTCCCCTGATCTGAGTGCCTACAGCTGCTCTGAGCGAGAGACCCTCAGGAGTTCCTGGTGTGTTTGGCTGGGGCGTGGCTATCCCTATATAAGCTGCCCTGGGACACAATAAAGGGGGGCATTCTAGGGGCATTCCTGTTTCAAGGATGACCCGCAGCTCTGTCTGTGTGTCTTTGTGTGTTTCAGTCTCCAGGCCCTTGCCCAGCTCGGGAATGGTACTATAGTGCCGGCTCTGCAATACAGCTGTAGTAGCATACTGTCAGGTAGTACAGGCGGGTTCTTCAGCACTGAACTAAGTGTCAAAATTGCCTACGTTTAAAAAGACTGACTAATAGTCCCATCGCATGTAGAGCCTGCATATAGCTTGCCCATTCACCCATCAGTAGACATTGAGGTTCCGTCTACCCCTTGACTACTAGAAATGACAGCTCTAAGAATATGAGTGTAGGAGGGTGTATATAAATTAAGAATTAAAACTTATTCACTACATGCAAATTGGATAATCAAGTAAATCTGTATGCACACACCACAGAACTCTGCCCTCTCCTAAGACTTTGCTTTATTTATTTATCTATCTATCTATCTATCTATTTATTTTAAAGAAAACTGCAGGTGGTGATGCATACCCTTAATCCCAGCACTCGGGAGACAGAGGCAGGCGGATCTCTGTGAGTTTGAGGCCAGCCTGGTCTACAAGAGCTAGTTCCAGGACAGGTGCTAAAGGTACAGAGAAACCCTGTCTCGAAAAAACAAATTTTATTTATATATATTTACATATTTATATATTATATATAAATATATATTTATATATATAAATATTTTTAAAAGATTTATTTATTTATTTTGTTTACAATATTCTGTCTGCATGTAGATTTATTTATTTATTATGTATACAATATTCTGTCTGTGTGTATGCCTGCAGGCCAGAAGAGGACACCAGACCTCATTACAGATGGTTGTGAGCCACCATGTGGTTGCTGGGAATTGAACTCAGGACCTTTGGAAAAGCAGGCAATGCTCTTAACCACTGAGCCATCTCTCCAGCCCCAATAAATAAATCTTTAAGAAAAAAAGAAAACTGCAGATTTGGAAGAGGCTCGCTGTGCATCCTTCCCCTCCTGGTTGACTTCGGTGTGTGGGTGTGTACTTGTACCACCTACTGACTGATGATGGGTGGTCTGTTGAGCATTGCTGTTTACCTTATTTCCTGTGCATCCTTGTTTGAACACATCGTAGCTCCTGCTCTGCCGGCACTTGCAGAGGCAGGTCAGTATTGTTATTCCATAGCACATACTATTGTAATGCATCTAGGATAAGTTTTTACCCTTTTTCAGTTTCCCCATTTTGAGACAGGGTCTCATGTAGCCCAGGCTTTCCTCAAAGTCCCTATATAACTGTGGATGACCCTGAATTCATGATCCTTCTGCCTCCACTTCATGGGTGCTGGGCTTTCAAGGGTGTGGTGCTTGCCTGGTGTTGGGGGTCAGACTGGGGACTCAGCATACTAGTCAAGGGCTCCACTAACTGGGCCACAGATGAGAATCTCTCTTATTCATTTGGGTTCAAGCTGCTGTGAACGGCCATGTCTGGGTTCGTGGTCCTGCCGCACCTGGAGTCTGTGTGGATGTCTGTGACCTGTGTCACCTTGGGACCACAATAAAACAATGTATTATACAATCAGAGGGCCATGCTGAGCCGGGCTCGCCTCTTGCTGGACCCCGCAGCAAGAGAGCTGGCCCTAACCCTCCTGAACTTGGGAGGAATGCCCCCCCCATACACCACAGGTGAGGGAGAACTGATCCTGATGTCATGGGTGTAGGAGACTGGGAGGTGAGCAGAATTAGGGTGTATGATGTTGAGTTCCCAAAGTTTCAATAAATAAGTTACTTTAAATAATAGAGAAAGAAATCTTGTTTTTTGAGACAGCCCTGACTGTTCTGGAACTCACTCTGTAGACCAAGCTGGCTGTGGACTCAGAGATCTGCCTACCTTTTCCTCCCGAGTGCTGGGATTAAAGGTGTGCACCACCACCGGATGTCCCTTATTCTTTCTGTAAAAAGACTTGGTTCATTTCTGTGCACCAGTCACATTTGTGGGTACCCTTGGTGGCCAGAAGAGGGCATCAAATCCCCTGGAGAACTATGGCTGTCTGGACGTGCTCTAACCGGCTGACCCATCTGTCTAACCCCTCCTTCCTAGGTTCTTGTGTGAGGACTCTGGAAAATTACTCCACCACCCCGGAACTAATGCAGTGGCTGCAGGTCTTCCTGTAGAACCTGTCTTTATTGAAGAACTCAGGTGATTTGTGGCTATATTAAAATTCTCACACTTAGTCCCAACTGCCACGAATGACCTGGAGACCTGAAGCAAAGCAGAGAAGTTTTCTTTAGGAAGTTCAACTTAATCACTCCGCTGTGCCCCCGGGTGTCTAGGGACTAATGTTTAGGGCGACTGACATGCCTGTGGAGTGTGTGCCACTGGCTTTAGTGTAATCTCCCCAAATCATGGCTTTGCCTACAGGGAGCGGAATCAAATGAGTAAGTGCACTTTCGAATTCAGTAAATTAACGGAACACTTGAGCAAATATTTTGTCCTATTTGAAGTACAATTAGCTCTTAGTTTACAGTTTGGTTTGCTCGCTGACACTCGCAAGGCACTAAATATGTGTCAAGTGAGCTGGGAAGAGCTGTGTTAAAGATGCAACAAACAGTGTTTGTTGGAGAACTTCCCACGTAAGGGGGCATGGAAATCTTGAATGAAATCCATTTCAATGGAAGATCATTAGAATGTGTACATTTAGCGCTCAACAGGGGAATGTGAGGTTCCCTACAATATCAACACTGTCTGCACTGTTCCCTGGAGAAATTGAAACCCACCATGTGGTGCCAGTGACTGGGCCCAAGGAAGGGAATGGAAGCCAGTCTGCTCATGACTTGCAGGCTTCCGCCCAATGGCGTGGTATTATTGTGGTCAGAAGTGAGCAACTCCTGGGCTTTCAGTGTAGGCTCGGGCTTAGGTAGCTTCCGCCCAGTTTCTCCATGTCTTGGGAGCACGGCAGAGCACATTCACAGTGACCGCATCCTTTCTTTCAAAGCATGTTTGTGTGCTGTGCAGGGTTTTCCCAGACCGAGGGATTTCCCACTGCTCAATAATCACACACACATTTCCACTTTCTGGTGTTCATGACACTTGCCACAGACTCCCATTTCATCATCTCGTTTTGCCTTTCTCAGAAGTGACCGGCATTGTCAGTATAGACTGCGGGCTCTATCCAGCTTCTCCTGTGTACTTCCAGAATATTTTTACGTGCTACTGTCAAAGAATTTGGAGGCCTGAGCTTTTAGTATCTATTATGGCGCTCCTTATGTAACTATTTTCTTGCCACCCTTCACCCGCCTGTTACATTAGCTATGCCTTTGCTCACCCAGAACAGGACTTTAAAACAACAGCAACAGCAACACTTCGAGGAATAGATCAATTTAGGAAGAGTTAATTCATGCACAAAAGCACAGTTTGAAAGACTCCCACACTCATGGGTACCGGAATCAGCCTAGGGGTCTATCAGTAGCTGATTGGAAAAAGATTATGTGGTGTGTGTGTTTTGTGGACTTTTGTTCAACCATAAAGATCGACATCATGCTGTTTGCAGGAAAATGGCTGGAACTGGAGAGCATTATATTAAGAGAATAAGTCAGAATCTGAAAGGATGTATCATACGTGGACTACTTTTACCCATCTCAATCCAGCCATCTGTCCCCCAACCATCAATCTATCAGCGGTCGTTCATCCATCCATCCATCCATCCATCCATCCATCCATCCATCCCTTCACCTATAAATCATCTATGCATCATCTATCCTCTCTGTCTGTCTGTCTGTCTATCTATGCCTACTATTTACTTACACATCTCTATAAAACATAAAATGAAAAGGAAATTATTTGGGAAGAGGAAGAGGGACCAGCATGAGTGGAGGCAAGAGAGGGCATCGGGGGCAAATATGATCCAGGTACGTGATGCACCTGCATGAAACTCTAGGGAGGGCCTAGGGATGTAATCGACTAAGTAGAGTGCTTCTCTGGCCTGCACAAAACCCCGAGTTTGATCCCTGGCACTGCAGACATCAGGTGTGCCGGCATATACCCGTGTTCTCAACACTTGGGATGACAGGAGGATGAGAAGACATTCAAGGCCTTCCTCCACTGCACAGCAAATCTGAGGCCAGCCTAGAGTGTGTGAGACCCTGTTGTTACTGTTACTGTAAGATCACAGGCCAGAGGCCTAGGACTGAGGTGGGTTGCCAGATGTGTCTTATCAGGCCCTACACTGTTATGGGGAAACTAGAATATCAAGGGCAAGGATTTCACAAGAAATAAGGATTTCTGTTCTACTGGCCCACAGCTCCAGGGAGGTAGATGAAAGAATTTAGGTCATGCACCTTGCTGGGGTTGTAGGCTCTCTGCTGTTTGGCAGAACCCTTTTCCAGTGTGTACTTATATGATGTCATTTTCTTAGCTGAGCAGGGAACACAGTGTGACAAACGTTCTGCTCTCAGCTTTGCTGCCAAAGGGATCTCTCACCCAGCTAGACTGTGGGTGGAGACTCCACTTGTTGGTCTCAGGGTAGACATTCCCTAAGGTCTCTGCAGCTCCCCACTGCTCCTTTGACCTGGCTGGCTCACTGTTTATGTTCATCTTCACAAACTCCTCCTAAAATAAGCCACCCGCACCCCGTCCCTGCTGCCTCTGTTTTTAGTGGCAATCACGTGCTTTCTATTGTGTATGTGTCTGTGCCTGTATATGTGCATAGCCTCCCTGAAGTCTCGCCCCTGTGCATCTCCATCTTTCTGTGTATTTGTGTGCTTGTATTACCTGCACTCTCGGGGCTTAGATCTCCCTTAGCAGGGGAATAGGAAAGTGTCCATCTCCACTGTAGGTGGATTTTCCTGTCCCACCATCCAGCTCTCAAGTAATCATACAGAGACTTTATTAATTATGAAAGCTCTGCCAATAGCTTAGGCTTATTTCTAACTAGCTCTTGTAACTTAAATGAACGCATTTCTATTAGTTGACTTTCTGCCTTGTGACTTTTTCCCCTTTACCCTGTACCTGCCCATGCTGCTTTCCTGCTTCCTTTGTGCCTGGGCCGGCGACTCTCCCTGTCTCTGTCCTTCCTCTTCCCAGTGTCCTCTCTACTCTGGAAATCCTGCCTAACTTTGGCCATTCAGCTTTTTATTAAACCAATCCAACATAAATATTTACAGTGTACAGAAAGACCACAGCACTCCACCTTTGCAGAGGGCAGACACCTCCCCTGCCACTACATACGCCACCATATGTTTCCACTACATACGCCACCAAGGGAACTGTGAGCTAACCCATTGTGACGTTCCATTTGCGTGGTCAGTTCCCTACACACTTTTGTTTGTTTGGGTCCAGGGCTTGTTTGGTACCCAGGCTGACCTAGAACTCACTGCGTACCCTAAGCTGGCCCCAGACCCATGGGAATCACCCTGCCTCAGCGGCTTTCTGAGTGATGGTATTACACTGTGTGCTACCACTCCTGGCTTGAAACACTGCATTCAGTGATTATACAATGTAATATTATGTTTATAGGCTTTGATTTATTCAACCAATCTCCTATTTTTTGACATTAGTCTACTTTCAATTTTTTATACTACAGCTAACACTAAATCAGGATTTCTATCTTTTCCTGTGGTTTTTAGGGGGATACGGGGATGGAGCGAGATTTAACCTGGTTCTCTCTCCATCCAGTCTCTAAAAATTTCTCTGCCTGTCCGACTCCTCTTACCACAACATTGTTTGAATTCTTGATACTTTTGCAGGGTTTTGAGGAAGGAATTACAGAAGCACAGGAAGGTAGGTATGCAAAGCCGGTTAAACTGGGTAAGGCCTAGGTCACGTGAGGGAGGGCATCCTACTGTGACTGGCATCGGCTTATCAGTTTTTCTCAGTGTAGGGCACTGGTGAAGAGCCTCTGAGGACCTAAGCTTGACTAAAATTTTTTTTTCAAAAACAACTTAAAAATAATCAATATGTTCAGCTTTATTTTATTTTTATAAATGTCCTTTTTTGTATTTGAACTAATCTGGTTCTTAGACTGTTCTCTTAGAAATTTCTCTGCCTTTACTTACTTTTTTTTGTTTGTTTATTTGTTTTTCGAGACAAGGTTTCTCTGTAGCTTTGGAGCCTGACCTGGAACTAGCTCTTGTAGACCAGGCTGGCCTCAAACTCACAGAGATCCTCCTGCCCCTGCCTCCTTAGTGCTGGGATTGAAGGCGTGTACCACCACTGCCCGACTTTTTTTTTTTTAACAGTCTCACTACGTGACCCTAGCTGCTTGGAACTGGCCTCAAACTCAGAGATCTGTCTACCCTTGCTTCCCGAGTGCTGGGATTAAAGGCATTACTACCATGCCCAGGAAGTTCAAACTAAATAAACCTTTCCTGCCCCCATTGCCTCTGATCAAAACATTTTCATGACAACAACAGAAAGGTAGGTACGAACTCACTGTGTTGGGAGCTAAGCCTGTGTGAGCCATCGGAGACATGGCTTTTCAAACATGGTGTTAGGAATATTATTATTTTTTTTAAATTTATTTATTTCATATGCATTGGTGTTTTTGCCTTCATATATGTCTGTGTGAGGGTGTTGGATCCCGTGGAACTGGAGTCACAGACAGTTGTAAGCTGCTGGGAATCGAACCCTGGTCCTCTGGTAGAGCAGTCAGAGCTCTTAACCGCTGAGCCATCTCTCCAGCCCCAGGAATATTATTTTAACATGTGCTGCATTTGTTTAACTCTGTGATGCTATGATTCTTTGCCTGTCTAAAACACCTGATGGTCTAATAAAGAGCTGAATGGCCAATAGCGAGTCAGGGGCAAGGATAGGAGGGGCTGGCAGACAGAGAGAATAAATAGAAGGGAAACGAGGAAGAAGAGGAAGGAGAGAACAAGGAGCAGAGGGTGTTAGGGGTCAGTCACCCAGCCACCCAGGCAGTCACAGAGTAAGAGCGAACGCAAGATACACAGATGCACGAAAAGGAAAAAGCCCAGAGCAAAAGGTAGTCAGGATAATTTAAGAAAAACTGGCAAGAAATAAGCTAAGCTAAGACTAGGTGATTATAAGAAAGAGTAAGACTCCATGTGTGATTGTGTTTGGGAGCTGGGTAGTGGGCCCCTCAAAAATCCAAGAGAAAAACATTGCACTACACATGGATCTTTGCAGTCCAACCTCGGTCTAAACCAAAACACAGGTGAGGGGTGTGGCCAGAAGCCCTCATGACCACATGAGCTTTCTAGAAGATTAGGCACAGTGCAGTTGGATAACAAAACATAAATTCTTGTTTTTTTTTTTTTAAATTAACTGCAAATACTTAGTTTGGAAACCAGCATTAAGAGAGTTGACATTTATCTTGATCTTTCACGTCTTATTAAAGTCACACCACTATTCCAGAAATTCTACTGCTGGTGAATGATCACAGTTGCAGATTTTATACAAATATGGAAGAAAAAAAAATATTCCTTTTAGCTCAGGAGTAGAGTGTAGTTCTGCCTTTAGGTTCTATTAACTGTTAAAGAGCCAAGACCTGACCGGACACATTGCCAGGCCTACACACTGTAGGGGTGCTGTCTTTGGGGTGCTCACGGATCTACAAAACTTACATTGTCTCTTGCTGCTCTCTGATACTCCTGTGTTGCTGTTCTACCTTGAGGCATTTTGTCTGGTAAGAGTGAGAACCGTTCAATAGAGGGAGTCTTCCAAATTCTTCAAAGTTGAATTTCAAATGCTTCCAGGGTAGGAGACTTACATTTCCGCTTGTGGAATGACTGGTTTCTCGGGCAGAAGAGCAGCACTGACCACGAAACTCATCTTTTTTATTTTGCAACTGTGCACACCTTTTACTCTCCCACTTTACTTTTGAAAATGTCTGCGTTCATTTCTGTCTGTTATTTTGATTTTCCAAGGCAGCTGTGAATTCGTAAGTTTCAGAATTGCTCTTGAATGCTTCACCGACAGCAGTGAACTGGGTGACCCTTTCTCACCCATTCTGTTCTCAAGGTCGAGCTACTTTCCACTGTGAAAAAATAGCCGGCAGAACAATTTGAATGAGGAGAGATTTCTTGTGGTTTGTGGTTTCAGTGGGGTTAACCTCAGTCACTGGGTCTTACACAGGACATCATTGTGATGGAAACATGAGGTTCTCAAGTCATGGCGGACAAGAAGCAAAAAATGAGATACAAGGAGGGGCCAAGGCAAGAAAAAGGCCTCAAGGACTTGTTCCTAGTGACCTATTCCTACACCTAGGCCCCTCCTACCTTTCCCTGTCTTCCCATAATGCCACTGTGCTGAGGATCTGTCAAGAGATCAATTATTGATCAGGGCAGAGTCCTGTCATTCCATCTCTGGAAACACCATCACTGACATTTGTAGAGATGTGTTTGATTAATCTTAGTGTTTATTAATTGGATCAGCTCAATAATAAGAATTAACCATCTCAAGTTCAGGCTAGAATGTTATATATGCTGTTCTACTGAGTTGTTTTGTCTGTAATGACATGACCATTGGTTTTTGTCCTGACCAGTGGGATACGAATGGAGATCCTGAGCCCTGGAGGGAAGAGGAATGAAAGGGACAAGAGACACAAGAAACGGACAGCAAGTCTGTATTCTGATCAAGCTGCCAACTTTATTTTTTCTCAGGAGCATTATATAGCAAAAGGTGTGGGGGGGTAGGTAGCGGGAATGTCGTTGATCTAACTGGAATGTCAGGAATGGAGACTTCCCTAGCTTATAGGAAGAAATAAGGAAGTGCTGAGAGTCTGTAAATATTTACTAACAAGAGGAATGCAGATTACTTCTGGTGCCTGGGATCCACAGGTGTGAAGGGGATCTTAACTCACAGGGAGATAAGGGATATCCTAGATCGGAACTTGTCCTACAGAAGCTTCTGAATAGCTTACTTAATTTGTGACTAAGATGACTATAATGAAATGCAGGTCTTTGCTTCCAGCAGGTTTTCATAGGGCAGAGATTACTGTAGTGACATATAGGGAAAGTTGGCCCTGTTGCCATGGCAACAAAATAAGCAAGCTAATATAGTGCTTTCTAGGTTAGTAGGAGAAGGGGAAGGGTCAGGACCTTTCCCTGGGTTTCCACCCATTGCTCGCTCCTTCCTTCCAGCTGCAGTTCTCTCCGTGAGCAGGCAGAGTGTGCAGGAGCTGAAGGGTTACTGGAGGAATCCGTCAATGTAGCTTTTATGAGCTCATCACCTGCACAGAGATGGGCATTTTCATTGATACATCAGCTTTTTAACCACATGCTCCTGGAAATGGCCTATTACCCGTGCGTGTGTGTGTGTGTGTGTGTGTGTGTGTGTGTGTGTGTGTCCTGTTCTCATCACCATGCTCACTGACATCAGCCAGTGGGCTGGGCCTCTGAGCCTGCAGGAGGTGGACAAGCTGGGCAAAGCGTTGTTGCCCGTCCAGGTTAAGAAAAGGCTCAGCAGCATTTCATGGGATGGCCTTGACCCAGGGAAACTCTACACCCGGCTGCTCCCAGCAGGAAGGACCCTAAATTCAGGGTGTGGCATCATTTTCTGGTGGTCAACATGAAGGGCAATGACGTCAGCAGTGGCAGGGTCCTCTCAGATTATGTGGGTTCTGGGCCTCCCAGTGGCATAGGTCTCCACCTCTATGACTGGCTGGTGTACATGCAGGACAAGCCACTGAACTGACCATCCTCAGTCAAAGGTCAGGAGATTGTTGGACTCTAGCGTCCAATTACCAAGGAGGAGGAGGAGTCGCCCCAAGAGACCATCTCTCATCACAGCTGATGTAAAAGCATGAGGATTTTATTAATTCTGTCATGACAGGGTCTTCCAGCGGTTGGGAGGCTAGAAGACCCTGAATGGCTGGTACAGGCTATTTTTAAAGGGAAAAACCACAGAAGGAAGGGGGGGGGGGGTGTCTAGGGGTTGTTCTTTAACTATTATGATTGGCTTATTCAAAAGGGCTGTTACCAATAATTGGCTGGAGAGTGGTTGCCAGATCAGATGAGGTAAAGAGACACTTCTGAGCCTCACTTTGCCCCTTCCCAGGGACTAAGTCAAAACATCAGTAACTGAGTCAACACCTAATGGTTCTCTTGCCCCTATTCAGGGAGATGGAAAGTTCCCAACATCTCAGTATGTGCATGTATAGCTGTTATGTCTTTGGCTCCCAGGGGAGGAGGGGAAGTACTGAGAGTTGTCAGAAATGGCTTCAGAATTGTCTTAAAGTTCTACAAGATCACCACAGCAGGGTCAAGAAGTATCACCTGGGAGCCCCGGTGGCAGACTACCTGTTTAAACTGTATGAGCAATTATCTGGGAAGTAGGGGAGCTATAGAGGTCAGCAGTCCTGAGGACCTCCCCGCCCCCCAGTATTGTCAAGCTGTGCAAAGCCTGCTGTTTCTCCTCCTTCCGTCCTACCCCCTCGCAGGGAGTCCCGAGCTGTGCTAGGATAGAGGTGTTGGCTGAGTTCCCGCCGCCCATCTTTATGATTCTAATAATCACATCCCGGTTTACGTTTGTTTGAATTTAGGCTCCATCTGGGGGTGTTTGGTGTTCTGATGGCGTCCTTGTATTGTTAATTTAAGATTCGCAATTCTGGAAAGTAAGACGCTCTGCCAAGACCAGGTCCACGTGAGGGCGAGGGCTTGTGTTGTATGTAAGTGGTTTGACAAAGACTCAGTCCAGAACCAGGCGCGGTGGCATCTTCTGAGATGTGATGTTAGAGTCCTGTGCCCTGACTGAGACAACCCGAGGCTTCCATCTCAGCTAAGCAGGACAGTCCAGCTCTGGCAGGCGGCTGTATAGGTGTCGATGTCTTGTAACTGTCCTGAGGCGAGGCCATGGAAAGAGGGGGCTAAGTCTTGCTTAGAAGTGTGTGTTAGTATTCAGGCATCTGTACTGGCCTGCCCTTGGGGTCCTGACAGTCTACGACCTCAGCTGCAACCACTAAGAGCACTGCCTGTGCACCGCTGTTTCCTTTTAAAAGGTGGGCTTGCTCACCCACCTCCCTCCCTCCCTCTTCCCTTCTCCCTCCCTCCCTCCCTCCCTCCCTCCCTCTCTCCCTCCCTCCCTCCCTCCCTCCCTCCCTCCCTCCCTCCCTCCCTCTTCCCTTCTCCCTCCCTCCCTCCCTCCCTCCCTCCCTCCCTCCCTCCCTCCCTCCCTCCCTCCCTCCCTCTTCCCTGTCTCCCTCCCTCCCTCCCTCCCTCCCTCCCTCCCTCCCTCCCTCCCTCCCTCTTCCCTGTCTCCCTCCCTCCCTCCCTCCCTCCCTCCCTCCCTCCCTCCCTCCCTCCGTCTGTCTCTCTCTTCCATACTCTTGTCCTCAGGGACCTGTCTGTGCCCCCTTCTCTCTCCTCTTCCAATAAACCTCCCACCTCCCGTGTGAATACTGTTGTATGGTGTGACTTCTCTTGGCCGTGCTTTTTAAATTACATTGGTTGGTGAGAGAAAGACACACCATGCAGATCTCGGTCACATGGAGAGTTTTGGGGGGGGGGAGCAAAGGGAAAGAAAAAGGGAGCACAGAGCAGCCTGTAGGAAGAGAGAGAGAGAGAGAGAGAGAGAGAGAGAGAGAGAGAGAGAGAACACAAAGACCTGCCTCTTTCTCCAGAGGAGCAACCGGAAAGAGAGCGGGTCTCTTAAAGGGGCCTTTTGCCAACATTATGCCTGAATCCTAACACTTGGCTGACTTGGAACTCTCTCTGTAGATCAGGCTATCCTCGAACTCACAGAGATCTGCCTGTCTCTGCCTCTGGGGTGCTGGGATTAAAGGCATGCACCACCACTGCCTGGCTCTTGAAACGTTCTTAATGCTGGCTGCTTTCCATCATTCTGTTCATCTTCCTCTGTCCTCTTTTTATTTCCCAGAGGGTGAGAAGGGTGAAGTCGGTGACAACAGACAGTTATTAAAGTCCCACTGATGGGGTCATTTATTCCGTCCAATTGACTGTGGAACACAGTAGATGTTCGAGAAAGAATGGGCAAACTAAGAAGTGAATAACAATAGCCCGTATTCAAGCAGCCCGTATCAGACCAGACAGAGGCTGTGGCCCGGGGTCCAGACCATCAACAGTTGCAGCTAGCAGGGGAGAGCAGACAACGTGCCTCGGTCGTATTATCTGTAAAGAGCAGAAATACTGTTTTATGTGTTGCATATGTGTGTGTGTGTGTGTGTGTGTGTGTGTGTGTGTGCACAAGGAGGCCACAGAAAGACACTGACTGTCTTCTTTTACTCTCTGCTTTATTGCCTTAAAACAGAGCTCACTCTCTGGACGCAAACTCCTCTTCTAATCTAGGCTGGCTGAGCAACGGGTGCTCCGCCTGCCTCTGACCTCATGTTGAGGTTATTGCCATGTGCTGCCACACATGGGTGATGGGGATTTGAACACGGGTCCTTATGCTTACCAAGTAATGCTGTTGCCCACTGAGCTATCTCATCTCTTCAGCTGTCCTATCTTTTAAACTTGCTGCAAAACTTCAGTGCTTTACTAAGTAGCTGACAAGCAGAGCCCCTGCTAGATGCAACGCATCATATGCTTAGCTGTTCTGGAGGCTCTCGTTTTATCCTGATAGCCCCTTGATGTACATTTCTATGCCTAGCAGGTGAGGAGTCTTCAGCTTGTGGGGCTGTGTAGAAAGAGCTCGCACTTAGTTCTGATCCAAGGCTGGGTTTTCTTCCTTTTCTTTTCTTTTCTTTTCTTTTCTTTTCTTTTCTTTTCTTTTCTTTCTTTCTTTCTTTCTTTCTTTCTTTCTTTCTTTCTTTCTTTCTTTCTTTCTTTTGAGTATAATAAAGGATTATTTATTTAGGGGTAGACTCACAGATCACAATCCTCTGCTGGAATGGGGAACAACAACCGAATCCTGCAGCCAGAAATCAGGCCGAACACATACTTTACGTCGGCATATATATAGTGTGAGGCCACACACAAGTGGGCGGGTAACTTAAAGGCTACTGGTGGTGAATTCCTACAGCACCTCCCCCAAGGGTGGGTTTTCAATGTTAAAGATATTTGTTCTGGAGATGGCTAATTTTTTTTTTTTTAAAGAAATTCAGTTAACTTTCATTTCTGCCACGGTTCTAGGTCTCTAGATGTTAGGTCAAATCGCTTTATACAGAGAAAGAAAATGAAAGGAGGTCGGGGGAGGTGACAGCCAAGGGAAAGCCTGTGCCAGGAATGAGGACCCTTAAGAGAACATCTCGGTGGACCCTGGGGAAGAGAGAAAGAAGTGCTTTAGGGTAACTGAGGAACGCAGTCGACCAGCCCCGTTTCAGATGAATACTTGCTTTGTTCTCCAGTGTCAGCGCCAGGCTTCTGCTGAGGTTCCTCTTTGCTCTAAAGCGGCCTCATTTTTCCTTTTACTTCACACTTCCTTCCTTCCTGCCCAGATACCACTGGCAGCAGCCCAGTGGGCGCTCTGGGACAAACTGCTTGCTCCTGCACCCCATCCTGGACCGGCCCTGTCTTGTTTGTTTCTTGATTCATCTGTCAGGGGCACACCCGCACTCTGCCAAGACGTAGAGGAAGTTGGGGTGGTCCTCCTGACCACTTGGCACAGTGCTGGTGGAAGTGTGCACACATTAGCAGTTTGGAATCATATTCAAAGCTCTGGGCGCTGTGTGTGTGAAAACAAAACAAACAGAAAGGAAGGGCAAGGAATGTGCATTGTTTATACATTTGGTGAGGTCATTCACTAGCCCAGGGAAATCGGGAACAAGGTCAATTTTGTTTTCTTTTTAGCCAGGAAAAGAGTGTGCTGTTGCAGAGAGGAACGGGCACTTCTAAAGCTGGCAAAGAGGAGATTCTCTGTGTAAGGGGATATTGCAGTTGCTGGAGGGCGATAGGAATGTTCTTGGGTGTTTAACTCCTGCTGTGTTCACAGTACCGTGTGAAACCACTCCCAGGGCCAGTGTGCACTGACTGCCCTGCACAGACTGCCTAAGAACGGAAGAGGGCAGCTCACTATGCCTTATGAAAGACTTTATTAGAATTCTAGAAAACTGGCCTTTGAATGAAAATGGTAATATTTGCTTTTCTAAATGAATGAATGGCATGATTCTCTCAATGGTTTCAAAGCCGGGGTGGGGGTAGGGGGAGCCAGTCATTAAGTCAAAGGCAAAAGGGAGTTTTCCAGCTGATCTGGTCTGGTCTGATCACATTGCTTTATGACCCTGCAGGATTATCTGAGGAGGGAGTGTTGAAGTCAGGACTAAAGACCAGGCTTTTACCTGTATTATATATTGTTTTCTGTCTGAGTCTTGCTTGATCTAAGGCTTACTCTGGCTTACTTTTGAAATCCTATATTGTTCTGCTGCTATTTTACATTTGTCAGTAATCTGATTTTGTGAGTGAACACTTCAAAGATTTATTTATTATTGTTCTGTATGTGTGTGCCTACATTATTTTTATTTGTACCACATGTATGCAGGTGCCTGAGGAAGCCAGAACAGGGCATTGAATCTGCTGGAACTGGAGTTACAGGCAGCTGTGAACCACCATGTGGGTGTTGGGAACCAAACTGGGTCCCCTGTAAGAGCAGTAAGCACTTACAGCCTCTGATCTCCGAAGTAGACACTTCATTTATTTATTGAGGTTTTATTTATTTCTATTTTATTGTATGGGTGTTTTTTCTGCATGTATGCCTGTGTGGAACTTGAACCTGGGTCTTCTGCAAGAACAGCCAGTGTTCTTAACCACTGAGTCATCTCCCCAGCCCCTAAGCAAACACTTTAAAGGCAGAAAACTAGCTAGATGGTAGTGGTGCATGCCTTTCATCCCTGCACTTGAGAGGCAGAGGCAGGCAGAGATCTCTGTGAGTTTGAGACCAACCTGGTCTACAGAATAAGTTCCAGGACAGTCAAAGCTACACAGAGAGAGACCATGTCTCAACCCTTCCCTACCAAAAAAAATTATATATATATATATATATACACACACACATACATACACACACACACACACACACATACACACACACACACACACACACACACATATATATATATATATATATATATATATATATATATATATACATATATAGTTACTTTCCCAGGTTGTCCTGCACAGTTTCATCTGATGATGTTTAACTCAGATGTCAGAAGATGAATCTAATAACGGAAAGTGAGTTTGAAAGCAGGGCAGGGTGTTGGCAAGGTGACAAGAGTTTCTTCTAGTTAACCTCTGAACTTTGTGTGATTCTCATGGTATGCAAGATCACGGTGCTTTCGGCTGAATATACGGTCTCTCTAGTGGCCCTGTTTGAAATTTGAAATTGGTTGTTGTAATGCTTCCATGGAAATGAGAGCATCTAAAACACCTAAAAATTATTAAACTCTTAGGGGATAAAAGCCCCCAATACTATTTGCTTTATGAGATACCTTGTTTCTGAGCCTTGTGTCCTCCCCTGAACACTGATGGACAAAGAAGAGGTATGGCTACAGCGTGCATTGTTTGGTAACTAAAAATAAAGTTTGCACATTAAAAAAAAACCCATGAATTTTGAAGTGACCAGTTTCATGTGTTCTAATAAAATCATCTAATATAAAGTCTGGTGTTGCCCTGGGGTTATCTAGAGCATGTGATTAATTATTCTGAAGTACAAGTACTGCCCACTAGGGGCCATAATGTCCTAGGACAGGCTCCTTTGATGGGTTTAGATTTTAGTTCTTGTTGTGCCTGAAATCTAAGGACCTTTCTGCTTTTCTGGATAGAGTCTCAGATGTTTCCACATAACCATAACTGGCTGTGTTCTGGGGTCCATGCCTATGTACTTCCTGCTCAGTGTAATTCTGGGCTATGTGCATCTGAATCTAACATCTGTCTGTGTTTTTTTCCTCATAAGATTGTGACTGATGGTTGTGCATTCCTTTGTAGTAGGCTCACATTTTCTTTCCCTGCCTTCTGTGAGCTCTTACTCTGTTATAAATCTTTACCCATTTAAGCAGAGTTTAGTTTTTTGCACCATGGAAGGGAAATTAATTTTAAATGCCTTCTTTTGGAGAGGAAAAAGAAGAGAGACAGAGAAAGTTGCTTAAACTGCTAGTTAAATTGAGCATCAATATTAGTGGGACTAGGATGCAAACCGGGAGAGCTGATGGGAATGGGTACATATATTAGGGTCAATATCTACTATTCAGTTTATATGGCTAAAAACGAAAAATGAGGATTAACTGAAGGATAGAGAAAGCAGTCTAAAGCTGTGTGGGAAACTCCCTCCTGCTGGTCAGTTTTCACATCATTAGAAGGTCCTATGCAGGCTGTTGGTAGAGAAAAGACATCAGTGACCTTACCCACTGCTGGGCCCTGCATGCTGCAATAGCATCCTGTCAGGCGAGATTCGCCCACTGGTGCAACAATGGCATGACTGTTAGAGGTGCTTCGTGCTTTGTGTTTTAGCCCAGTCCAAAGCCCATAGTTGTGGGATTCACAGACCCTAGGAAACGTAGGAAAGAACCTACTAGCATCTTGTTAAATGTGGACAAATTGCCTTCTGCACATTTCCTTTTGGACCCACAGACCTGGGCTGCTTTTGCTCTTAGTAAGAGAAGCTTCATTTCCTTTGAGAAGCAGACAGTGCAGAACCTCATAGTCAAGTGACTATGGAGTGCTCAGCCTAAATGAGACTTCCTCCCCTGAAGCCTCAGAGTTCAGGAGACATTGCTGACGTGGGGCCAGAAAGAATATTAGAGCTACAGGGTAGGGAGAATGCTGCAAAATGATGTCTTCTGGATGTAGCATGGGCACTCCGCTCACAAAGTGGCAGCCGCTGGGGCGGCCTGCGTAAGACCTGTACAATAGCAAGCCAAGGAATATCACTGTATGGATGATAGTGGTGGTGGTGGCTCATGAAGTTCCACCTCTATTAGCAGTTAATGGCCACTAGGAAAAGGAGAGTTAATTTTCTTCAGTAGTGGTGTCTGATAGGTTTCCCATCTTCCTCTGAATGGCCATACACCCATGTTCATGTGAGCAGTACTAACTGGACTCAATGAGTTATGAAAAATAATAGAAGACATGAAAGTAGGAGGGGGATATGTAGGGAGGGTCTGCAGGAAAAGGGAGGAGAGAGTAAGAGCTGATTATTATCAAGACACATGGCACACACTTATGAAATTATCAAAAAATATTTTGAAAATATAAAAATTAGGATATGAATTGTTCAAGCAAATGAAAGGTCTGTATTAACTCATTAGCTGATGATAACTTACTAGATGATTGCTTCATTCACTGTTAAATTTTAATTGCATAGTCATAACTTTATGAATATATTCTGACAATAGGCCATTTCTCCATTTGACAGCCAATCCCACTAGTCCTGGACAAAGCTGGCAGCATTGCTTTACGTTCACGGTAACAGCAACTGTGTCCAAAGAATCGACTGTAGTCCAGGCTGAGCTATACAAGCCAACAGACTCCTACCACACTTGGGGCAAAGAGCACTTGTAACCAGAAACATGGATGCCTCTCCACACATGCCAAGCAATTTGCGGCAGACATTAGCTGGGTGTCTCCTGATTCAATTCCTCTCTGACACTATATCCTCAAATAGCTCATAGGTTCAAGGTTCAGTTCCATAATACAATCCCTGTTCCAATGCCAACCTTAAGTCTGGGCCTCTCCTTCTTCTTGCCAACCACCTGTAAGTCAGGAATTTCTAGATGCTTTTCTCTGGTTCAGTAATTTGTTAAAATACCTTAGAAAGCGCAGGGAAAGTTAAAGCATCTTATAAACCTCAGGGAATATTTCACTTACATTTATCATTTGCGAACACATGTGCATACCTGTGTGGACATGTAGCACATGTGAAGGCCGGAAGAGGACATCAGGTGTCCTTTATCACTGTGCCTTATTTTTGAGGCAAAGTATCCCTCTGAACATGTATTTCACTTTTTTATTTTATTTTTTATTTTTTTGCCTAGGCTGTCAGTCACAGTGACCTCAGTGACCACCCTGCCTTCATGTTCCCCAGAACTGGGGTTATTGTAGGCATGTATGAAACATGCCCTGCTTGTTACATGGGTGCTGGAGTTGAAATGACTAAGGTGATGTCATTTTTTTTTATTGCATTTTGTGTTTGCTTAGACAGTTTTCAGCCCTCACCCCCTCTCTCCATTACAGTCATGACAACACATTTTGCCTTGACAACACATTTGAGATTCTCATGGCCTTGATCATGGCCCAGATGTATTACCCAGAAATAATTAATGTAAACTAAAATAACAAAAGAGATATGTCTTTAAAAAATAACTTGTATGCCAGGTTTAAAATAATTGTTATGTTCTACTAGGACATAACGTTTCAAAGTTACTATAACCCTCATTTTACTTTGATGTAAATTATGGTATTTGTGGTTCCTGCCTTTTATAACCCTGTACTGCTGAGTTTGGGCACCAAGAGACTTTTCAGAGAGGCACAAGTTCACTTTCAGTCTGGCCTTCAATAAAAAGGACTTAAAACTTGTAATTGGCTTAATCAGTGTGCTTGTCAATAAGTACCTTATGGGAATCATTTTGCTGGCGTCCCCAGCGAGATCCCCTACCCCCCGTGGGCCTCAGTCCCACTCTTGGCAGTCCTGGCAGGAAAGGTTGCAGGGGAGATGCCCCCTGACAAGTGTTCCAGGGTCTCACACCTGCCACTGAGTCTGGAGAGGTCTGCAGTGACTGCCACGTACCCCATGCCAAAGTAGAATCCTTTGGACACTCCTAGGAAGTAAGTCTGTACTGAGTTCAGTTCTGGTTCTGGTAAATAGAGGTAGACCCAAAGGATTTGGGATCACTTTGAGAGAGGAAGGTTCTTTGGGCGAGGATATGGTGGGAGGGAACCTTTTTCCTGGTTTGAAAAGGAAAGCTGACAAACTCATCCTGGGCCAGAACCTGCATTTAATGACTTCCTATGCTGTGAGAACCCTTCTGAGATGGACACATGTCCAACGGATGCCAAATGCCATTAGTACTCAGAATCAGAGTCTACTGCCTGCGTCAGCCCCGGCTCACTTTCACTGCGGTGCAGAATCTTAACCTGTGGCATCAGTGGTTGATGACAACCCGAGGTCCTCTGGGGTCCCCCTGTGTGACTATGAGGATTTCTGAACATTTCTCAGGCCAATTGCCAAGACTTCCAGGACACTGACTTGCCCGAGGCAGAGCCCGATCAGTTTGCCAATAGAAACTCTCTTTTCATTAACAGGGTGACAAGAGCTGGAGCAGCAGGAACTATGGGCCACCATATTGGTATAAGCCTTGCCACAGGGTACATTGGCCCAGAAGGCAGAACAGATTGCTCTTAGGCAAGCCTAGCATTGGGGAAAGGACAAATGAGTAAACATTTATACAAAGCAGGTATGCTCTTGCTATCCTTCATGTCCATGCCATGATTTATAAAGATAGAGACCTATTGACTGCTGAAGAAAAAAACTGTTCAAAGCAAAGAAAAAATTCTCACTATCCTTACAGTGGTCTGCTCTCCCGAGGAGGTGGCTGTTAGTCATTACAAAGGCATCAAACAGCAGCACACCTGAAACCAAGGCAGTCAGAGGCAGAGCAGGCACCTGACCAGAAGAAGAGGAAGATGCCGGTGGACCCCCTTTTTGTTTCCCCCATTGTGTTTCCTGCTCTACGGCTTCTTCCCCAGCCGACCTACTCCCAGGAAGAAGAGAACAAGATCTGCTCCCAAGACGCAAAATAGGATCCAACTGGATGGTGGATCTTGCCAGACTCGGGAATTACCCTCCCTTGAACACCTTTCGGTGCGCCAGCTGCTTCAGGCTAGCCATTTGAGTGCCCGCCAACCGAGTTATTATGCTCCAGGTATCCAATTCTGCATCTCTGAGAGAGGGCAGACTGCCTCTAACTGTCTCTCCTGCACACAGGCCAGCCAAGGCAAGGGGCAAAATGCGTCCTCATGATTCGTGTGAGGGGACTAGCTCTTCATGAGAAATCAGAGGTTGATTTCACAGAGACGAAGCCTCTTCATGTTGTGTCTAAGTATCTGTTAGTGTTGGTGGACCCTTTCTCAGGATGGGTGCGACCTTGATATCCACAGAGACTGCTCAGACAGTGCTCAGACCCTCTTACAGTGGTTCTTCCTAGGAGCAGGCTGCCCTGTCAATCGGCTCAGATAGGAACCTGCCTTGACTTTGTCCAAAACCCAAGCGGTCAGTCGGGTCTTAAATGTAACTGGAATCTCCACTGCACCTACTCACTGCAGGGCTCTGGACAGGTTCAACAAATGAACTGGACTATTAAGTCAACCCTCTCTAAATTAATTTTGAAAAGTGGTGAAAATTGGCCCAACCTTTTATACCCGGCCCTTTCTCAAGGCAAGAGGTACCCTCTATGAGGCATGATTTACTCCTTATGAGATCATGTTTTGAATGTATCTTAGTCATCATTCTATTGCTATGAAGAGACACCATGATCAAGGTGTCTTTTTAATTGGGATCTTGGTTATCGTCTCAGGGTTTAGTTCACTGACATCATGGTGGGGAGTATGGCAGCATGCAGGCAGGTGCTGGAACAGTAGCTGAGAGCCCCATCCTGATTCTAGGCAGAGAGAGACAGACGCTTTACACATCAAAGCTTCATCTCCAGTGACGGATTTCCTCCAATAAGGCCACACCTCCTAATCCTTTTGAATAGTCACCATTAAAAATAGTGGCTAACCATTCAAATGTCTGAGCCTGTTGTGACCATTATTCAAACCAACACATAAGGGCAACATGGTGGGTTGTTGCCCTGTTCAAGTGACCATATCATTGAAAAATTACTAATTGGTTTCTATAGTTTCTCCAACAGATCCAGACTGTGGTTCATTCCAGGGTGTGAAACACCCTTCTAGTTCCCTTCTTGGTGTCCTGTCATTCATTTTGACCCCGGGGACCAAATGTGCTTCAAGAAGTTTCAGAAAGAAGGACCGGCCTGCCTGCAAAGGATCGCATCCTGTCATACCGAGAGCACCAACTGCTGTCTAGGTAGTTGTGATCCCTGACTGGATTCATCTCTCCTGTGCTAAGCCTGCTCCAGACCGGGACAGGAAATGGATCAGAGCCACACAGGCCAAGACTCACAAACAGGCATTTTATTTGGTTATATATCCCCCCTTTCTGCCTCTTGAAATACTAATCTCACATTTACCCTTTGTTGTTGCTTTTTTGAGACAGGGCTTCCCTGTGTAGTCCTGGCTGTCCTGAAACTTGCTCTGCAGACCAGGCTGGCCTCGAACACGGAGACCTGTTCATCTCTGCCTCCTGAGTTCTGGGATTAAAGGTGTACGAGACCACGTCTGGCATCATGGTTGTTCTTAACTCAGAAGCATAGTTTGCTCTCACAGAGACTTGGTTTGCCTGTGCCATTGGTCTCAACTGCTGTATGCCTGCAAAACATCTGTGTAACAATTCAGTGTTATGTGTAGTTATAGTTATACACGTATTCCCCCAGTTGTGTGCTTACTGAGGACCCCTGGTGGTACAGGAGAGCTTTGCCTCCCTAGTTCCAAAAGAGGTAGGAGCTGGGTGACAGGGACTGCTGCCCTGTGAACTATGAACCTAACCAGAGGAGAAAGGGGCCTACAACAGATACATTTCAGAGGTGGATGGTAGACATCGTCACTCCATGCCCAGGAAACATCTCTGACAGAAGTAGGCCTCCAAACTTTAGCTGGCTTAATCAGCCCGGTTGCCAATAACTCTCTCTCTCGTGAATCACTTCAGAATCGAATGGAAGTCTTCATGGCTGCCCAGCAAGCACTCCTAACCACTGAGCTCTTTTGCCAGCCCACACTTTCTGTCTTTACCAGACCCAGCTGTGTGCTCACCACTTCAGAGCCCGTATTTAGGTGGAGTTCAGGAAGGAGGAAAGCGGCTTATTTAGGGGCTGGCCCCAGGGGGAGGGTTATTGTCCCCTAAATCAACTGTCTTCAGTAGTTTAGGAACAGAAAGGGCTTTTGTAGAGACGAAAGGCATGCAGGGGCTAGTGGGTGGAAAGGGGTCTCCTCAGCCAGGGCCTGTGTTCTCCTTCCTCTTCTTTCCATCCATGGGTTAGCAGTTGGTTTTATCTCTGAGGCCAGTTTCTGTACTTCAGATCAACTCATTATTTTCTTACATGTTAAATATTACCTCACTTTTAATTAAAGGACAAGACTTGCGAGTTCTTGGTCTGAACTCCAGTGCTGTCTGAAGATCATTCGCTCTCCTAGGCTCTGGAAACTGACGGAGGATCAGTGATTAGGGAGTCCTGGGATTCATGTTTAGGTGGTTTCCTGCAATCATTGAATCTAGCAGCTTGTGTTCCACTCAGTGAAGGGAGTTTTTTGTTTTTTGTTTTGTTGTTTGTTTTTAAGTTACTGTACTGAGTAAATGGGAGGGAGCAGGAGGAATGAATAACTTTTGTTTTGTTTTGTTTTTCAAGACAGGGTTTCTCTGTAGCTTTGGAACCTGTCCTGGAACAAGCTTTTGTGGACCCAGCTGGTCTCGAATTCACAGAGATCCTCCTGCCTCTGCCTCCTGAGTGTTGGGATTAAAGGTTTGTGCCACCACTGCCCAGCCAAAATACACATACTTTTAAGTTTTAGATAAATATTTTTAAAGCCACAGGATGTAGAGTCTTCTTACGAAGTTAGGAATTGCCAGTTTGTAGTCTCTGCAAGAAATGATACCTTGTGGTTGTCTTTGTGGGGCGTCCAGTACAGCCCAGAGGGTCATCTGCGGCAGCTGTACTTTCAGATTCAAATGGCCGAGTTTATTAACCGTGTAGTAAGAGAGGGAAAGAGAACAAATATCAGGATGACAGATAATAAAACTTCATCAGATCTGCCGCTTGTGACATCCAGCAGAGAGGACTAGTGTGGCCTGATGGGGAGAACCAAGGAGACATCATTGATGAAGTGGGCTTAAGGCTTCCATCAGGAATCCACTGGGGAAGGACCAGCCATACTGGAGTTCTCATGGCTCTTGTACACACCGCAGACATTCTTATACCACAGGATCAAGAAGAGTCACCTGGTGGAAAGGGTTCTCCCTTTGGTTTTTCTCTGGTACACAATGTTTTCAGTATCCTTGGGTGCTCGTTTTGTCATTTCAAAGCCTGGGAGCCGGCTCACTGCTGCACAAGGGACTTTAGAGGACGCTTAGAAACAACCATGCTTGGATCTGAAGTGGGTGCGGGGAGGCCTTACCCTGCTCCCCAAGCCAGCTTCTTGGTGAGTTTAGACAGCTCATGATGATTTGCAATATTTGCATATTACAGTGGGGGTGTGCAGGTAGAGGGGCATATGGGGAAATAGAAATGGACTTAGGCTGTTCCTTATATGGGAAAACAGATGGATTTAGGCTGTTCTTAGAGCACCGAAGTTGATCATAAATGAGGCTGTGTCACAGACAGGAGTATTTTCCCAGGCAGAGAAAGAAGAGCTATGAAAACTTTTCATAATGATAGCTTTATATATTGATGAAGTATAAAAAAATCTTCATAAATATTTAAAGTGAATTAGTGTGACCTATGAGCAATAATAATAGGAGAGTTTTACTCTGTGCATAGAATAATCTACAATTGCTACAGTAATTTACATCTTGATGGATATTTAATATATTCATTTTATCTGTACAAAGGTTTAGTCAATTCTCCTCTTTTTTATTTATTTACTTATTTTTTTTTCACTGCTAAGATACTAAGAAAGAGTAGAAAACAAGCAAGTCTGAAGGGTTGGGGGGCAATATTGTTTCACTTCTTCTCTACTTAATCTCACCCTAGCCCTAGCTATGTATGCAGAGTGAGTGAGCATTTCTGGAGGCACTGGCGCCCTTGTTACACCCAGATTATGAAGTTCCCCCAAACCAACTAGGGGACCCAGTCCTGTATGTAAAAGCAAAGAGCCTTTATTCTTAACACAAATTTGCAAACTCGGACTCTCCCCGTGTCCAATGTTTTGGAATGGTCTGAGAGCCCTGAGCTCAGTTAAGATTGGTTTTTTATAGTAGTTAAGGTAGGGGTGAGGGATTTCTAAGGTTCAGGACCCTTGATTGACTGACATTTGTCTAGGGTGTCCTGGTAAAAAACGATGGGTGTGTGCTGGGAGGTGATCCTATCTTCAATAGTAGGAATATTAGGATTTCCTTTGGATGGTCTGTTCCTGGGTGGTGCCTGGGTAGTCTCAGTTTGTGGTCTTTCTTAGAACCAGGTACTGCCTTAGGGTAAACTACTGAGAGTCAGGCCTCTCTTGAGTTTGTCATCGCTGGGTCCTATACCCTTTCCTTTTACTTGAGGTTACCAGAATTTAGAATGATATCCACATACCCAGTGGCTCAATAGCAAACAAAAAGGTAGGAATGAAGGTCTCAAGCATGGTGCTGAGGGCCCTGCCTGCTCCCTTCTTTTGTTACGAATGAATGAAATTTATGCCCTGGCAATGCGGGAGCAGGCATGGGCAGCCTGTATATGGCGGTTCTGTTGAACTTGTCCATCCTGGGTTTCATGGTCTAACATGATGAGGACAACTGACCAGGTCTCTTCCTTAGGAGGGCACCAGATCTCATTACAGATGGTTGTGAGTCACCATGTGGTTGCTGGGAATTGAACGCAGGACCTTTGGAAGAGCAGGTAGTGCTCTTAACCACTGAGGCATCTATCCCCTAAATGAACCATGTAAGCTCCACTGGAAGGACCAGATAACTTCCTGGAATGTTGGGAGCTGTAGTTCTTGAAAATATCAACAAAGCATCATGGGAAAGTATAGTGGCCTATGTATGGATTTTGTCCACATAAGCCCCACAACATGTGCCTCGGGACCACTCAGCTGGAGAGTTTACCGGAGTAGTCCTGACCAAATTCCATCTTGGTCAGTGTTATGGTAAAAATAAAACACCACAGGTCCCTGAGTGGTGGCAGTGGGTATGAGACCACGGAAGGCCACAAAGGCAACCGGTCCCAAGCAGGGAGCCACATGGTGGGTGAGAGACAGAGGCCTATTAGGCATGCCATGCAGAGAAAGTGGGTATTTATTTAGTGGGTTATGGAGGGGGAAGGGAAAGGGGAAAGGGGAGAAAGGAGAATAGCAGAGAGAGAGAGGCAGAAAGAGAGAGAGAGAGAGAGAGAGAGAGAGAGAGAGAGAGAGATGGGGAGGGGAGAAGTGGGGAGAAAGGAGAGAGACAGAAAGGAAGGAGCTCAGACTGGAAGCAGAAGGAAGATCTGCTTGCCTCAGTAGACTGGGGAGGGGAGTGGGAAGTGGGCAGGGCTTGTCTCTTAAGGGGACAGAACAGACCATCACAGTCCATATATAAAGTTTTATTAAATCTTGTGTTAATTTGGTCAAAATGGTGGAACTGATTTTTTCTCTGTCGAATCTCGGGATTAACACCCTCTTTGGTTAAGCCTGTTGATTCCCCTATCTGGGCACTTCCTCGTTCCTGAGGCTGGAAATTCTTTATTTTACTACCACGACCAACATGCCCAGTGAGGACTAACCAACTCATCCTAGCCTGGACTTCTCCTTTTCTTCCTTAAAAATCACTCCTGCTAAGCCACTTGCTATTGCTTCTGCCGAATGGATATTCAGCCACCTTGTCTCTCTATCTTATTTAATAAAGGATCTCTTTGTGCTGGGAATTGGTGTTTGGGTGTGGTCTGTGCCTAATCTGGGGTCCTGGAAGGCAGCACCCCACGGGGCCTGGGTCCCTTCAGGTGTTGCACAGTTCAAAGGGCAATATTCAGGTGACCAAAGGAAGTAACCAGTTTATAAATATACAAGGGCTGGCCATTTTACAAGGTCCCACAATGCTTCATCCTTGAGTCGGATCTGTTAATTTACACCACAGCAGCAACCTGCTGTTAGGGTCCCCAAGAAGTCCCCCAAAGATCACCAGTCATGATGCAATCAGCAAGAGTGTTTATTATACCACATGCATGTGGGTTGCATGCCTGTACAGAATGGCCATGACCCTGAGAGGAATGTGTAAAGTCCTTTCAAGCACAGGTACAGGAATTTTAAAAGCAGTGTGACCATTCTTCTTAGGATTGGCTTATGCAGGTGGCAATCATATTAGCACATTTCTAATTGGTTAGTGCTAGAAGGGGTGGACCAAAGCTATAGTTTTTCCATTCTTGGGCAACTCTTTATGTTGTGGTGACTTCTAACCAAATTTTTTTCATTGCTACTTATAATTTTATAATTTTGCTACTATTATGAATCTTAATGTCAATATCTGTGTTTTCTGATGGTTTTAGATGACCCCATGAAAGGGTTGGTGTACCCCAGGTGGTCATGACTCACAGGATGAGAACCAATGATCTAGTTGGAGGTGAAAGATGGGTCTATAAACAAAGTGTGATAGAGCAGATCAAAGGTATCTTCTTTGCCCCCAGAAGATGAGGCCAACTCATTATAAGAGCCAACAGTTAACCTGTAAGCCCCACCTGCTCAAGGACAAGGTAACATCCTGGAATGCTGGGAGTTGTAGTTCTGGGGAAATAAGTCACATGGTTTTATTTCCCTAAATAAACTTGTTTGAACCAGCTACACCAGATGTACTTGATCATACATGAGTGGGAGGTACATAGGCAGGAACTATGTCAGGATGCATGTTTGCCCCTGATTGGATCTGATTGGAAATGCCACGAATGATGGATTTTGCCTTTTTAAGGCCCTGCAAAATGTGTCTATGGTCTCTTGCTGAGAACCCAGGGGTGAACCTGGCCATAGTCCATTTTTCTGGTCAGTACTTATTTAAGTTTGCTTCACATTTGGCTCAAAATTGTGGAGCTGATTTTTCTCGCGAATCTTGGGGTTACCATCATCACTCCTGGTATGTGTGAAAGGATCCTGTTTGAAAATGGGGTCTTTGCAGGTGCAATTAACATCCTTGAGATGAAATAATCTAAATCACCCTAAGCTTCATGACTTATGTCTTTTTAAGAGAAAGGAGAGGGTGATTTAAATTACAGACACGGGGGAGAAACGCAGAGAGGAAGGTCATAAAAGGATGGGGAGACCGGAATGGCACATCTCCCAGCCGAGGAGCACCCAGACTGCTGACACCCACCCAGAGCTGGGAGCTAGGCCTGGGGTACAGCTTCCTATACTCCAGGCAGGGATTGACTTGCTAACAGCTTGCTTTGAGACTTTAGTCTCCAGAACTGTTGAGAGAATTAATTTCTATTCTTATAAGCACCAATTTTTTGGCCATTGGTTCTGGCAGCTCTAGGAAACTCTGATGATTTGTATCAGGAGTACACAGATAGGGCAATTTCCCATAATGCAATAGAACTGTTGGGCTCAGAGGAGAGACTCGAGTCTGACTTCTGACGCCACCCCTTACTAGCGAGGGATGTGAGGATCTGTCTTCTGTAGACCTCAGCTTTCATTTTTATAAAACTAGCTTCCCTGAGGGAGACTTTCCAAGGGCATATTTACTTCTAGTAGACACCTTATCTTCTTTGGAGTAGACGTGCTTGTCTGTGCTTAACTACTGATCTGAGCCTGGTATTGGGAACATGGTAATAGCAGCATGTGTGCCTGTCTACAGTTTGTGTCTCTCACTCCATATTCAACCACGTACTTGCTCATCCCCCAGCAAATAGGCAATGTGAGTCTTGAGAAGTGCAGGCTTCAGCTGCAGAGGGGTCTATGGGAATGAATGAAGCATGCAGGCAGGGTGCTAGGAGCCTGTGAGGAGAGGGTGTGGTTTACACTGGATATGGGATCGCCTAGGAGACACACCTGGGCTATGAGACACACTATGAGAGTGTCTCCAAAGAGATTTAACTGAGGAGGCAAGACTCATGGGACAGGATTCCAGATGGAATAAAAAGGGGGAAGAGGGAACTGTAACTGATCATCCCTTTCTGCTTCCTGATTGGGAACGAACTGTGACTAGACACCTCCTGCTCCCCCTGCCACGACTTCCCCATTATGCTGGACCATCCCTTCCTAGACTGAGAACCAAAATAAATCCTCTGAAGTTGCTACCATTCAGTCTTTTCTCCCAGTGATGAGGAAAGTCACTGACATCCTGAGGAAGCTTTATCTCTACCCAAAGAGATGCCAAAGGTATTCTTAATTGCACTGTAAATTCTCTCTCTGCTAAAGCAAAACTTGCACTTTTTGTAATCCCAGGTCCATATCTGGAGACATTTCTTCTTTATTAAACTTACATGCATATACACATCCCCTACACATATTCTGTACCAAAACAAAGTAGGGCTACCAGCTTCAGAATTACTCATCAGACCAGCTGTTCAAATCTGAAGCTATTTTCAGTTATAGATCGTAGCTGAGCACAGAATCAACTTGCAAAATTAAGGGTTATAGGGTTTGGGTATCTCAGGGGAGAGGAAGGAAAGCCTGCCAAAAATACCCCTAAGTATTATAAATTAACCCAGCAGGTGCAAGAGCAGAGGAAGCTACAGGGAGCCATGGGTTGACAGCAGGAAGCTACGGGGAACCATGGTTGACAGCAATAAGACTCACCAGGAAGCAAACAGGAACTGGGAAGAGGAAAAAGGTGTTTTGAGAGCCAAATGTTCTGCATCAGAACTGTTACTTCCTAAGAAAAGAACTGAAAAGAGTTTACATGTTGTGCATATTTTATGTAAAATGTAGACATATTTGAGTTTATTAAACAGTTGCATAAGAAAGATTAGTCCTTAAAGGGTTTTATTTTGTTGAGTGTTGCTGACTTCTTTGAGCCTCCAGTTGCCAGGCTTCTTGTGCCTCCTTATTCCCCAGGGAAAGGTGAGTATGCTATCTGCCTATTCCACAGCCCCATAATGCAGTACACTCAGACGTGACAGGGAGTGGAGTCTAGCAGGAACTCCGTTTATGACTGTGAGCGCCAGATTATATAGGTTAAGTGACATGGTGTGATGTGGGGGTACCTCTATCCAATGAGAGGCAGCCAAACCCACCCTCTGGCTGGAGGGGCATCTACCTAATTTTTGCTGTCTCATCCTCACTCAAACTCGAGCCAGGCTTTTTTTCTGTCCTATAGGCCTCGAGGTACAGGCCCTGAGATAATCTTATCCCAACATCTTCCCCTTTTGTTTTATTGTAGTGAGGGGCTGCGGGCAGGCCTGCATTTCATCCTGCCCAGCTCCCACACGGTTAGCTTAGTCCCAAAAATAACAACACACAAATTGTATTCATTTAAGCACTGCCTGGCCCATTATCTCTAGAGAGTTAGTTACTGACTAACTCTCATATCTTGATATTAACCCATTTCTAATAATCTGTAGCACCACGAGGTGGTGGCTTACCGGAAAAGATTCAGCATGTCTGACCTGGTGGCTGGCTCCATGGCTTCTGGCTCATAGGCCTCTTCCCAGCATTTTGTTCTGTTTACTCCGCCTACCTAATTTTCTGTCCTATCAAGGGGCCAAGGCAGTCTCTTTATTGACCAATGAAAATAACACAATAGACAGATAACCCTCCTCCATCATTTTATATATCCCACCCTCTACCTCGGTCACCAAGCTAGAGTAGCCCACTGGGGAGAGAGTATGGGTCAGGGCCACCCCTACCCAGGGTTTCAGCCTGGACACCCTCAAACTGAGAGTTCATCCGTGGGGTGAGATGTATTGAGCTATCATAGTGTACTCAAAGGGCCATGTACCTGTTGTATCTGTTTTTGGAATGATTATTTCAGCTTTTGGAAAACAAATGGGCCAAAAAGACAGATCAATAAATAAATAACCATCGGCCCAATTAGGGAAGAGATGAGTGTGGTAAGCCATCTTACCACAAGATGGGATCAATTAAATCAGATCTCCTAGGGGGTCCTTGACTAAATGCATCAATAATGTTTCTTAACTTATCCAAGCCTCTCCTATTATGTAAGTTTACCCTTGTTAAGTGTTAAGAAAAATCTTCTCTGCCAGTGCACAGAAATCCAATCAGATCAGGTCAAACCAAATTAAAATGCCCATGTTTTAATAAATACAGCACTCTCAGGTGACCAAGAACATGGCAGGGGAGGCAGAAAACTGGGAAGCACATACAAAACCCAGGACCACGTGTTCCTCCTCTGGGTGACTACTTTAATACCCTGTGGGAGTGGTCCTGACCATGGCATGCTGGGATTTGGAGTCCAGACCAATGCAACTTCCAGGCCAAGGGGCTGAGATGGATGTCAGGGTGATGCTCCCAACTTTACATCACGTTCCAGACTCTTTGCATATAAGGGTGACAGGAAGTTGAGGTGATCATTATGACCAACATTTTAGGCTCTCTTTGGAAAAAGGGGCGTAGCTTCAAGTCTGACTTCTTCTTGTGGGCATGGGACAATGTGGAAGAGGGAAGAGCCGAAAGTTGGCCCGGTTTTCTGTCTCCCCTGCCATGCTCTCAGCCACCCAAGAGTGCTACATTTATTAAAACATGGACATTTTAATTTGGTTTAATTTGGCCTGACTGGATTTCTGTGTGCTGGCCAAGAGGATTTTTCTTAACACTAAGGAATCCAAAGACTTTTGTAAATAACGTAATGCAGTCTCTGTCTTTTCTAATTATGTCCAGCCCAGTCTGCTCATATCCCCAGGAAGAACAATAGTAAACAGGAGGCTCCCCCCCACCCCACATAGTTTCTGATAGTGGAGGCAGTCCAGTTGCTTCCTGAGTATACATAAAAGGGTATCTGTAGGAGGGAATGTCTCCTATGGACATGAGAACACCCAGGCTCATTAGGGTAAGATGCCTGGGGTAGGGTGCACCCCCGAGAACCTCCACATTCAGGTCTCCCTTCTATCCCCTGAATCCAGTCTCCCACAACCCAGCTCCCATGTGCCAAATCACAGAGGTCAGACATCAGGTCAGACTACCACGTCCAGGGCGACATCATCTGAGAAGTCTGGTTTAGGGTCCCTCCAATGCCAGAGTTCTGAAATAGATAAACAGACAACACTCTCCCCAATGGTTAATCTCCCTTGGGCAATGGTTATTTTTCTTAGTCTTATGTTTGAATTTAGGTTTATCCACCTTAAATTGGTCATCTTGGTCTTCCTCATTGTCCTGAGGGGAGGGGAGAAATTTAAGTTACAAGTGGGTAGTCATGTCGGTTTTTCCCCTCTGTTTGGGAAGACACATCCATATCCTGGGCCCTGTGTCACAAGGGATCTGGGCCCCTCCATTGGTTAGTGAGAGGATCTTTCCATCTAACCTGTAGGCAGGGCCTCATTGGTAAGGACCCCCAATGTTTCTGAAATCTATTTTGTTCATGTGATTTATGAAAATTTAAAATATTGAATAACACCTTTTGCAGTTGTAGATGGGGGAGACTTCTCCCCCTTTTTTGTTTTATAAGAACCTCTTTGAGATATTGGTGATGTTTTTTCAACAATTGCTTTGCCCTGAAGGTTGTATGGAGTCCTGGTGGTATGGGATATATTTCATCTTTGGGAGAATTCTTTTAATGTTTTACTTATAAAACAGGGATCGTTGTTGGCCTTGACCTGTTGTGGTAGTCCCAAAGTAGCAAAACATTGTAAGAAATAGCTTTTGGCATGAATTGCCTTCCCCCCCAGTGAGCGGTATCCCAGCATGCCTTAGAATATGTGTCTATGGTCACAAACATATTTTAATTTGCCAAATGGAGAGTAATGTGCTACATCTGTTTGCCAGATGATATTGGGTCCTAACCCTCTTGGGTTCACCCCAGCCCTTATAAAGGTGGGGTGCGGAGAAACTGTTGGCAAGTCTTACATGCATGAACAATTCTCTTTAATTCTGTTGTGGGGATCTGGGGGTATAGGTATTTGAGTCCTCTCCAGTTGACATGAGTTAAGTCATGCATTTGTGTAGCATTTTGTATGAGCGGAGTTGAGACCTCTATGAGATGGGCCCCTGAAGCTGCAGCATCTGCAGCTGCATTCCCCTGGGAAACGAGGCCAGGGAGGTTTTGGTGTCCTCTGAGATGCTGAATATATATATTTACCTTCTAAGAGTGACCCGCACTTGGTTCTTGTTCAGCTGCTTACACTTGTTCAGTTGCTCCACCCACTGGTCCAGCTGAATACCTTGTCCATGGTGGTGAGCTGAGCATCCCTGCTGCCTGGATTGGCAGGCGGGGGTGGGGTGGGGGGGTGGGGGAGAGCAGCACAGCCAGCACCCTGACTAAGCCCAGTGGGCAGCTGTGGTGCCACAACCTCCAGAAGCTGCTGCCCTGCCCCACCTGGCCCAAGCCAAGTGCCCCGGGGCACGTGGCTAGGATTGCAGAGGCTCCGTGTCTCCGGGGCTTCTGCCCAAGGGCACCTGCTCACTGCCGCTGCTACCTTCAGCATCTCCTTGCTCTGACCCGGGTTCTTTCATTCTTTTTTCTTCTCCCTTGGCCTAGAGATAGGCAGCCCGGTTGTGAGATCCCAGCTGGTTGGGACCTCTTCTTTTCTGAGGACCATCCTGTGAGCTCCCATGCCTATCAGGCATTGGAATCTTTGTCCCCCCACAAATCATAGTCATATTGGGTCAGAACCCCTCTACCATTGGAATGGTCCAGTTAACTGAAGGTACATCTTTCCTTCCTTTGGTTAAGGGGACAGGAAGGCAGCACCCCCCCACATCTAGTTTAAAGGTTGATTTGCGATGGGTTTCCCATTGATATAAAATTTGGTGCAGCGTTCTGTGCCCCAATGGTACCCCTTGTGACAGCAAGGACAGGGATACAGAGGGTGTCCCTTCCGCACCTGGGTCTTATTGCCCTTTTGTGGGCAATTCCTCTTAAAATGCCCCAGTTGACCACACAAGAAACATTTCCCAGGTGTTTGCTTTTGCTATTCAGCTGCCAGGGCTTGAGTAACCACCAGGGCTTGAGTAACAGAAGAGGCTAGAGTTTAGGTCTGGGCCCGAAGGGCCGGCACAAGAGTCTGGTTGGTATGTGACTGGGTCCCGACATTCTGCGATGCTACAACCCATTGACTCATGGGCCCTTCCCTAAGGCCAGCACGAGCCATCCTAGTATCTCGGTTCGTACCTTCCCAGACTAAAAGTTTAATGAATTTGTCTCTAAGCCCACAGGGGGGCAATTTCCTCTCAAGGCTAGTCTGCACACAGACAATAAATAGGAAGCGGCTCCCCCTGGTTTTTGCTTCATGCCAGCTATAGGTAATTCAGTGGGTCCCTCCTCTAGCTTGGCCCGGGCCTCCAGGCCTGCTTGTCTAACTTGTTCCCAATAGGGAGGAGCTGCAATCCCGGCTTGTTGGACCCCAGTGGAAAAGCCTGCCCCCATACCAGTTAGCATTGGATAAGTGATGGAAATTGGGGGGTCGGCTACTCTATTGAACTCTGCCCTTGTGCCACAGGCCTCCTTAAAGAAGGCTGTCCATTTAACATATTGGAATCACCCAGGGTAGCCTTGGCCAGATCATTCCAGTCCTTGGGGACACAAGGATGGTAGGCTACCTCCTGAAGGAGGGTCATGGCCCAAGGCGAGTTGGGGCCATCCTCCGTCACTGCATTCCTCAATTCTTTTAGGTCTTTAGATTCACAAGGGTACCAGGCTAGGGGGCGAACAGTGCTAGGGCAACATTGACTGGGAAGGCTTGGGGTCTGTAAACCCTAGCCCTTTAGGCCTCAGTGTAAGTATGTATCAGCAGGACGCTCCGCTCCATGTTCCTCCCAGAGGCTGGTATATTAATTTCTTCCTGGCAAGGACGGAGCCCCCTTATTTGTCCTGTTCCCCTTCCCCATTTTATCCTTTCCAGGATGACTGGGGGCATAAGGAGGCAGCCAGTCCTCTTCACAGACAATATCTACTTTCCTTTTTGTCTTTACCTGTGCTGCCATATTCCTTCCCCCGGGACCGCTCTTCAGTAAACTGTGCCCATTCTTGATCTTCACTCTTGTCTGTCTCCTTTCCTTCTGTTTTTTTTGGTTAATCAGTTAACCTTTACTTTTGAATTCTTTAGACCTCTCGCAATCTTTGACCTCTTCCTGCTCCTCTTCGCCTCTCTCCTCCCCCGAGGTTGTGTTACCCATCATGGACTTCCACTCACCCTGAGACCGCTTTGCCCTGGGACTAGTACCCCATGTTGGGCACCAGTTCCTGGCTTCTTTGAGCCTCCATTTGCCAGGCAAGAAAAGGTGAGTGCGTTCTCTGCCCATTCCACAGCTCCATGATGCAGGACAATCAAATGCGATAGGGAGTCGATTCAAGCAGGCACTCTGCTTATTACTGTGAGTGTCAGCTTACATAGGTTAAGTGACATGGTGTGATGTTGGATAGGGGGTACCTCTATCCAATGAGAGGCAGCCAGACCCTCCCTCTATCAGGAGGGACATTTACCTAATTTTTGCTGTCTCATCCTTACTCAAACTCGAGCCAGGCTTTTTTTATGTCCTATAGGCCTCGAGGTACAGGCCCTGAGATAATTTTGGCCTAACAGAGTGTGGTAAGAAGCTGTCCATGTATACATCCTCAGAAGGCATCAGAAACTTTGTGGTTTGGTGTAAACTTACAGGGAGAATTAAAGAGCTTGTTCCTCTATTAGTTTGGTAGAAATGATTCTGCACATCTGGGCATGCTGTCGTGAGCAGTGATCCCAGAGTCCAGGCACCTAGGCAGGAAGACTGTGTGTTTGAGACCAGCTTAGGCTACTGAGTGAGCACTCAGAAAACAACCAAGTTTTAAAGGTACACGTTACTCATTTTTTCCCATTGACCAAAGGACAAGATCAATGTGTGTGTGTCTATTAAATTGGGCTTTCATACTGTTACTGATATTAGTTAAGATAACATACCAAGATCATTATTTATTGCTTGATTTTTGCAGACACCAATGCATTTAACTTTCTAAAATGATTGTTTTAGGAAAGAGATGTATCTATTGTTTGCCTATCTACCTATCTCTTTCTTTCTCTATCTATCTATCTATCTATCATCTATCTATCAATCATCTATCTATCTATCTATCATCTATCTATCTTTAATCTATTATTTTTATCTATCTCCCTTGATATATTACCTATAATCTATGTTTCTCTAGCACTGTGTGTCTATCTGTCTATCTATCTATCTATCTATCTATCTATCTATCTATCTATCTATCATCAACTATCTGTCTATCATCAATCAATCCTCTTTGTATTTATCTATTGTCTATCATCTGCCCTGCTATCCAGCCATCTATCCGTCTGTCTGTCTATCATCCAGCCATGTCTATCTACCTATGTATATCTACTATGTCTATATAGCTCTCTTATCTCCTGTTCTCCTCTTTCCCTCTGGTTTTTAGTTGGGTTTTGTCTCTGGATCTTGCCCATATGTGGGCAAGTTCTTTCCAGAGTCTATCATCCATGGATGAAGCTGAGAAGCTAGATACAAGTTCCTCACCCTCCTTCCAGCTGCTCAGGCCCAGTGTGCAGTGACTGCAGCACAGACGAGCCACCCACGCACTCTATAACTGATTTCCCTTTTGCTCCCAGCTCCTGCCTAAACTGCTTATCCCTGACTGTTCTTCTACCCTGCATTTCCATGTTGTCTGGTAATTTAGGAAGCTGTAAAGTAATAGCTTCAAACATATCTCTTACCTTGTGAGTGAGTCAGGATGCTTTTACCATTGGCACCTAAGAACTCCATAGGCTCATAGGCTCAAGAGTTCTCTCAATTTCATAGAAAATGGAAGATGTGATTTTCTGTAGGATAATGATAACTGTTCCCCCCACCCAACCAACACTTCCAAAAGCGTAGGACTTTAGGCATAAGAGTGCTGGAGATGGTGTTTCACTGTGTTTGAAGGGACCAGGAGCTGTGGTAGAAAGATAAAGATTCAGAGCAAGGAGCTCAGCATCCCTTGGGAAAGGCAGTTCAGTCCTGTTGCAAGGGAGAGGGGGCCCTTTGTTCCGTCCCTGCTGCCTTGCTAGCTTACACCTGAAATAACCACACAGAAACTATATTAATTGAAGCATTGCTTGGCCATTAGCTCTTAACTTCTTATTGGCTAATTCTTACATCTTAATTTAACCCATTTCTATTAATCTGTGTATCGCCACGTGACTGTGGCTTACTGGCAAGATTCTAACCAGCGTCCGTCTCAGGCAGAAGATCCATGGTGTCTCTCTCTCTGCCCTTCTTCCCAGCATTCAGTTCTGTGTTCTCCACCTACCTAAGTTCTGCACTATCAGGCCCAAAGTAGTTTCTTTATTCATTTAACCAATGAAAGCAACACACAAACAGAAGGACCTCCTACACCATAGTCCTTGTGGTTTTTTTTGTAAATATGTATGTACATGATCCCCAAAAAGAGGAGTTAAACTTGAATTTTCTTCAGAATTGGAGTTCTATGTTCTTCAGCATATCTAAAAACTTCCTGGTTCTGAATTCTCATTTCTGGTAATTACATAATGATGAGTAAAGAATAGGTAATAGTTAAAACATCAAATGATGCGAGCCCCCAGCACTATACATAAAAGCACAGCTGACAGATCACTAGACAAGCTCACGGGAGTAGTGAGAAACCCTGTTTGCAGAGCTTCGGGAACACCTGTCTTTTGAATACTCACCTCCAATTCTGTAAAAATCTTGTGAAGCCATAGTCTTCCTCTGTTTCATAGTGTGATTCACCCGAAAATATCCCAGCAGTGTATAAATCATTGAGTAATAACTTCTTACTGTACTGGCAACTGAATGATCTTTTCCCACATTGGGGGGCCCTGATATAAAAGCATTCACTCAGCCAAACCTTTGTTCTTATAGGCAAATCTACATAAACCTACCCCCTTGTCATTATTCTTATTGACAGGACTTCTGGCAAGGGAAGGAGCCCTTCTAATAGACCACATAGGGACCTTAAAAATACAGGCACTGAGCAGGAGAGATAGCATGTCTGTCCTTACTAATAAACAGGTCTGGGTAGGGCTAAAATTTTCAACAGCCAACTCAGGAGAGTGTAACCTACTAGCCTTTGCTCTACCCTAACAAGCTATTAATATTCTGTACTTACTTTCACCTTGGTTTTACTAACACAAGATCTTAGCCTAGGAAATTAACTGTTTATGCCTTTACCCCTAGAGATGCAGGAAAAAAGCTTTGGTCACTAAACCAGCCCCAGAGAAAGGAATTCCTTCTCACCTGGGTGCCAGTAGGCACCCCACTAGTGGCTAGAAGTGGCAGTCTCCAAAGAAATTCCCTTTAACTTAGCTAGCAAGATACACATCAAGTGCCATTACCTTCCTTCTGCAGCTTGCACTGGTTGCCATAGTTACCACAAATGCACCGCCATGTTCTCAGTTGCTGTGGGAGGAGTGGAAGTACTCAGAGAGTATCCAACTCTGTAGTATTTTTCTTCCCTACATCTATCAGTTACAAACTCTGACTTAACTAACCACACAAATGTAGTTTACACAAAACCCCCCTTTTTCTCTTTTTAGAATTCTGTACTGATTTAAGCCTTATCTTGAACTAATCCTCCTGGAATCTACAGAGGAGCTTCACGGCCATGCCCCATCTGAGACAGAAGGCACCTGCCTGCCTTGTCAGTCTCCAGCCATCTCGTCATCCTTAAGGAATAGCACAGAGCCATTGCTATTGCCTAACTGTGGAATTGCTCACAGTGCCTGTGTGAGTGTATAAACCGGAAACCTTGTGGGGTTGGGAGGAACACCGGAAAGGAATAGCAAGGGATGGTGAGGGGCATCGAGAGCACTGGAGCGCAAAGAGGAAGGATAAACGGGACACGATGAAAAGATTCATGTCAGCTAATTTATTAAAATTACCCTCAGACCTTTCTAGTCAGTTTTTGTCAGCTCTAGTGGTCCTTCTGAATCCTGAGAGGTTTAGGAGGAACGGCACCCCAACATAAACCTTCATAACTGAAGAGGAAGAAAAGCATTGAAGAGGTGGAGAAGGGGTAAATCCATTTCCCTCTAAAGCTTCAAGTCGTGTGACTTAGTGACACCTGCATTTATTCGATGAAGGTCATGGTGTGCTCAGCGTCAAGGTCAAGCACGGAACCCCCTTTTGCAGTTACCACACTGATCTTCTCTACCGTAGCTTTTCAATTTGAAAAGGAGCGTTCTTTGGTGTGGGAGGTCCTTCTGCCTATGTGTTGTTTTTATTGATTAATGGATAAAGAACTGCTTTGAGCCTATAGCAAGGGCAGAACAGAACTAGGTGGGAAAAATCTAGGTTGTATGCTAAGAGAAAAAAGGCTGGAGTCAGAGAGAAGCCTTGGAGCATCCAGAGACAGATGCTGGGAACTTTAGCCGGAAAGCCATAGCCATGTGGTGACGTACAGATTAATAGAAATGAGTTAAATTAATATAAGAGTTAGCCAATAAGAAGCTAGAGCTAATGGGCCAAGCAGTGATTTAATTAGTACAGTTTCTAGGTAATATTTCAGTTCTGGGCAGCTGGGACAAACAATTGCTTTCTTACTACAGTACTTAAATTGTATTAATAGTTTAGGTGTGAGGCCTCTAAACCGCTTCTTAAAGCCTTATTATCTCAGGTAGAACTTGAGCATTCGAGTCAGACAGTTAACTCTAACCTGAAAGGTCATTGTTGCTCCGTTAGGGAGTCTGACCTGACGGTGTGGCTCAGGGATGATGGTGTGTGTGTTTGTACTTGGGTGCATGTGCACTTGTTCTCACAAGTATGTGAAGGTCGAAGGTCAAAGTCAGGTGTTTTCCTCCATTACTCTTCACTCTCCCTTTTAGAGCAGGGTCTTTTGCGAACCTGGAGCTTGCTGATTCAGGGAGCTGGTTAGGGAGCCCCTGGGGTCCTTTTCTCTTCTCCTCAGTGTCAAGATTACAAACACTTCCTGACACCTTGGCGTCCACCTGGGTGCTGGGGATCCAATCCTGTCTTGGTTTCCTAATATGTAAATGATACGCATATATTAATACATACATGTATATACACAAGATGTGAGACTCCTGATAACAGCATCCAACACTTAAAATAAAGGGAGCAGATGGAGTATTGCACAGGGCTGGGCTCAGAGGCATCTGTGTGCACAGAGCTGGAAGCCGAGGAGCAGCTGATGTGACAGCTCAGGCCTGCTCTCTCCTCTCCCACAGTTCAGCATCCCTTCCCAACTTCAGGTCCTCCTTTCTCTTTTTGCTTTCAGGTGCTGTTTTTTTTCTTTCCTCTCCAGGGAAAAGCTAATGGATCTATTTTCACACATAAAAAATAGCCTTGTGGGACTTTTCATCTTAAGGTTTGTGGTTCTCTAGAGTTAGAGGGCCTATCTGAATAATAAGAGATGGCAAGAAATACTCTTCAGGCTGCCAGGGTTGCTCAGTGGGCACAGATGCCTGTGGCCACGTCTGATGATCTGAGTTCCACACCCAGGGCCCATGGGAGAGGGAGAGAACTGACTCCATAAAAGTGTCCTCTAATCTTCACATGTGTGCCATGGAAGGTTTCACACACACACACACACACACACACACGCACGCACGCACACACGCACACACGCACACACACACACATACATACACACACATACACACACGCACGTGCGCACACACACATGCACTCACGCAAGCACACACACACACACAGAGTGAAAACTGAAGAAATATTCTTCAGTGTAGATTCTGAGTTTCCATTATCTGTTGGGAGATGCAGGTTTACCTTGTGAGACAAGAGTAGCTTTTAAAATGACCCGGTGGTACTGAGAGATTGCACATGCATGTGTGTGTGTGTGTGTGTGTGCATGTGTGTGCAAGTACATGCCTGAGGCCAGAGGAAGACATGGGGCGCCCTGTTCTATCCTTCTCTGGCAGCCAAGTGTCAGGGGCAGATACTCACCATACCTTTTTAGATCTTTTGAGATAAGTTTCTCTGGTTGTCCTGAAACTCACTGTGTAGACCAGGCTAGCCTCGAACTCAGATATCCACCTGTCTCTGCCTCCTGAGCGCTGGGATTAAAGGTTGTGCCACTGGTACCAGCCACACTTGGCCTTTTAGTGTGGGTGTTCAGATTCAAGCCCTGGTCCTTAGGCTTGCGCAGCAGGTGCCTGCTCCTACCTGGTGAGTAGAATCCCCAGCTCTGCTCTGAGATTTAACCCTCAGAGTCCGGTGTGCGACAGGGCGTGCCTATGAAATGAACCTTGGTGTGGATTAGGAGAGGAGAGAGAGCAGCACAGGTGCCCTGGGGGAACAGGCTGCTCTGGGTCGCAGAAGTGTGCTTTAACAGTCTGCAAATACCACACGGAATGCAGAAATATCCCTGCAAATGTTCTGTTCTTCAGCGTGCTAGCTCTGCATTAATTTATTACCTGGGATTCCTGTGCAGTTACAGGGCAGGGAAAATTTATTGTAATGTTGCCTCGAGGCACTGTGGAACTCCCAATTTCCTTTTAAATAAATGACTTTTAAATTAAATAAGTAATTTGGTGGAAACCTTTAAAAATGAAACTGTATACAAAACTACCACATTAAGTGGGAAGAGCAGCACTGCCCCCCGCCCCCCGTGAGGGGGCTGTGGTAGTTGAGAGCTGAACCGAGCTTACTCACCTTCCCTGTATTGACTTTTCCCACACCTGATTCCCTGGCTTCATGTGAGTGTAACATATTTAAAAAATCGAAGTCTAATTTGGGAAATATCAATTTACATCTAATGTATGCCAGGATTCTCTATTAACTAGGACAGAAAACTAATTTTTAGACCTTTTCTGAGCACACCATGTTATCAAAGTCAGGCAGATTTAATAAAGATGTCAAGTAAATGCGTTCATTTATGACTATATTTGAGGGGTGTCAAAGGCTCCCAGGGAGACACATTTCCACTAAAAGACTGGCAGTATCAACTGAAAGATGCTCTGAAGGACTCTGATTTAAGCAGTTCTCCCGGGTGGTGCATCATTAGTAGGGAATGTAGCAAAGTCCAAAGACAGGTGCTACCTGACGCTGGAACCGACTACCCTTCAGGAGCATGAAGACAACCTGGCAGCACTTGTAAGGTTTTGCTGGGGCTGGAATTCAGTTTAGCAAAACACAGGAGAGTCTAGCTTACCCTTTTCCCTTTGTCAAGATCAGCTGGTGTCCTTGTATGGCTTGCCTGGTTTGGATCAACCTTTCCCACTTTTGTAAGGAAAAAAAAAAAACAAACCAAACCATACAGTTTGTGTGTATTTTTTTATTTTGTGCATGAAAAGCTAAAGTGTTTAAAAATTATACGTGTGTGTGTGTATGAAAGAGAGAGAGAGACTTAACTTTATTAAGTCTCTCTCTCTCTCTCTCTCTCTCTCTCTCTCTCTCTTTCTCTCTCTGTTCCTGAGGAGGCCAGAAGTGCTGGATTCCTTAAGTTGGAGTTACAGATAGTTGTAAGCTGTCCCATATGGATGCTGGGAACTGGACTCAAATACTTGGCTCTTAACTGCTAAGCCCTACCCACTGTACTTCTTTTTAAGTGTAAAAACATGAAAACCTCCATATAAAAGTGAACATAGTTTCTCAACAAACTCTTATCTATCCACAAACAACAGCAAGTTTTTTGCCTATCAAGTGGTATCATTTTGAAGCAAACACCAGATATGTCATTTTAATAAAAAGACAAAGAGTCCTTTAAAAGGACCACATGTAGGCTGGGTGATGACTTAGTAAGGTGCCCGTTATACAAGCATGGGGACCGCGAACCCATGTAAAAGCTGAGCACGGTGGCATGTCCCTATAATCTTAGCGCTTTCTTGTCTGTCCTTGTAGTCAGTCCATGAACCACAGGCACAGTGCGTGATCGTGTCTCAACTAAAACAAGAGAGAGATCCATAGACAAAGAAACATGGCATCAGTCTCTGACGTCCACATGCACTTGTACATGTGCACAAAACACATATGTAGATGTATAGCATGTGCGCACACACACACATACACACACACACACACACACACACACACACACACACACACACACATGTCCCATTCTTACTAATAGCCCAATAGTTTCTTAATGCCATACAGCATAGTGACAATGTTAAGGTTTCCAACTACATGTTTCTAACTGTCTTAAGACTATACCCATCTCCTCTCAGGATCAGGTTCTTGGCCATTTCATGTTTATCCCGTCTGCATCTATTTTGTCTTCTCAATAGTTTTTGTTCTCTAGAATTTCTGTTTGTGTTGAGACAGGGTCTAATACAACCCAGGCTCACTTTGAACCTTGCTATGTAGCTGAAGATGACCTTGAACTCCTGATCTTCCTCAGAGTACAGGAGTGTTCTACCAAGCCTGGTTTCTCCTTTAGAATGTTCCAAGTCTGTATCACTCTTGCTGCAGCTTCTTGCTGTAGTTCAGCATGTTTGTTTGATCTTCATTTTTTAAAAATTGTATTTAGCTTTAGAGGCTGCACCCAATTCAGATTAGATTCTTTTGTTGAAACAACCACAGAGATTGGACAATGGTCTGTCTACTCCGTTCAACTTAAAAATCAATGTTTTACCCCCCCCATTTTCCTCTTTCTCATCAGAGAAATGCCACTTCATTGCTAAAAAGAATGTTATAGTTTGTATAAAAGGCAGAGCCAATACTTAATTCTTTCCTAATCACTTATAAGTTTTCAAAATAATGTATTAGTTCCCAGTCTTCTTTTGATGTGGTCCAGGCTGTCCTTGAACTCACTATCTAGCTGAGGATGATCTTAAGTTTTTGGTCCTCCTGCTTGCATTTGAGTTGAGTACCAAAATGTTGGAATTGTAGGTGTGTGCCAACATATTCCGTTGAGTTAGTTTCTTATCATCCTCCAAAGATCAATATGGATTCCGCCACCTTGCCTAATTATTGTACCATTGTATTGTAAGATATCCAGATTCTTAGATTGTTTGGGGGTGTCTGGGTGAGTTCTTCCAGTAAAGACAGCATTTGATTGTCCCCTGGAATAAACATTTCCATTTTCAGAGTTGGTGACATAATCTCATCCATGGATGATGTAAATTAATAAAAGCTGGTGACAGTTTGACTTTGTCTTCTGTGTGAGCCATGACACCCATCTTCTTTTGCTTTTGTCATCAATTTTTCTCATTATTGGACCTTTGGGCTGGGATTTTCATTATGGTTCTAGACTGGAGTCTCACAACTAGCTTTCCTAGGATAGTACATGTTCATTAGTTTCAGAGTACATCATTATGTGAGATTTTACAAAAAGCCTTCTTCATATATCTGTTCAATATTCTGTCACTTCTGTATCTGGAGCACCCTGGCTAGTTCCCGCAGCAGTGGGTCCATGTGGATTTTAATGGCTTTGTGTCATACATGTTATTAGAATTGAGAGGAAAAAAGACCAATTCCACGATTGTCCAAATAAAGCGAGCTGTATTTTGGGGTGCATCAGGACTGCCAGCTGGCTGTTTCACCCTAAGTTAGGATTTCAGAGAGGCTGCTTAAGGGTCTTTTTTTTTTATAGGAGAGATAAGGTATTTACAGGGGCAAGAGAGCTGGCAGTTACACATTGTTAGAGAAACACAATGAAAGGGAGGAACGGTAAGGATATTCATCTTGTGAGTGGGGTCACACATTTAGCATGGTTTGAAAAAACATGTTTTTCATTACCTGTTTGATTGCTTTAGTACTGTGGCAGGATACAAGATCAACTCCAAAAAATCAGTTGCTCTCCTATACACAAAGAACAAAGATACAGAGAGGGAAATCAGAGAAACATCACTTTTCACGATAGCCACAAATAGTATAAAGTATTTTGGGGTAACTCTAACCAAGGAAGTGAAAGATCTATTTGATAAGAACTTTAAGGTTTTGAAGAAAGAAATTGAAGAGGATACCAGAAAATGGAAGAATCTCCCTTGCTCTTGGATTGGGAAGATCAACATAGTAAAAATGGCAATCTACCAAAAGCAATCTATAGATTCAATGCAATCCCCATCAAAATCCCAGCAAAATTCTTCACAGACCTTGATAGAACAATAATAAAGTTTATATGGCAAAACAAAAAACCAGGATAGCCAAAACAATCCTATACAATAAAAGTACTTCTGGAGGCATTACCATCCCTGACTTCAAACTCTATTACAGAGCTACAGTAATGAAAACTGCTTGGTATTGGCACAAAAACAGAGATGATGACCAATGGAATCGAATCGAAGACCCAGATCTTAATCCACAAACCTACGAACACCTGATTTTCGACAAAGGAGCTAAAACTACAATGGAAGAAAGAAACCATCTTTAACAAATGGTGCTGGCATAATTGGATGTCAACCTGTAGAAGAATGAAAATAGATCCATATCTATCACCATGCACAAAACTCAATCCCAAATGGATTAAAGACCTCAACATTAATCTGACCACATTGAACCTGATAGAAGAGAAACTCGATAGAAGAGAACCTGATAGAAGAGAAGTAGTCTACAAGCCATGGGCACAGGAGACCACTTCCTAGGTAGAACCCTTGTAGCACAGACAATAAGAACAACAATGAATAAGTGGGACCTCCTGAAACTGAGAAGCTTCTGTAAAGCAAAGGACACTGTCATTAAGACAAAAAGGCAACCTACTGATTGGGAGAAGATCTTCACCAACCCCTCATCAGACAAAGGTCTGATCTCCAAAATATACAAAAAACTCAAGAAACTAGACACTAAAACTCTAATTAACCCAATTAAAAAATTCGGTACTGAACTGAACAGAGAATTCTCAAAGGAAGAAGTTTGAATGGCCAAAAGATGATGGAGGAGGGTTATCTGTCTATTGTGTTATTTTCATTGGTCAATAAAGAGACTGCCTTGGCCCTTTGATAGGACAGAAAATTAGGTAGGTGGAGTAAACAGAACAGAATGCTGGGAAGAGGGCAATGGGGCAGACGCCATGGAGCCAGCCACCAGGTCAGACATGCTGAATCTTTCCCGGTAAGCCACACCTCGTGGTGCTATACAGATTATTAGAAATGGGTTAATCAAGACGTGAGAGTTAGCCAGTAACTAACTCTCTAGAGATAATGGGCCAGGCAGTATTTAAATGAATACAACTTATGTGTTATTATTTCTGGGGCTAAGCTAGCCGTGCGGGAGCCGGGTGAGGCGAAAAGCAGGCATGCCCGCAGTCCCTCACTACAGATGGCGCCCAACGTGGATAACTGCATCCACAGAAAGTCTGAGAAAACTTGGGAAAGAATAGAGTAAAGCATGTTTTCTTGGTAGCAGCAATTTCTCGGGTCTGCTCTGCTTGCTAGAGGCAAGCAAGTGCTCTCATCTAAGAGAGGCTTCCTGACTCAGCTTTAGCTGCAAAACCTTGCAGCTCATTAAGAGGTCCTGCCATGAAACACTTAAACGGTGTTGATGAAAAGCTGAACGCATGCTTTTCGGTTTTAAGCTGTAGCAGGAAAAAAGCTGTGCTGTTTTAAAATGCTGGTTTTCTGGGCTGTCCTGCCAGGGCAAACTCTGACTCTTTCAGGCAGGCGGTTCGACTGAGTGTGGTCTGTGAGCAGAATGCTGCAGCTTGCTGGCAAGGACCTTGAAATGCAGTAGAGTTGTGGCAGTGAACACAGCTCTGGCTGGTACCTCAGCCACGAGGCTGGAAAGCTAAGGAATGGGCTGGATCTAACTGTCAAAGCCACGGCTTTAGTTCTACCCATTAAAGACTCATTTGGTCAGAAAAAGAGAGATATACAGTAAAGAGAGATTCAAAGATGAAGAAAACCTCTAAATATTTTACAGTGTGTTAAAAATATATGCAGGCTAAAAGTTAAAGTTCTTAATGTAAAAAATGGAAGAGAGTAGTTGGGTGTGGTGGTACACACCTTTAATCCCAATGCCTGGGAGGCAAAGGCATACTGACCTCTGTGACTTCAAGGTGTGGTAGCACACACCTTTAATCCCAATGCCTGGGAGGCAGAGACAGAAGGATCTCTGAGTTCAAGGTGTGGTAGCACACGCCTTTAATCCCAGCACTGGGGAGGCAGAGACAGACAGATCTCTGAGTTCAAGGACAGCCTGGTCTACAGAGTTATTCCAGGACAAAGATATACAGAGAACCTGTGTCAAAAAGTAAAAGTAAAAATAAAAGAAATAGAGGTTAAAAATAAAGCTGCATAAAGACGGAAAATACACAGAGAATCTTGATACTGTATGCTATTATGCTCTCTTTGAATTGTTTGAATGCTGAGGAAGGAGCAACAGCTGCTAAAAGATATTTGTTTATAAATGCTGCTGAACTAATCCAAGATAGATATGTTGAAAATACCTTGACTTCTGAATTTGGATCTAAGGATATGATACTTTGGAAAGGAGGTTCTTCTTTTGTTTTCACAGAGGATGAGACCCTGTGGATTGCTTCTATCCCAATATGGTATGATAGACCACGCCCTCCTGAAATGTTGCCGTGAACACCCTCAAAAAATTACTTCATTCAACTGCCAACTGAGATGAAGCTAGCAAACAGGTTTACTGTGAAAGACCTGATTAACAGTGCCCCTATACAGCAGGAAGAAGTTTGGAGAGAAATAACTACGTCCATATTCCCAAATATTGTTTATAAATGTTCTTTTACATTTAAAGGGGGATATGATATAGATATGAATAATTTCATTGGTATGGATTTTAAGGTCAATTTTGTTATATGTATATATATTTCTGATCTTGACTGATGTATTGTGATTGTGTAGTTCATTTTAAAAATGTAATGTATAATTAAAAATATAGGTTGTTAATGGATAATACTAGCTTGTAGTAATGTTAGTCTGATTTTCTAGATGTGCATAGATATATTTCAGAGAGACATTCTTCATATCTTTCAAAGACTACAGAACATGGCATTTAATGTTTTAATAACTTAGGACTTTTCATGACAATGAGACACGTCTGCTTCTGGCAGCACCAATCTACTTCAAGAGGAAGAAGGGCATCGAAAAGGCTCCTTATGGAGTTGGTTAGCCATTTGGGCAAGAAACTGTTCTTGCCTGGACTGTTGTATAAACTGGACACAGAGAACCCACAGAAAGAGGACTGCTGAACTTGCCTAAAGGTGAGATGATCATTCGGGGTTCCTGATTCATGAAAGAGTCTGCGAGACATTCTGCAGGACACAGCAGATAGTGACTGAATTGCCTTTGAAATTTCCTGCTTCATGGAAATGTCTCTGGATATTATGGGCCTGAAGGCTGAAGATGGGTGCCCCAACGATACAGAGGAACTTTGGGTGACTGTCCAGGCAGCGAGATGTCTCTGTCATTTCTAGAGTTTTGGAAGTTGCTTACTTCTTGTTTACTTAGGTAATATATCCTTCTGGAGTCTTTGATGGAGTTAAAGAATGGATAGTCGTAGTTATAGTTTTCCATTATTATGATAAAGATATAGTTATAAATATTGTGACTGTAATTCTTGCTTGATAACTGTTTTGTTATGTGTAATTTTACTATGTCAAACTGAAAGCCTTTCTTTTTTGTTTAAACAGAAAAAGGGGAAATGATGGAGGAGGGTTATCTGTCTATTGTGTTATTTTCATTGGTCAATAAAGAGACTGCCTTGGCCCTTTGATAGGACAGAAAATTAGGTAGGTGGAGTAAACAGAACAGAATGCTGAGAAGAGGACAATGGGGCAGATGCCATGGAGCCAGCCACCGGGTCAGACATGCTGAATCTTTCCCGGTAAGCCACACCTCGTGGTGCTATACAGATTATTAGAAATGGGTTAATCAAGACGTGAGAGTTAGCCAGTAACTAACTCTCTAGAGATAATGGGCAAGGCAGTATTTAAATGAATACAACTTATGTGTTATTATTTCTGGGGCTAAGCTAGCCGTGTGGGAGCTGGGTGAGGCGAAAAGCAGGCATGCCCGCAGTCCCTCACTACAAAAAGACACTTAAGGTCATGCTCAACCTCCTTAGCGATCAGGGAAATGCAAATCAAAACCACTTTGAGATACCATCTTACACCTGTCAGAATAGCTAAACTCAAAACACCAATGATAGCCTATACTGGAGAGGACGTGGAGTGAGGGGAACACTCATCCATTGTTGGTGGGAATGCAAACTTGTGCAGCCACTGTGGAAATCAGTGTGGCGGTTTCTCAGGAAACTGGGAGTCAACCTCCCTCAGGACCCAGCAATTACACTCTTGGGAATATACCCAAGAGATGCTCTATCATACTACAAAAGGATTTGTTCAACTATGTTCATAGCAGCACTATTTGTAATAGCCAGAACCTGGAAACAACCTAGGTGCCCCTCAATAGAAGAATGGTTAAAGAAGGTGTAGAACATATACACATTAGAGTTTTACTCAGTGGTAAAATACAATGACATCTTGAAATTTGCATGCAAATGGATGGAAATTGAAAACACTTTACTGAGTGAGGTAATCCAGACCCAAAAAGAGGAATATAGTATGTACTCACTCATAAGTGGATTCTAGTCATAATTAAAGGACATTGAGCCTATAATTAGTGATCCTAGAGAAGCTAAATAAGAAGGTGAACCTAAAGAAAATCATATAGTTTTCCTCTTGGATATTGGAAGTAAACAAGATTGCCAGGCAAAACTTGGGTGCAAGGGGGTGTGGGGGGAGTGGATGTAAGGGGAGATGGGTTGAGAGAAGGGAGAAGGGGAGGATTGGGGAAAGTTTGGGGAAATGGGATGGGTGGGATGGAGGAAGGGTGGATATGGGAACAGGGAAGTAAATATCTTAATTAAGGGAGCCATTTTATGGTTTGCAAGAGACTTGTCTCTAGAGGGGTTCCCAGGTCTAAGGAGAGGTCCCCAGATTGTTCCTTGGACAGCAGAGGAGAGGGTGCCTGAATTGGCTTTGTCCCATAGCCACACTGATGAATATCTTGCATATCACCATAGAACCTTCATCTGGCAATGGATGGAGATAGAGACAGAGACCCACACTGGAGCACTGGACTTAGCTCCCTAGGTCCAAATGAGGAACAGAAGGAGGGAGAACATGAACAAGGAAGTCAGGATCATGAGTGGTGTGTCCACCCACTGAGATGGTGGTACTGTTCTAATGGGAGCTCACCAAGGCCAGGTGGACTGGGAGTGATGGAGCATGTGATCAAAATGGACACTCTGAACGTGGCTGGCAATGAAAGCTGACTGAGAAGCCAAGGACAATGGCACTGGGTTTTGATTCTACTGCATGGACTGACTTTGTGGGAGACTGGTTTGTTTGGATGCTCACCTTTATAGACCTGTATGGAGGGGGGAGGACCTTGGACTTCCCACGGGGCAGGAAACCCTGACTGCTCTTAAGACTAGAGAGGGAGGAGGAGGTGGGGAAGGGGAGGGAAAAGGGAGGCGGGGAGAAAGTGGAAATTTTTAATATATATATATATATATATGTATATGTATATATATGTATGTATGTATTTCTTGTCTTCTTCAGGAAAACAAACAAACAAACAAAAAACCACCAAAAAACCATGTTTTTCAGTTTGCATCAGATCTACGAAACAGGAACATATTTGTAATTACCAATAAAAACCTTAAATTGTAAGGACTTAACCCAGGACAAATAGGAACTTTTTCTTTAACTAAAAACAGAAACCCTAACCTGCACAGGACAAATAGGAGCTTATTCTTAACGATCTTAACTACAAACAGAACTCTTACCTGGTGTGGTTTGAATGAAAAAGGCCCCCATAGGCTCAGAGGGAGAAGCACTATTAGGAGATGTGGTCTTGTTGGCGTTGGCGTGGCTTAGCTACAGGAAGTGTATCTCTGGAGGCTGGCTTTGAGGTCTCAGAAGCTCAAGTCAGGCCTAACGGCTCACGGTCTCTTCCTCCTGCCTTTGGATTCGGATGTAGAACTCCCAGTTACCCCTCCAGTGCCATCTCTGTCTGCGTGCTGTGCTGCCATGCTTCTCAGCATGATGATAAGGGACTGAACCTCTGAAACTGTAAGCCAGCCCCAGCTGAATGTTTTCCTTTGTAAGAGTTGCTGTGGTCATGGTGTCTCTTCACAGCAATAGAAACCCTAACTAAGACAACCTGTGAGGTATATTGTTCCTGTTTTGGTCTCATATCTAGGCTCTTCTCTTGGCTCCTTGTGCCCTTGGTGTGACCCTAGTACCCACTGACAACTTCTCTCTTATCTTCCAGGTTGATCCTCTAGATTTCCTGCTTATTCACCAATATTTAAGGTGAGGGGAATTCAAGTACTTTATGAGGTTTTGGGCTTAGGACATTGTCTTAGCTAAGGTTTCTATTAGGGTTATAAATCACCAGGATCCAAAGCAACTTGGGAAAGAGCTTTATTTCAGGTTACAACTCTCAGGTTTCTCCATCTCTGAGGGAGGTCAGGCCAGGTACTCAAGGCTGGGACCTGGAGGCAGGAGCTGAAGCAGAGACAAAGATGTGTCCTTACTGTCTGCTTCTCAGGGATTGTGCAGCCTGTTTCATAGGCAGCCCAGGACCACCTGATGGAAAAAGTGACCCATGACCTGTGTCTTATTCTAGAAATAGCCAATTCATACTGTTTTCATGCAGTTGTTTATGTGAGATGGTTTCCCCACATATTCCAAACTGGCTTTGGCCTCTTATCCTCCTGCCTCTGCACCCATCCAATGTGACTGACAGTCTTACGAGATGGGGGAAAGTGGAGTTACATATGGGGAACTTGCTGTGTGATCGTCGAGGAAGGAATCAAAGCCATTCGACTACAAACCAAACTATGCCGTGAACTAATGCTCCTGCTGAAGGGTCCAAGAACAAGAATATAAAAATGTAGATTCCAGAAATAGGAATGTAGAAATAAAGGAATATAAAGGTGTAAGCCTAGGAGAACGAGAACAGATTGTCAGCAGCTTTCTCAGTAGCTTGAGGATTAACTATTAACAGTGAGTTACTCTGCTTAACAACTCATAGCTCTATTCACAAGGCCAAAGCATCTCTCTGCAAACTGAGAGCTAGCCTATGGATATGAGCTGAGTCAACTTTTAAGAAATAAATATATGACTTCTGGGTTACTCATTATCCCTGCTATGTGAAACTGGCAACATCAAAGGGGTGACATGTATTTTGCATATGTTCATGTGCAGGTGTGTTTGTGTGTTCCTGTGCCCATAGAGGCCACAAGGGTTCTTCCTTAACCACCCTCCACGTTATATTTTGAGACAGGATCTGTCACTGACCAAGAACCCTCCACGTGGATTTCAGGAATTCCTGCCTCCCCAGCTCTGGCATCACAAGCGAAGTCACCATGTCTGCTTCCCCCTCCCCCCCACCTCCCACTGCCTGCCACCGCATGGTTTCTAAGGGTCAAATTCTGAGCCTTATGCTTGCAAGGCTGGCAGTTCATGCATAAAGCCATCTTCTGCTAGAATACATCTGTTACATGGTGTTAAATAAGTTAATATGTATAAAGGCCCATAACAATTTTTCAAGAAAAACTGTGATTCTGCTCATGTTAATGGTAGCTGCCCTAGAACACACATACCATTACCAATTAAGGAAGGTAACATGAATTCAATTTTGTGCCTTTGAATTGGCACAAAAGAATGTAAACAGCAGAGACCATTGCTCACTGTCAAAAATGTTGACAAAGAACTTGAACAGGTGTCTGAAAACTTGCCCCTTCACCTATAAATGGATAAAATACTGCTGGTTCCTCTGATGGTGTATCCAGTAGAGAGAGAGTTAAGGCCTTGTGATGTAGTTCTCAGAGTGTATGGATACCACAGGTCCAGACCCCTGGACTTTGCAAAGTTTCAGTTTTGTATTTGCCTCTGGCCATTGAAGTAGACTGTGCAAGATAGTCACTTTGTCCGTTTTCTCACTTGCAAAACGGGCATAACAACAATAGCACTGGCCTGGTGGGAATAATTAAAGGACTGAAAGTACTTAGAACTATACCTGTTAAGTAGCAAGTACTTAGTAATTTTAATTTATTACTGTTTACTACTAAGATGGAAGGTGCCCTAGCAGCCCAAGGAAGAAAACATTTTAGCCCAGCAGAACCAAGAAAATCTTCATGGAAAAGCTTATAGCTCAAAAGCAAGTTTTGATCGATTAGTAGTTCCCCGGGGAATGGGATTCTGTATGGCCCTGCAGGTTTTGTGGTTATGTTTTGTTTGCGTTATTTATTTATTTGTTCCAAAAACGCAACAGATAAAAATATATCCCTTCTTTGAGTGACAATATGCAGCACAAATCACCCGCCCGCTGAATTTCTCAATGCTCCTGCAACTACAGTGTTTAAATGAGCTGAAATGCATTTGACATTACTGCAGCTTTAAGGATGCATGAGCTCTGTGTCACCCCAGAAGTCAGCCCCTGCTCGCCTCACTTGTCACACGCCATTAGCAGTATCCCTGGGCGAGGGACCTAGGGTTAAAGGTTAAGTTTAGAAGCCATCTTGTCATTTTTCTGCTTGCAATGGTTGGATGCAGACTGAGAATTCATTAAATATTTAATTTTGTTTGGTTTGCTTCAGGGTAAAGGCTAAAAGAACTCTGGCTGATGTGTTGTTGATTCCCCCCTCTGTTCACCTGTAATTTTTCTTGATCTTCAACGGAAGGATCCTTTCTTTAGGTGCATAATTATTTCTGGAACTTGACTATTACACACTTTAAAGAAAGTGTTTGGAAATGCTACTCACAGAACACACCTAGCAAGAGCTTGGTGCAGACCCTTGCGGGTCCCAGAGCACAGCTAACCTGAACTCTGGGTTAGATTCCTTCTAAACAGACTTATTTATAAAGCTCCTGCTATTTTCTTTTGCTGGGCATCTGCTGGACAAGGCAGCAAGGCCACTTATGGAGTGAGGAAAGTTCCTTTTATCAATGTCCCTAGGGCATAGTTCTACAAGGACTGGAGAGCATCTGGGTAGACATTTCTCCTTAGGTGCCTTTCTGTTTGGTGGAGAAAAGCACTTTCCTTCGACCGTGTGTGTCAGAGCTCCTTGTCAACACTGAGAAAATAGGCTTTTAGTGCTGACCAGTTCACCCTTCTGGAACATTCCTCTTCTTTTAAGCAACCATAGAAATACCAGGACCAGAGGAGGCACAGGGCACCTTTTCTTTGTCTGAGTCTTCAGACAAGGGAAGGTAACTGGAGCTTCCTCCAACACTGGCCCCTCCAGAGGAATGACCAATTTGCAGGGCGACTGCTGCCGTCTCCACACTCTCTCCTCTCATTTGTGGGTTGCTGAAGACACTGCTTTGCTCTGACATCACACTTGAATCTCTCCAACTGTGCCAGAAAGCTCCAAGGAATGAAAGATCGGCAGTTCCTTCAAAGCCACTGGCATTCCCAGCCAGTATTTCCTCTTCTTACACCGTTCTGTCCATCTTCTGTTAGAAAAGAACAGTTGGCTTATATGCAACCAGCCCCTGGGAAATCCTGCAGGAACTCTCGAGGTTTCTTCACATGTTTGGAAGCCCATTGAGGGGAGGGAAATGCAAGGCTGACTACAGGTTAGAGGGTGACTGTGCTAGGATGAGTGTGGGGGAAAGTCAGGAGACAAGCGTTTTTCTCACTGTGTTCTTCTAGTGCATGTTGGGGTTGTCATGTGGGGACCAAGTGTTTAAACACAAACTCTTGCCTGAGGGGACATTCACATCCAAATCACAACAGGCTTGTAGTATTTTGCCAGAATGAGGTTAACAGGGTGATGGCTCCTTTTAGTTTGGAATTTCAAGGACTAGAGAAGAATTTATATTATGACCACCCAGGTTGATCATGGTATGGCAACATTTGCTTCTTCCAGGCCATTTGTGATAGACGTTCAGAAAGGAGGAAGAATGTGGAGAGCATGTTTTATAACAGAAACATTGTATCTATTCATTGAAACCCAATCCAAAGGGCATCTGAAGTGGATTTTCCCCTTGATTACAGTCATAAAATGATGACCGTACTGGGTCATTGAATGTGGAGTGGCAGAAGTTGGAGCAGGCTAGAGTGACTGAATGTTGTCCGGGTAGATGTCAACTTCTTCTCTTGGCTAAAATATGTTTTGAGGTGCAGGATTAGAGAAATAACTCTGCCTCACTAGCTTTTGGGTGTGATTTTAGTTAGCACCAAGTACTATAAATTCCTTGAGGGTACTGGTCAGGCAAGCATGCGCTTTAGTTGCAGGCGGAAGGATGAAAGGTGGGGAGAAGGATGAGGTACCTGGGCTCATTCAGACGAAGGAAACCAAGATGCGGAAGGGGATTCCCGGCTGTGGAAAGCAGGCTGAAGTTAGAGGCTGCTGAAACTGGAGGAAGGTAACTATTAGGTGATACAGCACCTGCCTTCAGACACCTTAAGGCTCTCACTGGACGTGTGGAAGACAGAAACATACAGTCTTCCGGGGTGGAATTTGACTGACAGGTGGAAGCTCACAGGAAGGTTATGACATTTTAAAAACTGATCTGTCAAGGGATGGCAAGATGGTTCAACAGGTAAGGACTTGATTATCTACATTTGATCCCTGGGACCCACATTGTAAAGGAGTTTGTCCTTCTGATCTCCACAGATGCGCTGCTATTGTGTGTGTGCGCGCACGCACACACACACACACGTTCTGCCAAGGAGAGGTCTTCAGGAGTGTGATGAGCAGCCACGACAAGGGATTCCTTGTGGCTCTAATTTCCCATAGCATAAAGTTTCGCTTTGAGAACCAAAAGCTCCAGGACACCCCTATAACTAGTCTAATTTGGACACTAGGATCACGAAGCCTTGCTTAGGAGCACCCATCTGTTCTTACAAATGCGTGACCACCAAAGAGAAGGAACTTGGAAATAACAGTGTAGGAAAACAATTTTTGCTAGGAGGCTGCTTACTGTAGCCATAGGTAAGCCAGGGATGGATGTTCTTAAACCTTCTGGGGTGTGCGAGTTAGAGCCTTAAACTGTCAATCTTGTCACATGCCTGTACATCTCGGGGGGTCTTCAACAAAGGGGGTCTTCAACATACGGTGTTTGGGTCTAATAATGCTGGAACAACTCAATGGGAACTTGTGACTATCAAACATCTGTAATGTGCTAGACCGGCAGGGCACTGAGTGTAGCCTTGCTTCATAGGATCATAATATAATTATAATACATAACATTATCATTATTACATATAAAGCATAATGCTTTCAATTATTGTTTCTTTGGGAATAAGTTTCAATCCAGTTTCTATTCATGGACTATTTTAAAGCCAGTGCTTTTGATTCCCGTACTGAGGAATTTCACTGTCACTAATATGATCACTTGGTGAGGCAGGAGGGACAGGAAACACGCCTAGCCTTTAGTTCAGACTATTGAGGCAGGAACATTGTTGAGTTCATTTATACTCATTAATATACACTCACATGCAGTATTTACCACAATAGGCAAGTCATGTAGCTTCTAATGTTTGGCAGCATGGAAATGTAATTAGCAAACAAGCAATTCTGTCTTTATGACTTTCCTAGTCATGAATTGGACTACATCTCTAGCACAGATAGTGAATCCCACTTCAGAGTTTTGAGTTGAGAAACATCTCTGTCATTATAGGACTTCTGTGGCTAATCTTGTTTGTCAGTTACACGCACCTAGGGAGAAGCAGCCTCAACTGCTGAGCTACCTCCATTAGCCTGCACAGTGGGGGTCTCTGCGGGTAGTTTTCTGATTGCCGATTGAATTGATGGTAGATGGCCCAGCCCACTGTGAGCAGTGCCATCCCTAGGCAGGGGGATCTGGGCTGGCTAAGAAAGGTAGTTGAGCAAGTCACAGGGAGCAAGCCAGGAAGCATCATCCTCCACAGTCTCCGCTTGAGTTCCTTCCTCCAGGTTCTTGCCGTGAGTTCATGCCTTGGATTTCCTTGATAACTGACTGTAATCTGTAAGATGAGATAAACCCTTTCCCCTCAACTTCCTTTTGGTCATGGTGTTTGTCACAGCAACAGAAACAAATGAGGACAAGAGCAGTGTCTCCTTGATGAGGCCGAGGAGCCATCGCTCCCAGGAAACCACAGCCTTCGCAAGTACGAGCTCTTCCCCATTTCTTCCTCCTCCTCCCCCATTCTTTTCTTTGAATAATAAAATGGTATAATCTAATACTCATCTTTTTTTGATTACCCGATATAAAACTCAAAACTAAGTTTAATACTCACAGAAAGCACATTAAGATTTTCTGATAATCAATGATCATGGTTTTATACCTATTTTACATATTTTGTTTTACATACCTTGATTCTGTATATCGGCCCAAATGATTGCTATTATTACTGTTACTTCAGAGAAACAGTGGCTCATATAGGTACTGAGCTGAACTTGAACTTGCTATGTAGCTGAGGATGACCTTGAACTCCTAACCCCCTGCTTCTCCCTCTTAAGTCCTGGGGTTACAGGTAAATGCAATCAGGCCTTGTTTTGCTTCAAATTATTTGTAAAAATGAACAGAATTTGTGGGATATATATATTTAAAATTAGTAGATGGAAATGTTTGTATTTCACAGATCATTTGAGTATTTTAAACTTTGTATTTGTGCCAGAAGACAAGGTTTGACTATATGGAGGATCTTCTATAGGAATATTAAATGTGTTTTAAAAATATGTTCTCTGCTTAGTATTTTATACTTTCTTTTACAGTGAGTGATGTTTTACAAAACAAGTACTTTGATTGATTCTCTGCCAGGCTTTCCAGTCCCAATGATATACAAAATTTGTACATAAGTTTTGTGAATCAAATAACTATTAATTATATCCCAGACAAAGCCAGAGATGTTAGAGCAAGAGAAACATGGAATGTCAAGGAAGAATTGGTATCAGCATGGACCAGATGGAGGCTGGCTGGACAGCATGACGGAATCAGTGGGCTGGAAAAGGCTGGCAGGAATGATCCTACTCAGTGTTCCTGTCTTGGCAGAATCAGACTCAGGTGGGAACATCCAACAGCTACTTGGGATGTTGTTCACTAAATGGGGCTGCACACAGAGGTCTCCGGAGAAGTCTGGGTAAGTGGGGAGGGGACTCAGAGGCCTATGAAAAGCCTTCATTGGAGGGTGTGTGTGTGTGTTTTCCCCTGCAATAGGATGGGCTAATTCATTACCAACACCCTGGGGCTGTGCCATTGCCACAGTGCGCAGAAATGGAAGATGTGGTCTGCTCAGTTCTTGCAGTGTGTGCCACACGAGCGTGAAAAGATGAGTTTGGGATCCTAGAGCCCATGCAAAATGCTGAGTGTAGCAGGGTGTGCCTGTAGTCCTGGAGCCAGGGGTCCTGGGACTCTCTGGCTGTCAGTCCAGCCAGTGTGAGCTCCAGCTTCAGCGAGAGACTCTGCCTCAAAAATAAGGTGGAAGTGAGTGGGGAAACACCTAACGTTGGCTTCTGATCTCTCCACACATGTGGAGCTCCATGCACACATGGACAGGAACACACAGAGATGTAACAGAACACACACACACTTCATACACATACATCTAAAACAGACAATGCATTCGCATACATGTAAAACACAGACAGACAGACTGACACACAGACACACCCAAAGAAATAATAGTCCTTATTTTCCCCCAGGAATGCCGTAAACCCTTTGGTGCTGATGTTAGCCTGACGTTATAAATCACTGTGTTAAATGAGATGATGTAGACACGGAAGAACAATCACTGTGTGATCTCACACATATGTGGAATATAAAACAGTTGATCTCAGAAGCCGAGGAAAGGAAAGCGGTTCCTCAAGTGTTGGAAGAATGAGGTGCGACAGTGACGTCAAAAGCTTAGCAAATGTAACAAGTTAGTTCAGCAAGATGGATGCATTTGAACGGTCTTTTGCATCGTAGAGTGACGACTGACTATGATAATGTGCTGTTTATTTGTATAATTGAAAAATAAAGTACCAGCAGAGGATAATTTCAATTCTTTCTTATTTTATAAATTCGTTTTGATCTTTGTGTGTGTTTATGTGCGTATGTGTTTGTGAGTGTGGGTTCCAAGGGAGGCCAGAAAAAGGTGTTGGAGCCCCTGGAGCAGTTACAGGCAGTTGCCTAACACGGCTGCTGGGAACTGAACTCCCGTTCTCTGGAAGAGCTCCTACCTCCTGAAGCACTGCTCCAGCTGCGTTGGAATGTTTCCATCACAAAGAATCGGTAAAAGCTGGAGAAAATAGTCACACTTGCACTTGAACATTATGCAATGTACACATTGCAAGCATCATATAGCACTCCAGACATATGTGTATATTTATGAATCAGTTAAAAAATAGAAATAAAAACCAAAAAAAAAATAAAAAAGGAAAACCATCTTTTGAAGCAACTTAGTTACACTTAAAGACAAACTTTTTTTGCTTAATTTTAGATGTAAGCAATTACTTTAAAATGCTTATTTGTAATGATGAAGACTGCATATTCCCTATATCACAAACAAAGCAAAGTGGTCAAAGTTGTCCCAGTGGATGGTCTAGCACGGGAAAAGCATTTAAAGCGCTGCTGTTGGATGTAGGCTTGGGAAATGTCAGACATGCGGGTCACTGTGTGGGACAGCACAGTGCTGCGTTTAGTTGCAGAACTTCAGACTGTGAGAAACCAGATTGGCCTGGGCAGGGGTTAACATTTATGGAAGTCTGAAAACTTCCATCCAGTAACAATCAGTAGTGAGCACTGAAGTTTTGGAGCAGGAAAGTGGCACACTGGGTGCCGGGTAGACAGGTTGAATTGTGGCTGGGAGCAGTCCCACAAGCACAGTGTGTGAAGGCTGGCCGAGCTCTCAGGAGCATGGAACATGGAGAAGGCTGGGAGAGATTCACTGACCGCTATTTTAGATTGCACATCAGTCTGCACCTGTTGTGGCACAGAGCAGTCACCGAGGCATGCATGTCCTAGGGGCTGTTCTGGCACTGCAGAGTTCTCAGGCTAGGGAGGTGACTGCCTTTGTTTCCAATCAGCTTTGACTCATTGGGCTGAAACTAGAAGCATAGCCTGATAAAATGAAGCAGGTGAGCTAGTCCCCTTCAAATGCTCGGAGGCTGAGGATAAAACTTTTATTCACAAATAAGTTTTCTAGGGTTCATGCCGCATATCCTGGTTATACACCCTAGATATGAATGATGCAAGGGGGAAGGGTTTATTTTGGTTTATGGTTTCAGAGCATCTCAGTCCATCAAAGTGGGGGGAGGCATGGCAGGGTTTATAGTGGTCAGAATACTGAAGGTGTTCCTCACATCGTGGAACCAGAGCTAGGGCGTAGGTTGGTATTGCCCCTAGTGACCTACTCTTGCCAGCGAGGGCTCTGTTTCATAAGAGAGTATGCCCCAGCACTACCACTGTCTGGGGGAACAACACGAGCCCATGGAAGGTGTTTTAGATTCAAACCACAGCAGAATGTGCGTGGCTGATAGAGTGAAGTCTAGTTAGAAGGGCATCGACAGAGACACGCTAGGAAGAAGGAGATAGTCGTAGAGGGTTGACATCTGGGGTCATGGCAAAGTAGAAGAGTGATTCATGAGCCTTAAAATGTTTTGCCTGCTTTAGATCAGATTTGGTATGCTTACTAAGACTCTTCAGGCTACACTTGGCCCAAGCAGCAGCCACTTTTGCTCCTTGACGAGCACCATAGTAGTAATGCGTTATCTTTATATTTCTGGGGGGGGGTGATGTTTGCAAAATGTTAGGAATATCAGTCAGATTAAGTATTTGAAAGAGATTATCTTTTAAAATATTATATGATTTCAATAGAAGGAAATTTAGGAAAACTACGAATATTGCTAAGGCAATTCTTTCCTAAGGTAGAATGATATTAGATTGAAGGGAACATATTTTTAGAAAAATGACAGCATACACAGAAACATATGTTTATATATGTATATAGCTATGCACAAATGCATATTGTATATCTGTGAATTTGTCTATCTTATTATCATCTATTTTATATCTCTTCATCTATTTGTCTGTCTGTCTGTCTGTCTGCCTGCCTGCTTGCCTGTCTGTCTTTCTTAGTTAGGGTTTCTATTGCTGTAAAGAGGCACCACAACCATGGCAACTCTTATAAAGGAAGACATTTAATTGGGGCTAACTTACAGTTTCAGAGGTTTGGTCCATTATCATCATGGCAGGACATAGCAGTGTGCAGGCAGACATGATGCTGGAGAAGGAGTCGAGGGTTCTACATCTTCATCCATAGACAACAGGAGCAACTGTGTGTACCACACTGAACAGAGCTTGAGCATAGGAGACTGCATAGTCCACTTCCACAGTGACACATTTCCTCCAATAAGACCACCTCTACTCCAATGAGCCACATGTAACAGTGTTATACACTATGGGAGCCAAATTTTTCTAACCATCTGTCTGTCTGTCTATCTATCTATCTATCTATCTATCTATCTATCTATCTATCTATCTATCTATCCATCCATCCTCCCACCCACCTACCCACACATCTATGTATCTATGTATGTATCTATCTTCTATCTATCTATCTATCTATCTATCTATCTATCTATCTATCTATCTATCTATCTATCTATCTAATCTATTTATGTGTCCACTCACCCACCTATCCAGACATCTATGTATGTATGTATGTATTCATCCATTCATCCATCCATCATCTATCTATCTATCTATCTATCTATCTATCTATCTATCTATCTATCTATCTAATCTATTTATCCACCCAGCCACCCACACACACATCTATCTATCTATATATCTATTTATGCATCTATCTATCTATCTATCTATCTATCTATCTATCTATCTATCTATCTATCATCTATCTATCTATCATCTATCTATCTATCTATCATCTATCTATCTATCTATCATCTATCTATCCATCCATTTATCATCTCTCTCTATTTTATTTATCTTTCATCTTTTTCTATTATACATCTTGGTGTAGACAATGTTACACAATTATAATATCTGTGGATGGAGTAAGTCATTTTTCTTTAAAGCCTTAGCTTGTAACAGACTACTAAAAGACAGTAGAACTTTGAAATGACATTATAATCCTTGGTTTCTGTGTAGCAGAGTTGCAGGGAGGAAGTGAGTCTGGAAAGTGCTGGTTCTGTGCCTTCCTGCCGGTCAGTTCTCGATCTTTTGCTCACGGTGTCCATCTACTGACGTCAGCACTGGTGTCCTCTACTGCACAGCTGCATTGTGCACATGGGGACCCCATCTAAGAAAACAGTGAGTGGACCAAGATGCGCATTCAATCTTCTTTTCTTTGTCTGATCATCCTTCTTGGTAAATTAATAGCCAAAAAGTCACTTTTTTGGTTCAGAAGATTCTGAGTGTTACTGTGCAAGAGATTCTTAAGAAAAAAGATATGGAACCACAAATATACAAACAACAAATGGCTCTTCAGTGTTCATATGTGTGTATGTGCCATATGTGTTCACACATGTGTGGGCACATGGGTTCTTGTGTATTAGACATTTTACAAGGTATAGGCATAGCTGGTGCTGGGACAGTAAGTCAAGTGCGCTCTAGAATGCCAAATAATCCTCTCCTTTGTAATTATGGCCTGTTAAAAAAGTCAAATATTCATCCAGAGGAATTTAACTCTTTCCATGCCTTCCAGCTCTTCTCCTTGCAGCACTGACCCGGATGTGACTGCAAGCTGATGAACTCTGTCCTTTTGGCATTATCTCCCGTAACCTTTCATTCCACTGAGTTCAACATTTGCCTTTTAAATGGTAGTCAGTCTCAGTATACTGATTCAGTATGGGCAGCTAGAGGTGAAAGGTTTCTCTCTCCGAGATTCTTTTGAAAGAGGCTGTCACTCAAAAAAGCAATCCTGAATCTTTTATAAAAAAACTAAAATATTAATGCCCCCACCGAGACGATTAAAGAGGAGGCATCTTTCTTATAAAACAGGGAGCTTTTCCTTTCTCTTGTGATGTGGACTTCTGTTTTGTGGGCATCTGGAAAGGTGGCTAAGGACAGGTGATGGTGTTACTAAACTTTGTCATTGCTGTGTGTTTTTCGGTTTACATTTGAAGACGGGAACAGCATTGGACCAAGTTTGTCTTCCTGCCTGAAACTTCAGGGCTGTCCCTACCCCAAATCTATTTCTCAGCTCTGAGCCTCCATTCCTTCATTTGAGTCATTGATCTACTTCTAGAAAAACTAAAGATCCCGAGATGACATACACCCCCCTATTTCCTCCACTGCACAACCCCTTATACTTGAGATTCAGAACATCTCAGAGACGTGAGGGTTCTGGCTGTGCAGAGACTTGTAATTATCCTTAGAATTCACTAGGAATAATTTTATTTTCTCCAAATTCTTCTAACTTTTCACACCTTTTAGGTCTCGTTTCCTTAAATTTTTTTTTTGTCGATCTATTTATTTTTATTTTAGGTGTGTTTTGATTGCATGTATACATGTGAATGCCTGATGCCTTCAGAGGCCAGAAGAGGGCATCAGAGTGGATTCCCTGGGACAGGAATTACAGGCAGCTGTAAGCCACCAACTGGGTGCTGAGACTCTTACCCAGACCCTCTGGAAGAGCAACAAGTGTTCTTAACCCTGAGCCATTCTCCAGCTCCATGCTTCCCTTTTTGATGTAATTTATTTCCTCCCACGAAGAAAGGAGATATGAGCTTGGGAACAAGTGACTCCCAGCAGGAGAATACTTTCCTCTGAGCCTAGAACTTGATAAAGCAAGAACTCGAAACAGCTTTTAAGACAAAATCTTATTTATGTGTATGTGTGCCTCTCTGTGTGTATGTATGTCTCTCTGTGTGTATGTGTGTCTCTTTGTGTGTATGTGTGTCTCTCTGTGTGCATGTATGTCTCTCTGTGTGTATGTGTGTCTCTTTGTGTGTATGTGTGTCTCTCTGTGTGTATGTGTGTCTCTCTGTGTGTATGTGTGTCTCTCTATGTGTATGTGTGTCTCTCTGTGTGTATGTTGCACGTGTGTGGGTCCCTGGGGAGGATCTCCTGGAGTTGGAGTCCCAGGCAATTGTGGGGCACCCGATGTGGGTGGTGGGACCCGAACGTGGATCCTCCAGAAGAGCAGCAAGTGCTTCCAAGCCCTGAGCCATCACTCCAGCCCCGAAGAAGCAAAATCTTTTATAAAAATACTATGCATTTTTAATTCTTTGAGAATTTCTGTGGTGGTTTGAGTGAGATTTCCTCCATCGGTCTTGGGAATTTAAATAATTGGTCCCCTGTTGGTGACATTTTTGGGGAGGATTTGGGTACGTGGCCCTTCTGGAGGCCATATGTTAATGGTGGTGGGCTTTGAGGTTTCCAAAGACTCAGGCCGTTTCACAGGAGCTCTCCCTGCTTCCTGTTTTTGGTTCAAGAAGTGAGTTTCAGCAGCTGCTGTAGTGTCTGCTGCCTGCTACCCCTGCTCTGACATCACGGACTCTGGCTGCCTGGAACCATAAGCCCTAAAATAGACTCTTTCTTCTCTAAGTTCCCTTGGTCATGGTCACAACAATAGGAAAGTAGCTAATATAATTTCATATAATGAATTTTGATCACAGCCACGCCTCCAACTCCTCCCAGATCCACCCTCACCTCCTTACCCAACCAACTTGGCTTTTTCATCTTTTGTTGTTGTTGTTTTAAATTCACCGAGTCCATTTGTGTTGCCCTGGAAAGTGATCAGCCTACCAGTGGCCACACTATCAGAGAAAACTGACTCTTTCTCAGAAGCTGTCAGATTCCAACAGCTCCTCAGCTATGGTGGGAATTCATGCTCGTCTCCCCCTTCTATGATGGACGTTTGTCTGGCTTGAGCCAGAAGAAGGCGTGAGATTGTGCGGGTCTTGTGCCTGCTGTCGTGATGGCTGTGAGTTTATATGAACATCTGCCCTACTGTGTTTGGAAGACTCTGTTTTCTTGAAGTCACCACTACCTCTGGATCTTACAATCCTTCTACCTTCTTCTGGGAAGTTCCCAAAGCCTTGCTGGGGAGGGGTGTGATATATACACCCCTTTTTAGGGGATGAACATGCCACAGTCTCTTATCCTCTGCAGGTTGAATAAGAACTAGGAAAATTAAATGCCAATTCTATACACCCACTTAAAACCTGGCAGAAATTAATGTTTTAATTAATCATGAGTTTGTGGATATTTTTTTTCATGCCAATAACTATAGTAGGTGATGGAATATTCAAAGTTTCAAACTTGTAGAATCACTGTAATTCACATTCCTTAGATAAGGAGACTGGAGATAAGAAAGATTAAATATGGGCTGGAGAAATGGCTCAGCGGTTACGAGCACTGACTGCTCTTCCAGAGGACCTGGGTTCAATTCCCAGCACCCACATTGCAGCTCACAACTGTCTGAAAATCTGGTTCCAGGGGACCTGACACCTTTACATCAATGCACATACAATAAAAAAGATAAATAATAAATCATAGAAAAGAAAAAAAGAAAGATTAAATATATTGCCTGTAACTGGGCAGTAGTGGTTCATGGCTTTCTGACTTTAATTCCAGCACTTGGGAAGCAGAGGCAGGTGGAGCTCTGAGTTTGAAGTCAGGCTGGTCTACATAGTTAGTTCCAGGACAGTCTAGGATGTTACACAGAGAAACCCTGTCTCAAAAACCCTATATGTATGTATATATATGGGATACATATATATCCCATAGTCACATGGTAGTGGTCAAACCAGGCTGGAAGCCTATCCCCTCTGACTACATGTCAAGTTCAATAATGCATCATAAATCAGCATCTTGGTACTTAGATTCCTGTGTCTTACTGTCTTGCTTCTTTCCATCCGCCTGTATCTCTTTCCTTTCAAGTCAAAGATTAACTAGTTAAGGATTGTGTTTAATGATACTTTTTTTTCAGGAGATCTTAGATCCTTTTTCTTCCTTTAGATGTGTATGTGTGTGTATACACATGCACATACATATTTTGTATTTAAAGTCTTAATCATATCACCAAATTCTTAGCTATTGTGGTCACACTCATTTATTTTCTTATTGGTGTTTGGGCGCAGCGTGTCCTCAACTTTGCTCTCCCTCCTTGATAGCCCTCTGTTTGGGTGAGTTGACGGGTGAAGCTTACATTGGGTCTTTATTTGTTTTGTTGAGTTTTTCATTTCCAACACTTCAGTTTTTCCCCTCAAAATTTCAATATCCTTGCTGAAATTTTCCTCCTTTTTCCTACTATTTTATTCGTACTGATAACTTTCTTATCTATGTCGTTCCTTTTCTCTCACGTTGCTGATTTTCCTTCCTTGGTCCTGGATTGAGTTAATCTGCTTCTTTGTATCC